>NC_141697.1:246085136-247285136 GCF_964263255.1 Lissotriton vulgaris
ATCCTGTTAAGTCTGGGTACGTTTTTCAGATAACGAAGGGGTTGTGGAATTATATATAATATTCCACAATGCCTTTGTTATCTGAAAAATTTACCCGGACACAACACGATTGCTGGTGCAAAAAAGTGAAATTATATATATATATATATATATATATATATATATATATATATATATATATATATATATATATATATATCAGTCCAAACTTTCATTCAAAAGATGGCGCTGACTCCATGAATATTCTCCAAAGTAAGATTCCTTTATTCCAAATGAAACAACACAGACGCGTTTCGACGGTATTCACCGCCTTGCTCACTACTGGGTAGCACTGTGTCCTTATGCTTAAAAACTTTGATAGAAAAGCAGACATTTGAGGTGAGCAAATTTAGAGAGTGTCGCTGGTGTTGAGGGTGCTCTATACAGGAGCTGCCTTCCACCTAAACTTGGGAACTACCCAGAGTTCTCTCCTTTTTTGCATAATTTATGCGTCACTATGCCTGCAAGGGTATTGTTTTGACTTATACTGGGTGCTCCCTAGTGTCTGGACAAAGCTAAACCTCTCTGAAGAGCTGTAATGACAGCAAAACACGTGTCAGGGGTTGCTTTTACTTATTTCAGGTAGGCTTGGATGGTATTTTACCAATCCAAAGCTGTACTATTGTGCCTGGAGTGGTAAATGGCTTTTGTCATTTTACAGCTCAGAGTCAATAGCAGTGTGCTAATCCTATGCTTAAAAACTTTGCTGTACAAATGGCAAAAGGCTTTGTCCATTTTTATCTCGCCGTGGATAGCACTGTGCTAATCCTATGCTTAAAAACTTTGATAGAAAAGCAGACATTTGAGGAGAGCAAATTTAGAGTGTCGCTGGTGTTGAGGGTGCTCTATACAGGAGCTGCCTTCCACCTAAACTTGGGAACTACCCAGAGTTCTCTCCTTTTTTGCATAATTTATGCGTCACTCTATGCCTGCAAGGGTATTGTTTATATACATAAACAGACATACATACACGTACACACACACACACCACAACTCCCCCACACTCTCCACTTGTGTCCTGAAGTAATGCAAGCCAATCTGGAGTAGGCTATGCATACAGGTCATTGTTCTGATGACATGCCTTGCCCCAAACTGAATGTTAGATATCCAACATGGATACTGCAATATGTTACGAAATGCTGTGTTTCTAACTAGAGTATCTTTCACTCTTATGAATTGGAATAATTTTCCCGCATTGCGATTTTATAGGACTGTAGTCCTATATAAAGTTGATAGTTGGATCATTATGAGATGCATATCATGGTTCAGAAAGGTAAATCTCCTATATAAGGAGCTTCATGAATAGCGGTGATTGTAATAACACTTCAATGACGCTGTGGGGCAAGGATCATCATCGAGACAATTACATGCATGCATAGCATTACAGAATTTGTAATATTATTAGATCAATTTTATTGGCCCTCTGAGACAATGTGAGGAGTGTTGCATAAGCCTTTTTTCTATGTCTATTGCAGGCATTATTCAAGCGAATTTCGTTTATAGAATATTATGAATACAAAGTCATCCCTGGTTGATAATTAATTCAGTATTTTTTTTAAATAATTGAAGGTGTTTCCAAAATCTTTATTGACGAAAAGTGACTGGTACAATTAATTATGCAATCCACATCATTACATACGTGGGTTTTTTGGGCTGTTTTTTTTACAGTTGTTATGTTATGTTAATATAACTTCTAAGTGTGACTGTTACCCTAAGGTGTCCTGGCGCTGAGCACTTGCCTAAATGGTTACTGTTGAGTGAGTGGCTATAACGTAAATAACCAGGTTTTCAGCTCTTTCCAGAAGGAGAGGAGATCGGCTGCATTTCCAAGCTTTTGCGGCACATGTAGTGAAGCTCCTGCAACCCCACCTAGCTTTTTTTTTATAGAGGGAACAGTCACTTGATTTGCTGTTACAGAGCGCAAGGTTCTACTGGGAACATACCACTGAAGCCATGTGTTAAATAGTCAGGGCCTACTCCCTTTAGAGCTTTGTAAAGCGTACATTGGGCTTTAAATTGCGTACAATGGTTAACTGAGAACCAATGAAGAAGTCTTAGTTCCTTCTTGACCGAGAGAAACCTAGGTGTACCAGTCAATAGACTGGCCGCTGCATTTTGCACGATTTGGAGTCTGTTCATATAGCTCTTTTGGATGTTCAAGTAGAGACTGTTACAGTTATCCAGCCGTGACATAATGAGTGGTGTGACCGAAGTCCTAAAGCTGTCTTCCGGAAGAAGTAATTTTATTTTCCTCAGGATTCTGTGGAGAAAGAAACATGTAGAGACAACTCCACTTATCTGATCACCGAAAGTGAGACTGCTATCCACAATGACACCCAAAATCTTCACTTCCTTAGTTGGTTCTGGGAGAATTCCCAATTTTTCCGGCCACCAGTCAGGCAACCAGAGGTTCAAATTATTGCCAAATATAATAACCTCTGTTTTTCCAGAGTTAAGTTTCAGGCAGTTAAAGGACATCCACCACGAGATGGCTTTCATACAGCTATGACATCTTGATCCTGTTTAAGCTTCTTGGCCACGCTCGAGGGACAGCACTATTTGCGTGTCATCTACATAAGATGTCAATTGGAACCCGAATGATCTTATCAGGGCCGTCAGTGGGGACACGTACACATTAAATAGTGTAGGACTAAGGGAGGACCCCTGTGGTACCCCACAAGAAGGGGAGAAAGTCTTTGACCTTTCTTTATCCAAATCTACCATATGAGATCTGTCGGTAAGAAAGGATTTCAAGAGGTTCCAGGCCGTGCCTTGTACCGTGCCTTGTACCCCACCATCAGATAGACAGTCCATCAAAACCTTAAGATGAACCGTATCGAAGGCTGCTGAGAGATACAACATGATCAATATTGCAGCACCTCCCTGGTCCAAAGCCTCTCTTACCTCCTCTGTGATTTAATCAAGGCCAGCTCTGTGCTGTGTTCAGCTCTAAAGCCATATTGTGTTGGATCCAGTATATTGTTAAGCTGAAGGAATAAGCTAAATAGGTCTGTAACTATTCAGATCCCTAGGATCGAGATTTGATTTTTTAAGCAGAGGTAGTATAGATGCCACTTTCCATTTTTGGGGAAACTGACCTGAGTTGAGGATAGTGTTAAACAAGGGGGTAAGGGCTGTCGCAATAATCTCAGGGATTTGTTTAATCACGGACGCAGGACAAGGATCCAGAGGGGATCCTACCGGATCGACATCAAAAGTTACATCAAATCCTGTGTCTCTAATGGTGTGAAGCTATCTAGTATCGATGTTATTTTGGATCCAATTGGCCTCGCCCTGGCTGATGAGTCAATATTCTCTTTCTGTGTAGGTGAAAATGAGGAAAAGATGGCTTCCACCTTTTACTGAAAAAAAGAGGCAAGTTTATTCGGGACTGCTCTGTATTTTAGGTGTATTGGGGGCAGTGAGTTTGATTAGTGTTTTGAAAAGTTCTTTAGAGGAGGATTTTCCCTGATTATTCTGCTCCGCAAAAAACATCCTTTTGGTGTCAAAGAGTAATTTTTTATAAAGAGCGAGACTTTATTTATACGCCTCCTTATCGATCTTATTGTAGCCTCTTCTCCATGCTCGCTCTAGCAGTTTACAGGCGGTTTTCAGGCGTGTTTTTGCTTTTTTAAATCCTCTGAATACCATGGGGCCGCTGGATGGACCTGCTTAGGAGTCCACAATTTTGTCGGAGCAAGTTTGCTACATGCAGCATCTACCCATCCAGTGTAGGCAGCAGAAGCATCGTCAAATTACGAGGGAAGATTCTGGGCTGTTGCTATAAGTAAGTTTCCTAGTTCTATGCTATTGATGTCTTTCCAGGTCCTTATAGCTAACTTTTCCTTGGGCTCTGGTTTGCATTGAAGATAGGTTAGCACTGATAGTTCAAACAGAATGGCAGAGTGATGTCCAAGGAAGGGGCAGCACCTCCGTGTGAGTCAGACTGGGGTATTGGAATAAATCCGGTCTATAGTATGTCCTGCTATATGTGTAGGCCCCTCTAACAGCTGCTTAAGGTCCCCACCACCCATCACTTGTTGCAACCTCGCAGTACCCGGTCATTGTAATCCTGAAGATGAAAATTAAAATCCCCCATAACTGTAAAAGAGTTGGAGCATAGTCCCTCCTCTAGGAGCGACCCAATGGACTCTACAAAAACACCACTGGGACCCGGGGGCGGTAAAGAAGTATCCCCTTGAAAGTATCATTGCAGGAATACATACGCTAAGCGACAGTGCTTCACAGGCCAGATTAGAGGCTGTGCGAAAAGAAGGCTCCAGGGTGTTGTGGTATATGACCGCCAGTCCTCCACCCCTTCCATTAGGTCTACCTTGCATATAGCAGAGAAAGCCTGAGGGTGTGGCTTTAACTAAGTTGGGTCCTGAGGCTTTATCTGATCAGGTCTCAGTTATGAAGGCCAGCTAAATATGTTCCTCCGCAAACAATGCACATTCTGTGCTGTACTTTATCAACGATCTTGCATTTAGGAGTAAATATTTAAGGGGGGCAAGGACCCCTGTTGTCCCCAACGGACTCCGTAGTCTAGTGATGTAAGAATTTGGTAGCGGTTGATAAAATGAATGATGCAGTACTTTGCAGTTACTGGCTGCACTCTAGAGAATAAAGTTGTGTATCCAAAGCTCCGTGTGCGGTGTAATTCATTTAGATGTTACCAGGCTGGGAAGGACACTACAACTGACAACATAAGGGATTGGTACGGGGGAGGCGTAACTAGCAAGGCCAAAATGGCGAATCCGCTCTAAAAATGGGCTCCGCGCACCTACCCAACGATCCACCAATAATACAGGCCAAAATTAGCCATCTACCGCTTTAACCTGCCCCATCTGCCCCCCATCACTATCACCTAGTGATCAACACTGCCACTGAGCCACATCGGAGGCTGTGCGTTGTCGCACCTCTTTTTTTTTTTGGCTATGGAACCACTAGCGGCCACTATCTGGCCTGGGGAAGCAGAATGGAGACTACTGCTTGGTGATGCAATACACGCAATTTCGCTTAATGCGGATGATCTATTACTATAGGTCAGAGATGTTGGGGCTTCCCGAGATACCATTGACAACACACTTGCAGCTTATACCCCTTTAACCCATCCACCGCAGACCCAGGGCTATCTATACCCGGTCAGCAAATCCGCTGGCAGCCAGCTGGTGTCCGTTACCTTGGTATCAGGCTATACCATCAATCTGATGACCTACTGGACGGCAATGTCACACGCGCAACATCCGCCACATGGATCACAAATGTCATTTTGGTGCACCCTACCACTAATGGTAATGGGCCGCATCGCCCTTCTGAAAATGGTGGCGTTACCCAAGTTGTTATATTTCTTCATGAATTTACAGATATATATCCACCCCCCAATGTTCCTTTTGAGAGCATGATGCACAAGATCTATTGGAATGGCTCTCGCTGCTGGGTCGCACTATCCAAATTGTGCCTCCCAGTGGATCAGGGAGGACTTGCGAGGCCCCATATAGAACACTACTAACTAGCAGCACAGCTCCAGTAGATCGCCAGATGGATGAGTGGGCAACACACGCCGGACAAGGCCACGCAGCATCAGGCCTGGCCAAGTTCATCTAGTCTGCAACTATTCTATCCAGGAAGCTGGGACTAGACCCCAAAGTAGCTAATGCTGGCAGTGGCCCATGTATGCTTTAAACATATGTAAATGTAGTTGTACTTGTAAAGCGCATGGCTGCCTCAGCAATGAGGCGTACCGGCGCTGCACTCATACCGCTGTGGAACCCTTCCTGGCTTTCCTGTGAGATGTCCACTCCTGGGCACCCCTAAGGTGAAGCCAGGCATCCAAGCGCTGCTGGGGCCGTTGGAGATTAAGCAAGCTATTGCCCAGAGTCACAGAGTGGGACCCATGATTAGACAAGGGCCCGAGGCGAGAATTATCAGATCCGGAGAAATTGAGCCTAAGACCTGCCGAGGCGGGAATTGAACCCTGGTCCCGGGCCAGACCTCTGCATCAGGGTCTGCCGCTCTAACCATTGAGCCACACTTCTCCACACACGCCTTATCCCTCACCAAAGACTGCATCCAATTTGTGCCTGCGCTCCCCCTGCTGGGAGCACAGAGAGGGCAAAACTACAGCACGAGTGAAGACCTCCCCACATGGCAAACAACGGGGTTACAAACATTGGGCGAACTTCACAGGGACGGCCAGTTGATTCCTTTCCAGACGCCAGTGTCGGGTGAAGGACTCCCTCAAGGGCAGTTCCTGCTCCATGGTTCCCTAATAGTGGAGTAGAGTGAATACTGGGGCAACTTGTCGTAGGAACCGGCAATACACCACACCATACAATACATTCACATCATGGGCACAGGGAGGCGGCAAATAAATTGTTCGCCGACTTACTACGCATGCACACAGCGCACCGGTATCTCTCACTTAGAAATCACTGGGATACAGACCTAGAAAATCCCTGTACTGACAAAGCCTGAGAAGCAATTCTACAGGGATCAGTTGGCATACCCAGAAACGCACGGTTCCGTCTCATACAACTTTACATAATCCATAGGGCTCACCTTACACCAGAGAACATCAATAGATACTTTCACTGCATGGAGGGCTGGTGTCCCTTTTGTCATCTAGTGAATGCAAACCTGATACATATGCTATGGGGCTGGCCTTATTGGAACACTGTCACCACCAAACTCACACTACTGTACTGAGCACATATAATGAACACGTGGGAGATCTGCATCCTGGGCCCGTACTACAGATCCAAACAAACCACAGATCCAAACAAAGCGCGGTCACGCTTTATCGATCTAGGCCGGATTACTGGGCTATGGAAACAGGCTGAACGCCCCCCTTGGGAAGCATGGCACCGCTCTTTTCTTAACTGGGCACAAGCTGCAAGCGTGGCACTGAAACAGGAAGACGCACTGGGTCTGCGCCAGACCCCGCTGGCAACAGCTTGGGACGTCATGCTCAGTGACTTACAAAAACCCTCCCAGACGCCCCGTTCCCCTGCATCGCACATGCAATCTCAACCTAGTAATCACTAATACTCCTAAAGGGAAGGCCCTCCCACACCACCACTGCACTTCTACTCTTATTACGCAACAAAGCGCGCACTTCCTGACCGGGTGAGGGGCTGACAACCAGAGCTCTAGAAGCAAGCACAGTTGCACAGTGAATAGCTTGGGCCAGAACTCGATACATTTGGAGATTTCATGACCCCAATTAACACCCCCAATCCCTTCCTCATGCACATCTGAGTCAATCTGAGGCCATTAGGATAAACAACTCTGCCCCGTCACTGCAGGGCTTCACTCAGCCCCCACTTGCAATACAACGGCTGTAGCCTTCCCACATAGTAGACGGGTAGTAATACAATTTGCACTCCTGATTTTTTGTTGCCTCAACCCTATAATTCATGTTCTAAACTTGATCCATGACTGCATATGCATTACCTCTTTGTAACCTAAAAAAATGCGAAGTCAACAAAAAAATAAAGATCCCAATTTGAATTTTACAATCTAACAAAATGCATCCAGCATCTTTCCTCCTCACAAACCCCAAATATGCTTTTTCTTCAGAAGCTCGAAGCATCGTAAATCACAGGCCAATTAACAATTTGGTTCACACAGCCTTAGAGTAAAATATTACCTCCAAATATGGTATGCCAATAGGGGCATATTAAGTCCCAAGGTAAGCCACTCCGCAGCACAGAGAAACATGACACAAAAGAAGGCATGGATGAGGTACTCGGGAAGAACAAGCTGCAAAACAAAAGGCCAGATTAATTTGAGAAGCAATTTCTTTGATATGCTGAATGTTTGCTTTATAATGACAATGTGCCCGTTGACACGTGCAAACATACGAACATTTAAATAACATGAAAACAGCACTTGGTTTAACACGAATTAACAATGCAAATAGCTTTTCCCCCTTTGTAGTTAAAAATATACGGATATCAAAGCAAAATAGGGTGGATATGGTAAATACTAGGGAAGTGTAAGCATATGATGCCAGTCTTAACTACACCAGGCATTTCACCACTGTAGGCCATATTATCAACTGCTATCTCTGGTTCTCGTAGTAAATTGGGACCACCCGTCTCTGAACCAGTCACACTCAAGCTGCAGGGTTTAGCAGTGTGTGAAAGTGGTCATAGCCGCCGACTTCTGAAGCACCATTTCTCATTCTCCAAGCGACAATGATTCAGTTGAATCCCAACTGCCTGGAGTTCAAATCATGGTGGCAGACGCCTTCCCCGCATGAATCCTTTACTCTCAATCAGTATCAGACAAATCAAATCCAACCACAGGTGGAGCACCCTTCGGCAGCTCCTGCATGGCCACCAATCAAAACTGCAGTCACTGTGCTGCCCAATAGTCACAAACCGGGCAGTGCTAGGCAGTTACTTGGGTGCTGTCAGCATTACTGTGATGTGAATTGGGTGTTTGATGTGAGCATTCACAATGGTTGTGTCTGTTGTTGCGTTGACTATTTGGTATAAATAGGGTGTAGTAACGTTTAAGTGTGTTTGTAAGTTTCTCTCCGGCATTTGAGTTTCAGATTTAAAGTGTTTATTTTCCCTCGGACTTGAACGAAGGTGCAGGTTCGCGCAATCACTGTGTGTGGAGTAAACTCAAACCAGTCTTCACGACCAGCAACCTCATTTCTTACTTCTTGCAGACACTTTCCAATAAAACCACCTTTGTAGAAGTCTTTACTTTCTCAGCTGTTATAAAAGATAACCGGGCCACGAATCTTGTTGAGAAAGTGGAACCGTTGGAGAACCTTCATTTATTTTTTATTTTCAGAATTTTGTATAGCGCGAACAAGATCCTTGCAGATATCAGAGCGCTTTACATACATATAAAAGGAAAACGCATTACAGAAATCATAATACATATGAGCGGCAAACGTAAAAAAAGAAAACTTGTTAAAGCTATTTGTGCATGGAGCGTGCAATGTCAGGTAGTCGAGAATGGTTGTGTGGTCAATTGCAGCACTGAGATACAAGGGGGAGACAAATAGGCAAACAGTAAATGCGTAGTTAATGTTCAAGTGAATTTAGCCATGAGGATAATTTTGACTTCTTTTTTGAAGGAGGCAGTGGATGAGATGAGTCGTTTCTGGCGGGAGGGCCATCCCTGAGAAGGAACGCTTGTAAGTTTTTTTCTTGTGGAATCTTTGTGGTTTCAAAAGGAGAGTTTCTGTGCTTCTTGTGGATCCTGAGCCTCCTGAGTTTGTCAGTTTCTGAGCAATGTAGCTGGGCATGCTGTGATGTAAGGCTGTGAGTAATGCATGCGATTTTCAGGTGTATTCTGGCTTCGAGCGGTAGCCAATTCAGAGATTTTAAGTCTGGAGAGATGTGTGAATGTTTTTTTGATCCAGTTATGAGCCTTGCTGCCACATTGATGGAGGCTCTTAATGCTGCGGTTGTTGAAAGTGGGAGACCGCAGAGGGCAGTACTACCATAGTCAGAGGTATAACTAGCGCTTGAACTGCAGTTCAAAAGTCTTTGGCTGGGAGGAAGGGTTTAAACTTTCTCAAGATATTGATTTGGAAATTAGCACCCTTGGGTGCATTGCTAATATGTCGTTGCATATTGAGATTGGAGTCGAGGGTGATACCTAGAGATTTAGCGGAGTCTACAATGATAGGTTGGACGTTGAATGCAGTGAGGTGCTTCAGCCAGTCCTGAGCGATGAGGATTTTGGAGGGGGTGCTATTAGGAGGTATTCTGATTTTAGAGCATTGTGAAAACAAACACTCACAAGCTAGTCATACATACATCCTGTCACAAACCCTTTATAAAAGCAAAAGAGAACGCAGCCCTAATCCTGGCCAGACCAGTTGCTGCTCAGTCCAAGTTTTAAATGCTTGGCACTCCTCCTGCCACTCTTCCACACCTTGATGAAATAGTAGCCGCAAAGATCACATTCATTTTGGTCAATCAAACAGCTGACCAAAGTGGTTTTACACAGCAAGAATAACTTAGTGGTGTCACTACAGAACAGACTGATACTGTGGAGTAACTTCTCATCTCCCTCCCCACACGTATACCAATGACTGGCCTGACTACACACCTAGAGAGAAAGTGAAATTTTGTTTCAAATCGACCAAGAAATGTTTTAACCTCGAACTTGCTACTTTGAATTGAGTTAGCCACAGTACTGAATTAAAGCGGTACAACACCTTGATGCTCGCATTGTTTCCTGATTATCCAACAAAAGTCTGGTTGGCACACAAGATGCTGCAGTTGGCTGGTTACCCAAACTAGGACAGCATGTGGGGGAGAATTTGGGAGCAAGAGAGGAATTCAATCCCACCTTCTGAGAGCTTATGCCAGTCACGAGAACAAGAATGATAGGGGTTGCCATCACTCCCTGGAAAGAAGAGGAGACAGCTCCATTGACTCAGTGAAGCTGTTCCATGTCAAACCAATACATTATCAGAAGTACTGTAGGCTGTGCAACCAAAAAGTGTCTTGGTCGCTTATGGTGGCATTTCAATGATCAAGGACCTAGGCCTGATCCATTAATTAGGTCTCGCCTACGCAGCGCGCAGGCGCTGCTTAGGAGGGACCTTTTGAAATCCTCCGGGCTTTTGTGGAAACTCCTGCATGTTCTGCACTGTTTCCAATGGGCCCTCGTGCATGTGCAGCACGTGCCTAGTGGGAGCCTGCGGTGGCGCCATCTGTTAGCAATTATCGCGGTCGCTCCTGTAAGGTAAACACTGTAGATGCTTGCGGGCCGCGCTAGTCTTGCAGCGCTTCTTTTTTTTGTTGTGGTATGTTTGTATGGTCTCAAAAAGCTACTATCCAACTGCAAGATCAAAATAGAAGCAGTGCCTAAAAACCTACACGGATAAATATGGTGCTTTGCCCTTTATTCATTCATCCACAAAACTACACTTCACAAATCTGAATTTAAGGTTTCTCATTCTTTGCCCATGTCTAAAATTACTTAAATTGGCTCTGCTGCACAGGTTTGGAATCCAGGCACAAAGGTAACAAACTTACACAAGCGACCCCCAAATCCGTTTCCTATTAGACGAAGCAGACAGCTCAACGCAAGCAAAGTCTGAGTTGGTCATAATCTCCTTTGAAGTTAGTGTCCCTGAGCAGATGTACAACAAGCTCTTACTGACAGCATTTAAATGGTCGTTTATTACTGAGGCCTTAAACATTTTCCAAACCAAAAGCAGAAAGAAAAAAAACAACAAAAAAAACGGCAAGAGCATTTGCTCCGGCCTCCTTGGCCCTCGCGCTGCTCCGGGCCCTCAATAACATTTGTGAATGTCACGGAAGAGTTATGCCAGCATGCGCTCCTAGTCTCGGTTTCGCTCCAGTACGCGGGCTGTGTTCGTTTATTTTGCTTAGGTCTTTCTTGGAGATACAAAAGGGGATGATGGATGGAGCGTTTGAGCAAATCAAACACTCACCCACCTCAACTGATCTGGGTTTAATACATCACCATTCTTTAGCTCACTCCGCCACCCCAGTTCAGCCATATGCAAATCAGTCTGACTCTGTGCCTCATGGGAACAGTCTAGCCCGAACTGCCAAGCCATGTCTTCCCTGGACCGGAAACAAGCATCCTGGGACTGGTTTCGGATTCATAATCCTCATCAGCCAGGCAGAAGAACGGTGATGGATTAAACCCAGATATTTTGACTGGGTGTGAGTGTTTGATTGATTCAGATTCTCCGTCCATCACCACCCCCTTTCGTACCGCTTTTGGCCGCCATAAGTGTGGCAGGGTATGCTCAGACGTGAGTCCCTTGCTCACTTTGCCACTAGATTCAAGCAAGCCGGGCTGAAGACGGCTGGAATGCCAGAAACCGGTCCTCGGAAGCTTGTTTCCGGTCCAGGGAAGACATGGCTTGGCAGTTCGGGCTGGACTGTTCCCATGAGACACAGAGTCAGACTGATTTGCATATAGCCATGTCTGAACTGGGGTGGCAGAGTGGGCTAAAGAACGGTGATGGATTAAACCCAGATCTTTTGACTGGGTGTGAGTGTTTGATTGGTTCAGAAGCTCCGTCCATCACCACCCCCTTTTGTACCGTAGGTCTTTCTTGGAAGCGCGGCTGATGATGTTAGCAGCAAAACGCCATAATTGCCCCATATTAAATCAAGGAAGTGATAAGTTTTTTCAAAACCGCTGCGAAAGACCGGGGGTAGACAGTGGAGTTCTTTGGAATGCGGCGGATTCCTCGAGCCCGCAGGGTAGGCTGGGATAAAGCACAGAAGAGCCTCCCCCTTCCACCCCCCACTTCCCAAACACCCTTCCGAGCACTGACAGGGTGGAGGCAGCAAACGAGTTGAGCAGCTAAGGGGCGCCCGCCAGGTGCCAGCATGAGAAGATACAGTTATTTCTGAGGAATAGCGGCGCAGGCGGGAAACTGCCACGCTGATGTCATTCCACCAGTGCCCACCATGCCAAGGTAGAGACAAGCATTTGGAATGCAATAGGTCTCGCGTTTACAGGAATTTGAGCTATTGGCATTGTTAATGTCAATGCCTTTTATTTACGTTTAGGTTTTCAAAACAAACAAAAGGCATTGTCATTTACAATGTCAATACCTTAAACTTGTACAAATGCGAGACCTACTGCATTGCAAATGCTGGGTATATAAAGCCAAGGCAAAGATAGTAGATGTAGTAAATTTACTACATAAATCAAAGTTAAAGCCGATAAGTATTGAAGGGTGGTTTATTATTACGGTATGTTAAACCCTGTAGAGAAGTATGTTGATAATAGAATCTCGAAGATTACAATTTTAGGCAAGTGTGCTGCTTTTTGCTTACTCACTCTGACAAACTCTGGGGGTAGAGTATTTCCAATGTAATAATCCTTGTTAGGCCTTCTTAGGAGGAATGAATAGATCTGTAATTTTATGACTGACTATAAGCCTAATGGTTTCCCTGTAAAAAGTGTTTGCTCAAAACAGTAGGCCAGAGCTGGCTATGATGACCAAGCAATGATAATGTCTATAGGCCTGGTTTGTTCACTGGGAAAAGTTATGTTGAGTACCACAGGTCTCATCTGTTTATTATGAATCATTAGGAGAAAAACTGGAGGCCTGACTTGTTTATTGTGAAAACCATATGTTAAAGCTAACAGGTCTTTAAAGGCGGATTGCTATTTAACTGTGTTAAAGAATAAAAAAAAGGTATTTTTCACAGAACCTTAGAGATTATCATACTGGACAAGTGTTTGGTGTTGGTTGCTCACTCTGACAAACAATGGGGTACAGGAAATGCACTGTGCTAATCCTTCTTGGCACCTCTCAGGAGGGATGCATTTTATTTTGCCAACTCTCATTTTGTATAGAGTTGTAATTGCATAACTTTATGGCTGACAGTTGCCTTGCGTGAAAGCTTATGCTCAATACAGTAGCTACAAGTTGGTTATGGTGACGAGCCAGTGATGACAGCTGTAGGCTTCACAGGGAAATTTAGCTATAATTATTATCTTTTAATTATGAAAAGTTAAAGCTGTGAACAGGTATTTAGTGACATAGAATCCCAAAAATGAATGTAGTAGGAAATGGTTTGGTGTCCGTACCCACTCGGGCAAACCCTGGTGGTAGAACATTCTCACTGTGATAATCTGGGTTAACCCCTTTTAGAAGGAGTTATATTTTATTTGCCAGATGCAATTTCATATACAATTGTAATTATATGAATGTATGCCTAATGGTTGCCTTGTGGGAAAGCTTATGCTCAAAATAGCAGGCTAGAGTTTTAAAGGACATACGCTGGATTCATTTATTCGCAAAAGTTATGTCTGATGGCAAAGGTCTGATCCGTTATGAAACATTTTAGCAAAGGCAGTAAGCCCGATTGTTCATTATAAGAAGCAGATTTTAAGTCAATAGGCTTTAATGGTGAATTGATATTACCACTGGTTACAACATGTAGGCAGGTATAAGGTTATACTGAATTTCACTAATTACCTTAGTAGGTAAGTGTTGATGTTTAGGGGTCAATCACACCCTTTTGCAAAAAGTGGTGGGTGGGGTGGGGTGGGGTGGGGTGGGGGGTAGAGCATTTTTTCTGTGAGAGATCTTGCTAGACTCTCTTAGGGGGAGCTGAAAGATAGAAGAGGGATATGTGGTACTGATACAGGAGTGGACAGGTTACTTGAACAAGTACTGTAGCGTGGAGCCCAGACTTCACGTCTCAAGGCACCAGGAGGTATGTAGGGAGGAACATTTCTATATTAGCTTACAATTAAAAACTTACCTAGCTGTGCCTTTAGAGGAATGGTTGCAACCAAGGTATGTAAAACTAGTAAGGTAGAGACGTGTGATGGATAGAATTGAGGTATACTTTGCCATTGCCCTAATCTGCATAATTGCGGGTTATCCCTTCATAATACTTGGAAGCTTAGTAATGCACCTATGTTGGAAACACACAGTGTATGACAAATAACCATTTAGTGGGTTAAACACCACTTGGCGCTACAGGGTAGAGTGCCAACAGGACCCAAACTAGTGTCCGCCACTCCTGTTCCGTGGTCTGTCCTACAATGGCTCGGTAAACTGGGCTAAGGACCCCCTCTCCACACTTGACTCAGGGTAGCATAGGTGAGCAGTCCAAGCTTCTCACTGAGGTAAAGTGGGAAGGTGGATGGGGGGGGATTAGGGAAGCGAATACTCCAAGCTCAAAAATCAACTAATAGTCGCTATAATTCAATGTCCAGCCCAGTGTTTGTCTTTTGGGGAAAAGAAAGAACTTTTAATGACACAGCAATACTAAACACTACACAATTCAACGTGCACGGTGTGATACTCTTGGTCACTACTGCTCTAAGGGCACTACACTCTCCCCTACTCCACCTTCTCCCCAACATGCCTTCTCTTGCCCGGGTGATACTTTCTGGATAGATGCCCAGTTACCTTGTAGCAGACCACAGGTGCACATTTTGCTCTCCACCAGTTCAAATGTGCAACCAGTTGTCTTTTCTTTACTCCTAGGGGAGTAGCATGTATGAGAACAGTTTCAAGTCCTCACATAGACCTGCAGCTGATTCTCGACCGCTGGACCCAGTCTTCTTATGCTGTCTACCAACTGCTACAGGGTAGGTTGGACGCTGCTGCAGGATTCAAGCAGCTCAGAAGTTGCAGCCTGGCAAGGGCCAGTGTAGATTTCAGGGAAAGGCAACTGAAGTATGGCAAGGGTCGAATCACAAATCATGCAGTGAAGCAGCTGCAGCACAATGTGCGACAGTGCAGGACCCACAGCAGTTGCAGCCCAAAATGGGCCGGGGGAGAACCACGGATCATGGTAGTTGCAGCCTGACACAGGGCTAGTACGGTTCAAAGGGAACCACGGAGAGAGACTGGGAGACACACTAAAACACAGATTGCTCCTGGCTTTGCGCTTTCAGGTAGTCTACTTTCTCTGGGTGTTCCTCAATTAAGAACACACTGGGCTTCTCCTTCGAAAACAGTCCCTCCTCATGTAGGCCAGGCAGACTCCTTCGGTCTCTAAGCAGGCAGGAAGGCTTCTTGGAACCAGCTGCAATACCCTCAGCTCTTCCAGCAGAAAGTGCAGACCTCAGGTGACGTCCTCTAATCTTTAGGAGACTGGCTGTCATGTAGACACCAGCCCCTGGTCACACAGGAGTCCTATTTGTACTCTACTTAATACTCCTTTCCTTGGTCATGAAGAAACAGGAACAAAGTGGAGTGCTTTAACCCACACTTTTTATGTCGAGACTAGAGCAAAGACTTTTAGTAAGGGGGCTTCGGAAAGCTCACCACACGCTCGTGCGTGTGGTTTTGTTTTCCTCACAGGCTATTGAGCTTTGCGTGCATCTTTCTAAGAAAGACAGCACACAATTGGGCAAAGGCAGGTGCATGTCCTGCCATTGCTCCGCCCATGGCCTATTGCTTGCGGTTACCCGCAGCAGCGACATCTGTTTTCAATTATCGTGCCCTGGTGTGATAATTGAAAACAGATCGCTCGCTGTGTCGCGCACGCGCACCACTTGCAGGCTTGTGTAAATGTGCCATGTAGGCAGCGCGCTAGGCCCTTTGTTCGAAATCGGGTTTTGTGGTTATTGAAGGTATTCGTTTTTTGTTTTCAAGAACAACATATCCCTTTCTCTGTATACAAGCCATGCGATGCTGTAGTTACAGTGACGAAAAGGGGCATGTAGCTTCCGTTGGCTATGTTTAGGTGTTCTCGGCATCTTTAACATTTGGTTATTTGCTTACTTCATTTGAATATATATGTTGCTTCTTGACACCGCACCCATCGTCATATACCCACAACATCAACATGACCCCGAATAGCCTGCATGCTCCCGCTTGCTTCATTTTGCGGTCACCGGAGGTTTAATATGTAATTGCATTTGGTGTGAGTCGCGCAGAAGCCCAGCCTGGTTCGGCAGCGGTGCATGTCTCTTAAACCCCCGGGAGAACTTTTGTGCTAGAGACAAAGTCTCAGATAATTGGGCGGCCCCGTTTGGATCATGGGTCATATGGGCACATATTTTGGCCTCGTGCAATATGAAGGGTGTTTACTCTCAGTACGTTGCATTTACCCAACGAAAATCGGGTAGTACCTTTTCTCCTGAGCCCGCCCAATATTACCAATTACATCATAGCGGAAAAAAGGCTGCCAAGAGGGGCATGAACTGTACGCCAGGAAGTGGCCAACAGTTGGAGAATTAACTGACGGCGCTGGAACACAGAGGGCCAAGGACCACCCCCGGAATCCCCCCGCATGCATCTGGAGTTGCACACTCGGTGCAGAGGGATCTCACTCTGTGCCTTCTTTCATCTCAGGACGGACTCTCTGCAGTGAAAGTCAGAACAGTTGTTTGAATCCACGACCCATCTTTCAGTGCTGCACTATCCCCAGCCAATGCAGTTCAGTTGTGCTGCCCCTGTCTGCACCTGGTACACTGAACGGGGACATCAATATGCAATTTGGAGAAAGTTTTTTTCTAAAGTGAACGAATAGCTAGAACACTTGATGAATAATCATGTTAACCTTTAGAATTTGTAAGGGATTGGCCTCAATTGTAAGAGAGTCATGTAGGCATCAATAGGTAAGAAGTCTTCCATAATGTTATTCGGGTTCATATTTACACTATAGTGACTAATTGGTATAGGATCTGCTTTCTATGTACTGAGCTCCAATCCTATTCGTCTTGGATGATTGAAAATTGTGTCTTCTTGTTTTTTAAGATCACTTTTTTTCTCTAAATCTGTATTTTTTTAAATTTATTTATTTTATTGGCAGAATGAAATGTATACAAAGCTGTACGCCTACAACCCCTCTCAGGCCGGCATTACATTCAAACTGGTCTGTAAAGTACATAACGGAAAGGCAAATAGGGTTCTTGTTACATACACAAATGGGTGCCACCGACGGTGGCCACCGATCCATCATATCTTTAGTATCAAGCATCATTTTATTTTATTTTTTTCGCCCCCCTCCCTCCCCAAAAAAAGAAAACAACAACACTCCTACCCCAACACCCCAAAACCCCTACTGGTGCTCAGGCTTCGTGGCCGTCTAACAGACCTGTGTGGTGTACTTAGCTCTGGTGAGTGGGCTCCAAAACCACCTCATGGGAGTACCTGGACCCCGACTACCTCTTGATGGTACCCCCCCTGGTGGAGCCCCCAATCCGTTCCTCCGAAGTCGTAGGGCTACCCCCATGTCCACCCCCCATGTCTCCGATTCGAGTGTGTTCTTCAGCCCTATCCCCCTATGCCTGCGCTGCCTAAGACTCTATATCGTCCTGTTCCGACTGCCCGTCCCGTGCCTGCGCTGGGGCCTCTTCCACCTAGTCTTTGGAATATATGTAGGTTTAGTACAGTCCCCAGAAGTTCTTGGGCCGGCTCCTGGGTGGGAGCAGCTCCCCATAGGCTTCTGATTGCGTATTGCAGAACATCATATCACCAGACCATCTCTTCAGGGTTGGCAAGGGGCCCCTCATCCAGCACATTGCTACCACTCTTTTTGCAATAAGCATACCCATGTCTACTAGCTTGCGCAATGCCACTGGCACCCCTTTCGAGAATCCAAGCAGGGCAAGGGCAGGGTCTACTGGCAGCTCTAAGTCGACTATATTGCTCAATTCAGCAAAAATCAAGTGCCAGAATTTCTGTACTCCCGGGCAAGCCCAGGCCATATGAATAAAGTCTGCCACCGGGGCGTGACATCTCTCGCACTCCGGGGTTTCTCGCAGGCCATATCTGTGCAGCCTCTCCGGCGTGTAGTAAACACGCTGCAAGGATTTAAAGTGTACCAGGCGGTGCCTTCCGTTCAGCGATATTCTTCTAGAGTTCGCACAGCAGTATGTCCACATGCTATCGTCTATGTGTGTGTTTAAGTCGCTTTGCCAAGCTAATCGTGCCTTGGTGTATCGCAGTGCAGTGTGATCGTGGCCTATTTTATAAAGCTTCGTTATAAGTTTTTGGGATGCGGCCGTGTTAATGACATACGTCAGCTCCGGAACTTCGGGCGGCTCCTCCAGGTCCGGCCCCAACAGTTCCAGGAATGCACTACGAACCCTGTGGAATTGGAATTGCTGCAGCAATGTAGGTTGTGTCCCTCCCCGCTTGATTTGCTCCCATGTCTTAACACTTCCTTGTTCAAACAGGTCTCCCATATTGTGTACAACCAGCTTGCGGAGGGCTCCGTAGACCTTAGTTTCTACTAACGTGGGCAGCCATGTCACCCAGTGTATAGGCATGTGCGGGGAGTATAACAGTACTTTATCCTGCATCCGCAGTAGGGAATGCCAGGCATGGTTAGTGGTCATAATAGAGTCTAGTGTCCCCACTCTGCGGTCCATAGGGCTGCATATCGTTGCCGGGAGAGGGGTGGGGTCTGCAAACAATTGTTCCATGATCACGTGCGGGATATCAGTACTCCCGTGTATCCAGGTGTGTAGATGCGTAGCCTGCGCAATTCTGTAGTACCTCTCCATATCCGGGGCTCCAAGGTCCCCTTGCTCATATGGTAGCATTAGTACCTCCCACTTCACTCTGGGTTGCTTGCCGCCCCAGGCCAAGCGGATGAGGAGTTCGGTTAATGTAGCAAAAAAGGCCTTGGATAACACTATCGGGATGTTATTGAAGAGAAATAGGAAGCGCAGGAGCACCACCATTTTCATTATAGCAATCCGTCCCATTAGGGATAATGGTAGTTTGCACCAAATCTCCACGTCATCAGCTAGTTTGCTGTATGCCACTCCGTAGTTCTCTCGGACCATCACGTCAGGGTCAGTGTGCAGCATGATGCCTAGATACCGGACCGGCTCAGTAGACCACTGCAGAGGGTACTCCATCTCGAAGGGCTCCGTGACAGGTGTCAGAGGAAACGCCACTGATTTCGACCAGTTCACCTTAAGTCCTGACAGCGCACCAAAGTGCACCACTTCCCTGAGGACCGAGGAGAAGTTATTTACCGGGTCCCTGACATAAAGTAGGGTGTCATCAGCATAGGTAGATATCCCAATCTTATACGTTGGGTAGCTGATGGCCTCGTACGAGTGGTATTCTCTGATCGCACAGGCTAGAGGTTCTGCCACCAGTGCGTACAGCAGAGGCGAAAGAGGGCATCCCCGTCTAGTGCCTCTACTGATGTCGAACGGCTCCGAGACCCCATTACCCAGCCGGACCCTCGCCGTGGGCCTGTAGTATAGTGCACCCAGCATTTGTAGGAACGGTTCTCCTAGGCCAAGTTTCCTAAGGACCCTCCGCATAAACGGCCACTCTACAGAATCAAATGCTTTCTCCATGTCCAGGAATACCGCTATCGCCTTGGTGTCCTGCCGTGTATGTTGTATAGTCCCCATCATTGTGCGAATGTTATAAGTAAGATTGCGTGCGGGTATGAATCCCGCTTGTTCTGGAGCTACCAGTTCGGGGGCCACCATCGCCAAGCGTGTGGCCAGTACCTTAGCGAACTGTTTGGCATCAACATTTAACAGTGACAGTGGTCTGTATGAACCACATTGGGTGGGGGGTTTTCCTGGTTTAAGAACAGTAACCAGTATCGCCTCCCGCATGGATGGCGGCATGAATCCCACCTCACATATGTCGTCAAAGAGAGTGGATAAGTGCGGGAGAAGCTGGTCTTCGAATGCTTTGTAGAAGCTTACTGTCAGGCCGTCTGCCCCGGGAGCACTTTCGGGTCTCATGCTCTCCAGAGCGTCTGATATCTCCTCCTGCTGTATAGGGGACATAAGGAAGTCCCTTTGCCAATTCGCGAGAAACGGCATCTTGATATAACTCAAGTAGCTATCTATCTGCTCCTCCACCCCGGATAGCTTAGTGGTGTATAGACCCGAGTAAAAGCTTTGGAACTCTGCCAAAATCTCTCCCTCCTCCGTGAGTCACACACCTGCTTCTGACTCCAGTTCAGTCACCGCTTGCTGTCGTCTGCCGCCTCTCACTATTTTGGCCAAAAGGGAGCCTGGGCGCTCCCCCTCCCCATATGTGCGTGCAGTTGCGTACTTGCCCATGTGACGTACTTCCCTGTCTGCCTCTTCATTAAATTCTTTGAGCAACTCCTGGAGTTCCCTAAATTCAACTGCCACTATACTCTCTAGTTGTTGCCTCTCCAGGTCCGCTATCTGTCTCTCCAAATGTGTCAACCTCTGTCTTATAGCGTTTAGTACACTGGAGTGTTTAGCCATCGCGACTCCCCTGATGCAGACTTTGAATGCTTCTCATACAGTTTAGAAACTGTCCACCGTACCTACATTCATTTCAAAAAACTTATCTATCTCCTCTCCCAGTTCCCCTCTAAACACCTCGTCCAGGAGCGAATAAGGGGGGAGGCGCCATGTGAATGGAAGGATTCTACGTTTCGGAGAGTCGAGTATTAGCAATAACGGGGAGTGATCCGACAGGGTGCGCGGTAATATCTTGCAGGTTCGCACCAACTGTAGTAGGGAGTGTGTGGCCAGCCAGTAATCTATTCTGGTGTGTATATTCTGGTAAGCTGAGTAGTGTGTGTATCCCCCTCTGCCCTGGTGTCAATCCCTCCAGACGTCCACCAAATCCAATGATACCATCTCGGCCTGCATTTGTAAAGCGGCAGCTGCCGGCCGTCTAGGGGGCCCTGCGGATCTGTCCAGCTCTGGATTGAAGACCAGGTTAAAATCGCCCCCCCACAGCATTCTAGAGGCTCCCAACCCTGCACAGTGTCTGGCTACTGTAGCATAGAAGTCCGGTGAATCATAATTGGGGCCATACACATTCATCACTATAAGGTCATGACCTTTACCCACACACCTGGACAGCACATACCTGCCCTCCGGGTCAGCATTCAGTAGCGAAAGTTGCAATTTGGACTTAGGGTTTACCCACGTACGGACACCTTTGGAGTGCGTTGTGAAGCCTGCATGTGTGATATTACCCAACAGCCCCCTTGTGGAGAGCATCTTGCAATTGTGAGGCAAATGCGTTTCCTGTAGTAACAACAGGTCTACCTGATGTCTCTGTAGGTAGTGTAACACTTTGCGAAGCTTGCGGTAATCATTAAGCCCCCTAACGTTCCAGGTCGTGGCTTTAAAGGACTCGGCTGCCTCTGCCGAACTTCCGAGTAGCTCTTCAGCCATACTCACAGTGGTACCCTATCGCGGGGAGCTTCAACAGCAGTCTCTTAGGATCCCCCTCCCTCAGAATCATTACAGTGCGGACCCAATCTGCCCCAGCCTCCATTACAATGGATAGACCTATCCTAGGTCGCACTTGTGTATACCTGCTATTCAAGACTATATCCACACTGTGTAGAGGCGTAAACATGTCATCGCTATTCGGGCCCCCATACATGTATTGTCTTTCTCGGTGAGCACGTACTAGCATGCCAGCGCTCAAACGATCTAGAGCCCCCAGCCTGAGCAAAACAACCAACAATTCCTGAGCCTCCCTCACTTCCGCTGAATCCCCCCCCCCCTCCAGAAATGAACAACAACAGAAAATCCAATCCCCCCCCCTCCACTCACAGCTGACCTCCCCCAACCTGGTCAGACCGAGTCCCCTGCCTCCCTCCCCCCTCCTCCCCTTAAAGCTTCCGTAACCCATCCCCAAACAGGGCCCAACATGGACCAAAAGTGCTGACAGCGCTAGGGCAGAGGTCGCCAAACATTTCCTGAAGTCCTGCTCTTTCAGGTTGTCTCTACGGAAGTATCAAATGAACCTGCCCCTGCACCATCACCCCTCCCATCCGTGCTAACTATGGCCATGTGTGTTTCCTAGCAACTCGCTAAATGGAGTCCCCTCTCACCCAGCCCCTGTACAAAGACTTATCAATGTTCCATTTCGGCGGAGGTGGCACTGCGTGCTAATCGGGTCTCATGTCTCCCAATTGTCTAACATTGCACCCCCTCAGCAGTGTTGAAACAGCAGAGAAAGGTCTCACCCAGCATAGTCTCTGTCAGCACATGTGCGCAGTGCGGCGTAGTCCAGTATTCTGAAGGGTCTCCGGACTTGAACGTTCAGGATGATTTCCGTCGCTGTTCCACACGTCGTTGTACTGTCCACCTAGTCTTGTTCATCGAGGTCGTTGTTGTGCTCTGCCTCCCCAGCTTGGCTCCTCGGGCTGCTTCTCTGTTCTTTGGCCCACACCTTCAGCGATTTCTGTAGTTCTTTAGGGTCCGTGAAGAAGTGCGAGTGCCCCTGTCTGTTGATGCGGAGCCTCGCCGGGTACATCATGGCGTAGTCTAGGCCAAGATCCCGGAGCTGTTGCTTGTACGGGGCGAAGTGCCTCCTCTCCTCCTGTACCTTCGCCGTGAAGTCCGGGTACTGCGATATGTCCATGCCCTCATGCTGTAGCCTCCCTTTCTCCCGAGCCGTTCTCAGTGCCGCGTCTCTGTCCCTGTAATAAAGCAGTTTCGTAATTATCTGCCTGGGATTGGCCCCCGGGCGTGGGCCCAGCGTGCGGTGCGCGCGTTCCACTATGAACATGGGCGAAAAGACGCCTTCCCCCAGGAGGGTGACAAGCAGCTTCTCGACGAATAGCTCCATCTTACCAGTTTGCGTCGTTTCGGCCACACCAGTGATTCGAATGTTCGAGCGCCTCGAACGCGCTTCCAAATCCTCGGACTTGCCCTGGATGACCTGGAGCAGTCTGCCGAATTGTTTGCGGTCTTTGTCCCATTCTGTTTGTGCCTCCTCGGCTTCAGTTAACCGCCTCTCCGACATGTCCAACCTTTCCGCATGCTTGTCTATCCTCTCGGACATGCCGTCCATGCGATATGAAAGCGCATCAATTTTGGAACCAATCGCCGTCATGCCTTCCTGTAGCCCTTTTTCCATTGTGGTCAGCATGTCCTTAATCTCCGCACACAACGCTCCGCCCGGTTCTCCACCTCGCGGTGGTGTCGCCTCTGCACGTGTCTCCGGCTCCTTCTGCCGGCGTTGATCAAACGATAGTTTAGGCTGTGTTCTATCCCCTTTGCCCATTTTTGCCTGGCGGGGGTTGGGGAGACCTGCCCTTCGGTATCTCTACAGGTGGTTCCTAACCTGGGGTCGCCGCTATCAGTCCTGCGCTCCGTCGAGCTTCAGCATACACTCAGTGCAATATAGCTCTCCACCCTCGGGACTCCCTCAGCTTCTCCTGGGCCACTGCGCCGGCAGGTGCCTTCTCGCTGGGGCTTGAAATCAGGTAGCCGCGTCCAATTCTATGGAGGAAGGGGGGAGCCACCGGAACCACTGTGACTGTGTCCCGAATAGTGCTTCACCATGCACGATCGCCCGTCAGGAGAAGTCCTTGGGCTCTCTGCACTGCGCCCGCTCAATGCCCCTCGTGCCACGTGTCTGGGACGATCGCCGTTCGCTCCCCGGGATGCCCGCCTCCCACTCCGCAGCAATAGAGAGAGTCCAGAGCAAGGGGGTCGCCAGTATCCAAAGTGCACCTCCGGGATGCTCCCCGCCTAGTTCCTCCTGTCCGCTCGCCTCACTTCTCGACCGCTGCACCCAGGTACCAGGGGGGACTTCAACGCTACTCCAATGCTCTGGGCGCTTCCGGTCGGTGCGCCCGCGACCGCTCTCCCGGGCTCCGTGCGCTGTTTCCGGGGACTGCCACACCCACCGTCAGTAGCTAGCGTTTTCACTCCTCAGGCGCGCGTGAGGCTGGCAGCAAGGTGCGGCTCCGGGGTATCTTTCCCAAGCTTCCGCAGCCCCCCGAACGCAGGTCTTACCTTCGCCCGCACGCTGAGTGACGCACGGCGGATCGCGGCTCAGGAGAGGCCGGGATCTTCGGCCTACTCCAGCGTTAGCAGGGTGCACCTGTCTCCGTCAGTCTTGGGTGTCTCCGCGAGCTGCAATCTTCACCAATGTAACAGCGGGGGTTCCGTAGGTGACTCCCGGTTCTTTTACTGTTCGGCCGAGTCAGAAACAGGATCGTTTACAGGATTTTGTACGGGTGATGGTGAGGAGCCTCGCGCTTATGCGTCCACCATCGACGCTGGCAAGCTCCGCCCAACCCTCTAAATCTGTATTCCTTTTTAAAAATTATCCCCTTGATTACTTAGGTTTTCTCAAATAACTTCGATATTACAGAGGTTTTATATTTTTTTGTGCCAATTTTTTTGATAAATATGCATTTGATCCTCAAGGAATCATAACTTAAGAAGGAAATGGAATTACTGAGCAGTTAGGCATCATTCCATTGATGACACAACCACCAGGCCCTAAATACGGTGGAAACATAAAAAACCAGCATTGGCATAGCCAATAGGTCTCACCTTTGGGATTTTATAAGTGGTCAGCCATGCAACACTTGATGTTGTTGCACCAAGGATATTGTGCTGGATAACTAAACACTTATAAGGTCCTAAAGGCGAGACCTATTGGCTATGCCAATGCTTGATCAGACATGGGATGTAGATCCATTGTATCAAACTTTAGAAGTCATTATAGGTTGTTCTAGTTTAAGTGCCCTTCTTAAGCTGCTCTCTAAACCCAGCCTTTGTGTAAAGTGATGCTTCTCACAGGAGGTAGAAATGGGGCTGTTTCCAAGCTGGAATACCAACAACACGGACAAAAAGAAGTGTAGCAGTCATACGCTTTCCTGAACAGTGATCAGGGAGAGACAAGCGCAGGCCTGACCTGGAAACTTCCTCAACTTACAATAGAGAAATAGCTCTCTCACCCGTCAACCCTACCATTAACCAAACAGTAGTTCACAATCCCCTGCTGTCAAAGTCTTCATGGAACTTCTAAATGCATTCCTATTCTCCATATTGTGGACGATGCTCTTCAAGCCCTTGACCAAGGCAAAACACGTCTCCTAAGTCTACTGGATTTATCCTCGGCATTCGACACAGTCAATCACGAGAAACTACTTGAACTCCTCAAATTCAGGATGGGAGTAAGAGGAACCGTTCTCGAATGGTTTAGATCCTTCCTTCGGAACCGCACCCAGACAGTCTTAGTCAAAGATAATCTATCTGCTCCTTCCCCGATAAAGATCAGAGTCCCCCAAGGATCAACTATTTCCCCAACCCTCTTCAATCTCTACATTGAACCGTTAGCTGAATTACTACGTACCGCCAACATCTCCTTCAACATGTATGCTGATGATACCCAGATCTATATCAAAATCTCATCTCTAGAGGAGATCTACTCTTTGAATGAGGCCATAAAGCGGACTGTTCAATGGCTTGCATGCAACTAGCTCAAACTAAATGCACAAAAAACAGAGTTCCTTCAAATTTCTCCCCTAAAAGTAACACTGACATTCGGGAATGGACCAAGTAGATCACAGCACTAAACTGCACACCGACCACAGTGGAATGTGCGAAATCTCTTGTAATAATCCTAGACAGCAACCTGAATATGCGAGACCACATCAACTCCATGGCTAAAACTGCCAGGTTTCAACTGAGCTACCTGAGGAAACTAAAACCTTTTCTTGATGCCTCAGACCTAGAAATTATTCAGAAAAGGGGGTGGTGATGGAAAGAGTATCTGAATTAAGCAGATCACTCCTACCCAGTCCAAAGATCAGGGCTTGATCCATCACCGTTTTTTAGCTCACTGCACCATCCCAGCTCAGAACCTGGCTACATGCAAATTAGTCTGTCCCTGGCCCAGTGCACCATGGGAACAGGGCAGACCAAACTACCAAGCCAATTCTTTCACTGGAAAGGAAACAAGCTTCCGGGGACCGGTTTCTGGCATTACAGCCGTCTTCGGCCCGGCTTGCTTGAATCCTGATGGTGCAGTGAGCAAGGGACTCACATCTGAGTATACCCTTCCACGCTTATGGTGGACAAAACGATTCAGAAAAGGGGGTGGTGATGGACAGAGTATCTGAATTAAGCAGATCACTCCTACCCAGTCCAAAGATCAGGGCTTGATCCATCACCGTTTTTAGCTCACCATCAGGATTCAAGCAAGCCGGGCCGACGACGGCTGAAATGCCAGAAACCGGTCCCCGGAAGCTGGTTTCCTTCCCAGTGTAAGAATTGGCTTGGTAGTTTCGTTTGCCCTGTTCCCATCATGCACTGGGACAGGAACAGACTAATTTGCATGTAGCCAGGTTCTGAGCTGGGATGGTGCAGTGAGCTAAAAAACTGTGATGGATCAAGCCCTGATCTTTGGACTGGGTAAGAGTGGTCTGCTTAATTCAGACACTCTGTTCATCACCACACCCTTTTCTGAATCAGACCTAGAAATGGCAGCCCAGGCATTAGTTATCTCCAGAATCTAATACGGATGCTCAATCCTTTCAGGCTTGCCCAAGATCTCCACGGCACTCCTAAAAGCTTGCCTCAACGCCGACAGACTCTAAACAGGCTCAAACAAATTCAACTGCATCTGAAGGCTCTGAATTGGCTTCCTCTTGAAGCCAGAATCCAACTCTAACTGGCATGTATCACCCACAAAGCGCTACACACGAAATCCACTGCATATCTCGCCCAGAAATCCTGGTTTCTGGAGGAGACAGAAACTCCCGATCTGCCAGAGACTTTGTGCTCCAGCCACCCCGCTTCCAAAAGGAAAAAAAAAAAAACGTACAATTGTGCTTTCTCTGGAGCCGCACCAAGAATCTGGAACTCGCTGCCGTCTTCCATCAGAAGAATTCCCTCTCTGTCAATATTTAAAAAGGAAGCCAAAACCTTCCTAATGGGCAAGTGTCTCCCATAATTCATGAATTGCACACACCGCTCAGTGGCTTTGCTTATTTTTTGTTGCAGTTAGAGTTTGGTCTGTCTGGCTGCTTTCCATCTTACACTGACCTTGTACTCCCACAAATGTAATTGCTAGATTTCTCTGAATTATGATTGGAACATTGTATACACCCTGTTATTCTCCAAATGTTTCACTTCCTTCTACCCCTACTTATGTTTTTTCCCTTTTAATATTTCATACTTGTATACAACCCGTTATCCCTGTAGAGCGCTCCAATACTCTAACAGGTCAAGTTTGCGCTCTATAAAATACTAAATAAATAACATACATAAAATTCCTATCTCCATCACTTCAGTGTCACCCTCTATCTTGCGCCATGCTATACCAAGGGCATCCAAAATGGATCTCAGTGGCTTTAATACTCAAACACACACATAGTTCTACTATTACAAATGTGCTGCACACAGTATACCCATGAACACATACTCTACATGCACACAGAATGTCAGTGCAAGGTTCTGGTCATTCACAAAGTAGAACTGTATACAAGGAGGCCAGTAAGCCACGCTCAGTAGAATGCAGCCACAGCTTTATGTGCTTAAGCCTGGACAGGAGCAGTAGTAATATGTCCACTATGAGGTTATGCTTGTTGCGTCCCTTCATACCCCAGGACACGTCCTGGACCTTACCTAAACAGGAACAAATCTAGGCCTCTGCACACACATTTGATCAGAGTACCATTATGGACAAAAATAAAAGTCAAGATACCAGATACACATCAAGTCAGTCTCTTAGGTCAGGGGTACAAGCTGGATTATGATGGTTAGGGGGGTGGGGGGGGGGGGGGGGGGATCTATAGAGTGGGACCTCAAAATACTAAGAGCAACACAGGAGGGCTTGACAAATTTGTGATCCACCAGAGCTGCTCCATGATTTTATAGATATTCAATAGCAGAGCACAATGGCCTACTGTCCACCTAAATAGTACTTCTAGCCCTAACAAAGTGTGACTTCTGCCCCCTCATAATAGAGCACACAGAGATCCCTGAAGTGGTGAAGGTGTACCAGCAGTCCTCTATAAAATTCACAAGCTCTCGTAACTGTGGTCCTTACTTTATCTCAATGGTATGTTTAGTCTGTGCACAAGTGTGGAGCATCATTCATGTGTGTTGCGTGAAGGTGGGTTAAGGAGGACACCATGAGTGCCTGGTACTTCTTTGTATTGTCTTATCTATTCCTGTCCCAAGTGCTCTCCGTTCAGATTCATGGAGTGTCTGGTGAGCTGGGGCACAAGGTGTGGGGAAAACAGTGCCATTGACGAAAAATAATTTTCCTACATGACCAAGCATATATGCTCTGCAATACATACGGAGGCTCCTTTCGCCAGGGTGGGTTCAGTTGTTTTGGAGTGTCAGTCCCATCTAGCCAAATATGTATGCCTCTGTAGTCCTTTTCCCCTGTTCTGCAAAAGCCTTGGAAGAAGGAAGAAGCTCAGAAGATGTACTTTGCACGTTGAAAGGGGGGGGTTAATTTTTAATGGGCTGTAGACTATGGACTGGCTTTTCACCAGGGCCACCAAAGTAGAATAAAAACTACCCATCTCTGCTAAAGAGAGACATGCAGTGACTCTACCTCTTGCTTCCCCCCCCGCCCCACCCCCGACGGCTGAGAACAAGTATAGGATCTGTAGTTTGGTTCTGCTGCTTTGACTGGTAGAATGGAGAGGCAGTAATGACTGGAGAGAAAAGCAGAGAAGCTGACCAGGTGGAGTGTAGATTATGCAGACGTCTTCAGAAAGCGAGATGCCCAAGAGCCATAAAGATCTTACCTCCCAGCAGTCCGAACTAAGTGCTTCGGTGCATTAAGAGGATTAGAGCACAATTAAAACCTGGATCCCTAACACAGACATACTATCACTGACTCTGTAGTAGCCCTTATTTGCCACTTATCAGCCTGAGAGAGACGGAGTGTTTCCCCCCTCTACAGCAGTCAGAGGCCCACATTCAGGAACCATTAGAAGCATTCCCTTAGCACTTATGGTATACAAGCATAATGTTGCGAAGTTGTGTTTGTAACACAATCCATACATCTTTGTTCGCCAGGCCCTATTGATGACATGGTTAGCCTTGCAAGCGCCTCCTGTCCAATGGGAGCCCATGCTAACAGAAAAACCTAGTCAATTTTGAGACATTGGTGTTAACGTTTGGCGTTGCTGAAGACCTGGATTTCCTTCCACTCTAAGCAGGCCCCAGTAGTCTAAACTGAGGAACAGGAACCTTGGGTATAGCAGTTTAAAGCCTCAGGTCAATCCAGTGCCGCATATAGACTACTATATCTCCAACTTCGCAGTTAACTGCGCATCACGACTTTGGGAACTAGTTATTAGTCCTCTTAAAACATTACCGCTGGCATATGAAGGGCTCATGTTCATTTGGTATGAAAGCATTTGAGTTTCATTACTTTAAGTAATAGCCCTGCAGGTTCTAAGCCAACAGGGCTGTAGCATCCAGTTACCGAATCTTGTTCCTGGGCTGTGGAAAAACTAGGGTAGACGCATCATATCTAGCTCAACACACTGGAGCAAGTGTTATTTTGCTAGAATCATAGGTTTTACACTTCCTAAGCATCTGCAACACTTTCATTTCGTTTGCAGGCAATTTAAAGGATCCTGGTTGGATAATTAGAGGCTCCAAAGCCAGCACCCTCCATGAGCAGTGCCCTGTAATCATGTACAGGTGCTGCCTCTGTACGATTACTTTAGATGTGATAAAAGCAACTTTGCAATTTACAATGGAAGGAGGAGCGCCATTACTGGTGTGATGTAAATACCTATGATCACTATTGTTTGCACCCTAGGAAGTTAAGGTGTCATCTAAAGCACAGGCATACATTTTCAATATTTATGAGTTAAATGTACAAAGTACAACAATTGCAAATGTCACTGCTTATTTTTAGCTTTCATGTTGGGCTAACCAGATTACTTTCTGGGTCAAAATTAAAACTGCAACATCATTTGCATAGCAGTCTGTGTCCCAAATCTGAAGGCGCCTGAACAGATAACTTCTAGCCCATATCCTTCATGACATTTTCATTTAGCTCTCTTCCCTGAATGTCATCTTTCTACACCCATCTACCTAATGCTTTTCCCAGAAGTTGTTCTACTAATGTAAATGGGATTCTCTCTGGCCCAATGCCACAATGTAGAAGCTTCATTAATGAGTGTGAACCTGTTTGATTTAGTCTGAGGCTCCGCTGTATGTTATGATGAAGGCGAAGACTCCTCACCCTGTAAAAGATGGGCATTGAAAGCAAACCTGACCACTCTCAATTCAAGTTAGCCTAAGCCGCTTTTCTTCCATGCTCCAAATTCTGAGGGCAGAAAATGTACGTAGCATGAAACATTATGTGTTGATGTACAAAATACCTGGTTTATAGATGCAGACTCTCCTATTCTGCATTGCTGGCCAAATCAGAAATATTTTCAGCCTTCAAATAATTGTTTTAATTTTAACAACGTATTGTTCACAAAACAAAAAGGTTGATCATTGTTTACATATGCTAATGATAACAAATAAAGTCAGTTAGTGTGTGTGGTCAGAAATTCTCAGCTTATTCGGTTTGTCTTCGTCTGCCATCGGAGAGTGTTTTAGGCAATGAGAAGGCAGAAATTACGAGGTAGATACTACAATTCGTGTCTCAGTTCATGTACCTCTGCAGGGTTTATGGGGCACGTTTTTGTGTGCACTGTCTTTATTGCAATGAGAACTGCTTTTAGTTAGGGAAATGGTCACAGTTTTCCTTCTTTTTAAGGAACCATCAACAATTATTGACTTCCACAGCGTAGAGAGTATACAGCCTCTGGGATCCAGCCCTGATGGTTTGTATGACCAGGAAACTAACAAATCTCCTGCAGAAATCCATCAGAAGCTTCATAGGTACAGGTTTGAATAATGGCAGATCGGCGCAGGCTCTAGTAACTCTGAGGTGCCATTGAATTAAGTGAAAATAACATCAGTTATTGAAGCACTTTGAGGCTTGGATGACAAAGTGCTAAATAATGAATCAACAGGTGATCATAAAATATCATTTTTGGGTGTTATGAATGACAGTAAAGTAAGAGGCTTTATAACTTACATAAGAACAATTGAATATTGGCTGGGTAGTTAATATGTATACACAGCAAAGCTATAAATTGCATTTTAAACCTTTTGAAGAGCTATTGTTAAAGCATTTGAAATTTTGCAGATAGTTGCATTCTACATATATGAATAATGTAAGCTGTCTAGAAACACCTTAACAAGAACTATTCTAGAACTGAATATATTCAAGTATTTCTGCAGAATAGAAACGTATCTTGGTCAAAGATAGCTCATAGACAGAAAAATAGCAAGTGCAATTGGTGCGATACCGATACTATCAATTTCACATAGACACACCGATTCATTCTTAGGAAACGTGTACAAGTGATAATTAACATTTATACTTTTCACATTCATTACTAGTTGAGAGGTTGTCTTATACTTAATACACCCATATTTCAAATGACATGCAAACAGCAGTAACGAACTATTAATTAAAATAGATTTTAACGCATACATGGTAAGCAAATTAAAATCTTTAAAACAAAGACTTCATGTTTTAGCACTAATTCATATATTTAAGAACACCAAACTTTGAAATCAAATATAAATGTAGAAACTGGGATATTAAACATTGAAGCATCTTGTTTTCTAGTTTGCTTTGTGAGAATGGAGCCGAAAATGTATTCATGTAAGTATTGCAAGACTCATTTTAAAAAACGTCTTTCTGTGATTAAAAAAACACAAAGTAAGATTCTACAGTGTGCTTGATGTAGAACAATGTACACACATCAATTAACTTCTCTGATGGAAATTAAAAATAACTGTGGAAGAAAATATTAGGACGGTAGGGATGGGCATAACAACCATTTAAAATCAGTTTCTCACCAAAATAGTTGCCACTTTTATAGGTGAATATGCAAAAACATTTTCACAGCTACCGAAAAACAAAAATAAATACATTGTAATTCATGAATAAATGCAATTCAGCCAGTTTTAAAACTTTCCCCAACTTGGAAGGCAACAACACAGCACTGATCACCAACTGCATTTTACCACACTTGCAGAAATCATAACAAGGTTGGCTTTAAAAATACTAACAATACTGTGATCTTTTGAACTTCACATTTCAAATAAGACAAATTATTTTGCTTGAAACATGCAAAAGTTGCGCCATTCATTGCCAGAAACTATTTTAAAACATGCAGACCAATGAGTTTTTTTTAATGCTTTTGTGAGCTTCTTTAATGGTTGGGACAGTGCAAACATCGATGCTCGCACTCACTCCTAACCATATTAGAAGTAATGCAAAGAATATACAGGTCTTAAGCAGGGAAATCTGTCAGATGCAGTGCAGTATTTTCCAAAATGCCTTTAACAAGATTACACACCTGCTTATTTTTAATTCAGTATCTACATACCAATTGTAAGCATATAACAGCTTTCCCAAATTTCTCTTGAAGGCAAGCAAAATAAAAATGTCTGCAAAATAAGAACATTCGTGATGCTGAAATATGCCTCGGCAGGCAGATGAAGAAGCACACTTTACAAAACAGGTTCACGCAGGGAAACAGATGTTCCTAACAAAACACATATTTAATGGTTGCATGTAAAAAAAGAACTTAAAAGCTGTACACACCTTGAGTGCAATTTTGACTCTTTTAATCTTTTTGAGCTTTTCAACTGTCTTTGAGCCGACAATGTAAAAAGCAGATTGAAAGACGAATGTTAGTGTGACAGCTGACAAGATCATAAAGAAAGTACTTAATCAGAGTTTATTGTTTTCACAGTGAGATGTTAGTATTGAAAACCAATATTGATTCATATAAAAAAAAGGCACGAAAAGTTAAGACATGTTAAAATCGTTAGCAAATGCACATGAAAAACTGTTCAATGACTTACAGGGTTGAGGGTATTACACTGGTCTATAGGGTTCTTGTAATCAGTCTTCAGTTCATCAAAAGCAATAATCTAGAAAACAAAACAATTAAGATTTCAAACTACAGTGTAAGTAAATGGTGAGTGTGTTACTCTTTCAGCAGCTACAACAATTCATGTGGCAAAAATTGGCAACATTCCTCATTTATCTGCTATTGTTAGTACCAGGAGTTAAGTGTCACCACACTGGAACATGAAGGAGACAAGATGCAGTTGATACAAATACAGATATAGCAGATGTTCAGCACACAGAGATACAGCAATGGACTGAATGAGTGTTAACAGGATAAAATAACAAGACAGTCGATGAGGGGTATGAGGCACAGGTGAGGCTTTTTGCGTGACCTTCAGGAACAGGGAGTACATAATGAATATAAGTTTGTGGTACCTAGGCTCGCAAACATTTATAGGATATTGGCGGACTAGTTTTTGTCACTGGGGCTCACTTGATCAGCCATTTTTCAGGACCACAGTGTGGGGGCCGCATTCTTCCTCCTACTGTTGACATCTGGGGAAGCACCAGCGGGAAGCCCTGCTTCAGCCTACAGCCGATGGGGACTACCAGTCCCAGAATCTTCATTGGTAGCCTCACCCGAGACCAAGCTATCAAATCAACTCAACACTACTTAAGCACGCCGCAGTCCCGTGCTGTCCAGGCTGTTGCGCTTGCGTCACTTGGGCTCGCCTGGGCAGCCATTTTACAGGACCACCGTGTGGGGGAAGCATAATTCCTTCTACTGCTGAGATCTGGTTAGGTACCAGCTGGAACAGCCGCTGGGAACTACAAGTCCTAGAATGCTCATTGGGAGCCACACCCAAGACCAATCTAGCCATCAACCTAGTGCTACTTGAGAACGCAGTTCATCCCGCAGTGCGGTTTGCATCTAGGACATGCCTAGGCCAAAGGCAAGTCCGTCTGCGCCAATTCGAGACCGAATGAGGCTACGCCGGCCCCCACTAGCATCTGTGTGACTTAGGGGAGTGCGTTTTTCCTCATTTTGTTTTAGAAAACCACTCACATCTTATCGGTTGGTATCCAAACAAGGAATGTATTTATTACACTGTAGATCGACCTCAGTCGTGAGCAGTTTATAACTTAGTGAGGGACTCATGGGCAAATGTAAGTGTGTTGGAGGGCCCTTGGGGGTTACCCCTCCAGCTAAACCCACATCAATAGACTAGTTGCTGCAGAGGGCAAAAGGGTTGTATTAACCAAAACTGAGCTGGCGGAGAGAAGACTATTCTTGGGCTCACGGGCGCCTACACAATTAACAACAGGTTTACTTGAGCCAGTTGCTACAATTGGTTCTCTGGAGGCAGAAATTAGCGTGGTAAACGGGGTTTTCAACTAGCTCTCCAGTGCACAAAATGGGGTTCCTCTTTCTGAGGTATGCCATGAGGAACTCTAACAAACAGTCAAAAGACCGAGGAGGACAGTGCGGAACAAGCAACACAAGACAGGAGCCAAAGTTGCTTCTTTACCTATACCCCTGTTTCTTTCCAGCTCCATTGGGCAATTGCTGGAAGCGGTTTTGACTTACAACCAAGCCGGAAGGCTTAACTGTTGGAGGAGCTGGTTGATAGAGTCAAGGTTATTCTGTGCACGGACCTTGCACCGATTCTGGCGGTGGCAATTGAGGAAATGTTTAAAGATATTCCAAAAGCGCAGAAGTAGGAGGAACTGTGTCAATCAATCTTACTACGTTTTATAGGCACATTGCTTCGAGTTGTGATAACAGAGGTTCCTCTTATACTGCATGTCCATCATTCTCAAGAGAGAAACCATCATCAGTTAGACAATGCATTGCATAGGGTCATTGCGGGGAACCACACTGCCAGCATGAAAGTACTAATGGGCGACTTGACCTGATGGAAAAGCACAAAGACACAAACTCCGTCATTAATAAACCCCCTGCATCCTACCCCGATGTGGCAATCTTTGCAAGGGTCCCAGAGCTTTGTGAGGGCCAGAGAGAAACGCATGAAGGCCTAGCTAACAAATGTTTGAATTGGCTTGTGAGAAATAAGAACGTTCCAGTCTCATTGGCACATAATATCATTTTCACAAGCAGGGTGGAGTGGATTGCGCAAAGCCAAGTAGATCGTCGAGGGAACTGTGTCATCAATTATAAAGACACTACTATGGTTCGAAAGTTGCTTTTTGAAGCAGTGCAGAACCCGGAGAGTCAAAAATTGCTCTTTTACCACTAGGTTATTTTTATAAAGTTAGTTTCTATACAAGACATGCCCACCCCTTACTGTCGTTGCCACAACTGACCCACCCTATAGAACACCCCAATGGCGCAACAGGGCTTAGAGTATCCCCGTCACCAATCGTTTTGAGGTTCTGGTTCACGTTGATTGACTTGAGGGATCTCAGCATACTACCTCCCCTATGGGGGTAACTGAAGGCGGCCATAAGGCTGGGCCTCTCCAAAAGGTGGGTGGGTGTACAATAAATTTGGCCATCCAGACTACCAAAGGCAGGGCAAAACCCCTTCAACACTGTGTGCCCTGTGTGAAACCCCACGTCGGTCCTATTATAGAAACTTGTATAGATTGCCCATGTCATCCTCATGTGGTCGCTATGCGACACAATTCAGGCCCTGTGGATAGTGGATTGCCTAATATAGGTGGCTCACCACTATCTATTGAAGACCTTGCAACTAACAGACGCAGTATTCGAAGGCATGTATGGTAAAAATGTAACAGGCAAGTATATATAGCTATCCTTACAGCAGAAATGCATACACCTTAACACCCAAATGCACCCTAAACACTAAAAAAAAAAAAACTTTCCACCCTAAACCCTTTTTATTACCCTTGGCAACCAAAAACCCATACCCACCCTAAAGCCTAAAAATACCAGTCCTAATTAATTGTGGCATGTGCCATTTATACTGTGAGCTATGTTCTTATCCGGAATTCAGGGATAGAGGCGTTATGCTGCCTAACTTACAGGCAGGCAGCGTGCAGTCTCCAATAAAATAACTATTTTAATCTCCTGAACTTTCGGTATTTTGTATTTCCACACTGGCAACGAGCTAGAAGTGGTGCTGGCTACCTTTTTGATGGCATGGGTGCGGTACAGTCTTCTTTTGTATTTAGCACTTTACTACAGCGTATTCTGCAGTTTAGTGAACTCATTTTGGATATTTGGAGCATTTAAGGAGCATCTGAGTCTGCATGGATTCAACATATGTACACTGAGTAATACCGCTTTCGAGGAATTTGATGCTGCTTTACCGCCTTTGGGCCAGAGGAATTGGCCTCAAACTTCATCCAGCAGCCGTTTGTTTTCGCCACCTGACAGCAGGACACTACTCCTGAACATTTCTATGGACTGGTGACATCTGAAGGAGTGGTGAGTTGCCTTTCCTCTTGGCGCTTGTCACGCCAGGAAGAGAAGTAGCAAGGGGACCCTTCATTATTCGCCATCATCACGCAGTGACATCACCTGTAATTGCCATTTTATTTTGGGACACCAATGTGCATGGCTGCGTGTCGGACGTCATCACAAGTCTACGTGATCCTAACGCCATCTTGGATTGGGGCATTTCTTATGAAATGCCGATGTGCAGGGCACCGCATTTGAAATCATGTATTCGATACGCTGATGCGCACGGCAGGCTGTCAATAAAGCGCATATTTGTTTACTGTGTGTGAAAACGCTGATGCACACGACTGCGCACTGGGGATTTATATTTTTTCATTACTCGAAGGGGGAAGGGGGGGATCCGCTACTGCTCGAACAACCAGGTCTTGAGTTGCTTCCTGAAGTCGAGGTGGTCCTGGGTCAGGCGGTGGTGGGTGGGGAGGGAGTTCCATGTCTTGGCGGCGAGGTAAGAGAAGGACCGTCCCCCTGTGGTGGCTCTGCGGATGCGGGGGACGGCGGCGAGGGCGTGGCTGGTCGAACGAAGCTGGCGTTTGGGAGCGTAGAAGTTGAGGCGGCTGTTGAGTTATCCTAGGCCTTGGCTGTGTAGGGCTTTGTGTGCGTGGGTGAGGAGACGGAAGGTGATTCTCTTGTTGACCGGGAGCCAATGCAGATCTCTCAGGTGTCCGGAGATGTGGCTGCGACGGGGGATGTCCAGGATGAGTCGTGCTGAGGCGTACTGGATCCACTGGAGTCTCTCCTGGAGTTTGGCGGTGGTTCCGGCGTAGAGGGTGTTGCCGTAGTCCAGACGGCTGGTGACGAGGGCCTGGGTGACCGTCTTCCTGGTCTCGGTGGGGATCCACCGGAAGATCTTACGTAGCATGCGCAGGATATTGAAGCACGACGAGGAGACGGCGTTGACTTGTCTGGTCATGGAGAGGGAGGAGTCCAGGATGAAGCCCAGGTTGCGTGCGTGGTCTGTTGGTTTGGGTGCGCTGCCTAGGGCGGGGGCCACCAGGAGTCGTCCCAGGCGGAGGGTGAGGATCCCAGGATGAGGATTTCCGTCTTGTCCGAGTTCCGTTTCAGGCGGCTGTTCTTCATCCATTCGGCTACCTCTTTCATCCCTTCGTGTAGGTTGGCTCTGGCGGTGGCGGGATCGTTGGTAAGGGAGAGGATCAGCTGGGTGTCGTCGGCGTAGGAGATGATGTTGAGGTTGTGCTGGCGTGCGATGTCTGCGAGGGGGCTCATGTAGATGTTGAAGAGGGTTGGACTGAGCGAGGAGCCTTGAGGGACGCCGCAGATGACTTCGGTGGCTTCAGATCTGAACGGGGGAGGCGGACTCTCTGTGTTCTTACGGCGAGGAAGGAGATGATCCACTCCAGTGCCTTCTCCTGGACTCCGACGTTGCTGAGGCGTTGTGCTAAGGTACTATGGCAAACAGTGTCGAAGGCCGCGGAGAGGTCGAGGAGGATGAGGGCCGCTGTTTCTCAGTTGTCGAGCAGCGCTCGGATGTCATCGGTGACTGCGATCAGGGCGGTCTCGGTGCTGTGGTTGGCCCGGAAGCCAGACTGCGAGGGGTCGCGGGATCCGTTCGTCTCAAGGAAGGCGGCCAGCTGCTTGTTGACGGTCTTCTCGATGACTTTGCAGGAAACGGGAGCAGCGAGATGGGGCGGTAGTTCTTGAGGTAGGTGGGGTCAGCCGATGGCTTCTTGAGTAGAGCGCTGAGTTCGGCGTGCTTCCAGCTCTCCGGGAAGGTAGCGGTGTCGAAGGAGGTGTTGATGATGTCCCGCAGGTGGGGTGCGATGATAGCGTCGGCCTTGTTGAAGACGTGGTGAGGGCAGGGGTCGGTCGGAGATCCGGAGTGGATGGAGTTCATTGTGCGGACGGTGTCTTCGGTGCTGATCGAAGTCCAGGCGCGGGGGGTGGTGGTGGGGGGCGGTGGTTCGGTCGTGGTGCTCGTCGGTTGAGTGCTGAAGCTGTTGTGTATGTCCGCGATCTTGTTGTGGAAGTAGGAGGCGAGGGAGTTGCAGAGGTCTTGCGAAGGGGTGATGTCGTTGTTTCCGGCGTTGGGGTTGGAGAGCTCTTTGACTATGTTGAAGAGTTCTTTGCTGTTGTGTGCGTTGTTGTCCAGTCGTTCCTTGAATGCAGTTTTCTTGGTGGCGCGGATGAGTTGGTGGTGTTTCCGGGTGGCGAGCTTAAGGGCCGTCATGTTGTCCGGTGTTGGGTCTCTGAGCCAGGTTCTCTCGAGGGCTCGGCAGTTCTTCTTGGAGCTCTTGAGTTCGTCGGTGAACCATGGGGCTTTCTTGCTGCCGGGTCTGCTGGGCGGGGTCCTCAGGAGGGGCGAGCTCGTCTGCGCAGTCGTTGATCCACTTCGTGAGGTTGGTGGCCGCCTGGCTGGGGTTCGTTGTGCTGGTGGGAGGGTTAGTGCTCAGGGAGGACGCGAGCTGGTCGGCTGTGATCTTGTTCCAGTTCCTGCGTGCAGCCTGTTGCTGGTGGTGGTGGATCGAGGTCCTTGCGAAGCTGAAGTGGACGCAGCTGTGGTCCGTCCAGTGGAGTCCGGTGGCGTGGCTGAAGGCGATGTCCTTGCTGGATGAGAAGACTGGGTCGAGTGTGTGTCCGGCGTAGTTAGTGGGGGTGGTCACCAGTTAATTGAGTCCCAGGTTGGCGAGGTTGTCCAGCAGGGTGGTGGTGTTGCGGTCGTTGTTGTTCTCCAGGTGGAAGTTGAGGTCCCCTAGGAGGATGTAGTCAGCGGAGCAGAGGGCGTGCGGGCTGATGAAGTCGGCGATGTCTTCGCTGAATTGTGTGCGTTGTCCAGGGGGTCTGTAGATTAGGGTGCCTCTGAGGGTGGTCTTGGTGTTGATGTGGACTTGGAAGTGCAGGTGCTCGGCGGTAGAGAGGGTGTCATCGGTGTTGGTCGTGATGCGGATGGTGTTCCTGTGGACGATGGCGATGCCTCCTCCGGTGTGGTTGATGCGGTCCCTACGGATGATCTTGTAGCCGTCTGGGATGGCGATGGCGATGTCAGGCGCGGAGGAGGCGTTCATCCAGGTTTCTGTGAAGAAGGCGACGTCTGGGGCTGTGGTGTAGAGCAGGTTCCAGATCTCGATGGCGTGCCTGTGGACGGAGCGGGTGTTGAGCAGGATGCATCTCAGGTGGCTGCTGCTGTTGCTCGTCGAGGTCTTGGGCACTGCTGGAGTGGTGCAGGTCCGGATGCAGGTGAACTTGCAGGCGTTGCAGCAGAAGGGTCCGTGGGTGCGTCTAGGGGTGGCACGGAAGCAGCCCGGGACTCGGCCGGCGTGGAGTGCGTTGAGGGTGGCGGCGTCGTACGTCCGGCGGGTGGGCAGGGGTCTGCGGGGGCCAGGGGTTCCGGCACTGGGCGCGGTCCAGGCGCGGACGGGCGCTGACGGGCTTACCTTTGGCACGCCTTTGGCGCACAATCGGCGCTCCCGCTGCGCGTTCGCACGGTCGCCATATATGGCGAAGTGCGAGGGAGGGCGGAGCAGCTGGGAGGCAGGAGCGGGGAGGGCACAGAAATAAAGGGGGCGTGGCTAACAACGGAGGCGGGGAGCGGGGCGGGAGGAAACCGGGGGAGCGAGTACAGGGGGACAGGCGAAGAAAAATACAATTCAAACAAAAACAAAAGACAATCTTAGTTACAGCAAAGGGGCACACAGCAAGGAAAAACGGGGCACAGGAGCCTAAAACAACAGCGAACACAGCACTAGACCGCAGGAGACCACGCCGCTCGGTGGCAGGGGGCGTGGTCAGACGGCGGCGGCAGGGTCAGCGAGGCAGGCGGGTGGCACACGCAGCAGCTGGTGGCCGTGCGGCGCAGGGGTGTCCTAAGCTAGGTCACACTCACCTGCGTCGCACGGTCGCCATATATGGCCAAGTGCGAGGGAGGGCGGAGCAGCTGGGAGGCGGGAGCGCACAGAAATAAAGGGGGCGTGGCTAACGGAGGCGGGGAGCGGGGCGGGAGGAAACCGGGGGAGCGAGTACAGGGGGACAGGCGAAGAAAAATACAATTCAGGTATAGGTATAGGAACAATCAGAAAAGTGGATTAAGTCAGTACAAGATACCAATATCAATGCCAAGAGTGAGAGCACTGGGGATGATGTATGTGCGGTCAATAATAATTCTTCCCGTAAAAGTGTACAAATAGGAAGGAGAGGAGACAAGACTGTGGCATGTTACAGGTGCTGAAGTTTTAATCATCCAGCGTCATTATCACATTGCCCTGCCATAATGAAGGAGTGCAGCAAGTGTGGCAGGGTGGGGTATTTTGCATGTGTGTGTGTGTCAGGATGACTGGAAGAGAGGTTTTTCAGGTGCAAAATGAAAATCTGCTAGAGTGTGGGAAGTGTCTTGTGTGAGATGTGCTTGTGGGGAAAAAAGTAGTGAGAAAGAAAGAGGAATTGTTCGTACTGTTGATTTGTATGACGACGAGGGTTATGGAAGGAGGACATCTCCTAAATGCAAGGTTCAGATTTTCGGTAGGGAATTGGAACTTCTGGCCGATTTGGGGTCTCCATGGACCATAATCACTGAAGACTATTTCCGAGAGAGGTTTGAAAGGGGAATGCCCACCGTATTAGGCTCAAGCAAAGCGCACAACCTATGAAGCAAAGGTTGAGGAACGTGCCTATTAATGTGAAAGATTAACTTAAAAGTATTTTGGATGAGATGTGGAAGGGTGAGATCATTGAAGAAGTGGAATCGTCTGAGTGGGTGTCTCCTATTGTTTTGGCACGCAAGGATAAATCTTTGAAGTTGTGCATTGACCTTACAGCACTAAATGCCAATATAGTTGTGGACTGTCAACTGCTTCCAAACATTGAGGTTGTGAGTATCTTGGGTGGTGCCAGTTTATTCTCCACACTTGATCTTAGGTCAGCATATCACCAAATTGAGCTTAGAGGACTCAGACTTTAACAGCTTATATCACCCGCAGGGTTTATTCCATTGCAAGAGTATGCTGTTTGACCTTGTGTATTTGGCATCTGCATTCCAAAGAGCTATGTTTCACATTTTTGGTGGTAAGGAAGCGTATGTCACATGTTTCCAGGATGACATCCACAATTTCTCCATGAATGTGTACGAACATTCTGAGCACTTGAGCAAAGTGTGTGCGGTACAGAAGGAACATAGGAAGCAAGCGGAAACTTTTTCAAGAGAAAGTGGTGTATTCAAAAGAAGAAGTCATAACAAAAAAATCTTTGACTGATGCCATTATGCAGGTGCCTGACATTAAAGAGAAATTGCTGTTGTCATTTTCAGGGCTGTGTGAGAACTAGAGTAAATTCATCAAAGACTTTGCCACCAAGATAAAAATGTTAAGAGAATTAGCTAGGAAGAACACAATTTGTTTCGACAGATAGACAACAAGGGGCGTCTGATCAGGTTAAAACGGAGATGATGGAAGCACCCACTTTAAAACCTTTTCAGGTGAACAATAACTGTATCATTACAGTGGATGCAAGTCTTTATGGAGGAGTAAGTGTCTTGTCACAGCCAAGTGGTTAGTGGGTGTCTTGTCCTCTGGAGGAGAGTATAATGCTACTGCCAGAATTGCATGTTATTGTGCAGGTTACAGAAGTACAATTTTAATGTGGAGTAAGTGCTGGGTAAGAAAAATGTCACTGTGTACTGTTGTCCAGGCTGCCTTGTACTGAGAATGGAGATGAAAGTAGACTGGATGAGAATGAAGTGATAGCTAGTGTGGCTGATGTGATGTCAGGGAATTTTAGTGGTATTTCTAAAGAGAAGTGGAAGGATGCAGTGAAAGGGGATCTTTAATTGGGAAACGTATTAGAACATGTCCGAAACGGTTGGCCTGTGTGTAAAGAGATTTCAGCTGAATTGTTTCCATATTGGAAGATTTTGGATAATTTGGAGGGTGAGGGAGACATGTTATTTAAGGTAGGGAAACTTATACCTCCGGTCAGTTTGAGAGATCACATTTTGTCCACATGAGGAGCATCTGGGGATGTCACCTATGAAGAGAAAGGACGGTGTTTTGGTGGCTGGGTCTGGATAGGGTAGTGAACAGAGTGGTTAGGGAGTATGATGTGTGCTAATAGCAGGAAAATATTGAAGGTGGCACCCGCACCTCTAGTTCCTGTTGAGTGCCTGCGCTTCTGTGGCAAAAGGTTGGATTTGACATATCTGGTCAAATCCAACCTGTAAATGTCAAATGTACAATCTTGTGGCAAAAAATGGAAAGCCATTGTTTGCCGCAAGATTGTAAATTTGCCATGGTTTTGGTTGACTACCATTCGAAGTGGCCTGAAGTGAAGTTTGTGACACAGGTCCAACCGGTTGTGTGACTGAGTTTTTAAAGGAACTGTTTGCCAGAGGCGGATATTCGGAAGTCATTGTTATGGATAACGGAGTGCAGTTGAGGTCTGTTGAGATAGAGTTTTCTAAAGTTTTCTTTTTTATTTTTTTTATTGAGAATTTTCCCCCCATTTTATGACATGAGCAGGGCACATAATTACAGTACTTTGAAACATAGGATTATACAGAGAAACTTAAACAATCAAACAAAATCTAAACACTTTCTTAATCTTTTAAGAATCTGCTCCAAACTTCCATCGGATAAAGGGTTCCCAGATTTGCATACCCAACTTCCTACCCTTTTTTCCCTTTCTAGCATATATGGCTGTTTCCAATTTTTGTATTGATATTACTTTTCCTAACCATTGGTGATATGATGGTGGGTTAGGATCTAACCAGAGAGAAGCCACTAACAATCTCAAAATCGCCATTGCCACGAATATAAAAATTTTACAATTCGACTGTTCGACAAAACTTATCCCCAATAACATAGTGGCTGGTGTTAACTCTATTGTTATTGACATTGCCGCTTGAAAGAAATTCACAATATCTTGTTTCAATTTATCTAGGTGGGGACAAATTGCGAAAATGTGTATCAGACCAGCATCTATACTTCTGCATCTAAAACATGTAGTACCTGATGTACCACCCCACTGAGCAATCTTCGCCGGCGTATAATATAGATGGTACAGCATCTTATAGTGCTGGGCCTGAAGGGACGAAGAGCATAGCATTTTTCTCCCCATTTCCAATGACTCAGTGAAAATGTCCCCGCCCGTTTCCAAATCTAAGGACCATTTGTCTACCCATTTCTCTAGATCATCTTTCTTTAAATTTGTCATTTCTAAATAAAACCTTTTAATGGTGCAATCGAAACCACTTTCTATAAGGTCCAACAATGTACTTCTTTCAAAACCCAATGCACCTCCTTGTTTTTTCAAAAGACAGCTTCTTATTTGGAGATATTTAAAAAAGTGTTTTGTATCCAAAATAAAACTGTTTTGCAAATCCACAAATTGAAGCATACCTTGAGGACCCATCATATCGCCAACTTTTCTTATCCCCCGATTATCCCACTCTTTAAAGACAATACCCGAGAAAACCTCACTAGGTAAAGAAGGATTATCCTTTAATCTGGTGTATAAATTAAACTTCCCAATTCCCACCTTTTTTGATATCCCTTTCCATATATTATATGCAGCCATTACTGTCTTAAAACGTGTTCTTTTGAAGTAGCTATCCTCCGTAAATCTTAAAAATACATTTTCAGCGTTTATACCAAGAACCAAACCATAAATTGCAAGCGACCCAAGCTTATCCCAACTCTCCATTTCAGCCCCTCCAATCAAACCAACCATGTATTGCAGTGCTGCTGCCCAATAATATTGCTTTAAATCTGGTAATGACCAACCTCCTCTCTCCCGTGGGAGCGACATAAATCTCAATGCCCTCCGCGTCTTGCCTTTTTCCCCAAACAAAACGATTGATCATTTGTTCACAAATTTTAAACCACTTATTGTCGAATAATAATGGAATTGCTCTAAAAATGTACAAAAATTTCGTCAAAATCAACATTTTAATGATATTAACTCGTCCTACTAATGATAAGTGGAGATTCTCATATCGGTCAAGATCTCTCTTTACTTTGTCTATTATTGGGGCTATGTTTTTTTCCATCAAGTTATCAAGGTCAGCTGAAATATTAATACCTAAATAAGGTCCTTCCTGGACCACTCGATTGTCCCCACAGATTGTCACAGAATTTTTGATGATCTGTGTCTTTGTGGTATTCAAAGCATAGCCCGAAACATGCCCAAATTTAAGAGCCTCCGCTTCTAATAACCCTATCGCCTCCGTGGGGTTTGGTGTTATCACCACCACGTCATCAGCGTAAGCAAGTATCTTACAAGGACCCAATAGTGTATTTAGTGGGGAGATATCTGGGCATAGCTCTATCCTACGGATTAGTGGGTCCGTATACATGGCAAATAAGAGAGGCGAGCAGGGACACCCCTGCCGTGTGCCTCTCTTAATGTGAAATTGTCCCGTAATCCCCCCCGTTAACTCTTAAAGCTGCAACCGGTTCCCTATACAAAGTCTGTAGGGCCTTCACAAAACCCCCCTTTATGCCAGCTCTTGTTAAAATGTGCCACAGATAGTCCCAGGAGACCCGATCGAATGCCTTCTCTGCATCTAACAACATTACAGCCATCGGGTCTCCTGTGATCTCGGCGGCATCGAAGAGGGTTATAACTTTCCGGGTGTGATGTGTCGTCCCTCTACCAGGGATAAAACCATGTTGGTCACTACTAACTAAAGCACCAATTACCCCTGCGAATCTTATAGCGAGTACTTTCGAATATATTTTAGCGTCGTTGTTTATCAATGTGATTGGTCTATAGGACCCTGGCTCAGTCGCCATTTTCCCCTTTTTTAATATTAAAACAATATCTGCGGCGCCCCAGGATTTGGGGATAGACTCCCCAGTTTGCGCAGTTTGAAACGTTCTAATTAGGTCCGGACTTAAAATCCCCCAAAAAGTTTTATAGAACTCTTAAGGGAGTTGATCCGGGCCAGCAGCCTTTCCAGAAGGGAGATTGCCCATAGCTTCTTGAACTTCGATTTGGTCCAGCTGCTTCTCCAGCCCTTCTGCATCTTCAATAGAGACTCTTTCGACCGGGATGTTCTGAAGATATTCAGTCATCTCTTCCGGATTGCAAAAATGTTGTTGATCATATAGTTTCTGATAAAACTTCCTAAAGACTTCCCTTATTTTCTCCGAATCTGAATGTATATTTCCATATTCATCCCGAATCTCCCTAACAGTACCAGATGCTGCTATCTGTCTGGTCCGCATGGCTAAAACAGGTCCAACTTTTTCGCTATATTCGTAGCATCTCTCCCTTTTTATAGTGTAATACTGTGCTGCCTTATTCGCCAGTTCCTCCTCAGCTTCACTTTTTACCTTCATTAATTCTAAAATTGATTGTTCGATCGGTTCGCCCCTTATTACACATTTATGGAACTGTTCCTCCGCCTCAAATACGGCCCTCTCTAGATTACTGTCTCTGAGTCGTGCTACTTTCCGTTTGTATGCGCTAAAGCTACATGTCTCTCCACGGGCGCCAGCCTTAAATGCGTCCCATACAACTCCTACTGGGGCACTCCCTCTATTGTTCTCAAAGAACTCGCTAATCCATTTGGACATATGTTGTACATAATTATCATCCAAAAGGAGTGCTCTTTCAAAAGTCCAGGTCCTGCTTAATCTAATTCTCCCTTCTAATTTCATCGTTAAAAGTAAAGGATTATGATCGCTAAAAATTTGTGGAAGCCTTTCAATTTCTTCTCTGGTCAATAGATCATTAGATATTTTAAAAAAATCTAATCGAACACAGATACGATGCGGTGCAGAGTAATATGTAAACCCTGTTTGGTCCGATCTAATACTGCCCCAGACATCATGCAAAATATTGTTCTCTAAAAATTTAATCAATGCCTTATGCACTCTTTTCTTTCTACCATTATAGGACCCTATCCCCAACCAGTCTGCCCCATTAATATTTAAGTCACCTCCTATAACAACCTGAGGTGGCCATCCTGCTAATTCTGCATCTAAAAACTGCAAGATCTCAGGGTCATCCTGGGTCGAACCATATACTGCCACCAAGGTTGTCCATACTCCATCTATTAAGACCTTGGTTATTGCCCATCTGCCCCATTGATCTTCCAGTTTTTTCCCCGACTACCACATTTTTACTTCTTGAAAGAATGGCCACCCCTCTATTTTTCGCCCCGAGCTTAGATCTTGCTATTAAATGGAACCCTAGCTGATTGAGACAGAATTCCTGAGTACTCAATACGTGAGTTTCCTGTAAGAATATGTAGTCTACATTCATCTGGCGCAATCGGGTAGCTATCTTCTGTCTTTTTTGGGCATCATTTAGCCCACAAACATTCCATGTTACAAATCTAAGTGTCATAGCTGAATTTGGTAAAGCTATCCACCAGGTGCCATCTAATACTAACTTAAATTTTTTATTCTTCCCTACTTTGCTTTCAGGTACTATCTTGGCGCTCTTTTGCCTTTCAGTCCAAAACATATACTCATAATTCGAACCTATATCAAATTTTTTCTTTTTTTTTCTCCACCACTCATGTGCCCTGCCCCTTTCCTCCCCCCCTCCCCCACCCCTGTCTGCCCTTCCACAGACTCCCACCCCCCCTACGGGCAATTAGGTCAAAAGGACCTATGTCTGACCAACGATGCCAACAGAGTGTCGCACCCTCCCTCCCCCTGATAATCACATACCATAGATTTCACGCCTGGTGCCCCCCTTGTGTTGCTAATGCAAATGAATGTACACTCGTCCCCTAAACCAGTTAGCAAAATCCAATACACCCCCTTACTACCAATACCAATGTACTACAATATACACCATGACTCTAGTGCATACCAACCCCTATCCTTAATCCATCAGTTAGTTAGAAGGGCAATGCATCAAAGAACTTTTTGCTTACAGAATATACACAAAAGATAATAAATGTTTCAAGGAGGCAAAAAACAACTAGGAAGACAGTGAGCACTGATAATGCCTAATAATATGGTCTCTTCCCTCTCTACTTCTTCAGAGAAATGTCTCGGATAGCCACCGCTTGATGATCAGGGTCTAAAGTTTCTTTGTCTTGTGTCTTGTGTTTGCTCCTGGTCTCCCGTAAGAAGCTTAGGTACTCATGGGCCATAATTTCAGAGTGAAAGACCCTTAAATTTCCGTTTAACCCAACCTTCAGTCGGGCTGGGAATAGTAGGTTGGCCTCACAACCCATGTTCTGAAAGGGAGTAATCATTTGCCTCATCCGCCATCGCCTTTCCACCATAGTATGGCAAAAGTCAGGGCGGGTAAAAAAACCAATATCCTTATATGTACGTCTAGACTGTGGTTTTGCCTAAAGTTTTCTAACATTCTTCATGTCACCACTGCTTTATAGGAGCCTCTAGGTAATGGTCAGGTAGAGAGATTCAACTGCATATTGAAGGAGGATATTTTGTGGTCCCCTAGTTTTGGAGCAGGAAGGAAGGAAAAACTCAGGGTAAGTTATGGTTGTATCGCATTACACCTCACACCACTACGAAGGTTAGTCCTTTTAAATTACTTAAAGGGAGGGAGCCTGTCTCCAAAATGTGTCTGTGGTGGTTTAAGAGGAGGCAAGATGGTACAGTTGATGATTAAGGCAAGGAGGAGGAGGCAATAGGGGTGAAAGAGACACAGGACAAGTTTAAAAGTACCTATGTTGCCAAATGGAAAGTCAAAGTACCAGATTTTGTGGTGGGTGATTGGGTCAGCATTCGCAAACCTGAAGTGTTGGCCAAAGGGGTGTCCAAGTATGCTAAACCTGTACGTGTGGTTAGAGTAAATCGGAACACTGTCGTTACACAACATGGGAAGGTCTGGAATGTTCAAAAAGTGGCCAGGATTGAGGGAGGTCCCAGAACACAGCCACAAGCTGAATGGTCAAGATGCATTTGTTGCAGTTGTTGCTTCCAGGGTGAAAAATGAAGCACGCTTTAGAAGTATTCCTCAAAAATGTATTGAATAAGTAAAATTTGTTTTGTGAATGTCTTGTATATACGTATTTCATATGTGATTTTCCTGTATATAGTTTGTTATCTTCTACTTTTCTTTTATGTTTATTAAGAAGGGAGATACGTTATATTTTGGGTTTGTTCCATTAAATTGTGGGTGTTTATGTTTAACTGTGGCATGTGCCACCTATAATGTGAGCTATGCTCTGTTCCAGAATTCTGGGACTGAGGAGTTATGCTGCCTAGCTTACAGTCGGGTACCATGCCATCTCCAATAAAATAACTATTTTAATCTCCTGAACTTCATGCATATTTCATTTCAACACAATAACTAGTGCATTTCAGTTTTTTTTAGATTTTTGAGAGTGAGCTTGTGTCTCGGTTCCATCACTTAACTAGAAAATCATAGAACATCAATGTAACTTTGGATTTTCAATGATTTTTTTTAACATAGATTAATATGTTCAAACTTAACCTAACTAGATCATCACTTAACCTCTTGGGGGTTTTCAGTGAAAATATATGAAACTTGTATGTCACTTTCAGCCCATGACAATCTCCGAAAAATGATTTCCGGCTCTGCCTGGGTTATAAAACACAGAATATACAGGAATACTCTATAGTGGCCAGGTCTCTGTGACTTTACACTCCTAGGAATCATCTCTGCTCCTTTAGGTTCCTGCTACTTTCTGTCCCAAAAGAGTTACAGCTGGAGGGTTGTCTACCAGCTGTTTAACACCCAAACTAAAGAAAAATAACGCCATTTGAAGATAAGGGAACTGGAGAACACAATGCCTTTAGGAACGTAATCAAACTTTCTTTTTTGGTGGCTTGGGCATTTAACGCTTGAGAGGGTCTCTAATGGCCAGTATAGCCCGCTAAGGTGGGCAATAAGCCTAAAATACATTATTCAGTGGGCGGGACCTCATGAGGAGTTCTGTGTTACTCTAGTCTAGGAGGAGACAGGTGTGTTGCCATTAAGGCTGCACCCGAATCTCGTCTCCTCTATTTTTCTCCTCTGCCTATAACTGTCAATTTAATTTGCAATAAATACAAGCCAATGTAAAACCATACATGAGAATTGTCTGCATATTCTTTGATCCTATGCACCTTTTCTCTATACTGAGTGAATGTTCACGTAAATGCTAAACCACATTCTTGCTGCCTGCTAGGTACCACTGCCGACTGATAGACAAACCCTCCATCAGCCAATCTCTCTGGTCAAGTCCAGCTACACCAACACAACAGCATACAAATTAACTTAATAACCCACTGGTACTAGTCACTCGTTTTGTTCTTCATTAAATCCCATTCAACACACCTCCTCCTGCAACACCCAACACTCACACAAAACCCAACGTATCAGAGTATTCCTCCAAGCATTTTACCTTTAACATATCCAAATTATATGATTACAAATCTGACAACACATCCTAATACCACAAACTCAAAAAGGTAGATATCCTAAACATAATTTAAATCTGCCCAAGCAACCTCAAAAGAATACCATAAAAAGAATCACCTCCTTGGTGACCCATGTCCTACATGGCACATCAAAGCTGTCCTCTTATCCTGTAGGTCTGCCTGTGATCTATTATTTATACCAAAAGCTTGTGATGCTGTTCTTTTTATTCCCTCTGCATGCAATGTTGGTGACAGGCAGCATCACACGCTTGGGGAATAGACAACAGGGAGCACACACAAAAAGTACAGAAAGAGGCAGGTTGAACGGGGCCACAAAACAAACAGCATCTACTTAATTATGCAAGCCAGGATTCCCGCAATAAAGTTGAACATTCTAGCTTTGCCGAAATTTGTTCGGGCTCCGCTTGAGCATCACTCAGTGAAAACTATTGATACAAAACAAGGTTGGAGCTAGAATTTCATTCATACCTGCAATAACCATGTTTGCTCAAGTGCCACAAAATATTAGAACCTACATCTCTAGGATCCAGGTATGTACTCTGCACACTGTACAACATCTACTAATTGAAAGCAGTGATTACATTTTACTACAGATGTTAGTCAACCTCCAGATCGCGTGCCTCTTTGTACCACTGATTGTAGCCCCAGTATACAAAAATCTGAATGCACAATTCAATCTTAAGCTATCAGAAGCTGCCTTGGGGCTGTGTTTGATTGGTTTGAGCTCAATAGCCTCAAGTGCAACTCTGATAAATCAGAGGTACTCTTTTTTGGTTGTCCATCTGAACCTAGGTGGCAGTCTTGGTGGCCTTCTGCCATGTTTCCTCCTTCAGCTGCCTCATCCAAGGCCAAGAATCTTGGTGTGCAGATTGACAACGGCCTCACCTTGAAGCCTCAGATTCTTGGTCTAATAGGGAAATGCTTTGGCCTTCTTAAAATGCTCAGAAAATTCCTCCCTATGCTTTCTCTTGATCACAGGAAAATTACTGTGCAGGCCTTAATAGGCTCTCACTTGGATTATGCGAACGTGCTTTACCTTGGCTTGCCGGAATATCTCCTCTCACGTCTGCAGATAGTGCAAAATTCGCCGGCACGAGCCATCTTTGGCCTCCATCGGAGAGCCAGTGCTACTGATCTTTTGAAAACTCTTCACTGGCTCCCAATCCGAAAACTGATTGCTTTCAAGGCGCTTACGCTTGCTTTCAAAGTGCGCCATGATTCCGGTGCCAAATACATCAGGAAACGGCTAGCTTTTTACCTACCATCCAGGTCACTGAGGTCAGCTTCGCTGGCCTTGGCGTCTGTCCCGGTCATTAGACGAGCACGTATTGGAGGTCGCTCTTTCCGACTTTTAGCGCCCCAACTTTGGAATGCCTTGCCAGTCTCTTTGAGAAGGAATGTTAATCTGTTAGCTTTCAGGAAGGATTTGAAATCCCGGCTGTTTGTTCAATAGTACTTATCCTCTGTTCGCCTGTTCCCGCATCAGGTTTCGAAGCACCGGGACACTCCTCTGAGTAGCTGAGCGCTATATAAAACCCCATTTTAACATAACATAACATTAAGTCAAGATTAACTATAGCAGCAAATAGTTGCTGGTATAAAAAACCATGAGTCAAAGTAGCTACATCAACTTAGGAAAACTATATGCCATAATAGAACTTTATTAAGCTTTATGTCAGAAATCAGTTGCTAACAGGTTCATTATACCAACCTAGTCAGTGGAACTTTAAAAGTGGTAGGAACTTGCAAAACTCCTGTATGTTTTCATAATTAGGTGTCATAGCTAATTAATCCAATAATTCTCCAGCACAAATCATTTTGATTTGTGTCAAAGGGCTGGTATTCATACATCTGCTACCCACAGAAACTCAAGAGAAAGACGGACATTTATAGAATATTATGGGACCAAGGACCATTGGTGTAGCCTAGTCTGTGATGCCATATAGATTTTATGGAGTGCTTGTTAACTCCTTTTTGGAACTGGTTGAATTTACAAAAGAAAGAATAGGTTAACTATAGTAAATAGGTATAATAATTAAAGAACAGACAATTCTTTAGCTACTTCATGAATCATATATAATGTGATTTTTTTTGCTAATTAAGGGAGATGGTTGCATTCAGAGGGTCTGCAATGGAAAAAAACACATTTCTCATCCTTTTACTTATGAAGACAGGGAGATCCGCACAACGCCACCAAAGCGAGCTTCTTGGAACATAGCAGGATTTGTATTTTATGAAACAATAGAGTTCAAATCAGAGCGAGAGAGCTACTAGGATTAAAAGTACATCAGAAAGATGTGACCTGAATCCTTTAAAAAGGTCCCAACGACGGAACAGCGTATAGGGAAATCTGACAGTGCCAGAACAGCTGATCTAAAACTTCACAGTGCGGGTTGTTTTTTTAGGATGTTTGAAAGCCCGGTTTATGATCCGGCAACAAGCACAAAAGGATGCTATCTCCCATACTTTGCAAAAAACCGACACAGTGCCTCTTTACAAGTTCAAAATTGTGCCACTCTGGAAATGTGGCCTACGTTTTAAGCTATAGCAATATATAATGGTAGCCACTTTTATTTTGGTGCCCTGGCCTATTTTCAGAATCAGTCCAACTACGAAATGCCAGTTGGCAAATACATGTATGAACAGTAAGGGAGCGAGGTCTACACATAACTATCCCAGAAACCCGTATGCACTCACTTGCTGTCAAGCAAAGTATTTTATTAGAGCCCAGTTACTGCTTTTGAATCATCTCATCACTAGATCATGATCAATTTGACTGTTTACTTCCATCATTCTGCTCAATTCATTACATTTTTTGGTTATTTTTAATAATTTTACCAAGAGTGTGTGATAATTATTACACAGATCCATGTTTGTCAGAGGCAAAGTTAAAATCACCCCAATGCATATTGTGCGAAAAAGAGAGTGCTTCTTAAGGGGAAAGAAGATCTATAACAAACAGGGATTACAAAGACGTGGCTACCTGTAGGCGAGCAATAACAATGTAATGATGATTGTACGTAAAGTTAGAATATTTGTCCTCATTTTTTAACACAGGTTATTGGTTTTAACAGGTATTAAACATTGCTCAGCTATTACACCCACAATACAATTATGGACTAATAACATCATTCTTGTGCATGAAGGGCTATTCAAAATGGCATGCAATGTAGAAGCAGGGTAAAGGAAAAAAGATTTTTTTTTAAACACAACCAAAACAAGGGTAGTCCGTAGCCTGGATCCAGTATCTGAATGTCCAGAATTTACGAATGAACAGGTAGGTCAAAAGCAATCGTACTACCCTGTCTATGCTTGTGCAAAATCTAAAGGAGTGCACCACATGCCAGGTATGTAAGCACACTTAAAAGAGGGAGAGAAGGGTAGGCAAGGGAGGAAGGAGGGAAAGAGAATTATGTAGAAGCATCCACTGGTCGCTTAAACTTTGTTCGTATGAAACGTTTTCAAGGGAGGCACAAATCCTCCTTTATGGTTTCTCTGCAGAAAGGTAGTAGACCATTCCAAATACTTGCACTAGGGTAGCGTTTACCAAACTGAGTTGTCAGTTGATTTCTGGTGGGTCAGTAAAGATCAATAAATAAAAGGGCCCTTATTTATCATGTCACGTGCTGGGTAGAGGTCAAATATCAGGCTTGGTCTTCTGACAAATTGCTGCTCATTCTTTTATTATGAAGATTGGTCTTTCTCTCATTGCAAAGTGCGGGAAGGTTTTAACATGAACTGTGAGACAATCTTGTTCGGGCACCTGGAGTGTGATAGGAACGATTGTAGGATGTCTGTACTTGATGATGCACAAATGATAAATATTTATCTAAACTTGACTTCCACACATTATTAGTTGTGTCCTATATAGTTTTATCAGTAAAAGTGTAGGCCTATGCAAATTCAGAGGCCATTTCAATGAAAAATGTGCTGTCTGTAAATGACAATGCGCTACATCACGGAACTTTAGTAATCTATTTGTAACAGTGAATGAATGAATGAACATAATTTATAAAGCATACAGCTGCTTCCCAAGAAGCGTCCAGAACTGAAAACGCCATAAAGTGATACAGTAACTTAATTCTCTAAGAAGTTATGTTTTTAAAGATGCCTCAATAGCCTTTTCTGTATCTACATCTCGCAAAGTTTAAGAAAGCAGGTTCCAACTTTTAGCGGCCAAATAGGTGAAGGAACGTCCACCCAACCTCTCCTTATGCATCTTAGGAATGCACACAAATCCTTGGTTGGAGGAACATAAAGTCCAAGTAGGAACATATTTCTTGAATCTCCTTTGTAAGTATAAAGGACCAAATTGATGCAAGTCAGGGTTTTAATCATTACCGTCTGTTTGATCGGAAGTAAGTGAAAAGTCTTATGATTTTCCTAGTGGATTGTCTTCTGGGACAGTTGAAAATTAGTCACGCAGCAGCATTTTGAACCAATTGTAATTCATTGAGGATCCCAGCCGGGAATCCAAAGTACAAGGGATTTGTATAACAAAGCTTTGCAGTGATTATCACATGAAGCACCCTCTTTCGAGAGTGGTCAGGTAGGAATAACAAGGTCTTCTTTCGAGATTTTAAGAGGGTAAAGCAGGCCGCTGGAATGGCTCTCACCTGCGGCTTAAAGGAAAGTTGTTTATTAGAATGTTACACCCATATTCCGCACTTCACATTCAGGAATCGGAGGACCCTAATCATCTGACCACAGAAATGTGGCCGCAGGAGAGCTGACACTCCAAAAAACGATTTCAGGGTTTATCTGAGTTCAACTTTAAGTATCAATTTCATCCACTTCACTACAGCTGTCAGACAGCTATAGGATTTTCCATCCCTGCGCTACCTATCTACTGAAAGGACAGCATCAGCTGGATGTCATCAGCATAGGAGACAAGATTAAAGCCCCCGTTCTCCACTAACATGGCCAATGGTGCTTGACATATGCTGAATAGTGAGCGGATCAAATCCAAACCTTGAGGTACCCCACAGCTCATTTTCTTAAAGTTCCCCGTAAATGGTGGAAGATTAACAGCTTGCTTCCTACCCAATAAAAAAAAGATTGAAGCTAATTATTGGCCATTTGGTAATGGCAGCGACCCTTGGTCAGTTTATGGCAAAGGTAAATACCCAGGCAAAAACAATATAAGTATCTGGCAAGAAAGTGTGATATATCATACAATAAAATCAAATATACACAAGAAAAAAATTAGAGCAACCACATACTACGATAACATAGAAAATGTAATTATGATAATAAAAATTGATATGGACATGTTCAATCATACAAAGAATGATGTTTAAAATGAGATAAAAACAAAGCAATTATTGGATCATGATAATATGAGCAAAAAGGTTTTATCAGAAATATTTGATGATTCCAGAACTAATTGAGGGAGCTGTTGTCTGTCGACGCGTTTCGACACAAACACTGTCTTCATCAGGACAATTTCTGCATAATTCTAAAATTTTAAAATATATTCTATAAGGTTAGTCATTCTTGTTACATGATGATATTTAAGTTTTAGACATAAACATGTGTAGTAGTTTGTAATCAATCTATCTACATAGCTTCTTGCCAGATAAATGATATAACAATCTGGTATACCGCAGAATAAGGACATTTAAAAAAGATAAACAAACCACAACAATGCTGGCAATCATTTATGCAAACAGAAACACATTCGATACAATAGAGATTTCTATCAAGAATAATATAGATCATAGAAGAGATATGAAATACATAGGCTCATACCTAGAAGAGGTTGTCAAGAGCAGAGATGAAAGACAAGTACGTTTTGGTGCCAATACTCTAATATATTTCTGATAGAAAAACAGAAGGAGGGGATTCTCATTTTTCTAGGAAGGAGAGACATGGGCAATTTATATGTCTCTACATCCATCAATGGAGATTTCACATGAGGATTTTTTACTTTACATCTTATATGGAGATTGACGATGACCGTAATTTTTTCATAGAAAAACCTTATTTATATACCTAATTTATTCATGAGAAGTACCTATTTATATCATAAGATCGCACTTAGGTTGTATCTATTGCACTCAGACATTTTATTCAGATTTCTAGGATTGTATTGTACATCAGGGAAGTCTTCGGGGTGGTCTTAAATTCGAAAGCTTCTCTTTCCTATAGACTTTCTGTCCCATGGACTTTCTTAATTAAAACAAAAAGCTTTTATAGGATCTTTCACATTGGTATATATCAACTCTCACCTTTAGAGTGCTTAATGTAGCATTAGTCTTTCAGGCTGAGAAAAGGTTAAGCGCGAAGGTCTTAACTAAGAATGGTTTTCCTGTTTTAATACCTGTTGGTAAGGATAGTAATAGTGATTGACTTACCAATTCATTATTTCATTATTTTATTATGTTTCGTTATATTCCTACCACAAGGTGACAGATTTGAAAAATACCTTTGATTGATTGTTGCCGTGTTTCTAAATTTCGGGTATAAGAAGCTTTATGAATAGCGGCGATCCATTTTGTTTAAAGAAAGTCTATAGGAAAGAGAAGCTTTCGAATTTAAGACCACCCCGAAGACTTCCCTGATGTACAATATAATCCTAGGTATCTGAATAAAATGTCTGTTGGGTGCAATAGATACAACCTAAGTGTGATCTTATGATATAAATAGGTACTTCTCATGAATAAATTAGGTATATAAATAAGGTTTTTCTATGAAAAAGTTACGGTCATCGTCAATCTCAATATAAGATGCAAAGTAAAAAATCCTCATGTGAAATCTCCATTGATGGATGTAGAGACACATAAATTGCCCATGTCTCTCCTTCCTAGAAAAACGAGAATCCCCCCTTCCGTTTTTCTATCCGAAATATATTAGAGTATTGGCACCAAAACGTACTTGTCTTTCATCTCTGCTCTGGACAACCTCTTCTAGGTATGAGCCTCTGTATTTCATATCTCTTCTATGATCTATATTATTCTTGATAGAAATCTCTATTGTATCGAATGTGTTTCGGTTTGCATAAATGATTGCCAGCATTGTCGTGGTTTGTTTATCTTTTTTAAATGTCCTTATTCTGCGGTATACCAGATTGTTATATCATTTATTTGGCAAGAAGCTATGTAGATAGATTGATTACAAACTACTACAAATGTTTATGTCTAAAACGTAAATATCATCATGTAACAAAAATGAGTAACCTTATAGAATATATTTTTAAATTTTCGAAATATGCTGAAATTGTCCTGATGAAGACACAGTGTGTGTCGAAACGCGTCAGACAACAGCTCCCTCAATTAGTTCTGGGAATCATCAAACATTTCTGATAAAACCTTTTTGCACATATTATCATGATCCAATAATTGCTTTGTTTTTATCTCATTTTAAACGTCATTCTTTGTATGATTGAACATGTCCATATCAATTTTTATTATCATAATTACATTTTCTATGTTATCATAGTATGTGGTTGCTCTAATTTTTGCTTGTGTATATTTGATTTTATTGTATGATATATCACACTTTCTTGCCAGATACTTATATTGTTTTTGCCTGGGTATTTACCTTTGCCATAAACTGCTTTGCCCTGACCCAGGAAATGTGTTCTATTCAGGGGGTCCCTGTTCAATTGCATAAGCGACCCTTGGTCAGTACAGCAGGATCTCATGAGAGACAGTGTTGAACACAGCCAAGAAGTCCAACAAAATGACCATTGCTTTTTTACCTAATCCCAGAGGACATTTGACAAATTCTGCCACCTCGAGAAGGGACACCTCTGTATTGAAGCCTTTTGCAAAATACTGATTGAGAGTAATGCAGAGAAACACGGTTTTTGATAAACAGGGAGATTTGAAAATTCAATAACTGTTCTGGTATTTTTCCCCAGAACAGTAAGGAGGGAGATTGGTCTATAATTACTCATACAAGAGGGTCCATGTTGGACCTGGCCCTTCCTGCAGGGTCTCTCCAAACGTTTTGCCTTCCTCCTACCTTTTTTGCTGAATTTGGTTTTGCTGGCTCGGTTTCTGCTGGCTCTAGGACTCTGGGCACTTTACAAATACTAAGTGCTCAAGTGCATGTGCTCTCTCCCTACAACATGGTATAATTGGTGTATTCACAATTGGAATATTTAGTTTACTTGTAAGTACCCAGTGAAGGGCGTTACATGTGACTAGGGCCTGTAAATTAAATGCTACTGGTGGGCCTGCAGCACTGATTGTGTCATCCACGTCAGTAGCCCATGTAAGCATGTCTCAGGCATGCCATTACAGAGCCTGTGTGTGCCGTTTAAACTGCCATGGCAACTTTTCAACATACAAGTCACCACTAAGGTAGGCCCTGGACAGCCCCAAGAGCAGGGTATTTAAAAAGTTGGACATGTACTATTAAGTTTTACATGTCCAGGTAGTGAAAAACTCATATTCCTTTTCACTACTGCAAGTCCTATCTTGCCCATAGGGTAACATTGGGCTTGCCTTACTGCATCTCATATGTTTAATTCCCAATTTGGAACAGGATGGAAATTTCGAGTTTGGTGTCTCTGGGCTTACAATTTAAAATCACAACTTATAGTCAGTCAGTCAGTGAAGTTGGACTTTAAAATTGTATGTCTGAAAATGCCACTTTTGGAAAGTTGGCATTTTCTTACTTTAACCAAAAACACTAAGTAAGGCTCGCAAAGACAGTCTTCTAATTTGCAAATTGTATATTCATCCTTCCCAAAAGTTTAAAGCAGAAAAAATAGAGTCATTATCATCATTACTAAAATTGCTGCAACACACTTTTCCTCAAACTGGCATCATGCTATCCAGCGATTTCAATATACACCTACTCTAAGCTAACATTCATCAAGTTATTCAATACCATAATCAAGCAGTGCAACGCATACCCTCAGTGATAGTTAATTACTCCAGAAAAGACTGCCCCGGGAAAGTTTGCATTGCAGCTCTCGAGAACATTGGTATGTTCACTCTTTACCTGCAGACACCACCAGAACTTCAAACAAAATTAATTCTATTCTGGAATATACACATGTAGATATAAAGCTCTTTCACTCCATCTCCAGCTATCACATAACACCCAGAACAGAATGACCACTTCTCCGAGCTTGTTGAGCTCCCAATACATCCACCAAAGCACCACAAACTAATGACTGGATGGTTTCACCCAGTGCCTATAATTTGAAACTTCTTTCTTGGAATGGAGGCATCTACGATAATGGATTTTATAATCAGGTTTACTATTCAAATGCTTAATAATTAACAGTGGGCACTTTTGCAATACTGGGAGTCCTTAACCACAACACTTCTCTCCAACTTTTCACCTAATCGTTCACAAAACATCAATACCTCAAGAAAAGGAGCAACCTTGTTCACCTAATCCCTATTATGGAAAGAAAGAGAACTAAACGAGGAGACCTGGAAAATCCAGTAAAGGGACCAAATGCACAGTCTCTATACCAAGCATCAAATAATTATCCTAAGGCGATCAAACAAAAAGGCTATTTGGTCGGCTAAAAAAAGCATACCAAACTAACATTTTGACAAAGCTTCTGCATACAAGCAAAAAAATAAGCAGTTCTGGGTATAAATGAATACTCTTGCCAACTGCAGCTTTCGCCACCACAATGCCGACATTTCACAGGCAGACTGGATAATTCACATTGAACCAGTCAACGCACAAGCGGTAAACAGCACAAACCAGTCACACCCACACATACCAATAACCTTGCCTCCAGAAAACCCGCCAGAAGGACAATGGCTGAAACAAACCCAAGTACGGGCATTTCTAAAGAGACTGATATCAGACGGGGTTCAAGGCCCAAATGCACTTCAAACACATTATTTAAGTTTGATCAATCCTTCTGGGCCTCGCACCTCACCCCATTGTTTATTCATGCTTTTACAACCAATACCATACCTGCATCTTGGAGAGGTAGGGTACTCCACCCTATCTTCAAAGCCTACTAATAGACCGTGAGGCCTGGGTCGCAGGCAGAAATATTATTCGGATCACACACACAGGATTCAGAGCCAGCATGAGCATAATGTCCAACCTCCTTGCCATGAGTCTCCTTGTCGAAAAAGCTATTCACAAAACCTCTAAATTATACACCTGGTTTGTCGACCTAAAAGCGGCTTTTAACCTGGTCCCGAGAGAGCGTCTTTGGGCAAAGATGGCTAGATGGGGTGCCTGCCGAAGCTACTGGGGGCCATAGTCAACTTATACTCAGAGACATGGGTTTGAGTCAAATTAGGCAACGGCAATAGAAAACCTGGAAGATCCCCACACACACAGGCTTAAAGCAAGGCTATGTGCTAGCCCCTTGCTTATTTAAATCTTCATGGATGACCTAGACAATACGCGGAGGACATCGTTCTATGTAGTCAGACTCCTATCGGACTCCAGTGCCTGATAACCAACTCAAGTTCATACAAAGAATTGCTGGGTCTGGAATTAAATTACAACAAAACAAAGTATCTGTTTCTCCGCAAACGCCAGCCTACACCAGATCAAATTCAAGTGCTAAGCAGCAGGGAACAACCTAGAGCTGGTCAGATCTTACAAATAACTAGGAATGGTACTGGATTTGCAGACTAAATGAGCACTTAATTCAAAGAAGGGCTCCGGCAAACAAATTGCTTTTTGCTTTTAATACACTTCGAAAAAAGCTGAGGTGTACATCTCAGTCCCATCTACTTCAAATTATAGGAGCCAAGTTTCTCACTTCACTTACTTACAGTTCGAAACTCTTAAAGGGAAGGGATGCGAAGATCCTAAACCAACTTCCGTCCATCCGGTCTAAAAACTGGGGCTTAAACATCAGTTTTATAAATAAAGCAGCCCAATTACAAGCCTGGATAATCGACAAAACTGAGATGGCTCATAAAAAAACAAGGATGGACGATTCTGCAAACCTACACAGAAAGTTGGCATTTTCTTACTTTAACCATTCTGTTCCTTCTGCCTGTCCCTGAAATACACATCTGGGGTGGGTGACAGCTGGCTGCCTGCATTCTCTGTAGACAGCCACACAAAGGCAGAGTAGGTGTGACTAAGCAGCCACCTGCATGTTGAAGGGTGAACCGGAGGCGTGAGCTGAACCTTGCACCTGAATAGGGCTGTGCCTGTCCCCAGACAAAGAATTGCAGCCCCCCCCCTCCCCGAAGTGAGTCTGTGGTCAGGAAAGGAAAGGCAGGGCATTGTGCACTTCAAAGCATCTCACTGAGGTCTTCCTACTTCAAAAGCCAAAGTGGGTATAAGTACTGGACCTCTGACACCATGAAATCAGAACACTACGGGAACAAAGGGCAACTGTGCTGTAGGAGGGACTCTGCCACTCTGCTAACTGTTTTGCTGTGCTGGCCCGTTGCCTCTGGCCTGAAGGGAGAAGGACTGGGCCTTCTCTCTACATCCTTGAACCCAAGTTTCTCCACGGGCTTGCTTCATGTTTTGAAATTTCAGGGCCCTCAAAGGCTTCCTTCAACTTTGCTTCAACTGCTGGACTCTGCCAACAGGGAGGTCAACTCTGCCAACTGGAAGCCCTGCCCTACAAATAAGTGCCAATCCAGTCCTGGGCCCTGAAAGTGGGTTCCGCACTTAGTTTTCTACAGAGCCCTCAACGTAAAGGTTTGGATGAAGCGAGACCCGACTGAGAGGCTAGACAACGCCACATCGGCCAGACTGTGTGAATTGGAACCCACACAGAGTTTTTGACTCCAACGCTTGCTCCATCCAAAGTACTTTTCCAGTGGGCAAGCATGTGTCTTGCCGGCTCTCAGCATGCCTGCCATCACTGTCGGCCTGAACTTTGCCTTTTACCCTAGTCAAGTAACCCCTAACACTATTTGCTTCTTAGCACTGTATTGCAGTTTATTCTTTAAAAAGTCATATCTCAAGTTCTACTTATTGGATTTTTGCCGTTTTGTTCTTCCTTTACTCATATAAATATTTTCCAAAACTGGTGTGGAGTGTTTCTGTGGTATTTTCACTGTGTTACTGCAATTAAAGTGTTGCACAAATACTTTACACATTGCTTCTTAAATTAAGCCGGACTGGTCTGCGCCAAGCTACCAGAGGGTGAGCAAGAATGAATATAGGTTGTGCATCTGACTTACCCTGACTAGGACTGTGGTCCTTAATTGGACAGGGTGCAAATCCCTGCTAACTAGAGACCCAATTTCTAACAATCCAAGTTTGTTTTTTAGGGCTCGCCTGCTGTGCGCATGAGCACAGCTGGAAGCTCTAATGGGGCTTATCCAGTGTTGAACCACCACTGGCGATTCAACTGGCGATTCCTTTAAGTGCATGTGCTTTTTAGGCCATTGCGCAAGCGCAAGCCCTAAAAAGCGCGTGCACAATGCCACCAGCCATCTGCCTGCCTGCCTCGCATTACCACATCAAAGGCAGCCGTCCCAGGTCATTTGTCACCTCCTAATTATTCACTGCCTGCCGGCCGTATTTTCAGTTTCGTCTCCTAATCTTCCCGCCCCTTGCTGCAACAACTGTTTATGCTCTGCTTGAAAAGAAACATGGAATGCATGCTGTATCCAGGACCACGAATTCCATTTTACCTATCAGGTTTTGGGACTAGCTATTATGATGTTGCATTATTTGCTTTAAAAATCTGGGAATTTAGTTTCCCCTTTGATTTGCACAGAGGTGGAGCAAGTTTTGGCTTTCAAAATTAAAGTCTCCTGCCGAAATCGGATGTGTTGGCGTGCACAACTGTTGTCCTAGTGTGCAGTATATCACACTCTGCGCTCAACAATACCCTTTCTTTCACAATTTTCGTCCCAAAAAAAGTTTTTGTAAATTAGATGTAACTAACTGAAAATCTGAAAAGCAAAGATATTTCCATGCACTACTTATCTTCTTGGGGTCTTTTACAAAAGTATGCATTCTCCTTGAGTTATAGCGGAAGGCATGCCACACATCAGTTGAGTTATCTCTTGCCCCATTAGATTGCACCCGAGTCTAGCTGTTTTTTAGTGTATTTTCCAAAATGAATTACTTTTTCGATCTGTAATTAGACAGACTAGTCTTCATTGTCTGGTGAGGAACCAGGATTGGGCGAAAAGGACCCCCGGCTTTAATCCTTAGTTCCCATGTGAAGAATTGTTCAGGTAGCAGTTTGATTGTTTTTTGCAACACATCGTGGATAGTTTAAAATACTGTAGATTCATAACTGATGCTAGATTTATGTGCCCTTTTCGAAGTGACAGCTTGTTGCCACCCCCTGTCCCTGAGCAAAGGAACATCTTTTCCTGGTTGTATGACAGTGGGTAATCCTCTACTTGTCACCCTAGGCGGCTGGCTTGTCTTGCCTTGTCCTACCACCCACTCTTCATAAAGTCTCGACCTGCTGATTGCTTTTTTCCAGCACTAGTCACTTTTTCCCTACATCCCGTGTTTGCACGGGAGGTGAGATTGGAAAAAATTCAAGGCCAGACATTTAAGTTGCTCCATGGACAAGATCGATTTTTATTCGTTTCCTTGTGCTGACGCACATGGTTTAGTATTTTGAGAGCTCGGGTATGTCAAGCTGCGTTCTCCAGCTGCGCAGCAATTAGCCTTTGGAGATGTCGGGTCAGGCTGGAGTGGAGGTCGGCAGCGTCATAAGCTGCAATGGGATGTTTGCATAAAGTCAAGTGTTGATGTATGCCCCCATTAGCCAAACCTTGGCAGTACGTCTGATTTTGTCTTACCTTTTATCGTGTATTCTTTCACCTTGGAAACCTTGTATTTATGGCTTGCCACGTACGGTCTGAAGACAATCAAACCTTGCCATTTCATGTTTCTCACACCAGTGCAGCGCTGCCTTTCCTACTTTTAGTGATTCAGGCACCGGCGTAAGGGGTTGCGTTTAATGCCTGGGTCCCATGACCTGGCCCCTTCAAATAATTTTTCTCGTCACCTTTAGTAGTGCGTGAAGCGTCAATTTTGTTTCAAACAATTACCGCCAGTGGCTTGATAGACTTAATTAAGGATGCATGGGTGGGGTTTAGGTGTTCGGGCTATGCCGACCACTAAGAAATGCTTTCTCGGGCTGGCTGTTGGGCCAAGCAGGTTTCGCCAGAGTATAGCAACACTCAAGACAAAGGAACAGGTCTCCCTGCATCTTTGTAGAGCATAATTTAATTACAACACAGGCCTTGTACTTTTGATTTTAAATGGGCGGTGAATGTTCTTGAAGTCCTTCATATATCTATTCACTCTTTCCTTAAGAGGGCTTTTCGGAGTTTTGGTTTAAGTACTGAGTGCACTGTGTAGTAGCTAGCCAAGGCGCAGTTATGTTGCCATGTGCTGTTGCCGTGCCCAGACAACATTCATATATATTTTCTTTCCTTTCTGCACACATTGTTGCGATTTATTTTGCCCTGCTACTTATCATTTTCTAAGCAGACCTTTAAAATTCGTCATTCCTTAAAATATAGTGTAGCTTCGGTATTAATTAAACACCAACCGGTTTAACAAAACCTTCTCCCAATGCAGATGTTAACAAACAAACCTCTCATTTACGGTTCGTACTCTTTTCTTTTCTGTGATTTAGTTTTCCTTCCAGAATAAAGTCCTACATATTTTTCTGCATGTATCTGTTGGAACAGTAGCAAGCACTTGTCATAATTTATCCAGCATCGTTAAAGGATAGATTTTTTTTTGTTTTGAGAGTTGTAATTTCCGTTAAGGCTCCCACCACACAGCTTCACCTACACAGCTCCACCGAGGCACCCACCACACAGCTCCACTGATGCACCCACCACACAGCTCCACCGACACAGCTCCACCGATGCACCCACCACCCAACTCCACCTACACAGCTCCACCGATGCACCCACCACACAGCTCCACCGAGGCACCCACCACACAGCTCCACCGAGGCACCCACCACACAGCTCCACCGAGGCACCCACCACACAGCTCCACCGATGCACCCACCACACACCTCCACCGATGCACCCACCACACATGCCCCCACTACATATGCCCCAACCACACAGCTCCACAGATGCCCCCACCACACAGCTCCACAGATGCACCCACCACACAGCTCCACCGATGCACCCACCACACAGCTCCACCGATGCACACAGCTCCACCGATGCACCCACCACACAGCTCCACCGATGCACCCACCACACAGCTCCACCTATACAGCTCCACCGATGCACCCACCACACAGCTCCACTGATGCACCCACCACACAGCTCCACCGACACAGCTCCACCGATGCACCCACCACACAGCTCCACCGACACAGCTCCACCAATGCACCCACCACACAGCTCCACCGAGGCACCCACCACACAGCTCCACCTACACAGCTGCAGCGATGCACCCATCACACAGCTCCAGCGATGCAGCCACCACACAGCTCCACCGACACAGCTCCACCGATGCACCCACCATACAGCTCCACCGTTGCACCCACCATACAGCTCCACCGTTGAACCCACCATACAGCTCCACCGTTGCACCCACCATACAGCTCCACCGTTGCACCCACCATACAGCTCCACCGTTGCACCCACCATACAGCTCCACCGTTGCACCCACCATACAGCTCCACCGTTGCACCCACCATACAGCTCCACCGTTGCACCCACCATACAGCTCCACCGTTGCACCCACCATACAGCTCCACCGTTGCACCCACCATACAGCTCCACCGATGCAACCACCACACAGCTCCGCCGAGGCAACCACCACACAGCTCCGCCGAGGCACCCACCACACAGCTGCGCCGATGCACCCACCACACAGCTGCGCCGATGCACCCACCACACAGCTCCGCCGATGCACCCACCACACAGCTCCGCCGATGCACCCACCACACAGGTCCACCGATGCACCCACCACACAGGTCCACCGATGCACCCACCACACAGCTCCACCGATGCACCCACCACACAGCTCCACTGATGCACCCACCTCCACAGATGCACCCACCTCCACAGATGCACCCACCACACAGCTCCACAGATGCACCCACCACCCAGCTCCATCGATGCTCCAACTAAGCTCCACCAATGCACCCACCACACAGCTCCACCAATGCATCCACTAAGCTTCACCGATGCACCCACCACACAGCTCCACCGATGCACCCACCACACAGCTCCACCGATGCACCCACCACACAGCTCCACCGATGCACCCACCACACAGCTCCACCGATGCACCCCCCACACAGCTCCACCGATGCACCCACCACACAGCTCCACCGATGCACCCACCACACAGCTCCACCGATGCACCCACCACACAGCTCCACCGATGCACCCACCACACAGCTCCACCGATGCACCCACCACACAGCTCCACCGATGCATCCACCACACAGCTCCACCGATGCATCCACCACACAGCTCCACCGATGCACCCACCACCCAACTCCACCGATGCATCCACCACACAGATCCACCGATGCATCCACCACACAGCTCCACCGATGCACCCACCACCCAACTCCACCGATGCACCCACCACACAGCTCCACCGACACAGCTCCACCAATGCACCCACCACACAGCTCCACCTACACAGCTCCACCGATGCACCCACTACACAGTTCCACTGATGCACCCACCACACAGCTCCACTGATGCACCCACCACACAGCTCCACCGATGCACCCACCACACAGCTCCACCGATGCACCCACCACCCAACTCCACCGATGCACCCACCACACAGCTCCACCGACACAGCTCCACCGATGCACCCACCACCCAACTCCACCGTTGCACCCACCATACAGCTCCACCGTTGCACCCACCATACAGCTCCACCGTTGCACCCACCATACAGCTCCACCGTTGCACCCACCATACAGCTCCACCGTTGCACCCACCATACAGCTCCACCGTTGCACCCACCATACAGCTCCACCGTTGCACCCACCATACAGCTCCACCGTTGCACCCACCATACAGCTCCACCGTTGCACCCACCATACAGCTCCACCGTTGCACCCACCATACAGCTCCACCGTTGCACCCACCATACAGCTCCACCGTTGCACCCACCATACAGCTCCACCGATGCACCCACCATACAGCTCCACCGATGCACCCACCATACAGCTCCACCGATGCATCCACCACACAGCTCCACCGATGCATCCACCACACAGCTCCACCGATGCATCCACCACACAGCTCCACCGATGCACCCACCACACAGCTCCACCGATGCACCCACCACCCACCTCCACCGATGCATCCACCACACAGATCCACTGATGCATCCACCACACAGCTCCACCGATGCACCCACCACCCAACTCCACCGATGCACCCACCACACTGCTCCACCGACACAGCTCCACCAATGCACCCACCACACAGCTCCACCTACACAGCTCCACCGATGCACCCACTACACAGTTCCACTGATGCACCCACCACACAGCTCCACTGATGCACCCACCACACAGCTCCACCGATGCACCCACCACACAGCTCCACCGATGCACCCACCACACAGCTCCACCGATGCACCCACCACACAGCTCCACCGATGCACCCACCACACAGCTCCACCGACACAGCTCCACCGATGCACCCACCACACAGCTCCACCGACACAGCTCCACCGATGCACCCACCACACAGCTCCACCGATGCACCCACCACACAGCTCCACCGATGCACCCACCACACAGCTCCACCTACACAGCTGCAGCGATGCACCCATCACACAGCTCCAGCGATGCAGCCACCACAAAGCTCCACCGACACAGCTCCACCGATGCACCCACCATACAGCTCCACCGTTGCACCCACCATACAGCTCAACCGTTGCACCCACCATACAGCTCAACCGTTGCACCCACCATACAGCTCCACCGTTGCACCCACCATACAGCTCCGCCGAGGCAACCACCACACAGCTCCGCCGAGGCAACCACCACACAGCTCCGCCGAGGCACCCACCACACAGCTCCGCCGAGGCACCCACCACACAGCTGCGCCGAGGCACCCACCACACAGCTGCGCCGATGCACCCACCACACAGCTCCGCCGATGCACCCACCACACAGCTCCGCCGATGCACCCACCACACAGGTCCACCGATGCACCCACCACACAGCTCCACCGATGCATCCACCACACAGCTCCACCGATGCATCCACCACACAGCTCCACCGATGCATCCACCACACAGATCCACCGATGCATCCACCACACAGCTCCACCGATGCATCCACCACACAGCTCCACCGATGCACCCACCACACAGCTCCACCGATGCACCCACCACACAGCTCCACCGATGCACCCACCTCCACAGATGCACCCACCACACAGCTCCGCCGATGCACCCACCACACAGCTCCGCCGAGGCACCCACCACACAGCTCCGCCGAGGCACCCACCACACAGCTCCGCCGATGCACCCACCACACAGCTCCGCCGATGCACCCACCACACAGCTCCGCCGATGCACCCACCACACAGCTCCGCCGAGGCACCCACCACACAACTCCGCCGAGGCACCCACCACACAGCTCCACTGATGCACCCACCACACAGCTCCACCGATGCTCTAACTAAGCTCCACCAATGCACCCACCACACAGCTCCACCAATGCACCCACTAAGCTCCACTGATGCACACACCACTCAGCGCAACCACAGCATCACTCAGCGCAACCACAGCATCACTCAGTGCAACCACAGCATCACTCAGTGCAACCACAGCATCACTCAGCGCAACCACAGCATCATTGGTTCAAATATGTTCTTTCAATGTTTCAAGCGGTTTTCAAGCTTTCTTGCTTTATTAAAAATCACAAAAAGATGTTAATATTTCACTTCTGTTTTTGGATTTTCGTCACAATAAAAAACACTGAACATAATCTTCACAAAAGTTATTTACAAAAGTTTAAGCTATTGCCATTACAAATTACATAAATTTATTTAAGTATTAATTATTTACAAAAATTAAAAACCATTGTTATTTGTAATATCAATACATCTAAGTCACGTAAATACAAAACATGTTGCATTACAAATGCTATAGGTGTTTGCGAAAGTTAGAACTATTGGCATTGTAAATGACAAAGCTATTAATTTAGCTATTTTAAAAAATAACACAAATAAAAAAAAAATCATTTATAAGACCAATAGCTCAAACTTTCCTAATGCGAGCCCTATTGCATTTCCAATGCTTGTTGCTTTTGTTTTAAGGAACAATACCTGCTTACATAAATTTCAGAACGATGCCCATTTTTGGTGATCGAATAAATAGCATATTGATGTTTTTGTTAAGCACTTACGTAGTCAACTTAAAAATACAATGTGCTCCAAATTAGACCACCAGCAGCTACATACTGTACACCCTTACAACTCTCCTGCTGAAAACATCAGATAAAGTGTCACAATCCCTATGCTTTTAGGGATGTAACGCTGATGTCAGCACCACCACTCTGAATACGGTTCTAGAACCACTGATGCAAAGGTGCTGAACTATGTGCCTTGGCCCAGGTAAAAAAGACAAACCCTTGCAAGCATTTTCAAGCAAGATTGCAGGTGAAACTTCCAGTATTTTTGCCGCTGTTTTTTTCTACTTCACAAAGCCACTTCAATAAAGAATGTGCTCACTCTATGTAATTATATACAAAACGGTCTCTCTTAAGTATGACTTTTACACATTAATTGAGAACTATGGGTGTGGCCTAATGGTCAGAGCTGCTAACTTTGGATTTGGGGGACCAGGTTCAAGTTCCAGTGTAGGCTCTCCTCAACTCAGTCAACCTTGTGTGCTCAAAATGAAATGAATCTGACCTTATATAACGTAATTGGGTTCTAATGTAAAGCACTCCAATGCACTTGGAAAGTGTTGGGGGGGGGGGGGTGTTTTTCCATCTACAACATTATTATTGGGCATATCAAATAAGCACAACAACTGACTTGAATCTGGGTCCATTCATGGTATAATTGGCAGGCCTGAACACATCTACTTGCCCACTCACTATGGCTATATATATTTAGGGCCTACTCACCTGTTCTGGTGAACTGACAAAGAATAGGTGTTCTGGTCACTCAGAAAGTGATGAAGCAATCAAGATCACTTCACATCTTGTTTTTATCTTGTCACATTTGCTTTGTGTTCAGAGACACAGATCAGAAGTCCGTTTATTTATTCCTCGCAATTATATCTCTAACTGTAGATTTCCAGGATTTAGTAAAGTGAACTGGCTAACGTGCTGTACAGACTGTGAAATGAAAAGCAGCAGGGTGCTAGTTTTTTTCTCTAACACACAACATTTAAATAGTAGTTAATAAGTGAACTCTACACACATTTCAAAATATATTTAAGTAGTGATGAAAGACTATTTCGTGTAATTCTGTTTGATGAAAAACCTATGTTAATAGGATGAAAACAAATCGGACGACTTACTTGATAATGTGCAAATGATAAATAGGTTTGCTGAAACTCAATTTTCAGATTATTGTTTATACACTAAATAGTTGTTTCAAAAAAACTCCATGTTAGAGGGAAAGTTTTGGGCCATTTCAATGGGGAAACTTCGTGTCATTAAAACAGTGTGCCACTACATTGTGCTTTAGTAGCATATTTATAAAAAGTAAGATTTTAAAATTGAACTGAGGCACACTCCTGCCTTTGCCTTGATGGCAATGCTATTAGTGAACTAAAAGGTAAGTCAAGGAACATGTGTACCGTACATATGTGTTTGATTCTTATTATACATGGAGCAAACCTTTAGCCTAATTAAACAAAAGTGGGTTTTTTTGTACAGCAGAAATGCTGAAGTAACATATTTGAAGGCGCTCTCAAGTAGGATAATGAAGACAAAGGCTGCTCTGTAAAATAAAATATCTGCTAGGATCACACAATTTGAGACCAGTTTATGGGTCAAGCACATTAGTTAGGTTGAGTATATTATTCAAGTTACTAGACTTGCAGATCTAGTAAACCATTTATGATTTTTCGAGGCCTTAATGGCATGGCTGGGGCAGGTGGGGGTGGGCATGAATATTTCAAAACTCACATTTCGAAAATATCACTTTAACTAAAAGCTATATAATACAGCTAGATTCTACTGACACATCCTAACATTTAAAAAAGATACTTTAATTTTAAATACTTTATCACATTTTTCTAAGAAGTTTGTCGTGTTATTTACATGCCGAACATTTTAACCGCTTTGCTCAAGCTTGGGTCTCCCTATCAATTTGCTGTCTTGTCCACCTCCAGGTGTAACATATGCATACTTATCAACATGTTTACTACTGAACTAGGGTAAGGCCAGATATTTAAGAAGGTGACCTTACTAGAGCTGGTTCCTCCGAGTAGCTCAGGAGCTATTGGTAACTATCTAGCCAACTGTTAGTAGCTCCCTTGTGAGTAAGTAGCCCAACCAGGTAAATGCAAAGCTTTTGTTTGGTTGTTATATATATATATATGTTCTTAAAATTAAAAAGGATACATTTAAAAGTAAAATGTGCATTTTCAGTAATAATAAGCTATTTTTTGCAGACAAATATTTTTAACTCGAATGTATACGTGGTAATTTATTGTGCACAGGGAGCCCTTATGTTCGCTCATAGTTGCCACAGAATAATGTATATGCAACTGCTATCACATGAAGAGAAATCCACCATTAAAACTAATGTAGCTTGATTTACATTACAGCTGGCAACCTTGCAATGCACCGAGTTTGTCACTACTAGTAATCCTGCTTGTTATGGAATTCTGTCTGATAAGGTCACTATTGTAACACTGATAATTTGGGTCCATAAATCGGGGTTATTTTTATAGAACATACGTAGCTCTTTATATATAAAAGGTTGTAGCTTGCACTACATTGAACGATGGAATACAAGGTAATGCAGGATTACAAACATAGCAACACTGTGTACGTTTACGAAGGCATTTAGATTTTTATGAGGGTTACAATCATTCATTAATAAAGTGGTAGTAACCAAATGAAGGTGAGTTAACATTAACAAGCAGACATAAAACAACAGGGAGGAGATGTGGCCTGACCACCGCTTTATAACTGGGAAACCAGATGGAGACGTCCAGACGTAGGCTAAGCGGCCTGTGATCCTGGCAAATCACTTCATCTACACGTGCTTAAAATATTTAATCTGACTTTGTGAAATGTAATATGGTGATCGCATAAAATCACTCGAATGGTCTCAGAGCAAGTTTCTGATCCATAGAGCTACAAATACAGAATAAGGTTTGGTGCGTTTGTTGTTCGAGTCGTGTTGTCAGAGGTACGGAGAAAAGGCGGTTTGAATTCTCGTAATGAGTCCTACTCCAACCAGGGGCGCAACACCCATTGGGCTGAACGGGCTTCAGCCCCCCCCGTCGTCATCTTCAGCCCGGGCTGCCAAGGTTCAGATGACAGCCCGACACACTTTCCTGATTTACAATTATGTAAAAAAGAATGAAAGCATGAAAACCGTTTCTCCAGTTTCATTTGTATTGAAGGCTCCACTTTTATTCTCGGAGGCTTTAGTATCCGAGATTGTGATTGAATGACCCCTTCTAAGAGGCCCAGAACCAGCCCGAGCCAGCCGCCTCTGATGGTTTCAGTGACCCTCCCTGCCCCCTACCTTTTGTTTTCTGTAAGAGGGGTGCCACCGAGGTGATTTCCTTGCCTGAAGCAGGGATTTCACCTAAGCACGTTTGATGTGCGTTGCAGCATGGTGTGAAGATGTGCACAGCAGGGGGATGCGACGCCAGCAGGAATTCCTTTACAAAGGAAAAGCGTCACCTGCACTGGCCATTCCTTTCCCCCTGCTGTGCACATCTTCGCACTCTCTGCTCCAAGAGTCCTGCTGTGTGAGCTTGTGTTTCATGACTCACCTCTCAAGTGAGGCCCCGCCTGCCCTGCGCATTTTGGACACAGCTTTTCGAGGAACACCTCAACTGATTTTTTTTTCAGGAGCTGTCCTTACTTGTATCCAGTCTGTACTTGGAGCGTTGCTCAACCCGCAGATCTGCTCGAGGAGAGGACACACTGCAATGGTAAATGTTAGAGGGCTGTGTTAAGAGCACCACACTTGCGTCCTGTGGGTCCTGTACAGGCATTCTTCATGTGACCCGGCGCTGTACGCGCAGTACATCCTGGGTTTACACGCATCAGTTTCCCGACTGAACACAGTGAATAGGGGCGCACGATAGTGCTGCTCATTGCGTCCTATGGCCCCTTCATTGGTTGGAAGTGATTGTTGAGGTGGAGAGGAGCTGTGAATGTGCGTAAGCACGGATATAGCACCTAGTGGGTTTTGGCACTGGTGACAGTGCTTGTGCTGGCTATGAAAGCGGCACAGTGAGGTAGGGTGCATGGAAGCACCTACAGTTGGTACCTGGGGTTGCGCTGTCGCCAGATGCTGGCAACAGTGGCCCAACTTCTAATAGGAAGGCGCTACCAGCTGAGCAGAAAGCAACTCTAATTTAATGCTTGACTGGTCCGTTCTATAATCAATCCAATTTTATTATTTTTAACAAATCTTGCCACTGGAGGGCGTTACTTGGTTGGAAATAATATGTTGGGCCCTGGTACCCCACAATGTTTGTGCATCGATGGATGCAGGTGCTTGGATTCGGTTTTTGCACTCCTGTGTGGGCTGTAGGGTCACATGGTGAAGTGAGAGCAGAGATCCTGCGTTGAGAATGATGGCTGTGAAGTTTTGCGACACCTGGTGTGTCCTCACCTTACACCAAAAGTGTAATGAAGGTGGTGGTCAGGAGCGCGTGCTAGGCCTCAGTTCAGCTGTGTGGGCTTGGGGCAGTGATGCCTCAGATACCTGCCCCCATGTCTGCTGAGTGGGCTGGACAGTGGTACTATGGAAGGGTGGTACTTGCAAGTGATGCTGTTGCAAAGCAGATCGTAGCCTCATTTTCAGCAAGTGGCCTTGAGGCGGTGGTGCCCCTGGCATGTCCTTGCAAGAGATGTGATGCTGATGTGAAGCAGAACAAACTCCCTTATCTGCTGAGTGGCCCGACCAGTGGTGCCAAAGGTGGGGGGGGGGGGGGGGGGGGGGGGCGGTCCCTGGGATGTTGTTTGAAGCATATGGGGCCCATTTCTAATACATCAAGTCAAGGGGTAGGTTGGCCTTTCTAAAGTAGTCCGCAGTACTGTAACAACAGATGATGGCCAAATATATCTACCATGTCCTTAGTTTGGATTGGTGGTATGTGTATTGTAATCAGGTTCGTAAGTTTATTTGTGGATTTTTTGTATATTTTCAAGTTTTTCTTCGATTCACCCTCTATCTCAATAAAGACCGATAATACCTGCAAATCTTAAGCATTCACTGTGCAGTAATTCAATTGTTACATCATCATAATACACAATTTAAGAACATAAAAATAAATAAAACAAATTTTGTGCGCACTGCATTGCATTTGGCGATGCAGTGCACGCAACGAAATTCGTTTTATTTATTTTTATGTTTACTTACCTGTATTTGGCTGTATTCCATAGTTTACTACCCCCCACCCTGCCCCTTTCCACCCCACGTCACCGCCCGGCAGCACTCCCACCACTGACCGCTACTGGTTCTTTGTAAAAAATTTCCTCCATCTGAAGCCAGGCCCAATTTGTTAAGCTGATATATAACACCAGGCTTGTTCCCAGGCCATAAGTCTAGACTAGGATAATTACTTTTTCTTAGTTTCATTTCATATTTTGTTTACTAGACAATTTGACTTGTGTGTGGTCTCATTTTGTTATTTTCTTCATTCTTTAGTATTATTTGGCCATTTGTTAAACATGTACGCCTGGAGCCTCTTGGTGCTATAGATATGAAACGGATAACAGATTCAGCTTGGTGGAAGGAATTATAGAGTGAAAATATAGGTTTTTTGCTTTTTCCTTTATTTCAGGCGGGATAGTGGTCTGTAATGGTACAGAATAATCTAACACCTTACACAAACACACAAGTACAACACCATTTGAAAGACTTAGTTTATTAAATGCAACTTTATTCTATATAGATTCCCTTCCTTATGCATTTAAATACCTTTCATGTACTTACGTATCTTTATATTGATTACTTTGCACTACCCTAGATCTCACCATATATCTCTCGCAATATATTCCCTACCTCCACTCTGACTCATCTCAAACCTCTCTCTACTACTCTCTCCAATGCACTGCCCTATTTCTAACCCTATACCTCTATCAGTATATTCTCTACCTACACTCTTTCATTCATCCTAAACCCAATACTCTTCTCTCCTCTACCCCTCCTTCCATCATCTCATACCTCTTTTACTATTCAGATCTCCCAAACAAGCCTTTCTAAACCCTTCCCTCTGACTCTTCCACCTCCATCCCAAATCCCTTCCTACTGCTATGAACTCCCCAAAAAAACACATTCTAGACCCTTCCTTTTTCTATCCGTCCACTATTCCTTTTCAATACAAATAAAAGACTAAGATTTCCACCACTCAGATTAATTTCATATTTCCCTATATCAGTCCCCACTAATTCTGTTTGGGTTCCAGAGTAGCGTGCTACCCACCAAAAAGCGCTTCAACACCTCACATGGGGTAGTAAGTGCAATATAAATGCAAACCTTTTCCCTCTTCTATCCCTGCGCTATGCTTCTCAATCCAAATAACAGACTAACATGTCCAGTGCTCAAATTACTTTCATATTTCATTATACTAATTCACCACTGATCCTCTATGGGTCCCAGAGTAGCGTGCTACTCACCGAAAAAGCTCTTAATCGCCTCATCAGGGTTAGTGAGCGCTATATAAATGCAATTATAATAGGAGCTGCACCAGCCGAAGAGGTGAGGACTGGAACTTTGTGACAGGGATACAATTACCAAGTTCTGTGTTTTTGCAGTATCAATAGCCTGGCAATTGACCTGTCTTTTGAAGAACAGCAAATGTAACATGATAATATCAAAATGTAAATGCTTTATTATTTCTCATGCACCCTCTAAATTCCAGCATGGTGATGATGGGGGTGCTGCTGCACAGCATCCCACCCGCCACTACTTCCACTGCCTATACATTAAAGCACCATGCTTTAATGTCTGTGCTGCCAATAAATTAATGTTTGTTGGTGCTATAGTTTGTAACAACACTTCAAATGGACACATTGCAAAATCTCAAATTCCTTCTCTGTCTTTGCGGGGTGGACAGAGTCCCCTTTTTTGTGTGAATTATATCTGTGAGAGAGTAGCATGTTGTTCTGGGCTCTTTTGACCCAGTTTCATGGGCATTCCATTAGAAAAAAGGTTGTAATTTTAACCATCTACATAATATCGTTGTGAGACAATTTAATGTATTTGAGTGACACTTTATTAAAAGATGAACACATCCCTTGTCTGTTATATAAATGGTTCACATTACCCTCTGTTCTCCAATTGAATTCTCATAAAACTGATTGTTGTCTAGTTTCGAATGCAGAATTTGCCATTTCTTTTTCTTAGCTTGGCCTGAGCATTACCCGATCCTGATTGTCTGCCATTTTAGCCCCGCCCCCATTGATTAACATGTTAACCACGCCCCTTTGTATGTCATGTTAGCCCCCCCCCCCCCCCGAACTTAAGACCTAGTTGCGCCCCTGACTCCAACCTTATCACGCCAATCCGAAGGATTCATTTTAAAGCACAGGCATTTGTGTTAAACCAAATATCTTAAAGCAAAACAAATATGCAACAAACTCAAGGTGCATTTTTTCACAGCAACTCAATAGTCAATCAATTGTTTTTTTACTTCTCTGGCAACTTTGGAATGGCCAATACCCTTCCCTGAATGAAAAGACTAGAATAGGTGGTGATGTGGATTCTGGCAGTGCAGGGCTGCAGCTCCCTCTCTGCAGCCACAGGCAGCACATCCACGCAACAAGAATGAAGTGGGTTAGAGCCACACCCTCTGCCGATTCAGAATTTCATACCCCACAACCACATACTTACATGCCAGATTGCGAAAAAGATGAGAGCCGCCGTTAAGAGCAGAGCCAGCATATAACAAAAGGCCGCAAACGTAAACGCCATCATGCAAAGTGCTGAAAGAAGATGACAGAGGCGCAGGGGGTGCTGGGAACAATCATTACATATTTCAGTCTATGGCCCAGGGCGCCGGCGCATTAGGATCTGTGTCAGCGAGTAAAAGGCGCATGCGCTGCAAAAGCAGTGTCCGCTGTTGGCGACCTCTGACGTATACAGTGCCTACTGCCTTTAGAATCAGGGCAGAGCGAAAGAAAACAATACCTATCCGGAAGTGTCAAAAATGCTGGCGTACGGAACGTCTAAACGGACATAATTATGCTCCAGGGACACAGCAGCTGAGCCTGCTTTCTAAAGTTCTTCTTTCGTGGATGTACTCAAGATTTGCAATGTGTGTAATTTGTTTTCAAAATGCAGTAAATCAGAACAAATCCAAAAAAATATTTAGTTTTTCAGCTGTTTGGAATAGCTGAGTTAAATCAAATATGTACAACTCATCTTCATTTTCTTTGAATGAAATGAAGCTGTGATAGCGTTTAATACTCAAGTTATAGTGCATCAATTATATTGATTTTTTTTTTAGTTTTAGTGTTACTTTTTATTGTTGGCGTTCAGTGCTTTACATTGTTCGATCCCAGCACAGGTACTGTAAGATGGCGGATAATTTTTTGCAGTCTAACGTAGTTCTTGGTGTGAAACATACCAATCTTAGCCAGTTGATAAAAAAAACCTAGCCGGTACTAATGGCTGCTGTCTTTTTAGTGATGCTCTACGAATATTCCCCGCTCTTCTATATAACGGTGATTGCGGTATGCTTTATCGTGACGACCGGCCTGGTACTCGGATGGTAAGCAGTAAAGATGAATAGAGGCGCACTGCAGTGCCCGAACGTGCAAATGTTGCTGGAAACGAAAAAGCATACTACGGGATCCCATAAATGGGGATCATGGGGAGGCAGCAGAAAGTGAGTGGGGTTACGAAAAGTGGAGTCACGGGGGTCAGAATTTAAAGGTCTACGTATACATTTATTTCTAAAATTAGTATCTAAAGGAATTGGCAGCAAGCACACATCTGATGTCAAATATGTTCTAGTTTAATAAGTTGGTCACAAACAGTATTGTAAAGATGCTTAAAGAAATCTTATTTATTCTTTAAGAGCAAATCAACAAGGCCCACAAACGAGCAATAGAGAGACACGTAGAGGCAGTGTCTCTGATGAATTTCCAACAGCTTCTCATAATCTTTAAGTTCCATTGCTGTGGTTTGTGTGTGTATATATATATATGTTTATATATATATATATATATATATACACACACACACACACACTCTTAGCATTTACAGTCTATAACTCATGGACAAGTATTACGTAAGCATTTAAAGGTAAAAGTCCCTAAAATCAATAGAATGAGAATGGGTGGTCGCGCTTTTAGTTTTACGGCTGCCACGCTGTGGAATACTCTCCCTCTGGCATTGAGGAGTTGCCTTGATCTGCTTACTTTTAAAAAGGACCTTAAGACTTAATTGTTCCCCAGAGTAATGTAGCTTATGTAACAGATGTATGGATAGGTCTCAGCGCCAGGATACCCTTTGGGTGACAGCTGCGCTCAACAAGCAATAAATACATACATTTAAAGGGACACCTATACAATACATATATAAAACAAACAGGCTGCATTTTAAACAATGTTATGCGATTTCCAGGTTATTGTAACGGCAAAATAGATACCTCTTGTGGTCAATGTACTTTGGTGATAGATCTGTATGTAGTCTTGTCTCGAGTTTCACTCATATTAAAACAGCACAGAGGGTTGTGGTCGCTGCTGCATAACCTAAAGTGTAACAGTCAAGAGTCATAATTGTTTCTTATGTAGGCAGCTCAGTGGCGTACTCTTGTTATATTAGATATCCTTTTTACCCAGGGCTTTAAGTGGGATGAAAAAACTGGGGCTCTCAAAGGGGCGTGGCCAATGTAATTAAGCACGTGGATAAAAACAGGCAAGCTAAAAATCTGTGCTCAGCATAGTGTGCCGCCCGACTTGTACTTTGTTGTATCTGTCATTGCATCCAGATATGATAGAACAAGTAACATCATACCAACAAGAAGTCAGAACTATTGGCTTTGTCAATGGTTGTTAGTTGCATAAGATAAATAAGCAGCAACTATGGCTTGTATATGATATTAAAAAAGCTTCCACTTACAGCCCTGGTGACACCTCGACAATGTTGCTGCTTCCTTAGTTTAAAAAAAAGAAGGGAAATCCAGAGAGAAAACGACTCTTTAAAGGATTTCCCTTTCCCTACAAGGCTCGCTTGGCATGACGTCATGCAGTAACTTCTCCACTAGTGAAAAGTGAATAGTATGAGCAGCGCACACACAATGTGCCTGCTGTCGCTGCAGTCTGGGAAAAAATAGACCGCCTGTGCCAGGCCACAAAACAGAGCTCGATAGAGACACTTTTCTAAGCCCCCTTTAAAAAACTGTCGGTGCTCAGCACCAGTGAGACCTGAACCACTTAAAGCCCTGGCTTTACCTGCAGGTCACACATTGAAATTCTTGAAATATAGCTCAGTGAGGAACAAACTATTATCCAGGAGGCTTACGTGAATACCTTTACTGGTTTTTCATAATGCTTAGTCTGCTTAAAATGATTTCTTAGCGTAATAAAGACTCAGTAATTGCTATATAAATGACTAGCAGCCCTTACCGACGTTGTCCGGGAGCAATCATGGCTCAGGGCCCCCGCCCGCCCTGACGTTGTGTAACCTGCTCACGTCACTTTTTCCTGCTGTAATGCCCCGTTTGGTACCTGCCCACGAGACACATTATTAGGACTTGTTGACTGTTCTCCGCAGAGGGGTGACCCGGGTGCTCTGCGTGACGGACAACAATGAATAATAATGGTTCTGTCGGACGGAAATACACAATACTATAGTATTCCAATTGCATTATTTGTTCACTTCATCCCTAAAGAGGATACAAAGACAGTGGCATCTATACCAGTATAAGCAAACACACTGACCAAAATGCTAAATGTAAGTGAAGTTTTACTCATACACTTTCATAATTCTTTGTATTCATGTTACTGTCCAACAATAAAACATAAAACGTACAAAGCACGAGAATTTTGTGCAGGACTGTTACACAATTAAAACAACATATAAACTTATCACTTCATGAACTTATTGGCAACGACAACTATATGTACAATAATCCAGTAGGTACATCAATTAATTCTTCGGTCCTAGCGGATTTTTAATAGTTGGTTCGTGCAAGCAGGGAATGCATCGACGTTTCGACCCTGGGAACAATGCGCTGATTTTGCGCATCAGGAGCGGGTCTTCATCAGGACTGTGTAGATGTAGGACAGCCTTTTGCGGACCTAGGCTCAGCTTGGAGAACTGGTCCTGTTTGAATAGTACTGCTGGTCAGCCGACTCGGGCAATATAATCAAATTCCTTTGATCTCTGTACTCGTTAGTTATACAGGTGGTGAGATGAGAAAAGGCGTTGTGTCCTTGATTTGTTGACTTTTTCATAAAACCGCTGTCTGTGTCTCTCTTCTTCACATTCCCGCGCTAAACTGGGTGTGAGTGTTTGATTGATTCAGATGCTCCGTCCATCACCACCCCCTTTTGTACCACACTCAGAATACCTTCATCTGTTCTTAAGCATGAACCATCAACAAAATAAGCAAAATCTGATTCAGTTAACAGAACATCTTTAATATCCTGCCTAGGCTTGGTGCAGAGGCGGATCCTCCATATGGGCGTTTTGGCAACGCCCCACTGCTTTCTCGCCGTGCGAGAAGGCAGAAACAAATAGTAGAGATCTACCATTTGTTTCTGCCTTCTCGCACGCAAGAAAGCAGAAGTTGCTGCTTTTTTCACTGGGAGGGGTTACTCGAGGGCAGGGGGGAGTGGTTTTCCCCTCTGTTGTTAATACTGTCTGTTTGGCAGCCTGAGAGGCTGTCCAAACAGACAGTATTAACTGTATTCATAACAGCGGGGAAAGCCGCTCCCCCCTGCCCTCGGGTAACCCCTCCCACTCTCCCTGTTCTCTGTATGCTGCAGCATACAGAGAAATCACGTGGTGTTGGGGCAGCCGGCCAAACCTATCACAGCGCTGTGCTGTGGTGGAGCCGGAGGGGAGGGAGGCTGCCTGGCTTCCTGCATGACGAGTCTGTGATGACGAATTCAAGAACAGGACGGCGGCGGGGGTCGGTGCTAACTTGAAGGCGGGAAGCCGGAAGGTAAGGTAAGTAGTTTTCATAATACTTTAAAATGAAATCTCTGTTGTCAGTGTTGTGCCATTAAAACTCTGCTTCGACGTTGAAAGAGCTCCAAGCCTGTAAAAACATATTGCCTGAAAGCTTCGTCCTCATCAGCCAGCAAACTGCTGTGCCATTGTTTTTGCTTGCTGTGTGCTTACTGGTAGTTTTTTTATACCGTGTAGTTAGTTATTCGGTTCTTGCTTTTATCCCACCACGAGAGCCATCATTTCCAGGAGGGCTGTCAGACAGAGAATAACCACATTCCTCACCAGAATCCACTTGCAATGATTATGGTGCCGTCCATCCTTTGCTTTATGACTGCCTCGCAGCACTACTATATGTAGAAAAGTGCAGAGTGAAATGTTTGAAAAGTTCGAGGGTAGTTACAATACAATTATGTATTGCTCCTATTCCTCAAAATAGTGGATGCTGGGGAGCTTGCAGCACTACTACGGGCCATGTTTTCACTAGGCGTCATGACTCGTGTACTTGCATGCTCAGCATACACGGGGACTGGGTTTGTTTCACACAAGTGCCGAGGCGGTGCATAGCCCTGCTTCAGCCTGCCTGATCTCTGTTGCAATAGAAGATCTGGGATTGGGTCACTACAGTGTGGTGTGCCAGCAGTAATCCCTGGATTTAAAAGTGCTGCAGTGTAATGATTAGTCGGGGGATTTGGAGAACAAACGTATTGTGCTCATATGCTCATTGATGCATTGTTTATACTGTAACATGATACTACAAATGTACTAGTATATGGCAGTGTTTTGTTCCACCGACTCTTATTCTCTTGTTTGTGTGTGCTGCATTCATGTATCTCTCTTTGTGCTTATTTTTTGGGTTTCCAAGTTTAATGCTGTTTTCCTGTGCTTGCCAAACCTTGTTTTGCACGTTCTACTCATAATGTCCTCGGACTATTATTCTTAGGAGTGCCCACATTATGGTGTTGTGTCGCATGTGATGGCAGTGTTTATTTTAGTGCTGTGGTCCTCTGGTTAATCATTGGAGGCTGTCAGCAGTCTTCAATGAGTTATAACATGACGAGGTTATATCTTGCACACTTTTTATAGTTTGGTGTGGCAGTTTACGCCCCACTATTTTACAAGTCCACAAACCGCCACTGGCTTGGTGCAATATTCTAAAACATCCAAGCTCTCATGATCAATGTCATTTTCGTTTCTAATCTCTGTTACAGTACCATCAGGTAATAATGTGGAAGGATTTAAATTCACACATCTTGCAATTGAAACATTATCTGATCCCAGAATAATTTTTTCATATTCTGTCAATCTTTTGCTTTTCAAATGCTGTGTTTTGCTTCTGGTGAGGAGATTCTCAACTGAATGGGCCACATATACCTTTAGAGGAAACCCCATTATTATCCCTTCACTTTGTTCCGAACTCACACTTGTTGCAGCTACTGCTTTTAAGCAACCTGGTAATGCTTTTGCAACAGGATCAAGAACAGCTGAGAAATATGCTATTGGCTTCTTAGTTTCCCATGTCTTTGAATCAAAACTGATAATGCACATCCTTCCCTTTCACTGCAATACAGCTCAAATTCTTTTTCGTAGTCTGGCATTCCTAATGCTGGAGCTTCACACAAACTTCTTTTTAACTGCTCAAAAGCCTCTAACTCAGTTTCTGTTAGGATAATCAGGTCTTTTATGTCTGCTTTTGTCAGTCTCTGCAACGGTTTTGCAATTACTGAAAATCCACTAATCCATTGACGACAATAACCTACCATTCCTAGAAATATTCTGACCTGTCTCTGTGTTTTTGGAGGTTGCATTGCTTGGATCATTTTTATTCTTTCAATTGTCACTTGTCTGATTCCTTTTGTGATTCTGCGACCAAGATATTTTACTTCTTGTTTACAAAACTGTAATTTTGCAGGAGACACTTTATGTCCCTCATCTGCCAAATGATTCAAAAGAGTAATGGTATCTGTCACACAGTTGTCTTGTGTTTTTGCAGCCACAAGGAGATCATCAATATACTGCACTAATGTTGATTTTCCAGGTAAATCTAAATTTTCCAAGGATTTCTTTAGCAGCTGATTAAAAATAGATGGACTCTCTGTATACCCTTGAGGGATACGACACCATGCTAAGATACGCTCTTGGAATCTGAACGCAAACATTTGTTGGCTTTCTGGATGCAATCGAACAGTAAAGAATGCATTACAAAGGTCTATAACTGTATACCATTCTGCATCATGCGGAATCTGATATAGAATTACCGCTGGGTTTGGTACAACTGGGCAACATGAAACAACTATTTGATTAACTTTTCTCAGGTCTTGAACAATCCTGAAAGTTCCGTTTGGCTTTTTGATTCCCATAATCGGTGAATTACATGGACTGCTCTCAATTTCTTTTAAAACACCTTGTTTTATAAATTTTTCAATTACAGGTATGACACCTTCAACAACTTCTGCTTTCATTTTATACTGAGGAATGTTTGGATAATCTGTTCCTTGTTTTACTGTTATTTTTACTAGGTCTACATGTTTCATCAAACCCATTTCATCTCCAGATAAATCCCAAATTTTAGCATTGACTGTTTCTTTTAATTCTTCAGGTAAATCATTTTTGTCAAAAGCAGGAAATAATTTACTTTCTTCTGCTTCAACCATTAACATTGTTAATTTATAAAGACCATCTTCTTCTTGAGTTTGAAGCTCAATACCATCCAGTGAGCAATATATTTTACAGTTCATCTTGCAAAGAATGTCCCTTCCTAACAAGTTTACAGGACTGCTATTACAGACTACAAATCTATGTTTGTCTTTAAATTTACCAATTTCAACTTTAACTGGTTCTGTTAAATCTGTTTTAATCTGTTGATTAGTTACGCCAGCTACTTGGATTGTATCCCCAGAGAGAGGTAGGTTTTCTATGTGCACTGATCTAACAGTAGAACGGGTAGCACCTGTGTCCACAAGAAAAGTGATTTCTACATCATTCACTTTACCATTTACAAACGGACCAGACTGATCTACCTCAAGATTGGCTCTAAGCACACACTCTTCCTCCTCTCTCAGGCACCGTCATAAGTAATCCTCTGAAACACTCCCTTCATTTTCTTTCAACCAATATTGTTGAGAAACATTCGACACATTCACTCTTGGCGATCTGTTTACCTGTTCACCTCCGCAGAATCCTGTTTCTGTATTGTATCTCTGTACATTTACACAATTTGGAAGTGGCGGTTGTGGAATCTGACTTTGCTGATTCACTACCTGTCGCTGTAGCTGTTGCTGCTGATTTATCTCATTTAACTGTCGCTGTAGCTGTTGCTGCTGATTTATCTCATTCTGCATCTGTGGATTTAATGATGCATTTTAAAAATGTCTGGGCGGATTCTTACATTCAAGCTTCCAGTGTCCAATTTCGCCGCAATTAAAACATGGGAGTTTCTGCTTTAATTCTTCAATATTACCCATCAATTTTGGCTTATTATAATTACCTTTAAATTTCCCTTGATTCTGGTGAACATTTTTGTTTTTCAAAGTTGCAATTTGTTGTTCAGCCACTTTTACCTGTGCCCACATAGCTTTTTCTTTTAGCTTCTTTTGTTTAGCATCTATCTCATCATTGCAGTATTTTGCTTTTCTCAAAATGTCATCAACTGAGAGTGATTGCCAACCAACTATTCCTGATCTAATCATCTCACCAATTTCAGGTCTTAAGCCATAAACAAATCTGTATATGAAATGGCTCATATCCTTTTCACTCAATTTCTTGTAGCCACTGTATTGTTTAAATACCAGCAGTAATCTTTCATAGACTGAATGTACTGATTCTTTTGGCTCCTGATTTGTTCTGTCTATTTTAACCCAATCTACTTCTTTTGGGGGAATCTTGTTTTTCAGCCACACAATCACCTTAACATACAGATTTATAACATCAGGTGAAGATGCACCTGTTACTTTATCTCGAGCAGGTTCTTCTTTGGGCCAATCTATAGAAATTTTACATTCTGTCCAAAGATCCGATGGAACAACAATGTCAAAGAATCCATCAAGATCAATCCACAGAACATTTGAAACCTTAACAAATCTGTCTACCTGGCGATACCATTCCACAGGTTTTTCTCTCAATCGAGGAAAATCATTTTTAAAGAGTAAAATATCCTGTCTTGTCCATGGAACATATACATACCCTCCACCAGCCATTTCTCTCATAGGAAACTCATTTGCTATTTCCCCTCTTTCTCTTCTGTCTTCCTCTCTTTTCTTTGTCCATTTCACCCTCTATTTACTTAATTCACCTAATCTTTTTTAGAAACACTATTAATTCTTTTATATGAATTATTCTTCCTGTGGTGTTTTTCAGAGAAATCCACCCTGTAATGTTTCTGCAAATTTTTCTGTCGACTCAAACCTATTTCTAATTCAGCAGCCATTTCCTCTAATTGATCATACTTAGTTTTCGTTTTTCATTGTATACTTTTACAAATAAACAATAATTCATCATCCTGATATAGCTTTAAACTGTCAGGCCCAATTGTGCCAATAATCAATTCCTCAAAATCCGCCTTCAATTTTGCGACATCAAGTAATTTAAATTCTGGGGTCTGTGGAGTCTGCGTGTGGGGTTTCGGGAGGGTTGTCAAAAAGGTTGGCCGACACAAGAGCTCTGGGTAAGGAAGGTTTTATTATTTTATAGAGTCTTCGTTTTTGAACAGGCACTCTGTAGAACGGGAGGGGTTGATCGGTCTCCTCCGTCGTGGTTCTCCCTGCTCCCGGCCGCCGTTCCCACTGCCTCCTGGGGGTTGTAGGCCGTCTCTCCGCCGTCTCTGCAGCCTCTCGAAACCGGCAAGGAAAAAATAAGCAGTCTGAGTCAGTCTGTCCTTAACGTGGACTCCGTACAGGGGAAAAGGGGTGAGGAAAGCACACGTGCCACTCAAATACCCTGAACGAGTGTCGGGACCCAGTGGGGGGGGTGGGGGGGGGTAGTGCAGAGGGACTTGCGTGTGTCTTCAGAGGAGCTTGTTCCTTCTAATGCCCGCCCACCCGCTGACTCTTGACCGTACCTGGTCGAGCCACACTTCTCGGGAAGTGTGGCTGGGCGATGCGTTATCCCGTTGGCCTCCTGGCTTGATGCTGTAGCCGCCGACACGGTCTCCTGCCTTCTCCGCTGTCGCCGTCTCTACCCTCGGTTCCTCCGACCTCCGCTCCTCCTGCTGGTACTCCTCCTCCGTCCTCCGATCTTCCTGCTTGTACTCCACCTCCGTCCTCCGATCTTCTTCCTCGCTCAAATCCCACTCTGCTCCGCTTTCTCTCCACTCTCGCCACCAGTCTCCTTCTCCGCCTCCGGGTGTCTCGCACACCTGTGTGGATTCAGGGATGGGTTTTACCTCTGCACAGAGGGCGTGTCCCAGGTCCGGCTCCGCCCAGTTAAAGGTACAGGGATGCATTGCATCTAGCCCGGGCCGGCATCCGATGACGTCAGGGGTTTTCCAGGACTCCGTGTGCTGCATAGAGAGAGGTAACACGTTAATAGGCAGGCCAGGGGGCCCGCATCCGGGTCCCCCACGTCACACAGCGTTAAATCTATTTTATTTATACTCTTTTCTGGAGTTCCAGAAACAGATCCTGCAACAGATGGTGTTTGATCATTTGACAAACTTTGATTAAAAGTTAAATCTGGCACCATTTTCTCTCGGTGAATTTCTGTTAAATCTGAATAAAATTATTCAGCCACTTTCTGAATTTCTGCATTCAAGGGAACAGTGAGAGCTGAATGTCTGATTTCCCTTTGATCAAAGACTGGAAGAACAGGTCCAATTGTTACTGGTACTGTTACTGCTTCCATACTTTTAGTTAACTGTTGTATTAATTCATCTTTTGATCGGAAATATTATGAGGCATTTGGTATATCCCCATATCTTTCTGTTCCCATTACATTTCTTGGGATTTCATTTCTCTGAACTGGAGTTTCAACATAATTTTTATTTTCTCCAGATGCACTAGAATTAGTTCTTGTTTCTACTCTCTCAGGAATTTTTGCATTATTCTGATTTAATCTAGGTGGAGTCTCATCATTAATTTCCCTAGGAGGAGCACTTGGAGAAGTTCCTGGAGGAATTCTCAGGGAAGACCATGAACAAACTGGTTGATAAGGTGGCGGTTTCGATTTTGTGATATAAATCTTTTCTAAAACCGAATCTTCTAATTCACTATCTTCACCAATATTATTTTTCTTTTCAGTATTCTTTTGACCAGTTCCCTCACTAAATCTTGCTGGGTACAAACCATCACACATATCTGCACGTCTCCAACGACGCATTCTGTCTTCATGAGTTTCTCTGTTAATGTCTAATCTTGTGCCTCTTGTTACACTTCTGTTTTCTCGTTCTAATTCAAACATCTCATCTTCCCATTCAGCTAAAGCCTCAAATTGTGTAGGTCTAGGTTTTGGTACAAGAGTCATCATTTTTTCTCTCAAGTTTTTCAACACCTTAATGTTAAATGATCCATCTTCCGGCCATGCCAATACACCATAATCTTTGGTATATTCCATCCAATTCTCCATCCAAAGGCAAGTATGATAACCATATTCATCTAACATATAAGCTGCAGTTGTTTTGTACTTATGAAGTAGTCTTCCACCTCGCGTTTCAATTTTCCAAAAGTTTATTCTATGAGGAAAGAATAAAAAACTCCTCTTGCTCCGCTAGGGAAACTTTTACTATTGTAAAAGAACTTCTCCATGTCCCAGATCCCCCAGCGAAATCCCTTGACTCTAACACGCGGAAGACAAATGTAACAAATTGGCAACATTTTTCGATGAGAAAATTAAAAAAATCCTCGCCTCCCTACCCCCAATCGAAATCAGTGTCACAGGTGGTGACAGTTGTAATCCTCCCCCCTCCATTAGCCCGCATCCTGACACCCCTGTTCCCCACCTTGACACCTTCGGTCCGGTAACCACAGAAGAGGTAGCCGCGATGTTTGCCACAATCAAGAGTGGCTCTCCCAGCGACCCGGTCCCCATGCGCTTCCTGAAGAATGTGGCCCCCACCATTGTCCCTCCGCTAACTGCCCTTATTAACGCCTCTTTACTTCAAGGAAAGGTCCCTTCCAGCTGGAAAGCGGCTGTTGTTAAAGGTTTCCTCAAAAAACCCTCACTGGACCCTCAGGACTTAGCCAATTACAGGCCAATTTCCCTCCTCCCAGGGAATAGCAAAATCACGGAGAAATTAGTGAATAAAAAGCTTTCGCTATTTTTAGAATCTAACAACTTACTCAGGAGCTCTCAGACGGGATTCCGCCCAGGTCAGGGCACTGACAGCGCCCTCCTGGCGGCAGTGGAGAAGGCCAGATGCATTCTAGACACAGGAGGATCAGTGGCAGTGATTCTCCTGGACCTCAGTGCGGCCTTCGACACTGTCAACCACCAGGTTCTAATCCAGCGTCTGGGAGATATCGGAGTGAAGGGCATTGCCCTGAAGTGGCTCGCGTCATTCCTCAATCACCGCTCCTTCCAAGTCTGGGAGAATGACAACCACTCCCCAGCAGTTCCCCTCCGGTGCGGAGTGCCGCAGGGCTCGTCACTAAGCCAGACGTTATTCAACGTTTACATGTCCCCGCTGGAGGAGGTGGTCACCCCGTTTGGAGTGACAATCATCAATTACGCCGATGACACCCAGCTGGTGGTAACCATCTCCCACCCCAACCAAGAACCATCCAACCTCCACAGCTGCCTTTCTGAAATCCAGGGATGGATGAGCAACTCAGCGTTGAAACTTAACGGGTCCAAGACCGAAATTTTGCTTCTTGAACAAAAAGGGCTCTCCCTGCCGCCCAACATCTGGCCCGCCTGTCTAGGTGAACCCCCTGTCCCCAAAACTGAGGTCAAGAGCCTGGGAATATGGCTTGAGAAAGACATGACTTTCAGAACCCAGGCAAAAAAACGGCGGGTATCTGCTTTGGACTTCTTAGGTCATGTAGGAAAGTCCTTCCCCTGCTCCCTCCCATTTCCCAGAAACTGCTGATCCAAGGCCTTATTCTGTCCAGGATGGACTACAGCAATGCCATCTATCTGGGAGCCCCCGAAGCCACTTTTAACACCCTACAGAGAATTCAGAATGCCGCTGCCCGACTTCTCACCAACACCCGACCAGAACATCGGCAAAGCCGGCCTTGAAGCAACTTCACTGGCTGCCAGTCAGAGAAAGAGTTGTGTTCAAGGCTCTCTGCCTGGCACATAAACTCCTTCTTAACAAAGGCCCCCCCATCCTCAAAAACGTTATCACTCCCTACAAAGCCACCAGATCACTCCGGTCGGACCATGAGAATTTCATCACAGTACACAGAGTGAAAAAAGCCCGTTCTGGGGGACGTCGCTTTTCTTTGAACACGGCGAACCACTAGAATTCTCTCCCCCGGAAATTGAGAATGGAATCTAATCTCCTCCATTTCAGAAAATCACTGAAAACTCTCCTTTTTCCCTGATCTTTCCGTCTTCCTTGCTACCACTCCCTCCTGAATTTCTAGGTTCCAGCGCTGGGATGCTCACGGGTTACTACGCGCTCTACAAAAACCTTAAATAAAAAAAATTCAATTTCTGAAACCATGAAAGCTTCTTTTCCTCTTTCTTGTAATAATAATCTATGTTTTTAAACAATTCTGCTTACTTTGAAAAATATCGTAAATATTTCCTTGTTGTTCCTGTACACTAGCCAATCCGTGCGCGAAACTCACTAACAAGCCAATCAGGTTAAGTTATGTCACTATTCTGCTTAACCAATAGAATTACTGGATTTCAGGATGAACCAATCAGCTGCAAGCCTACCTAGTCACATGAGCCAATCAGTGCGCGAATACTGTGACGTATGTTAGCCAATCACAGCGCGACCCTAATGACGTATGCTGCCGCTGCAGCTTCACTGTCCTCACTCTGCTCTGACACTGACACCTCCTTAACAAAATATTTTCACAGCGCCATATTTTACAAAACTTTCAACAGAATTCAGTTAGTAACTCCACAAAAACAAACCATTTGTCTGTTTCACTAAAATAAAGTGATAGCTTTCTCAATCGTTCAAGTGTTCTTTCGCATGAAATAGACAACGCTATTTTCACAAAATTTTTAAATTCGTTGATAAAGCAAATAACCTTGCCCTACCCTTCTAAATCACACAATCATACGAAAAGAATCCCTAATTATTCATACATGAAATTTCAGTAGGACTTTAACCCACCAATAAAATCCTCACTCACCAGTAAGAATAGACGGCGCTTCCTTACCCTTCACTCAAGCTTGGACAAATTCTATTACTCTTTTCACAGTGAGTTTTAAAACAGGACAGGTGTCCCTATACTCAAAAGCTACAATTTCATAGACAATCCTCACTATATATTCTACCTAACACACCTAAAATCCCTAAACTTGTGCTGTACGTCCACAACACTTGTGATATACGACGATACCACTATTTTGAAACCGCACAAATGCACTGTGTAATTTCACTTGTCACACTACTCTGTACTGGCCAGTATAACTAGGAATTTTCACACGGCTGGAAAAAACCTTTCGACTACATGTAACAACTGAACAAACTTAACATGTTTTAGACATGTTTCCTATGTAATTACCATGTAACATGTCAGTTACCATAGTAACCGTAACTCTGCTACCAAGTAATTGATCCAGCGCTCCTAATGAAAAACTGTCTCACCAACGCTACTTATCTCCACAATACTCACCATTAATCATGAATTACTATTCACAAACTATTTACATAATTATATACAACTGAAGTTTATCATTTCTTACTATGGATTTAAACATATGTCATTTAATTAAGTCACTAAGGCGAATGGATTAACCAATGGTAACTAGACCATGAATAAACAAGACCAGCTTGTCGTTTTAAATCTAATTTTTAATAGCTTTATTATTCAAAGAAAGAGCATTTTAATTAAGAATCTTTATTTATTAGCAAAATGAAAGCAACATTTTATTAAGGAAAATATTTATTAGACTGACCCTTCAAAGGCAAATCAATCAGCATGAATTAAAGCAAAATAAAGTTTTCATTCCCTAAATTTGAACACCATGTCTAAAACTCGCTTCACCTAGAAAGAATAATCTCTAAAGACTGCTGTCCTTACGTGCGCCAAAGAGAGTCAAACAGCACGTCACGTCCTTCAGGAATCGGGGAAACAAGAAGAAGATCCCCTCTTGCACCTGGGCCCAAGTTTTATACCTTTCTAACTAGCTAATCTTCTCAAAATTGTACATTTTTCTTTGTCATCCTGAGTTCTCATTGGCTGTCTTATGTCAGACCATATTGTGTCATCATTATTTTCAAACCAAGAACGGGCTCTTCTTTAGCCCTATTGTCCTTTGCCTTCGTGTCATTTCGCTTCCTCGAAAATGTAACATTTCATTCGAGCTACAGTTCATGACTTCCTTGCCTTGGCAATCTTGCCGCTTCCTGTCCTTGAATCCTTCTCTCCAGGAGCACGTTTAGCACAACTTATTAAACTGTATTTTTCTGACAAAATTGTCGACATGGTAAAAGTTTCCACTTCTGTGCAAGGCTCCTTTCTGAACAGGATTCAAAACGCCATCTTTTTGCAGGCCTGAGGCCTCTCTCGGAAACTATTATTTAAACAAACACAAAACATTAGTTAATTTGAGAATTGAAACCCATTCTGTTACCCACCCCTTTGCTAATTATTAACCCATTCATTTATGTTACCTAGCTGAGCACACAGAGCAGCATTTTTTTCTACCTTCTTCTTTTAGGCCACAAGGATTCTTCACAAGCTTTTGCCACAGAAAAGACATAACATAACATAAGCACACAAATAAGCGCATACCATTAATTAAACAGCCGCATTTAATACTGACAAAGACAATAGACCAGGTTAGTTCATTATTTTTCACACACTTGAAATTGCAACATAGAGCATATAAATTAGTCCCACATGTTTTCCTGAATGTATGTATTTTTAAAACTAAGTTGGTTAATAATTTCAACACATGCTTTTTAATACAGTTACATTGGTTATGAAAGTTTAACTGTGCGAGTTTGAACAAAATTTTATTCATCACCTCGCTCCATCTCCCCCAATAAGGATGACCCAGGTTTTTGGAAAGAGTTGAGCGATCACATTAATACGATTCCGGATAATGTAACACACATCTTAGGTGGCGACCTTAATCTCCCTCTGGACCTTCTGTTAGATAGAGACTCTCGCTGCCCTTTCCGTTCGAACAGCTCGCATAAAGCACTCATTAATCTCTGCACCCGCTACAACTTGACTGACTCCTGGAGATTGCTGAATCCTACAGGGAGACTATACTTTTTATTCACCTCCCCACAAGTCATATTCATGCATAGACTACATTCTCACTTCCGGTCACTCCTCTGCCGATATTGAAGAAACTTCAGTTGAACCACATGAAATTTCTGATCATTCTTGCATCACGATGACACTAGCAGTACATAATGAGGTTAAAAGAACAAATTTATGGAGATTCAACAACGCGGTTTTGAAGAAAGACGCTAATAGGCTAACTATAGAAGCGGCCATAAGAGAGTACCTTACACACAATAAAAAGGGGGATACCACTGATCTCACAACGTGGGAGGCCCTTAAGAGCACCGTTAGAGGGGTAATAATCAAGATCAGTGCAGCCATGAACAAAGATGCTAGCAACGATCTGACACGTCTAGAACAGGAGATTTCAGCACTAGAAAAGAGACATATACTTTCTAAAGACCCTCTTGCCCTGAACGACATAATGAACAAAAAATAAGAATATAACAAAATAGTAAGTGAAAGAGCGGCTATCTGGCTTCAGAATCAAAAAAACTTCAGGCTATGTAACAATAATAAAGCTGGTAAGAGCCTTGCTACTTACTTGAAATTTAAGTTGCAACAAACGGCTATTAACCCCTTCGATGCTGATGACGAGCTCAGCTCGTCATCAGCCACGGGGGGCCTGTGCGGATGACGAGCTGAGCTCGTCATCGAACGCGGCTTTTGGAAAAAAGCAGCGTAGGGGAAAAATAACCGCCGCAGCGATGCGCTTAAGAGTTTGATAGACAAATCTGGGACGCCACACTCAGACCCCACAAAAATTGCTGGAATCATTAAGGACTTCTATTGTGACTTGTATAGCAAAAACAGCTATAACTCAAAAATAGGGACGTACCTAGAAAAATGTACTCTTCCTTCTCTCTCACTGCAAGACCAGGTGGAGCTTAATATCCCTATATCCACTGTAGACCTTGAACACGCAATCAAAACTCTCAAAACCGGGAAAGCACCGGACCCGGATGGGTTTAGCGCTATGTTTTATAAGAGCTTCTCCTCAACCCTGGTCGAACCCCTCAAAGATCTATACGTGGATTTTGCTAATAGTGGTCAAGTCAATGGTACCCCTGCAGAGACTATTTTAGCGGTAATTCCAAAGGATGGGAAGGACCCGACTTCCCCGAAGAATTACAGACCAATCTCGCTGATCAATCTCGATTGTAAGATCTACGCTACGATACTGGCCAAACGGATCCAGAAAGTCCTGCCCAAACTCATTCATCCGTCACAGGTAGGATTTCTTAAAAACAGATTGTCTAGCGACAACACACGCACCCTTGCACATGTCATAGAAAGGGCAACGTCGTCTGCCACACCAACTGTTTCAGTTACATTAGACGCCGAGCAGGCCTTTGATAAGGTCGACTGGTCTTACTTGGAAGCTGCTCTACATAAATTTAAATTGGGAACAGAATTTATTTGTATGGTGATGGCTTTGTACTCTAACCCCTCAGCAAGAGTAAGAGCAGGTGGATGCCTCTCGTCCTCATTTAAACTGGAACAAGGTACGAGACCGGGCTGTCCCCTTTCTCCCTCCCTTTTCCTACTCGCCATCAAACTCTTCCTATTTCATCTTAGTAATAATGACCAAATCAAAGGTTTTGGCTTTGACGGGTACACAGTCAAAATAATGGCCTATGCGGACGATGTCCTAGTAGTGTCTGAAAACGCAGAGTTGGCAATCTCGGCCCTGATGTCCTCTATAGCGGAATTTGCTGGGGTGTCAGGCTATGTAGTATTCCCCTTTCCTGTTCCTTTAAGAATTGTTATGGTTCTGTCTTGATTCCACATTCTATATGTGGGAGTTGGGCAGTGTAAGTTTGTCTCCTGAAGATTGTGGATGTTCAAGCTGTTCTTCTCCAGTAAACCTCCTACTTACAACTACTTCTGTCTCCTGGATTACATCATAATTTTGGCGACGTTTTGGGATCTGAGAACATCATCTTTTAAGTTATTTTTTTTTCTCAAAAGAAAAGAAGTATATACCTGGAGGAAATACTGAAAACAGCATTCACGCATAGTTCAAGGTATTTATCTGTATTGAGTGTATATTGATTGCACCTGCGCCTGGTTTTCCTTAATGGATGTGCTCTGATTGCACCAGCGGCCGATATTTATTTTTCCTTGAACTTATTTTTTTTTAAACTGTACGAATTCGAATGACTTTCGCATTTTATGTGCCATAAAAGTTCTCTGCCTTTATCTACATCGTTTTTTTTTATTGGATATCGAAAGCAGTTCCAGCATTGTTATTTTAGCTTCTAAATTGTCTTCACCTGATTCCCGAGTACTGTTGCTCACCAGCCGTGTTTATATTTGAATCCTCTTCTTCCTCGCGTGTGGGATCGCGTGTGGCATCGCGTGTTACCTGCACGCTCAGTCTCCATTCCTTCTTCTGTCTTCGGATCAGTGTGTTCTACGCGGAACCCAGAGAACGCTGATTGTGTCATCACGCATCACGCAGCGTCCCACGTCATCGCGTTTTCCGCCGTTTTGGATCTCCATAACAACGCTCTTCAACGCCGATGCGCACGGCAGCGCCTTCCTGAACTTTCCTATATAACATTTTCTTTTAGCACGATTTTAAATGCAAATGCGCACAGCGCACAGCGGTACACCTCTGGATTTGTTCTCTGAGGCTGGTCTACATTATCACCTTCTTTGCTTCCTTTTAAAGACATCGGTGACTACCTCTTTTATTTTAGTTTGTTTCTTTTCTTCTTTTACTCACCTGTGTGTAATGTACTTATCTTAAGTTTCTTTTCTTGGTATTTCATACGTTTTAAGTTGCATTATTTATTAAGCATTCATATTGCACTTTACTTCAACTATGTCTAACAATATTGCTTCTCCTGCACACTTCTTGCCTGTAGCTGGTGATCCCAAAATGGAATGGGATCTATGGTTTCCTACCTTTTTAGGTCTCGCGACCTATCAATGCGCACAGGCGCATTGAGCGTAGCAAGAATTCATGTCCTCAAAACGCTCGTGAAACCAAGGGTTTCGTTCGTGCGGTTTTTCTCTAAGTTCACGTGAATCACGTGACCAAACAAGCGCGCGCATTCACGGCCGCACAGCACATCAAAGGGCTTCGCCCAGCGTGTGCTCTGCGGCTTCTCCTTCCCTAACACTCTCCTCCCCTAACACCCTTCTCCTCCCCTAATTAATCATGGCTGGCCGGCCGGCCGGCCGTACTTTCAGTTTCCCTTCCCCCGCACTTCATCTTGTTGATATTTTATTGAAACAGGACACTTTCACTTCTCTGAACCGTGCGCAATTTTAGGACTCTATAATAGAGACCAATGCCACAATACTTTTTTTTTAAGTAACCCCTATTGTTTGAAGAAAACAGACTAAATCAAAAACAATACTTTATTTAAACACAATCACAGACTAGGTCTTCTGGTCCTTGCAGGCCACCGCCCCTTTGATTGTTTACAATCAAATTGAGTTGCGTTTTGCAACTAACCAGAATTTGGTGAGCCGACCTTTCCGTGCATAGGTCCGTTTACAGATTCCATACTGATCAAGAGAAATACTTGCAAGCAGACTGCCACCAGTTTTTGCGATCAGTATTATAGTACATCTGGCCCCTAATTCTCTTTCATTCCCTCATAAACAAACTGAAGTGTTTCTTCTAAGAACACCAGACTAGGTGTACTAACCAACAAAAACCACTAAGTTAACGTTCCGGAGTAGCCCGCTACTTGTCACACAAATATGAGTATTAAGCAAAGGCCAGAACAGATTGCAAATAGGTATTAAAAATTACAGTGTGCAAAGCATGGACCACATGACATTGTGTGGAAGGTTAAGCCCCAAAGCTCATGACAAACGGCGGGTCCCATGCAAGAGACATCCAGTCGGCGGCAGGTCACGCGACGTCGTGCAAATCCCGGACCCGAGGGTGGAGTTCAAGTGACATGCCATGGTCATCCTGTGCAACCCACAGACCATGATGAGAATGTGTAACAGTCACGCCACGGAAAATGCTGTGCAATGGACACTAGAAATATTTTTAAGCGTACAGTTTGCTTCAACCCTCTAGCGCTTTGAAGTAACAGCAGGACACTTTATAATACCTATAAATGATTGAAGATAAAGGCTTGCAGCGGCACATGTGGAAGCTGAGTGTGCACGAGACACGGACACAGAACCATGATACGGAACACACGGCTTCAATGCATCGCCCTACAGTGGGGGAATACACTGCCCACGCGGCGCGGGAACGTGGAAATATTCACTCGCTGTGGGGAGCACTGTTCACGCGGGGGTGATGGGCAGATTTGCACGTGGTGGTGTCACGGTACGGGCAGAGAAGAGCGCCTAGACAGGTAGGGGGTTTAACACGGTTCCGATGTGGGACGGCAGCGAAGTCTCCACTTCGGCAACCCTTTAATACGCTATGACCCGGATCTCACACCCAACAGAATCAATACTGCACGCGAAGGGCGACTGCGCAACAACTATGCCAATGTTTTAAAGAGACGATCACGCAACGTATGATGTATAATGAGAGATAGTTTCTAGAATTGTAATAAACCCTGTTTTACAGTGCCGCCTTGCCGTGCGCCCTGCACACGGTTGACACCTACAGTCCTACGTTGCTTTAGCCCACCTCCCACACTCCCCGCTTTGCGTCCATTTCCCCATCTTCCTTTGTGTTGCTTCTAGGTCTCCTGTTGCTTGTGAAATAGAACTCTTTTGGAAAAATGGGGCCCCTGCCTAAAAGGATGAACCCTAGCAAGGTCTAGTATTTTTTTGTAAAGGCAAGATTGTACACACCGGGTTACGTGCACTTGTACTTTTTGAGTAGTCTAAACGTTGTGTTTAGGTAAATCAATATTCCACCAAGTAGCTTCTGTTAAGCATTTTTATTTATATTTCTTCTTTATTTTAGTATTTCTTAACTCTTATTTCATTTCTGGTTTTTTTATATATATCTCAACACATTTTTGTACAAAGATTTTTTTACATATAATACATCACAATTATTTCACATTAAATAATCCTTAAAATATTTGAAAAATGTATAACTTCATTCATTCAACACAGAATATATTCCCTTCAACGCGTTTCGGCCGTTCGCCTTCTTCAGGAATTCTGCATTTTCTTTTTTATCAACAGTGGCTTAGCTTCTATAACGATGGGCTTCAGCTATTTAAATGAATGATATTTCTTCAGGACGTAATAAAAAGCAGATTTATTGCTTCCTGTTTTATAGAGTGGCTGCCAAAGGTCTCTTCTTCCGGAACTCGGGGCTATTTCTCTTCCGATCATTAACTTTAAAAGTCTTAGCGGTAAACGTTTCTGCAAATCTACCTCGACTCCGAATATTATTCTCGTTGTGAAGGTTTTAGAGGCGTGGTCGATCTCTGGAGGCTGGATGGGATCGTCTTTTAACTCTCGCCTTCTAACATTTGGCTTATATGTTCCTCACGGGCTTGTACGGCATGCCGCTAGTCCTGATGTCTACGACCCTTGTGAAATAGAAATCTTACCACCGGCAGCTTTCAAAACGACAAACTCGGCTAACTATACATCTCCACCTCTCGAATTTTGCCCAGATGCTTCCAGTGTTTTCTACATCTTCAAGGACCACATGTCGCTAGCAAAATAAAGACAACCAAATAAGAAATTCGAATGCTTTTTGTGTCGTGACCAGGCACTTTCATTTGACACGTTCGTTGACTATTCTCAACTTGAAAGACCACAACAGGGGTGGAGGTAGGAACTTTTTTTCATACTTTAGTGACACCTTCAGCTGCTCCAAACAAGACATGATTATAAAAGACGACCGATCCCGCGTTGTTCATGGCGAATGTTTAGTGCTTTTTTAATAGCAGCCTTGTGCAGACATGACACCAGAAGTACTCTGCATTAGCAGTTGAGATCGTTGCTTAAAGAGATTTGAGTGCCTATTTTTGGCTATTACCACGTTTAGCTTCAACAATGGATGACACCCCGTCTTTAATTTTCCCCGTGTTCCTTCGTGTGTTTGTTTCACCCACAGTCCTCCTCTCCTCTGTGTTGCTTACGCCCACCTCCCACCCTCCCCGCGTTGCCTCCATTTCCCCAGTCTTCCTTCTGGTGTGTTTGTTTCACCTACAGTCCTTCTCTCCTCTGTGTACGTATGTGGTGTGCTCACCGACAAAATTAGGCTTTTTAAAAAAAAAAACTTTAATCATGCTGGATAGCATCAAAGATAAAAAAAACTTGGCAAAGCCATTTCGTCACAAAGGCAAAATCCATTGACCGTGCAAATGCTTGTTCCTTTACCTGCTACCATACCTCTTGTGATCCATGAAATAAAATATTTTCATTTTATTTCTTTTTTGGGAGGGCCCAGCAGTTGCGAAGCCACTCTATATTTCAAAAAACACTTTCAGATTACTCGGTTCCTCCTTCACTCACTGCTCTCTGTTAATTAACCCCACATGTGGTCCTTTCGGTAAATGTTTTAAATTAAAAATGTACTGCTGGGTTGTTCGGCATTGCAGGTAGTGCTTTCATGCAAAAAGAATTACAGTTATCAATCCAAGTGGCAAAAGCCATCAGGACCGGTAAATAAAAAATATAACAAAACAAGCACTGGCGTTGCCAATAGGTCTCGCAGTAGGAAAGTTGGAGCTATTGGTTTTGTAAATGACAAAGCCCTTTATGTTTTTTAAATGAAAACAAAAATAAAAGGCATTGTTATTTGCAATTGTAATAGCTCCAACTTTCCTACTGCGAGACCTATTGGCAACGCCAGTGCTTGTTGGCGTAGTAGAGGAGGACGGATGTTCTCCTAACAAGAAATTAGCGTTATTATAAAATTGTTTGGGTGGTGCTGGACTCAAAGAATTGGAGAATTTACCTCCTATTGAGGGTGCAGGTGATATAAATGTATTTGATGTGGTGGTTAAACAACTAGGTGCTAGATTTGGGAGGAAAATAAATACTGTTATGGAACGCTTTAAGTTCTATTCACGTGTGCAAAAAGATGAGTCAATTGAGAACTACGTTAATGCTTTGCGAACTTTGGCTGGTTCTTGTGCCTTTGAAACAATTACTTTTGACCAGGTTCTCAGAGATCAAATTATGATGAGAACTAAGAGTAAGAAAATACAAGAACGTCTATGGATGGGTACTGAAACTACTCTTAAAGCTGTATTGAATATCGCAAAGGGCATTGAACAATCTGAATTATATGTAAGCGAGATCAGAAGTCAGGAAAATAAAAACAAAGTAGTGATTCCTGAGGTATCAATTGTGAAAGAATCTCCCAATTTAAAAAAAACGCAGTTTATTCCTTACAAACCTCAGTTTGTTCCTAATAAAAAAGAAAGTTTCAGAAGAGACGTTCAGCCTTTTGAAAGGAGAACCCAAGTTGTTTGTTACAGGTGCGGAGGTGTTTTTTCGGAGCTACAGTGGTTGTCCTGCTTGGAATAAAATTTGCATTAAATGCAAACGTTCAGGCCATTTTAGTAAAATGTGTAGGTCTTCTTAAAAAGTGAATTTATTAACAGAAGAAGAACCTGATCTTGTTGATAGCCTTGGAATCAATAGTCTGTTGTGTTTTGGTGACACCAAATGCAAAGGTTTTCCTAAAGATATAATTTTGGTTGATGGTAATGAAATTTCCATGCTTATTGACTCTTGTGCTTGGTACAGTATTATTGGCATGGACATTTTCAAAAAATTTGGGGTTCATTGAAACTGCTACCACCAGATGTACAACCTGGTGGTTACACTGGTCATAAAATTGATTTGCTTGGTTTTATGTGGGCTAACATCACTTTTAAAGGCAGGAGTATTAAAGGCAAGATCTATGTTGCTACCAATGGCGCATCTATTCTCAGTTGGCCCCACCAGCATGAATTGGGTATTAAACTTGACCCTAATGCTTCACAACCTGTATATGTTATATCTCCTGAGTCTAATGTATTTACCAATCTCATAAAAGAAAAGTTTCCTGCCATTTTCACCGACAAGTTAGGCAAATTTGAAAATTTTAAACATCGCATTATTCTTAAAGAAGGAGCTATTCCTGTACGACACAGAGTTAGGAATGTGCCACTGGCATATCGTGATAAACTTAAAGTGATTTTATCTGATCTTGTAGCCAGAAAGATTGCGGAACCTGTTGAATCTTCTCCTTGGGTTTCACAAGTGGTTTTATCGATTAAGAGCAATGGCGAACTTCGTCTATGTGTGGACCTTCGGAGTTTAAATCAAGAGATTTGGGTTGATAGACACCCATTACCAAATATTCATGAATAGATATCCACTCTTTCTGGTGCTTGTGTATGTTCTACTGTAGACTTGACTAGTGCTTACCATCAGGTACCTTTACATGAGGAATCCAAGTTTTTAACTACTTTTATAACACCAGAAGGTATGTTTCAGTTTTGTTGCATGCCTTTTGGCTTAGCCAGTGCAGCATCAGTTTTTCAAAGACTCATGAAGGAAGTTCTTGAGGGTTGTGAAGGGGCTATAGCTTTTCAAGACGACATTTTAATTTTTGGCAAGAATTTTGAAGATCATGACAGGAATTTAGACTCTGTATTAAAACGTATCCAAGATAAAGGTTTAACCTTAAAATTTTCCAAGTGCAAGTTCAGACAGAGTAAAGTGGAATATCTTGGCCACAAAATCTCTTCCCAAGGTTTTAAGCCTAAGGTTAATCGTATCCAAAGCATACTTAAGGCCCCTGCACCGCACCTTCTAGTAAAGAACAACTTGTGTCTTTCTTAGGTCTTGCTGAATTTTACAGTAAATTTGTACAAGATTATTCATCAAAAGTACATTCATTAAGATTGCTGTTAAAAAAGATGGCACGTTTTTATGGAATGTTGAACAACAATTTGCTTTTGATCTACTTGAAAAGGAGATTCTCAACGCTCCATTTTTAAGACCTTTTGAGTTGGGTAATGAATGTATTGTATGAGTGGATGCAAGCAATGTTGGCTTAGGGTCTGTGTTAATGCAAAGGTACAAAGGTGAAGAGTATGTTGTTTCCTATGCCTCAAGGACTCTTCGGGGTGCTGAGTATAATTATTCTACTATTGAGAAAGAGTTATTGGCTTGCACTTGGGCTGTTGAACATTTCAGACAGTTTCTTTGGGGAACCAAATTCCGTTTACGCACCGACCACAAGCCTCTAATTAACATGCTAGCTGCTGGTGGTGGAGGAACTTTGACTGCGCGTTTAGCACAGTTGGCTGCGAAGCTGCAAGAATTCCAATGTGTTGTAGAATATGTTTCTGGCCGTTTGAATGTACATGCCGACTGCATGTCTCGTTTGCCTCTGGATTCACAAATTTCAAGTGTTCATAATGATTCTGATGTTGTGTTTTCTATTGGGGATGTTAATGGCGAAGGTAACAACAAATTGGCTGGTACTATTTCTGAAACTGAATGGAGAAATGCTATGTACAAAGTCTCTGGTTTATCAAGTGTGGTGTCTTACTTACAACATGGTTGGCCTGAGGAACACAAGTTATCTGGTGATGTCCTATCTTTTTATAAGATTAAGGATGAAATTATGTTTGACCAAGGTTTTGTAACCAGAAGCGATAAAATCGTTCCTCCTTTTGACTTAAGGAAGAAAATTATCTCAATGGCTCATGAAGGTCACTTGGGTATGTCTAGCGCAAAAAGGCGTATTTGTGAATTCTACTGGTAGCCAGGTATCGATAATATGGTTGATAAATGGGTTTGTTCTTGTTCGCCTTGTTCTTTGAGTGACAAATCTGTTAAACCATTAGCCGTTGGTGTTTCTCCTGTCGAATTTGTTACTTCTCCTTGGAAAAAACTAGGAGTAGATATTATTGGTCCTCTTGATTTGTCTTCTAACAAGGATGTTTTTATTATGGTTTTGATTGAATACTTTTCTAAATGGCTGGAGCTAAAAGTTGTGGATAAAATTGGCTCAACTCAAGTTGTTGAGTTTTTGGATGAAGTGTTTTGCAGAGAGGGCATTCCGGCTGAAATCGTCTCAGATAATGGTCCGCAGTTCATTAGCAGAGAGTTCACTTCTTTTCTTGAAAGATGTGGTATTGTTCATAAAAAAGTGTCAAATTATAAACCACAGGCCAATGGTCAGACAGAACGCTTTAACAGGGTAATTAAAGAGCCCATTCAACTTTCTGTTAAAAGCAATTTGAATTGGAAAGAAGAGTTGCATGCCTCTCTTTTGTCTTATCGTGTTTCTCCTAATTCTGTTACGGGCTTGTCTCCCTTTGAAATGTTGAGAGGTAGGAAACCGGGCTCAAAACTGTTACCGTGGTGGATGAAAAATAGAATTCCTTGTGAGCATTCATTTGATCCTTTCAAAGTCAGGGAAAAGGTGTTAGCATACCAGGAAAGAATGAAGAGAAATTGTTTTGGTTCAGTTATTCGCAGTCCAAAAATTAAAGTGGGTGATTTTGTGCGAGTAAAATTTGGTAGAATTTGGTAGAATTTTTAGCAATAAGTGGAACAAATGGTCTGACCCGTGTAAGGTCACTGAGGTTTTTACCAAAGCTGTAAGAGTTGAGGGTGGTAAGGTCTGGAATTTTAGAAGGATCTCTTTGTGTAAAGCTATGGATTCTAAAGCAATTTCGCAATCTACCTCTGGTGTTGAAGATGATGTAACTTTTTCAGCTATGTTGGATACATTTGGGTGTGAGCCTCTAAATGAGATTGTTCATTCGCAAATTGGAGATGTTGATTTTCCTGTTCACCATCGTAGTACTCTAGATGATACTTCTAATGTAAATTCTGACTATGATTCTACTGGACATGTTATTGAACAACCTGTCAACGATGCTTTAAGGAGAAGTGTTCGTGTCAAGTGTTCTCCTATCAAATTGCGTGGTTACATTCATTAACCTATGGGGTTTTTTTTCTCAAAAAGGGGGAAGATGTGTAGTATTCCCCTTTCCTGTTCCTTTAAGAATTGTTATGGTTCTGTCTTGATTCCACATTCTATATGTGGGAGTTGGGCAGTGTAAGTTTGTCTCCTGAAAATTGTGGATGTTCAAGCTGTTCTTCTCCATTAAACCTCCTACTTACAACTACTTCTGTCTCCTGGATTACATCAGGCTACAAGCTAAATAGAGATAAAACGGAGGTTAAACTCCTCAATAGTATAGGTGACAAAAGCATTATGGGGGACTCTGGCCTGTACTGGCAGGCTAAAAGCTGTAAGTACCTGGGCTTGGAATTCGAAAAAGATATAATTAGCACCCTCAAAATCAATGAGAAGGCCCTCCACAAAAAAATCCTCCCTTTTAGACGACTGGACCCCGAAATTTCTGTCATGGTGGGGCAGGGTAAAAACCCTGAAAATGATGATTACACCCCATATCAATTATCTCATACGTATGCTGCTCTCAATGCATTTTATTTCTGTTCAGAAAACCTACATAGTGCATATTTACTCACAGCTTGCAAGTTTTCAAAACACATAAACAATAGACATTGTTATTTACAGCGCCAATAGCTCTAACTCTCGCAAATGCGAGACCTATTGCATTGCAAATGCTTGTCTGTTCAGCGCCGGGACACTCTTTTGAGTAGCTGTACCGCTATAACAAATTTGCCTCATTCATTAATTCATTTATTCATTCATTCATTCATATACATTATCCAGGAAAAGATCTTTTGTCATAGCCAAATAAGGGTGGTGTTTTTTTTTTAACCTTATCACGATTCACTTTTCACCTTATAGGTCTTGGATAAGGCAAGGATGTTATGTTATGTTAATACGGCTCTTTTATAGCGCAGGGCTACTCCTAGGAGTGCTCCAAAACAATAGAGGAAGTATAGAGGAATTGATAGAATCACCCTCCTTGTAGATCCAGATAAACAAAAAGATTCTATCAAAAAGTGCAAGTGATGAATTTTTAATTCTTGTTTTTTTTTTTAATTTTTAGAGTGTAGTATTAGGCTCTTCCTCAGATTGGTGAGATGAAGGCACTATGTGCTTTTTAAAATACCCCTCACACACTAAGAATCCCTTAGTGTCATGCTTCATCATTGGGGTCTTCCCGTCCCTCTACGGGGCGGGGCGTGCTACGACTTACGAATTACGCGGGAGCACTGTTTTTGTGATGAAAGACTATGTGTTAGTGCAGTGTCGGTGTAATTAGTGAAGTGTAGGGACCTAATAATGAGTAAAAAATTAAAAATTCCCTGGCTAGTGGAAAAAATATATTTTATTCACTTCCCTGGCTGGGAATGTTAAAAAAGAGGTTGTGTGGTAGGGCAGTTGGCACCTACCAGGTCGACATGTTTTACAGACAGTCCCCTACTGTCTGCTCATCAGGATCTCTGATGGTCCCTACTAGAAGGTACTCAGTTCTAAAGTTTGCCTAGAGTCCTACAAACCGATAGCAAAAATAAGCTGTCAGTTTGTGCTTCAGGGCATGAGTGGGCCCAAGGTGAAGCTTAAAATTTCATAAAAGATTTTTGAAAAAAGGACACACTGGTCACTGGATATTAAAAAGGGTGGGGCTCAGGATGGAACCCTGAGGATCCCCCACCTCCAATGGCGGCATGGCGGCGGAGAAAGGTGGCGCCCAGACCGTTTGCCGGCGGCCGGTCAAGAAAGACTCAAACCACTTCAACACCGCTCCACGCAATCCGATCTCCCAGAGTCCTAAAAGGAGACCGTCGTGGGGAACGGTGTCGAAAGCCGCCGACAAATCCAGCATAACTAATATGGCCTTTCCTCCAGTATCTATGTGAGCGAACTATTCGCTGTGCTCTCTGTACAGAAGAGTTTGGCTATACTTGTTTTTTTTTTTTTTAAAAAGGGCTTTTATCCCTTTGTCCTTGATAACGGTTAGGGGAGTCGAAATCATGGCTTGTGCGGATTTGAGCTTTGCTACGGTGTCGTTATTGAGCTAAGCATAATATGCAGTTGATATTGCATGACTCAAAAGTGAGGCAGAGGGAGAGAGAGAGAGAGGGGGAATACGCGCAGGGGGGAATTGTCCCCGGATCAACTTACTTGTCGCTGATTAACACTCCGTGTCTCCTCCTATAGTGTACTCATCTGACCCGAAAGGAGGATTTGTTAGCGTTGCCACACGGTTTTAAACCCTGTGTGATTGTTCTCGGATTACCGAATTGGTAATAGGTTTGGGGCATAAAGGACATTTCTCTTGGAAAAAGACCCAATCGTTTGCATTGTGGATAAAAATAATGAGATCGACATAGAAGAATGGTCGATGTTTTCCATTGGTAAATATGGACTTGCTGATGTTCTTTATAGTTATTCAGTGTCCGGAATTTCAGAGGCCTGAGGTCGTTTATTTAAGAAGGCAATGTTTTTTCAGCTTCATCTCGAAGAAATTCTGTGAAAACATCGACCATACTTCTAAGTCTATCTCGCGACGAGGCACACTGTTCCAACCTGACCTCGTTGTTTTATCAAACCCCAGGATGATGCCGCCCGATACTACATCATTGTGGTGACCACTAAATACCACCAGCGGCACATATTGGTTGAGGGTTTTGGGTAGATAACTGTCTAGTTTGTGTAGTTTGGATTTAGTTTTCAGAACTGTCTGGTTTTGGTAGGTTTCCCTAGATGGCCGCTGAGCTTGGGACCAAAATCAGAGGTGACTTCCTTGCAAAACCATATAGTTTCCTGATAGATAATTCTGAAGTTTCCACAGTATGTTTTGGGCCATTTTCTGTTGCGGGCACTAGCCCTACCCACACAAGAAAAGTGAAGAAAAGTAGATTTTTTTTTCTAGCTAAATTTGAGGTTTGCAGGGGATTTGGGTAGGAAAATGTTGGGAGATCCCCGCAAGCCGCACTGCCCTGGACTCCCCTGGGTCTCTAGTTTTCAGAAATGTTTGGGTTTGGTAGGTTTCCCTAGATGGCTGCTAAACCTGGGACCAAAAATGCAGGTTACCCTCTCGCAAAACCAGTAGATTTGGAAGTTCCACAGTACGTTTTGGTGTGTTTCCTGTCGCGGTCACTAGGTGGTAATGCTGTGTGGATGGAACTTTGTGCCTCCCTGGAGATTCCTGAACTTTCCATCACAGAAAGTTGAAGATTTTTTTGTTTTTTTTTTGTAAAAAATCTTTTAATTGTTTTTTACAAAGTAACACATCATTTGTAGTTCAACCGAGCACAGTTCATATGCCAAGATTTACAGATATTTAAATGTGAAACACAGCTCTTCAAGAGTTCTCAGCATAACTGTTTGTTGCTAAACATTTCCCAGATATTGTAGGCCCATCATTACGGCGCTTCAGATATCGGCATACATGTTCCAGGTGCGTCTGCAGTCTGTGCTCGAGAGCCAACAAAAAGGAAAAAACAGAATTAAACATTTCTGTGGTGTCTTGTGTTAATGATCCAAATGGGAGTGGGGATGATATAGGGCGGGCGCTACCCAGGGCACGGAGGACTCCGGGGTCTCCTGTTCCACACCTAGGAGGGAGAGCGGGACCATCCCCGAGGGATGCATCGTTGGATTCGGGGGCCCCAACTGTCAGGAAAATCAAGGGTGATGTCAAATCTGTTATATCTGAAAGAGGTGGAGGGCTCGCAATCTGGGTTCGCAGGCAAACGGCCAATCCCTCCCACAGGTAACCTACCAAGGAACTCCAGATGTAGTCGAAACTCTTACCCGAGTCCTCAACTATATCCGTCATCCGTTCAAGGGCCATAGCCTGCCACAGCTGGGCATGCCATTGAGTAAGAGAGGGGGCCTCCAGTTTCTTCCAGGCTGTGGCTATTGCTATCTTGGCCACCCCTAAACATATATATATATACCTGAAGAGTCAGCACAAGCAATGTTGCAGCAGCGCTGAAGCAGGAGAAAGACTCTTTGGCCACCCGACGATGCCCGCATTGTAAAACTTTAGGTACCTATGGACCTTATTTGAATCAGATTATTATATCTCGATTCTAACAAATCCCTGAAAACTCACGGTCTATACACACAGAGCCGCACCCAGTCTTGCGCCTCTTTTTTCACTCTAGGTCCTGAAAAAAGCCCACCTGACCCACAGGGGCAAAAACAAGGGCTGAAACATGTCGACCTTTTTACGGACATACTAGGTTCAGGAGATTCCTAACAAATCCCATCACGCACTGAATCTAATTTTTAATAATCATCTCAAATCCAGACCCATTAAATCATCTATCTGGCTGTACGAGTATTTTAAGTAGTTACTTTTCACGTTCTAGTGACCCCTGTATCACTGATCACTACTGCACCAGCCAGGGGTACACCTCCGGGTGGAGGAAACATGAGAACTAACCCTATGATGATGCTGTCACGTTTTTAAGAGTCAGGCGGAGAATCAAGCTATACAGCCAATTCCATCCTCTGTACATGAATGAGGGGTTTTTATCGGTACACTGAACGAAAAACTTAAAACCCTAGTTACGCAGGACAAGTTTTGGTCACCCCTAAACATAGCCACATAATGAAGTGGTCCCCCTTTGATATTTCAGACTCTGGTCCCGTGCCCCCAGGAGAGTATGCTCTATGGTATCTCGGATTGGGTATCCCAGGATCTGTTTGATTTGGGACATGATTTCTTTCTAGAAGGGTTGGATGGATGGGCCAGTCCCGCCAAATATGACAGAAGTCTCCCAGGATACCACAGCCCCACCAACCAACATTAGTCTGAGGTATTTGGGAATAAGGTGTGTTATTTCTGGGGATGTAAATACGATTCGTATATAATTTTTTAATGGGATTCTGTTGAAAGCATGGAGCAGTTGTATTTGCAATGTTCGTGTACAGGGAACCTCACTGTTTCTCCTCTATGTGGGTGGGTAGCAAGGCGTCCCAAAACCTTCTGTGTTGTGGAGCCATCTGGGGCCCACTGTTAAAAGAAGAGAGTTCAAAAATGATATGCAGCCCTTAGTCGTAGTGTCGGATTGCACAAATCTCTCAATTGGGAGCGCGTCCCTGGTCGCGGCCAGCCTCTCCTGGGGTTGTTTCACCCAATATTTTAGCTGAGAATAATGATATTCTTCTGTGGGCGGTAGCTTCAAAGGGCTGCGCTTTCCGCAAAGGTAAGCAGTTCTCCCCTCTTGAACAGATCAGATAGCATGAGGCATCCACCCTCCCTCCATTTATAAAAGGGACCCTTTAGTAGCGCCGGGGGTAAGGCTGGATTAAAATGAATGGGGGTGTAGAGAGATGGAAAGGTTGTTAAAGGCAATGTCTTGGTAACATTGTGCCATATTTGAAGAGTGGCGGCTGCGGGGGTGCTGAGGTATACATTAGGTGGTCTGTCTTGCTTCTGTTTTCATGGTAGGTCCCATATGGTTCTACCTGCTATATGCCTATCCATATGGAGCTAGTGTTTATGGGAGGCTTTAAGAGGCTGTAAGAGACCACTTGGCCAGAACCCGGAGCGGAGGGGAAATGAGGAAGGGATAGCCCCCTCCCTCCAGGAGTGGCCTAGTCAATAGTCACAAGGATAAACAAGCTCTTTGCCCCTGCCAGATACGTGTGGTGATCATTTTCTTCAGTTCTGTGAAAAGTTCTCTATCTACTGTGATCGGTAGACCCTGAAGGTAGATGAGGCGGTGTAGGACATTCATCTTGATCGCATTTATTCTACCTATCCAAGAAATAAATGCAGACCCCCATTTTTTAAAGTCCGATTTGAGCTGCCACAGTAGGGGTGGTGGAATTAGCTTTATAGAGATCTGTTAGTTTGGAGATGATTTTAATGCCCAGGTAGGTGAGTTTTTTGCGTACGCAACAAAAGGGAGGCGTTCCCTCTACCATTGCCATAGTTTCTCGGGCAGTGTCAGGTTAAGTAGAAAGGCTTTAGATAGATTGACTTTGAATCCTGCTACCCTTTCGAAATGATTGAGGTCGCCCTTTATATGCGGCAGCAAATCTATAGAATCGGATCCCATTTATAAAGTGAACAATAGAAATCCTGGAAAGCGTTCGTTTCCCCCCCTCCGCTGAAGTGTGAGACGTCAGCGTCGTCGACTATGTGTTCAACGTACTCTTTTTCTTTTTTGCTCTGAGCTATCGTGCCAGCAGTGGGTCTATTTTATCGCCCCATCATATCCTCTGGCTTGAAGGCGTAAACATTTTTTTCTGCTCTGTTGGTATATATGGCCTGCAGTTCCCCTTTTAAGGCTATTACCTTCGTACGGTTTGTACAGATGGGGCATCTTTGTGTGCTCTTTCCACAACCCGTAGCTCCTCCTTTGGTAAAAGTTGATCCCCTGGCAATACATTTACCCCTTATAACGGCCTTAAAGGCATCGCAATTGTTCACATGAGAGGTCATTAGTGGCGAATAAATCTTTAATCGACTTCCACAGGTCGTCCCGGAGGAGCCTGTCTCTGCTAAGAAAATTGGGAAAGTATCATCTAGCGAGTTTAGAGTGCTGAGCCAGCCAGGTGATCTGTATTTCCAGTGGGGCGTGATCTGAGAGGCATATCGTGTGCAAGTGGGCACCAAAAAGCGACTGGAGCAGTGTTTGAATAGTAAAAATCTGTGAGAATGGAAAAACAAGTAATCTCGTGTTTAGGGATTAAGAACCCTCCATGCTTCTATCAGACCCATGCTTTGCAAAGAGGCTTTAAGTGACTTACTAAAGACTCCTCCTGCTGACCTATGTGGGTGGGTTGTGTCTACGGTTGGGTCCCAGACAAGATTGAAATCCCCCAGTAAGATTATGCCCCCCATGGCTAAGCCCTCCAGGGTCAGTAAGAATTTGAGGAGAAAATACGATTGTCCTGTGTTGGGCGCGTACACCGTGGTTATCGTGCATGGTCGTCCCATCAATACCCCTGTTAGACCTGACATCATTGGCTTGAGTCTCTCCTCCATTTTTTCTGTTTTGCCTCTACTGTTTTACGATGTTTTGCTGGTATATGCTTTGGGCGCCGTGTCACTGCTGATCAGTGCCATAGCGCAAGTGCTCCCGATGTTAAATTGATGTGTCTATTGTATCCATGTTTGGCTTGTTTGGTTTACTGTCAGTCCCTAGTCTAGTGCACCAGGAGTGCCGGGGCTTGTAAATACAAATGCCGCTCGTGGGCTTGCAGCACGTGTTGTGCCACCCACAGGAGCGGCTTCGTAAAAGAATGTCTACGGGTCGGTCATTGCGAGACCCACGTGCAGTCTTGTACTGTCACGCAGGCTGCGCAAGTATATCTACTTGCCAGCCCCTCCAACCTCCCCTTAACTTCATGTTAGTCGCCCCTATGGTAGGCCCACGGGCAGGGTGCATTGTACGTCTAAGGTAGGACACGCCTGACCAAGTTGGCATGTCCTAATAGTGAAGTACCGCCATCTTCGTTCTTCACTATTGCGAGGTAGCCTGCTCTCCATTGCTTAGAATGGGCCGCCGGGATTATTAAGGCTATGATCCTAGCTGGCTCGGAGAGCACGGTGCAATGTCGAGTTTGGTATCCCTGAACTCGGGGTTTAATTACGCATCCGTTGGTGTGGATGGTTTTTGGACACTGGGTTCGAAAATAGCACTTTTAGAAAGTGTCTATTTTCTTGCCTAACCATATCTGGTTTCTGCTGGTCTTGCGTGTGTGTGACAGGAGCTGGGTGGCTCCACAGGTCTGGATGAGTCAGTGTGGGATGAGTGGGACATTTACGTTGAGAGTAGGGGGAGAGTAGTTGTTGATAGCCTGCCTTGCCTGATACAATGCTGGCTCCACCTCCTGCTAAGCGACTGATGGCTCTGTGCCTGCCTTGGACGATCCTAGCCCCACCTCCTGCCAGGAGGGCGATAGCTTTGCTCCTGCCAGTATCAATGCTGGCTCCACCTCCTGCGGGGCGTCTGAGGACTCAGCCCGGCTCAATGAATAGGCCAGGTGCTAGTGCCTAGCTCCACCCACCACAGACCCAGGATGTTGGGAAATCCCCGGCATAGACAAAGGGATCAAAGACGAAAAGGGGTATAAGAGAAGGACCCCTGAAATAAGAAATCAGATCACTTCTGACAAGGAACCCTGTAACCAAGGACAAGAGGCCTGCTGATCTAAAGGACTGCCTACCCCTTCTGCCAAGTGTGCTGTTGTTGGGGGAATCCTGCAGTGCTTCTTTATTTTTGCCAAGGAACCAGGAGAGAGGAACTGTGTGTGTACTCTCACGCTTGCTAAGAAAATCTCCAAGGACTGGAAGAGTGCCAGTCTCCTGCTGAAGTCACAGGGCTAAAAGACTTCATCTGCTAAAAGTGCTATTGGCTGGAAGTGTGAGTCCAGCACCTCTGAAAGAACCAGCAATCACGACGACCGGACGCTGGGCCCGACCGACGCCAGCAGCAACGCCAGTGAGTGGGAGTACGGCTCTAACTCCAGAGGACCTCGTGTCTGCCCCGCTGCTGATCGCATCACCTGTGTGCCCTTCGACGCCGTGAGCGCTGCTCACTCTGTGCAACCGCATCATCAACGACGCCTGCTGAGGCCTGATCGACACCGAAGACGCGACGCCGGATTGCTCGACGCCGTTGATCATCGTGTGCTTCATTTTCCTAAGGTACTGTGTTGTTGGGGGTCCGTGTGACTCCAGGCCCGACGTAGCGCTCCTCGCGGTCGACGCCACACCTGTGGATTATCTTTGCCTCGACGTCGTGTAGCTCCCGTGTGAGTTACCCTGTTGCTAAGAACTGTGTTTCCAAGAAGAAGATTTGCTTGATACTAAAGACTTTTTGTGCTAAAGAAGAAACTACCTTTGAACTATCCTTTTTCCTTCCTGAACGTATTTATTCCGATTGTGTACAGTTTTGCCGTTATTTGGTCTTGTGCTAAGTCTTATATAAAAATACTTATTTTTATAATACTACGGTGTCTTGTCCATTTGTAGTGTATTCACTGTGTTACTGTATGTGGTCATAATTGCTTAACGCACAGCCTCTGAGATAAGCCTGTTCTGCTCTGCCAAGCTACCAAGGGGGTGAGCAGGGGTTATCGAAGGGTGTGATCCCCTTGCCCTGACTAGAAAAGGAGTGTCCCTATTTGTCAGAAGTGCATACCTCTGCCAACTAGAGACAGCCGGTTCTAACAACCCCTCTGACCATAAGAAAGCTCCCCGCTTTGTCCGTTTTAGTTTAGTGGGGGTGGAAGTGAATGGAGGAGTGAAAAAGGAGGGCGACCCCATTCCGTTTAGTGGTGGTCGAGGAACAAAATATTAATGGATAGGATTTGTGTTTCAGGCGAAGGTCTTTGCCCATCTTTAAGTGGATTTTTAGTAATGCCACTATCCTGACATGATGATCTCCAAAATATTTCCACAAGCGTTGGGGATATTAAGACCCCTTACATTTGTTGATAAGCAGTTAACTGCCATTCAACAAGGGGCATACAGTATATCCGCTAGGGCGAGCCAACAATTGGCCTGCCTCAGCTGCAAACCCCTCCGAACTCCTGTCCTGCCACCCCCGCTCCCTCTGAATAGACTAGTCCGGTAAGCTACATTTTTAGACACCACGGTAAAGAACATTAACATCAAATATAAACAATAACTTTGAGCTGAGAAGTCCCCAAAGGGATATGAGAGTTTCTCTTTAGGTAGCTCCAGGGGCGAGTCCACTTCTGCTCCCGGAGCCCCATTTGCATACCTATTGGGACACTAGGCGGCTAGAAAATTTCCGTCTTTGAGTTGAAGAGAGCAAAATTATCACTGACCAACGTAAGAGATATGCTCCCCACTAACGTAATCTTAAACCCTAGACCCTTGGGTATTGGGAGATTCTGCCACACTCTCGACCCTTACTTTGGACTATATCATTGACAGTATAACCAGATAAAGGTGGCAACATGGTTCTGACTTGGGTCAGGGGGTAGAGCTTCTGTGGTTGTCAACCCTTCATCTTCTTGCCACTTGTCCTGGGTGTCTGCCAGGGACCGGGTGAGCGTCGTTCTGTCGACTGTCCCGAGCGGTCTTCTCCTAAGGTTGTTGCCTGTCACAGTGAGTTGTCCTTAAGTCTGAGTGGGGCAGCCGCCTCTTCCAGTTCTGTAAAGTGGCAATGTTCATTGTCAAAGAGAAAGGCTGAGCCAAAAGGGTAAGTCCACCTATATTTGATTTGGCGTTCCCTTAGAGCGTCTGTAATTGGGTGGAATTGTTGTCTGCGTGCCAGTGTGGCTTGGGCCACGTCATGAAAGAGGGAGCATGTCGTGCCTTGGAATGTGACCTTGTCGCTGCTTCTAGCTTTCGGGACGACCATTTCTTTGGTTTTAAAGGAGCTGAATTTGGCCAGAATGTCTCTTGGGCGCCAGTTTTCTCCTTGTAATCGTGGGCCCACCCGGTGTACTCGTTCCAACTGGACCTCTGGACGGCCATCTCCCAGGACCGTTGAGAAAATTCCTATCATGAATGACTCCTGGTCTGGCCCTTCACATCCTTCCTCCAGGCCTCTCACCCTTAAAAGTGTTTTTTTTTTACAGTTTGAGGTTTGCAAGGGATTCTGTGTAATAGAACCTGCTAATACACAAGTTCTCCCATCCTGGATTCCCCCGGGCATCTAGTTTTCAAAAATGTACTTGTTTGCTAGGTTTCCCTGGGTGCTGGCTGAGGGAGTGTCCAAAATCCATAGCTAGGCACATCGCGAAAAAAGGGCCAGTTTTCACTGGAAAAATGTGATGTTCCCAAGTCGCGTTTTGGGCAGTTTCTTGTCATGGGCACTAGGCCTACCCACATGAGTGAGGTACCGTTTTTAATGGGAGACTTTGGGAGAAAGCTGGTTGGGTGGAAGTTTGTGGCTCCCAGCAGATTCCCAACCTTTCCATCACAGAAATGTGCGGAAAAAGAGTTTGAGAGCCACAGAAGTCACCCCTTCCTGGATTCTGCAGGATGTCTAGTTTACAAAAAAGTACAGGTTTGCTAGGCTTCCCCAGACGCCGGCTGAGCTAGGGTTCATGTGATGTGTCCGTGTTGCGTTTTGGGCGATTTCCTGTCGCAGGGGCTATGCCCACCCACGCAAGTGAGGTACCATTTTTATCGGTAGACTTAGGGGAACACAGAATTGTAGAACAACTTTTATTGCCTATTGACTTTCTATGCATTTCTGCCTGCTAAATGTAAGGCAAGGTCTAAGAAAGAAGTAACTTTGAAAAATGTCCCCTAATTCACATGCGTGTAGAGTACCCACAATTTCGGAGATGTGCATATAACTACTGCTTCTAAACTCTATATTTTGTTTCCATCTCGGAAACACATTGGTGTCCTTGATACCTATTTTTCACTCCTTATATTTTACCAAATGAATTGCTATATACCCGTTAGACAATGAAAACCCATTGCAAGGTGCAGCTTCGTTATTGTCTCTGGGTAACTCTGGTTCTTGTTGAACCTACAAGTCCTATATATCACCACAACCAGAAGGATTCAGCGGATGTAGCAGTATATTGCTTGCAAAGACCTGTCATAGCTGGAAGAAGTTACAGGTGAAAACGTTGGCAAAAACAGCTGGTTTTTTCCAACTCAATTTCAATATTCTTTTATTTCAACTGTTAGTTTCTATAGGAAAACCTTGAAATATCTACACAAAGGACCCCTTGCTAAATTCAGAATTTTGTCTACTTTTCTGAAATGTATAACATTCCGAGATCCATTATTGCTTTCTTACCCATTTCTACCACCAACTGGAAGGAGGTTGAAAGTACAAAAAATAGTAAAAATAGGTTATGTCCCAGTAAAAGGCCAAAACTGTGTAGAAAAGTTTGGTTTTCTGGCAAAAGTCTGCCTCTCCCTGAAAGCTGGGAAGATGGTGATTTCAGCACCACAAAACCTTTGATACAATTTGCAAGGAAAAAAACAGACTCTTTCTTCTGCAGCACTTTTTTCCTTTGTTCCAAAGAAAACATAAATGTTTCTGTATTTTGGGTAATTTCTGGGCCCCCTCCGAGAAATCCATAAACCCAGGGTACCTTTAAAATCCTCAGGATGCTGGAAGAAAAGAACGCAAATTGGGCATGGATACCTTATGTGGACAAAAAGTGACAGCGGCCTAAGCACGAACTACCCCAAATAGCCAAAACAAGGCTTAGCACTTGGGGGGGGGGGGAGGCAGCAGTGAAAGGGCTAAGATATGTTACTAGTGAGAGCTGAGTGATCAACGCACACGCTTCCACCTCCCCCATGTTGATTTTTTGCTTGATTTAACTTTCCATGTCAGGAACATTTCCACACCATATATATCATGGCCTTATAGGATAGTTAGTTGCACCAATCAGGTTTATGCCAATTTTAACATGTTTGAAGGGGAGTATAGGCACTTTACTGTTGTTTAGCAGGAATAAAGTGCCCAGATTTCTAAGTTCGGTAAAAATAGGGCTCAGAATATCCTGAACAATCTGGGGTGGCCACAGAGAAAAGGAAGATTTTCTACAAAAGTAGTAAAAAGTTTCGGCGTTTCAAGCGCTATGACAAAACCCATCAGTAGTATTTCACCACTGCAGAAAATCATGTATCTATAAAGAAACGGTGTGCCCAATACAAAAACACATTGAATGCACACTCAGACATATTTGTGTGTGGTAAGCAAAGCAGGGCGTGTGAGAAGCAGGTTGAATTTCATTGGGGAAAAATCTAATTTCCTATTTTTAGAGAAATGACACCAGTGTTTCTAAAATACTTCAGGATGACCCCTTTTATAAGGGTACTACACAGCTGTTATGGTTTTTGTCCAATATGCAAACAATCATGCAAATTACTACTCTAATAGGCAATGGCTGTTCATTGAGCTGGGGAGGATCTCTGTGTCAAGTCAATGGCTGTTGTTGATAATGCTGGCATTGAAAAATCATAAAACGTTTATCAGACCTACAGTTCTAGTGACCTGAATAATCTACTCGACCTTATTGTAATGCTTTTGACCCACAGTCTGGTCTCAAATTGTGTGATCCTAGGCAAAGATCTTATTTCACCAAGCTTCATTTTTACTCATATCACTTATGAGAGCACATTCAAATATGTGAGCTCAACATGCCTTCTATGAAAACAACTAAGTCTGGGTGGTGAACTCTGCTCTGCTCGCTGAGTTTTCCACAATCCGCGTTATGCTCGCCGAGTTCCAAAAAACTACACTCCGCATAGCGAAGCAGAGTTTTTTGCCTCGCTCGCGTTCATCAACGTCAAGTTGGCGGGCAAGGGAAATCCACCTCCCGGCGATATTTTTCCTTGTTCGCAATAGTCAACAACAAGTTGGCAAGCGCAAGCGTGGAAAATCAACTTCCCGGCAAGATTTCTCAATGCAGGCGGTGAGATTTCTCATAGCGAGTGGTCGCGTATGCTCGAGACCACTTTCGTTGAGAAAGCATCCGTTCGTGTTGAGAAAGTAGCTGCTCGAGTAAAAATCTACTTGAGTGGCAGAAAGGAAGCAGCGCCCACTTGCCCTGTGCATGGTGCCATTTGCGATGATTGCACCTGGCACTGAAAATCACTGCAGACAGCATTTATCTAAAGAAACTCCACCGCTTACAGAGCTCACACGTAGCGTGGCAGACTTTTTTTTGCACTTGGAACTCTGCGAACTCCGTCCAGGCTTAAAAAAACTCTTGATTGATTTAATAGACTAAAGTTTTGCTCCACATACAATAAGAATGTAGTACACGTAAAAGGTACACATGAAACCTAACTTCTTAGTTTACTAATAGCATTGTCATCAGGGAGCAGGCAGGAATGTTTCCAGTTTATGTTTAAATGCTCTCACTTTTAATAAATATATTGTTGCAGCATGATGTGGTAGCACACAGCCATTTACAGAAAACACATTTTCCATAGAAATGACCACAAAAGTTCTCACTGTTGTAGTTTTATTTATAAAACTATATAGCCTTCAAACGCTAATTTGGGTTCGGCAAGTATTTTTCATTTGCACATCACAAAGTAAAGTGTTGTGATCTGTTTTAGTCCTATTAATAACTTTGTTTCAAGCATATGTCAGAATTACAAAAAAGTGCTTTCCTAACTGCTGATATATTTTGAAATATTTGAACAGTTTATTTACAAGCTACTGAAATTTTCTTTTAGAAAAAAATAAACCGGCATCCCACAGCTGCTAATTTTATCCTCCCTGTACCCCAAGACTATTGTCAGACAGCTTACTTTATATAGTCCTCTGACTTTGCAGTCAAGGAAAGAAAAGTAAAGACCAATGTCCAGGATAAAATAAGTATCAATTTGTAAGAAGACTTAACCTAGAGTATAACCTCTGTCTTTGAACGCACTGCACATTCTAAGATAAAAACACGATTTAAATTAATCATTATTGCTCATTCACTTCTTTCTGAATGAACAGAACACCTGTTCTATGTAATTTCTAGCTCTTGTGCCAGAACTAGTCAGTAGGCCCTAAAAATAGCTTACCCTGATAAAAACTAACTCACCATAGCGATTGCACGAGTGGAATTTTCAAGACTTGTAATGACTGTTCAGGGTGGTTTAGGTCATTCATTATCCTCAAATTGCTAGTATTAACGATTTTGGCAACACTCAGAAGAATGTCCCCCTACGGGTTACTGGAAGTGCCTGGATGCCAGTGCCCACATTGTCTAATGTCATGCTGTTTGCTGGGTGCACCGGAGTATAAAACTCCATAGCCAAGTTAGTTTTCACCATTCCAACGTATTTGAAGCACTATAATCATCTCTAAATACATTGTGACCTAGAATGGAAGCATCATCATAATCCTATTTATTTCTGCAGCATGCCAGAATGTACAACACTGAAGCCAGCCAATACATTCACAATTATAAAGCACTACAACAAGGCAAGTATTAAGCTAATAGTTAAAGCACCAGAGCTAGGACCAATTCCACAAAGTGCTCAGTATCAGTATGTAAATCTCCAACGCTTGGGCTGTATTTTACCAGTATGTGAAACACCAGAGGCAGGACTTTAATGGCCCAGTATTTGAAGGACCATAACTTAAAAGTGTTTAAATTGCATGTGTATAAAACAAAGTGCTTCCCAAACACCTTAGAACCATGGCCAATTATTAGAATGACAAAAGTTTGTGATCCACCTAGGTTGCGTGTTTGCAATATGTATTCTTCAGATGGAAGAAACCTCTGTAAAATCCTGTACTTTAAGCTTTTAAAAATACGTCCCTGGCTGAGGTTCTTGGAAAGCAACAGTGTCAAAGGCAAATAATTTCAAACACATGGAAGTCTGCTTCCTGGGGTTCTGTAATGCCTTAAATGGAGAACTTCCAGACCTGGTTGTAAACTATCAAACTTTAGCAAGTTAAAGCACATTGTGGTTGACTGATTTTGAAGCTTTTTCAGTCTGTTGATGAGTTTCTCTTAGAGCACTGTGTAGGATATTACATTAGTTTCACAAGGCTCTTATGAGCTTTACTGGGTATAAAGGTAAATAGCTCCCCGAGAACCAGGGTCATGCATGATTGTCTCAAAATCGGCCAAGTCACGCCACTTCTAAAAAAAACTGGCTCTGAAACAAACAACCTCAACAACTTCAGACCAGTCTCCAATTTCCCTCTCCTAGCTAAAATCCTGGAAAGATGTGTTCTCCTCCAACTTACTCAACACATCGGCAGCACCAACCCTCTAGACCCTCACCAATCGGGTTTCAGAAAAGGTTGCAGCACAGAGACAGCGATCCTGAATGTCATAGATGATATCCACAATACACTTGATAAAGACCAATGCTGTCTACTCATACTCCTGGACCTATCGGCAGCCTTCGACACGGTTGACCACAACTTACTCATTAAGGTATATCAAGACAGGGTAGGAGCGGAAGAGGTGGTCTTACAGTGGTTAACATCCTTTCTACAGAACCGCACCCAAAGAATAAAAATCAAAAACTTCTTGTCCGACCTACTCCCCGTCAGCAGGGGTGTCCCTCAGGTTTAGTTCTCTCCCACAACTTCTTAACATCTAAGTGGAACCCCTCACCTTCATAGAAAATAAAAAAAACAACATCCCCTTCCACCTTTATGCGGGCGATACCCAGATCTACCTCGAAAGCTTCTCCATTGATGACATTCAGAGACTAAACGATACTCTAAGAGAAGTCCAACACTGGCTATCACTCAACCACCTGAAACTCAACCAAGAACAGATGGAAATTCTCCTCATTTCCAATAAGGAGCAGAACCCCCAAGTCACAGAATGGACTACCCCTTCCTTTTGAAAATTAAAAAAGAAGCTCAAAGACCTCTTCATCAACCGATTACTATCAAATGGATAGCTGCAGCCTAAGCGCAGAATCTTACACATTACAGCAGTCAGCCACTTTGACACTAAGACTTCTACCTCACCCACCTCCCGACTCGTTCCTGTGTCCCCTTCTTCCTAAAAGGGTCTCGTCACGAGCCAATGTGTATATGACTGATTTATTAATGTTGTACAGCGCTCTGTGATTCCTCACAAGTTAATATGCTTACTACTGTTATATTGTGTGATCTCCTTGTTATGCTGTAAAGCGCTCCGATACCTTCGGGCCTGGCCAGCGCTATATAACTCTTAAATAATAAACATATGGCTGGGTCTAAACTGGGGTGGCTTGGTGAGAAAAAGAACAATGAATTCAACCCAGATCTTTTGACTGGGGTTGAATGTTTGATTTGCTTTGCATTCCGTCCATCATCTGTGTGTCTTTTGCTTTCTCGCCCTAAGTGCGCCGGGTATGCCCAGACGTGGGTCCTGGGCTCACCCTGCCACTGGATTCAAGCTAGCCTGGCTTATGAGGGGTCATGCCCTAAAACCGGTCCCAGGATGCTTGTTTCTGGTCCAGGGAGGATCTGGTTTGGCATTTCGGGCTGGAATGTTCCCACGAGGCACAGGGTCAAGAATGATTTGCAAGGGGGCGTGGCTGACAGCCGGCGGGAATGGTCGCTTGCTAGCGCGACTCCTGACCCTTGCCCGACGATCCGCCTCACTGATCCGTCTACAGAACGGGGACTCCTCTGCAAATAGGGAGAACCCCGTCAGGAAACGACTGTACCTACTTGGGAGCGATGCTGGCCCCGTCTATGCTACCCGAAGGAAGATAGAACCAGATACGAGGTGGTCCCCCGAGGCCCGCAAGATGGCGGCCATCCCGTAGCTCCGACTAGCCTTTGTTCGGCCTCGGCTGGACGTGGCTGGGTCCGGACCAGGGTCGGTACCAGTTTGGCCTCGCCGCCATCCGCCGGACCTGCTTCTCACCCTGTTGGAGTGGAGCGGACCCCCTGAACGCGTTTGGGAAACCGCCCCTGGCCTGAGTGGGGAAAGACTGTAGGGGTCTCCTGCCTGCCAGGGTGCCATTCACGCGACGCCCCGGCTTTAAGGCCTGCCATCTGCGGAGCTCTGATCCGCCTTCATCCTGCCGGCTGGGGCCGGATCTGGGTCGGACCCTATCTTGCCTCGCCGCCACCCGTCGGACCTCCTTTCCTCCAGCTGGGACGAGCCGCACCCCCGTGAGTGATTCTATAGAGATCCTGGGCCTGAGTGGAGGAGAGCTGCGGGAGTCGCTGGAACACCGGGGCGCCCTTCAGGCAACGCCCCGGCTTGGGGGCCTGCTACCTCTGGGGCTCTGGTGCGCTCCCCCTTGCTCCGTGTGACCTTGCAGCCCCCTCGCCTGCTGCCCACCTTGTACTTGAGACTGCATCGGAGGCGGCTTGCCCTGGTGGGCCCTGGAACATATTGCTCCTTACCGACCTTGCCTGGTTTGCAGCTCTGTCTCTGACGTCGAAAAGCCCATCGGGTACCAAGACTGTATTGGGGCTTACTGAATAACGCTGGACATTTACTTAAGGTACACGTCGCACTTGCACCATCATTTGTCCCTACGCTGCCGCGGTGGTCCCGCTCCAAGTGTTGCGCCCTCCAGTGCCCTGGAATTCAGTGCTTCCTCTCTGCGCCTGGGTGGCGACCCTCCCGCTCTTGAACCTGCCATCACCTTGGGGCCCGAGACGACCTACTGCGCACAGAAGCTCGTCAACGCTAAACCCTCTTAAGGCTGCCTGAATTGCCCGGTGGATCTTCCTGAACTATCTTGCGACCCACATCCGTATCTCTGGCACTGAGGCGGCTTGTGTCCGCAGACGTCTGCGAGGTGGACCCTACTGGTACCGCGGCGAGTGGAGCCGGGGGTGCTGTGGAGTGTGTTCCTGAAAAGATCCAGCGCCGTGCGAGAATGCTCGTCTCAGTCCTCTGTCTTGGCTCCACCTCGACCTGATCGATCTGGGACTCCACCGGGCAAGTAAGATGGCGTCCGGCAAGGGGTCGAAGCCCCCGACTCAGAGACAGATCCCCAAGAATTCCTGGGGCAATAGAAGGGATAACCGAAAGACCGCCACCCCAGGAGATCCGAAGCTCGCGTCCCCCTCGCAGGGGGCAAAGACACTCACCCTAGAGGACGTAATGGAAGCCATCGCTGGAGTCCGCTCCTCTCTTGAAACCCGAATTGACTCCGTGAACATTGAGGTGACTCTCTTGCGCAACGATTTGCGTAAAATGGGCACTAAAGTCAAAGACGTGGAGGTCAAGACGGCAGCATTGATAGATGATACATCTACGCTCCAGCAGCAAGTCGCCCAGCTTCAGAAACAGCAGAAGCAGATGAGTGACCAACTGGTTGACTATGAAGGGAGGGCGAGACGGAATAACATCCGCATCTTAGGGGTTCCGGAAAGAATGGAGGAGCCCTCAGCTGACTTATTTGTGGAGTCCTTGGTTACGAAGCACCTTAAACCAAAGCAGCTCTCGAGTTATTTCTCCATTGAAAGAGCGCACAGGGTCCCGGGCGGTAGCCCTAAGCCAGGCCCCCCCCCCCCCCCTCCCGCCACATCATCGCGAGGGTCTTCAACTTTAGAGACCGAGACTCTATACTTCAGGCTGCTAGGTCCGGCCCGCCTCTGCTTCTAGAAAACACTTGAATCTCCATGTTCCCGGATTTTACGGTAAAGGTGCAGGCGATTCGTCGCAGCTTCCTGGAGGTCAAAAGGGCGCTTCGCGACAAGGGCGTCAAATACTCCATGCTCTTCCCTGCTAAACTGCGCGTCGAGATGGACGGTAAAACATGGTTCTTTCTCTCGCCAGAGGAGGTATGGGACTGGATAGAGGGCTGGCGTAGGGTCGGAGGATCTCCGCGGAACCGCTTAACGCCCGACGAACTCTCACGAGAAGAACATATGCCAGGGAGTCCAGAACTGTTCACCCGACCTCTTGATGGAGTGAAGTGACGTCCCCCTACTGGGGCGTAACGTCTCAGAAAAAGCTGCGATCTCGGATACATGACACCCAAGCAGATGCTGCGGATGCCCGGGGCCACTGGCTTCCATCTTTCGTACTGACTGATGTTCCTGCGTCCTGTTTCCTTCGGCCAAGATCGGGCCGCACCAGCTGACTAACAAGTAACTTTTCTGTTATGTGAATGTAGCACGAGTCTTATGATATGTTCTTACAAGTATATTATATGTACGTGGTTCTTGAGTCGGGCAAGTGGCACCGGCGGCTCACCTTCTACCCCAATTACGAGTGGGAGGGCGACAGGCACTCTGCCTAGTTGTGGTGTGGATAGTTCTGAATCCGCGAGCAGGGAAGCAGGGTGGGAGGACGGTGTGGGGGGGCTTGTGTTGTCTTGTTGCTATTATATTGTTCAATTTTGTCCTCCGCAGAGTCCTATGGTCAAATAGTCTTACTCATCCTTGTGTCTTCAGCAGAGTCATCTTAAGTCTTGCTTTTTCGCCTAACCAGGGTCCCAGATTGTATAGCCTAATGCCTTGGATGCTACCAAGTTCCTGGGAAACACAGGTTCAATCCAGTCCCATGTTCCCAGGGATCCCGCGGCTGAGCTGCCACAGGTGGTTTCTTCCCGGACGACCCGTCTATCTGACCCCCCACTCTCACAGTCATGACACAGCTACTTTCTAGATCCCTTACTATCCTCTCATGGAACGTCAATGGTTTAGGTCACAAAATGAAAGGAAGTGTGATTCTTCAGTTCCTCAGGCGCCATTCTCCCGACATTGTTCTATTGCAGGAGACACACTTGGTTGGTAACACTTTTCTGGCGCTCCTGAGAGGGGGATACAAGCTATTGACTCACGCGGGTTTACCTCTGGGTCCCGGGATTTTGGTTAGGAAAACTCTTGCACTCATTCACTCACGGTGCTAGGTTGACCCTCTAGGTCGTTTCGCATTAGTAGAGGCTACTTGGGAGTGGCGTCCCCTGAACATCATCTCTGCGTACCTCCCGCTAACCTTAGTACGATACTCCCTTAAGGAACTGGGTGCTCAATTGTTGAGCCTCTCCCCGGGTACACTCTTAATTGGGGGGGACTTCAACATTACAATGTGTGATAACCTGGACAGGAGGCCCAAGAGAGGATCACACCGTCAGAGCTCGGATTTGGCTGACTTCGCCCATGCTATGGGATTGACTGACATCTGGCGCCTTCACTTTTTATAGACACAACATATTTCACGCACTATTCTAATGCACATGATAATATGTCCAGAATTGATTATTTATTCTGGACATTTTAATTCTGGGAGATTTTAATATTCACCCCTGTAAACAAATATGTGGCGTAAGTAACAAGGAATGGGGAGACGGTCCAGAAGGACCGCACTTCGAGCACACTACATCAGGTGAGGAGCTAGAAGATTTATTGGCCAACCATAATCTCTATGAACCGGAGGGGGGCACAAGAACAGCTACCTTTACGGGTACTGACCCCGGAACAATTATTGATTACATCTTTGTAACACAAGGCATCTTAAACAGGGTCATCACCTATCGTACAGTCCCTTCCCATTATAGTGACCATAATCCAGTCATACTTGATGTAGCCTGGGGAGATTATATGGGACCAAACCCGGGACCAGTCAGATTACAGCACACCCTACGTACATCCGACCAGGGTAGAAGGCTCAAATGGGCCAAGGTGGTTCCGGAGAACTTTTATGCGGAAGTTTTCCTGAAAATCGAGGCCCAGGTGGCGGTGTGCCAAAACCCAAATGCCAGGGAATGTGAGATTATAGGGGCTTTTGAGACCATGTGTGGGCAGGTCTCACAGGATCTTTTGGCAAAACCCAGGAAAGGAGCGCGTAGTAAGCAGCGCTGGTTTGATTCCTCCTGCTCAAAGGCACATAAGTCCCTAAAGATAGCCTTGAAGAGAACCCCTAGGATTAGGGATGATATTGTAATGCTGAGGAAGAATTACAAACTAGCAGTCAAGACCAGACAAGATAACATTAAACGTGAAGCATGGGAGAACCTCCTCTCCGTGGCAGTCTTGAAAGATAGCAGGCAATTCTGGGAAACAATCAAACAGCCTTTTTTCTCTGATTCAAATAACGATGTCATGGATTGTGTTATCCCGGATGACAAATGGCTGGATCACTTTAAAAAGGTATATGGGGATAATGGGATGGGTGGTGAAGCATGCCCCCTGGTGGCCCCGGATGCCGCTCCTATTTATTTTAACACATCTGAGGTGGAGAAAGCTATTTTGGCCACCACCAAGAACAAGGCCCCTGGACCTGACGGGGTGCCGGCTGACTTTTTCATACATGCACCCAAGTTATGGGCGGGGGTTTTGGCTAACGTCTTTACCGCCGTTAATGGCAACCCCATACCATCCACCTGGGCCATTTCTACCATCGTCCACATTTTTTTTTTTTTTTTTTTTTTTTTTTTTTGAAAACCTTTATTTTCCGAAAACATAATACACAGCGTCAGCCTACAACCACTGCGGGCCGGCCGCTATGACAATATACAGTTATCCCGAGGTACCTTGCGTTGCAGCAAATATGAACAAGAACACAACGAAGGATTTGCAAGGAGCCCAAGGAAAAGGATAACGAGGGTTTCATTTTATAATTTTGATGGATCATCCTAAAGTCAGACAGGGTAGCTGAGGGGGCGAACAACATGAAGGATGGTCAACAGTGATTCATCTCCATTAAAATACTGGCGTAAACATTTACAATAAGGATATATAATCACAGAGGTAGATGCCGTCCCAAATAGCGCCCGCCCATTCAGTGTATAAGCCAGGAATTACATCTAATTTGCCTACGATATGACAGGATATAGAAGGGAGCATCATATAGCAGAAAGAAAGGATCCAGTGACGTATAAAAAGGCAGTCATTACATGTCCAGATTCGCGATCGGATATGCGCCCTCAATCGATAGTGGAAAAAGGGAAGGAAGAGCAAATTCTGTAAACATTCAATGACTATGCATGAGAATCGGTATCTATATCATAGAATCAATGAACCAAATGGTAAGGACGTAGACGCAAAACACAGAAAAAATAGACGTTCCCTAAAGAACCAAACCCAACCTCCCGTCTGACCCAAGAGACATAGGAAGAAAAAGAGAAATAAGAAGAAAGATAAAAAGAAGGCCATAGAAACGAAAAGAGAAAAGAATAAAGCCCCACCCCCCCACCATGCACGTCGAAGAGGCTATGGCCCACCCCCCCCTACTAACGTGCCTGTCGCCCCAAGAGTACCCACATAAGGGAAAGACGGGGGGAAGACAACCCCCCGGAGAAGAAAGCCCGGGGGAGGGCCAGAAACACTGTAACTCGGGCTCCCAGCCCACACCCTACCCCCAACCCAGACACCGCAACCCACAAGAGATCAGTCCAGCTGTAGCCCGAAGCGAGCAATTACAACAAGCGTACAGCCACCCAGTACATTAAGAACAATCCAGTCCAGAGCGCAGTCAGCTAAGTAAGAAAGCATAGTAGGGACCCCCCCTTCTCCACTTGCCCCAGGACCGCACGCACACCAAACCCCCCATCACCTGAACAGGAATCAGCAGCTGTGCCCATCAATCACAGCCCTATGTAGGGCAAGACAAAATAACAATCAAAAGTCCCAAAGTAGTTTGAGAGTCCCGATGTCCGTCAGCCATGGATGCAAGACCAGAGCAAGGATCCATCACCCCTGGCCCGAGCGTTGCAAGCCTCCCAAAAATGGCGACTGCAGGAAACAGTCCGATGGCAGAACAAAGGGACAAGATGGCCGTCTCCAACATAGAGAAAGCATGGAAGGAAGATACGAGTGTCCCCAGTCCACAAAGAGTCGATTGGCAAAAGAGGCTGGCTTCCCAGCCCTAACAGGAGAAAGTACCACCGACTGGGGAAAGGAGGAGGCTTCAGAGGCAAGAGCTGTAAAGAAGCAGGGCAGCCAGGGAGTCTGCGATCCAAACAGGAGCGATGATGGTGGAGGCTGAACCTCGGAGTGCGGAGTGGAGAGCGACATTGTAGCAACATCGGTGTGCGAGCCAATAGCGCTGTTGTCAGAAATCGCCGGCGACAATGCAGGTGCCTGCTGCAACTTAGTATCCGGGCCAAAGACAATTGTAGGCAGCAAAAAATCAGAGCGCCACCGGTGTCTCGGTGCTAGAATCGCCCCGTCCATTGTGCGGCACAAGTCCTTAATAGTTTGCCGACACGTAGATCTGAGATCCATGATAGCTGCAAGGATCTCCATACAGGTGGGGGCCCGCTGTAATCCCGCACAAGACGGCTGTTGGGTCCGCATCTCCGGTTTACAGGATTGAGTTAGAGCAGGCGCGACAGAATGTCCAGGGGACAGAGAAGCAGCCATCTCTCCTTCCTCAGAGACCGCCATCTTTACATCGGCAATCCGGTGACAATGGGAGGGATGGGCGATCAGAAATCGGGACACATCAGGCAGGGGCGCCGGCAGGGGGGCGGCCAGCAGGGCAGAGGAACAATCCGTAAACGACCCCTCGTCGCTAGTCCAGAGGCAGATTCCGACGCAGGCGGTCCCGCCCGCCTGAGCCGAGTCAGCCCTCCAGTTGCACCGCAATACAGTACGAGGGGGGGTGGGGGTACCGTCTCACCAGTGCCCACCGCATCCAGGTCCGGGGAGCCAAGGGTTCAGAAAATGACCTCACCGCCTCTCCCCGCCGGCGGTAACTCTGCTGCACGCAGCGGCGCTGCCAGTAGTCGTCTGCCCGGCACATCAGCATCCCTCGGCGGCCATCAGAGCTGGGTCAGGGGGGTGCACCGGCAAAAGGCTCACACGCCCGTATCTCCGTCCACAAGGCTGATAGGAGCCTCGGAGGAACGCGGTTGTAACCAGCACGTGCATGTGGTCGTGGCCATCGTCCACATTTTTAAGAAGGGCCAGCGGGACGACCCCGGGTGTTATAGGCCCATATCCCTCTTGGACTCTACAGTCAAGATCCTAGGTAGAGTCCTCCTGGATAAATTGAGGGACAGTCTAGAGTGTTGCGGGGGCTGGCCGACATTCAGTACGGCTTCAGAGAGAAGAAAGGAACAGCTGAGCAATGCTCCAACTTACACCTGTTGATCTCGAAATACACGGTGGCCAAGGAGGGGGTCCCTATTCCTAGCGTTTATGGACCTCTCCTCGGCCTTCGACCTGGTGAACAGGTTTAAGTTATGGACCACACTCCTGAAGATGGGGATAGATGAGGCACTGGTCAAGTTCATGGCCTCTCTCCACCAAGAGCTTTTTGCTGCAGTGCGGGTCACTAATGAGGGAAGGTGCACGTCCCGTTTTAAGTCCATGCGAGGGGTCAGGCAGGGCTGCATACTGGCCCCTTTGCTCTTTACCATCTACATTAACGGCTTGGGTGCCTACCTGGAATATGTTGTTGGTGATGTTCCGCGTGCAGGAGAATTTAAGATCCCTGCGCTCCTGTACGTGGACGACGCAGTGCTGATAGCCCGCACTGGTCTCTGCCTGCAACGTCTCCTGGACGCATTTTGGCACATTTATGGATCTTATGGACTTAAAAGTAAACACAAACAAGTCCCATACCATGGTCGTGGGGCGCCAAGGCAGCAAACGGAAATCTAAAATCTTTAAATGTAAGGGAGAGATCGTCACCAGAGTCTCCACGTTCCCATATCTGGGGGTTCTTTTTGATCAGAGGGGATCCTGGGGACCCCAGGTCAGGGCGAAAAGGCTGGCGGTGACCAGATCTTCAGCAGCTATCATGGGATTTGCAAGTAGGTTGGGTGCTAGGCCGATGGAAGCCCTTCTGAAGATTTATAAAAGCAAATCAGTTGCTTTGGCTTCATATGGTTCACCCCTTTGGGGTTATGTAAACTTGGAACCAATTCAGAAGGCGGAAAACAGATTTATTCGGACCCTCCTGTCTGTCCCACAGTCCACACCCACTTTTTCAATACATATGGAGGTGGGCCTGGACTTCGTCACTGATGGCCTGAACATGGCACCCTTGATCTTTTGGTTGAAGACCTGGCTCAACGAGGAGATGCCCCTTAACCATAAGATCATGGCTGATGTCATGTCTTTGGACCACTTTAAATGGGTGCCATGGCTGGCCTACTTGATGAAGGAGTTCTCAGACCTGGGACGACCAGAACTTTTTACATCCCCCCGGGATATCAAAAAACAAGATATCGATCTGATTAAGAAGCAGTTTATGGGTAGGGCAAGAGCATCCCGTGAGGAAAAGGAACTTGTGAAACCGGCAGTGAGGAGGCATTATCTGCTTGTAAATTCATTTGCACTAGCACCTTACCTTGGCTTGTTCACGATTCCATTCCACAGGTTCCTCCTGAATAAGTTTAGGTTTAATTTGTTACATTTTTATTTGGGCAATTTTAAAACGTGGGAAAAACCTGATTCAGCCCCCCTTGTTGTTGTGATCACTTTTCCGTTCAAGATACCATGCATTTTGTTATGTTTTGTGGGTTTTATTTAGAGCCCAGGAAAAAATATCTGTTACCTGTTTTGAAGGAGGCTGGTTTCACACAAGTGAGGCCAGCCCTGCTATATCTACAATCTTTGAACAGCATACGCATCACATTTTGTATGGCCGATTTTTTTGGTAGCAGCAGTTAGAACTAAAAAAAAAAAAAAAAAACACATCAGAACAACGGCTTTTTTAACACTGTGTTTAATCAATGTACTCAAATTTTGCTTAATACAAAATTAATTTAATTTGCCTTTTTATAAATCTCATGTATGCTCTGACTTGTATGATATTGTAAATAGTTTTAACATTGTATGAAATGGTTTTATCTCTTTGTATGATTTTAACTAAATCGAATAAAGATATTTTTGACTGACTGACTGACTGATTATTTATTCTGCTCCAACGCAGACGTCGGTTACTTTGTACGCCCGAGAGGTCTCCCTCGTGGAATATCCGACCACTCGCCACTTATGGTAGACCTCACTTATAATCGTCAAGTGGTGCGGGGACCTATTGTTATTAATCCCTGGCTACTGCAGGTCCCAGACATAAGAGAGGCGCTGCAGGAGTGTACTGAACTCTATTTTCAGGAAAATGTTGGCTCGGTGGATTCGGCCATTACGCTTTGGGAGGCCTACGTGGCGGTTGTGAAGGGAGAAACACTGGCCCTTAAGACGAGCTATCTGCGCAAGCATGCCGAACAAATTATGCAGGCCAAAACTGATCTCATCAGGCTTGAGGCGTCCCATAATGTTGCACCATCCGATTCCACTGCTGCTCGTCTCTGTGCCCAACAACTGGCCTATAAGGCGCTGGCCCAGGAAAAGGCACAGGCACGGCTGCTCCACACACGTCATCGGGCCATCGGGCAAGATGCTCGCATGGTTGGAGCGACGGGACCAAGGTTCTAGATGGGTGTCGTCCATTACTAGACCTGATGGAACTGTGGTAGTGGACCCGCACGATATCGCAGAGGCATTTGCCGACCATTTGGAAACTGTTTATACAGCCGGCAATGGCTATTCGCCGCTGAATCCCGACAACTATTGGAGGAGATGCGCCTTCCGACCATTTCGGACTCGGACCGCCTTGCCTTAGACGCAGATATCTCTGCGGAGGAGCTCACTAAGGCGCTCTTCGCTGTGAATTCCGGCAAGGCCATGGGCCCCGATGGAATCCCAATTGAATTTCTGAAAGCAATGGTACCTGATGTTATTCCCCATCTCTTAAATATGTTTACGGAGAGCCTGGAGCTCGGGGTTCTTCCCCTCGACCAACGATTGGCCTCAATCGCGGTCATACTAAAACCTGCCAAGCCTCCCACCGACTGTAGCTCTTATCGGCCGATATCCCTAATTAGCGCTGGGGCCAAGGTCCTGGCTAAACTACTGGCTACTCGTCTTCTCCTAGTACTCCCTTCCCTAATACATGACGATCAGTCTGGTTTTCTTCCGGGCCGTAACACAGCGCTGAATCTACGCAGAGTTCACAATGTGTTGAGCCGTCGGCCTCTTATGCAGCAGGACGCTGCCATCCTATCTCTTGACGCAGCGATGGCGTTAAACTCAATCGAATGGCCATACCTGTTCGAGGTCCTCCTCCGCTTTGGCTTTGGACCCCAATTCATTAGATGGGTGCGTCTTCTATACACGGGCCTTCTGGGCCAGGTCTGGGTTAATAATTACACATCCCGGAAGTTTCCTCTCCATCGGGGCACCAGGCAGGGTTGCCCCCTCTCTCCCCTGTTATTCGCCCTCACCCTGGAGCCTCTGGCTCTTTGGGTCCGCACAGATGTCTCTATCAGAGGCCTACGCTGGAGCGACGAAACTGTGGACAAGATCTCTCTCTATGCCGACGACATACTGATATATGTGTCGTCCCCACAGTCCTCCATTAACAGCCTGTTTCACGTCCTTATCAACTTTGGGAAATATTCGGGATACACTATAAACTGGATTAAATCGGTGCTGTATATGGTACATGGCCCACCGCCTCGCCTGCCTAGAGCGTTCTCTATCACAATAGCCACCGAAGGTTTTACATATCTTGGCATTTTTATTACACCCGACTCCAAACAGTTCCATGACCGTAATCTGCTTGGCCCATTACGCAGGCTTCGCAGCGATGTTACTCACTGGCGATCACTCCCGCTCTCTCTCTCCCGGGCCGGGCGGCACTTTTTAAAATGCTGGCCCTTCCACGTTTCCGGTATGTCCTACAGAACTGCCCTTTCCCCATCCCAGACTCCTATTTCAAAACGGTGGAAAGCGAGCTTCGATTGCTACTCTGGGACGACGGGCCCGCTCGGATTGCCCTCTGCAAGTTGTTCCAGGGCTGGTATGATGGAGGAATTGCCCTCCCTAACCTCCGTCTGTACTACTGGGCCTCTCAGCTTGTGGTGATCAATCACTGGGTACACGGCTCACCTCTGAATCTGGCCTTTTTACTGGATAAAAGTCAAACTGGGCGAGAGGGATATCTGGGGGCCCTCTATAGTAAACCAACCAAAACCAGGTACGTTAGACCTATGGCACATACGGTGGAAATATGGCACAGAGCCAATAGAAGATTGGGATGGGCTGACAGACTTACCAAAGCCTCGCCTCTGTGGTTTACACAATGCTTGGGTTCCCTCTGCTTTTCCCAGGGCTTCAACGGATGGGACACGATCGGGATTTCTGTGGTTGGAGACCTTGTCCACCAGGGTAAATTGCTGACCTTTAGTGACCGCCAAGCTAAACATGCCCTCGCATCCACTGAGCTCTTCAGATACCTGCAAGTCACACACGCTATCCAGGCCTCTATTCCAGACCTCACCTCCATACCCGATACCTCCCCTCTGAAGGACAGGTTACTGTCAGAACCGCTTCCTGAAAAAGCCATCTCTCTTACCTACCGTAAGCTCTGCAACAATCTCCCGACTCCTTCCTGTCGCTACAGACCAAGTGGGAGGCAGACCTGGGTCCCTTAGATGAGGAGGACTGGCGGTCGGCACTAATGTCCCCGAAGGAATCCGCTATATGTCACAGGTATAGACTGATCCAACTAAAAGTATTGCACAGGGTGTACATGTCTGCCCTCACCCTGGCTAGAATTGATAAGCGCCCAGACACACTGTGCCTACGGGGTTGTGGACTCCCTGGTACCTTTTACCACATCTTATGGGAGTGCCCAGTGATACAGCAGTTCTGGACGGCTACGCTAAATAAAATGAGCAGATCATTGGGCAAACCACTCTCCACGTCACCTAGGGAATGTGTCCTCAACATTTGGGGGCCCAACGACCTGAATGCTCCGGAGTTGCAATGGACGGCATTGGGTTATCTGCTAGCCATACGCTCCATAGAAATGAAGTGGGGCTCCCCGGACAGACCACTGGTGGTGGGCTGGCTGGCTGCAATGGATCAATGCATGATAGCTGAGAAGACGGTGTATAAAGTACGAGGGTGCCCAAAAGTATGGGACAAGAAATAGGGACACTGGACCGCATACAGAGGCGAGCTGTGCGATTCTCCTACGATAGAATTGGCAATGCCCCATGGAGGATCCAAAGGTGGGTTTACACGCTAAGGGGGGGCTCACCTGACTCCGTTGCGATCTTTGAATGCTTTTGTGACACTTATGATTGCCCCCTGATTTTGTTGACGCAACACCAACTGTCCAAACAGGACCCTTCAGACGGAATATAGGCTATTTGACTCTCTCTGAAGTTATTTAATTGAGTTTTGTTTCTGTTTATAAAAGTGGTGTAACTACCCTCTCTGTGTCCAATGCAGGATTTGCTTTGCTTCTACTATTGTTGCTCTATCAGTACGCCGTCAGACCTCAGGGTTGTGGACTGAATGGCTGTGTAATACAATTTAACCTGTTTATTATGCCGCGTCTTGTACCTGCATGTGCACGGGCGTGATTGCAGCATTTGTTTTTTGACGAAACCACCACAATAAAAACACTTAAAAAAAAAAAAAAATGATTTGCATATGGCTGGAGCTAAACTGGGGTGGCATGGTGAGCTAAAGAACGATGGATTCAACCCAGATCTCTTGACTGGGGGTGAATGTTTGGTTTGCTCTGCATTCCGTCCAGCATCTGTGTGTCTTTTCGTTTCTCGCTCCTAAGTGTGCTGGGTGTGCCCATACGTGGGTCTCGGACTCACCGTGCCACTGGATTCAAGCTAACCTGGCTAATGAGAGGTTGTAGTCTGGCCTGAGGCCTGCTTTGCGCGCATGTTATGTTAGCATGGCTCATTAGAAGTTTAAACGTCATTTTACCTTTTGCGCACGACACTGCATAGCTGTTATTGTAAGTTAACCTTCACGAAGGTCTACACATGAGAAAAGGTTTGTTTTCGACATCTCTAGACTTACATCGTGCCACAAGTCTGCACAATGAGTTCTGCAGTCGTCAAGGTTATCAAAACATGTTAGCTGTTTTTCTACATGTCCAGTTAACGCTTTCTATACACTACATTTTGGCAGATGTGAACCTAGTAAGATTCTGGCGTCCATATTATCACACACTTGCCATGATTTCACACACTTGGAAGATTTCCGTTTTCAGTGATGCAGAGCGCCTATGCTGATCCAGATGTAATTTACTCTTACTGAGCAGAAAGGTAATGGGGTCCCCCATAAAAGCCTAGAGACCTTCTATAGTTTATAATACATAGTTCCTATATATGGAAGGTGTTAAAACTAGACGCTATAGGACCTGTTTTCACCATCATTTTAATATGATTTCTCCTTTTGTATTTTATGGAATTGTAACCATGCTGACCATATTATTTTTAATCATATGTCTGCTTATGTTGGCTAAGATACTGCACATGAGATCACGTCATTAAAATACATATTTTAACCTTACTGTGTCTCTTATTTACTTCCGTTGTGGACTGGTATGAGAGTATAACAAAAGAGTGTTCTCACTTCCCACCATTCCTGAGTTCGTACTAAGTTGCATGTTCTAGGTTGTCTAATCATTAATTACTTTGCTATAAGACGAAGAGCTAATGTGACACTGAAGCTAGCTGGTTGGGGTTTTTCTTGGTACTGAGGTGATTTTCTGGTACACCACAATTCACTGATGTCCTAGGTCTCTGTGCACAGTTCTGTGTATGAGCAGGATCCTTGCAACATGTTAATACCCTGAAACCAGCCCCAGGATTCTTGTTTTCGATCTAGGGAGGACCTGGCTTGGCAGTTCGGGCCGGACTGTTCCCATGAGGCACAGGGTCATGACTGATTTGCATATGGCTGGGTCTAAACTGGGTGGCATGGTAAGCAAAAGAACGATGGATTCAACCCAGATCTCTTGACTGGGAGTTAATGTTTGATTTGCTCTGCATCCCGTCCATCAACTGTGTGTCTTTTGGTGAATGAAGGAATTAACCCCTTCGCAGCGGGGGTAATTCCCCCGCTGTGCTGAGGGGCGGGGGGTGCGCACAGCGCCCCCATGCTCATGACGAGCTCAGCTCGTCAGGAGGCACAGTGCTCATGTGCTCATGACGAGCTCAGCTCGTCATGACCACACCTGCTCCCGTGGAACGTTCAGCACAGCAGGGGAATTATCCCCGCGTGTGAGCGTTCCGCGGCTCATGACGAGCTCAGCTCGTCATGAGAACCGTGCCCCATGACGAGCTGAGCTCGTCATGAGCACGGATGGAGTTAAATAGGTCAGCTTGGTTCTTGTATTTGGATAGCCTGCTCACTTGGATTTGTTATCAAGTCTTAATTACTGTTTTGCCCAGGAACTGCTTTGCAGCCTTTCCCAAAAATTGTTTGTGCTCCACAATCTGCGCTAACCAGTTGTTTAGGAGTAAGACTGGGACAATCCATTAAAGAAGGAAGTCCCTTCTTTGTGAATCATATACTCTTAGACATTGCTGCCCTTCTTCTACGTCTCCTCCTGGCCATTCCTACCGACATACGTCATTCTCCTAATAACCTCCAGGGTTCAAGGCAAGGGTGTCTTCTTAGACCAAAAGAGCAGGATCCATGCCAGAATTTTAGGATGTTGCATTGGATACATCTATATACAATGGCCTGATCTACAACACTTTTTTTATGAGCAGTGTGTTACTTCTAACGTTGATGGGGGTTGCTTCTGAATTTTCATGAGTAAGATACACAAAATGTATGGTGATTTTAGCCCTATGAATCTAAAAGTAGTTCACTTAACTAGTCAGTGGTTGCCATTAAAATCTGGAATTGTGCCATCTGTACTGGATCAACATGGGACACACCTTTTAAAGACCATTGTACATAATGCTAATAGCTTGTTTTTTGCTTAAAGCTAAATAATGCACTTATGCTGTATCCAAGTGATGTGAATAACAGATGTAACGGTCAGCCGAAGTTATGGCACTTAATTTACCCACCTTGAAATGATGCCAGGCTGAGTTTGCCTTGTTGCATATCAAACGCCTTTCCTCCAGACCACATTTTACCATTCGTGCGTGGTCAGCTCACTGCACCATCCTACATGGCATGGGAACATATGGAAACAGCACATGAACCTCAGGTTATTGCATATAGGGATTCACATGTATAGGTTGGGGTCATTCAATGAGCTGTGACTGTATGAATTTGTCATGTAAGGGTTACGACTGGAGAGATCGGTGTATGTAATGTGTATATATGTTATCGTATTGGCTGCCCGTTAAGCCAACTCCATGTCATATAAAGATGGTCCAGGTGGGGTGGATCCTTGTAAGATTTCCACTTTTTCTTCATATGATACATTTACAAACATTGAATAGAAATCTGAATCGTTTGCATAGTGGTTATACTGAAAAAGTGGTATGGATCCGACACTCCCAGCCAATGTCGGACAGCTCTGCAGTGTACATCTGATGATTACTCAATCATACAGAAGTCATGCTTCATAGTCACATTATTTACAGCCCCTGCTTTAGAAGGTAAAACTTTTTAAAAAAGTTATGCTTGTTCATGTACATATGAAAATACCTAATTAGATGCACACTTGTAAACCTATGCTGTTTAATGGTTTTCTAGGTTTGGTTTGGATGTTCCTGTTATTTTAAGAAATTCCGAAGAACGGGAATCAACAACCAAAATATCAGAGAAACGTATGAGAAAAGTGAAAAATCCGTTTGGCTTGGGAATCTCTGACGCAGAAACTGCATCATTGAAAGGTCTGTGTTTGGTTGGTGAAACCAGAGATATTGTTTTTGCTTATGCTTTTCAACATGTTGCTGTTCTTGTGGCTTATGTACAGGTTATCCAGTATAATTCCTACTTTTAAGCACTCGGGTATTATATTCCACCATTTTATCTCTGACAAACCTAGATCGACGTAATTGGAACGACAAACACCACCATTTCTCTGCTTCATATAATATAAAATCCCTCCCGATGGCTCCATGAGGAGGGCAGTTGGGTAGAGACGCCCAGGGTTAGAGGGTAACCAGGTATGCTTGGCCATGCAAGCTTTCTATATAACTCCTTGCAGTGCCTGATCATTTCACATTTGAATTGCAGTCCGTTTTGCCTCTCTGGGCAGAGGTGAAAAACTGAAGCTGTTATCACATTAACTTCCAGACAAAAGTAACAGAGACAAAAGGCCCAGCTTAGCATTCGCATCTCTCGTGAATCTTGAAAACATACAGCTAGAGTGTCCAGCAGACCCAAAGAGCCACAAGTAAACTTGCATGAGATCATGATGAGAAGTTCACAGACCCAAAATGTTCTGATATTTCTTCTCGCAACCTCTCCACTTATACGGTACCTGGTCTGCAGCTGGGCAGTAATCCATGCCACTCTGCCATTCGCCCACAGAGGGTGTTTCGCCTGACACCAATGCCATACAATATCACACTAAGCAATCAAGAACCCAACTTGGCAGCAAACATTCTTTGCTCCCTCCATTATGCCTAGGAGGGATACCGTAGAATCAGAAAAAGTAGGCATGTGCTTCTGCATCCAGCGGAAAAAAAGTGTTTCTGTTGGCAATATGTTTGGCTAGGTGGATAATCCCAGACCAAATGATAAAATGTAGCCTGGGAAGACGCCCATGGTGTACACGCTAGGGTGCTAACCTTGTCCATCCTCCACACTCGACCAAGGCTGTAGTATGTCACATGTAGGTAATTAAATTGGATTGCTCTAAGAATAGAGGGGATAGTCGGGCCTGTGCAGCCATCATTACCTCCTGCCATGCCTCAACCAGCTAACCCAGTTCTTGTTCCCCGACTGCCCTCATCTCATCTGTGGGGTCTGGGGAATTAGGGAGGAGGGACCAAACAGCCTGAAGATACCCTCGTGTTCCAGGGGTTCTAATACTACTTTGCCCTTCAAAAGGTTAAACTCTGGAATAGGTCTCAGAACTTGCTTGTGTGCAAAGAGTGCATGGCAGAGTTGAAAATATCTAAAGAATTGGGATCTGTGTGGGTTATAGTCTTGAGCCCGTTGGTTTCATATGGTCATCGTCCCCCATATCACCCAGGTAAGATATCCCAGTAAGTCCCCAGGATTTAATACCTTCCAGTTGGGAATCATGAGGCAGCTGTGTCCTGCACCACAGGGGAATCACCTTTGTCAGCTTGCTCAACCATTTGATATGTCTGAATGCCTCATTCCAGTACAGGTAAGGAAGCCTTGTTATTTGAGGTAGTGGAGCGGTTTGGGAGGAGGGTAAATATAGGGTACCATGATGTTCTCTTGTGTGCAACACTGGATCATTTCTGTTCTCGAACACCCAGTCTCATACGGGAATCATCTGTGCAGCCCAGTATTAAAGGCATAATTCCGAGACGCCCTGCCCCCCTTCAAACAGTAAGGAAGAGGGAAAGGCTGGGTCCTGTCTCTGACCGGCTTGGACCACTCTTAGGAAGCAAACACCAGAAGATGCCGGACAGTCTGAATAAATACAAACGAATGCACACCTAGTATAAATAATTGCTAGGTGGACAACCCATTAGTGATTGGTCACTTGTATTTTATGGAAAAGTTTTTTTGAAAAGTTTTTGGCATCAAAAGATACACACCTCATTCACAGTGATACACAAATGCATTGAAACCAAAACACAGTACATAACATTACAGTATACACGTAAAATAATTGTGATTACAATGAACAACTATGCTATGCCTCAAAATATATTGTTGTGCTGAGGCACCAATCCTAAATTGCAAATGAACAAGTGGACAAGGAAATGAAATACTAGCCTACTTGTTTCCACCACCACTAGATACGTGTTACTTTTAACATATGGTACAACAACATAGGAACACACAAAAAACTAAGCAGACATGTAGAATTTGTGCGAATTCTGTTCCTATTGTGCCCTAATATTTGCGGTATCTGGGTGGAGCAGGACGCCGACGCGTTTCGAACCCATGGAATCAGTAGAGGGTTCTCCTCAGGACAAGGATTGGGGGTCGTTGTTGCTGTGGATTTAAAAAAACGTGGTATCAATACGATGTTGACTACCACCTTACTGAAACTACCACACTGTACATACACGTATGGGGTACCTTAAACTTGGAATGTCAGGAAACTCTCTGTGGGTTAGCCTGTGGGTAAGATGATATAAACCCTAATTAATCATTTAGCCATATGGAACACGTACGCCTCCAAATAATCAAGGGGAAGTGGGCACGTACCTTGGTGAATACAACCCTACATGGTAAACGGGGGTGCCGATGTGCGAGAAGTCAGGAATAATGAAGGTTATGCCTGAAAAGATAAACCACACTGAGTGTCAGAGAACACCCTCCAAATGCCCTTATTAGTTTTTTTCGCATGTAGCTAGAAGTGCTACGAAGGTAAAGTGTACTCCTACCTTGTTAGGTAGACTCTTGTAGGAATACACGAACTCGAGCGGCAGCCGCCGCTGTAGTTCGGAAACTGTGGGGACAAAGGAAGGAATTGATCAGTCGAGGGCTAGATAGGCTTTTGCTAGCTCTCCATGGTAACACTATATTAAAGCGGGACTTACGTTTTCTGCGATTCAATCGGACTTCGCATCAGCACGCCCAAGCTGCACTGGAAATGGTAGCGCGAGTGAGTTGGGGGCGTGTCCCGGTCTTTTTAACGCGTGATGCGTTAGCAGAGACGTGCTGGGACTTGTAGTCCACTGTGTCTTCTTGACGCGTGATGCGTTAGCACAGGTGTGCTTGGACAGTAGTCCACTTTATCTCGAGTAAGTAGGGAGCGTGTCCCGATGTTAGACACGTGGTGAATGAATGTGTAGGCCACCAGGACCCCGGCAGCCACAAGTGTAGTTATAAGACTAGGGATGGGTGAATTCGAGCGGAGGGCAGCTGAAGCGTTGCATATCGACTGGGATTGTGATTCAGAGGTGACGTGTGTTTATGGCCATCCGGCCCTTGTGTGTTAAGAAAAAACGGGGGCTGGCATAGTGGGTACATCAATACGTACAGAATTGAGGATATTCACAAGCACATGAGCGACTGGCAGCAAAAGCAGACAACGAATGCAGGCAGGCTATCTAGAGATTACTCAGTTCATTAAGATCATTCAGTCCCACCATCGCTGTGTTAAACCTTAGAATGAGGTAAGCCTCTTTCTGGGCAAGGCGGACATCAGGGTCCCCTCCAGCTCCCGGTGTGTTCTTGATGTTTGACAGGATTGTCCACTTTAGATCATTGGATGAATGTTCTTTATGCAGGAAGTGCGATACCAGGGGGGCGGTCAGAACTTTATTATTTATCCTAGATCTGTGCTGGATGATGCGTTGGCGCACCTCCTGCGTTGTTTTGCCGATATAGACCTTTCCACACGGGCAGGTTATTGCGTATACTGCGTATTTGGTCTTGCAGTTGGTGAAGTTGTTATGGCGCCAGAATTTCTGACCGTCGGTGAAGAGGGTTCCTTCTGTCGTCAGGTTGCACACTGAGCATGTGCCACATTTGCGGTGACCCATGACCGGGCCCATATTGAAGAGGGTACCCTGTGATTCTTTTTTCGTGGCACCTCTCGTGGACGAAATTTGTTGACCAATGCTCCTGTTTTTTCTGAGAGCAAACCTGGCACATGCTCAGTGTGCAACCTGACGACAGAAGGAACCCTCTTCACCGACGGTCAGAAATTCTGGCGCCATAACAACTTCACCAACTGCAAGACCAAATACGCAGTATACGCAATAACCTGCCCGTGTGGAAAGGTCTATATCGGCAAAACAACGCAGGAGGTGCGCCAACGCATCATCCAGCACAGATCTAGGATAAATAATAAAGTTCTGACCGCCCCCCTGGTATCGCACTTCCTGCATAAAGAACATTCATCCAATGATCTAAAGTGGACAATCCTGTCAAACATCAAGAACACACCGGGAGCTGGAGGGGACCCTGATGTCCGCCTTGCCCAGAAAGAGGCTTACCTCATTCTAAGGTTTAACACAGCGATGGTGGGACTGAATGATCTTAATGAACTGAGTAATCTCTAGATAGCCTGCCTGCATTCGTTGTCTGCTTTTGCTGCCAGTCGCTCATGTGCTTGTGAATATCCTCAATTCTGTACGTATTGATGTACCCACTATGCCAGCCCCCGTTTTTTCTTAACACACAAGGGCCGGATGGCCATAAACACACGTCACCTCTGAATCACAATCCCAGTCGATATGCAACGCTTCAGCTGCCCTCCGCTCGAATTCACCCATCCCTAGTCTTATAACTACACTTGTGGCTGCCGGGGTCCTGGTGGCCTACACATTCATTCACCACGTGTCTAACATCGGGACACGCTCCCTACTTACTCGAGATAAAGTGGACTACTGTCCAAGCACACCTGTGCTAACGCATCACGCGTCAAGAAGACACAGTGGACTACAAGTCCCAGCACGTCTCTGCTAACGCATCACGCGTTAAAAAGACCGGGACACGCCCCCAACTCACTCGCGCTACCATTTCCAGTGCAGCTTGGGCGTGCTGATGCGAAGTCCGATTGAATCGCAGAAAACGTAAGTCCCGCTTTAATATAGTGTTACCATGGAGAGCTAGCAAAAGCCTATCTAGCCCTCGACTGATCAATTCCTTCCTTTGTCCCCACAGTTTCCGAACTACAGCGGCGGCTGCCGCTCGAGTTCGTGTATTCCTACAAGAGTCTACCTAACAAGGTAGGAGTACACTTTACCTTCGTAGCACTTCTAGCTACATGCGAAAAAAACTAATAAGGGCATTTGGAGGGTGTTCTCTGACACTCAGTGTGGTTTATCTTTTCAGGCATAACCTTCATTATTCCTGACTTCTCGCACATCGGCACCCCCGTTTACCATGTAGGGTTGTATTCACCAAGGTACGTGCCCACTTCCCCTTGATTATTTGGAGGCGTACGTGTTCCATATGGCTAAATGATTAATTAGGGTTTATATCATCTTACCCACAGGCTAACCCACAGAGAGTTTCCTGACATTCCAAGTTTAAGGTACCCCATACGTGTATGTACAGTGTGGTAGTTTCAGTAAGGTGGTAGTCAACATCGTATTGATACCACGTTTTTTTAAATCCACAGCAACAACGACCCCCAATCCTTGTCCTGAGGAGAACCCTCTACTGATTCCATGGGTTCGAAACGCGTCGGCGTCCTGCTCCACCCAGATACCGCAAATATTAGGGCACAATAGGAACAGAATTCGCACAAATTCTACATGTCTGCTTAGTTTTTTGTGTGTTCCTATGTTGTTGTACCATATGTTAAAAGTAACACGTATCTAGTGGTGGTGGAAACAAGTAGGCTAGTATTTCATTTCCTTGTCCACTTGTTCATTTGCAATTTAGGATTGGTGCCTCAGCACAACAATATATTTTGAGGCATAGCATAGTTGTTCATTGTAATCACAATTATTTTACGTGTATACTGTAATGTTATGTACTGTGTTTTGGTTTCAATGCATTTGTGTATCACTGTGAATGAGGTGTGTATCTTTTGATGCCAAAAACTTTTCAAAAAAACTTTTCCATAAAATACAAGTGACCAATCACTAATGGGTTGTCCACCTAGCAATTATTTATACTAGGTGTGCATTCGTTTGTATTTATTCAGACTGTCCGGCATCTTCTGGTGTTTGCTTCCCCTTCAAACAGTGTCATAGTAGATTTGGACTGTGAGACTCTTGGGAGTTTGCCTAACCAATATATATCTAGTCCATCACCTGTAAGACAGGAAAGAAAGTCAGTGGGAAAATGAAAGGGTAATTCTGCATGACATAAAGAAAGCACAGTAAAGCAAACATTTTGTACAAAGCCCTTCCCTCGCATCATTGAGATGAGCAAGGAGGACCATGCCTCCATATCGCTATGGCAGCATAAAGTCTGATATCGCCCGTGTACAGGGATTTTATGTCCACCGACCCCTTAGGCCACCAAAACCTACCAGCTGTGCATCAGTTATAGCCCATTCTGCAAAGGGTTTAATGACTAGGGCAAATAGAAGCGGTGAGAATGTACATCCATGCTGCATACCTCGCTCTATAGGAACGGGATCCAATAGTATGCTATAGACCCTTCCCTGTGCCCTGGGAACAGCATATAGCACTGTCACAAAGACCAAGAAACGAGGACCTATGGCCAACTTTCGGAGTATCTGCATTAAAAAGGGCCAGTGAATTGTGTTGAAGGCCTTTTCGAGATCTATAAGGACTATGGCAGCTGGAGAGGAGAGAACTTCTGCCTGGGCATAGGCGGCATCTTGTGCATCGGTTAGACATGAATCCATTCTTGTCCTCGTTGACTAGGGCACGGAGCTTGGTCAAACTGGAGGCCAGAATCTTGGCAAGTGATGTGGGCTGGACATTAAGCAGAAAAAAAGGCAAGCAAGAGGCACAGGTATCTGGGAGTTTGCTAGGGTTGAGGATAGCAGATATGGTGGGGAATTTCAATTCACTTGTAAAAGCACCTGTACTCCTAATTTTGTTAAACACATTTAGAAGATGGGGCTCCACCAGCAAGGAGTACTTTTTGAAAAACTCCACAGGGAAACTATTTGGGTGTATGGTTTTTCTGGAGGGAAAAGTGGTAATAGCCACTAGAATATCCTCTTTCTTGTGAAGGGTGTCAAGGATTTAATGTTTTCCGGCAGAAAGGGACCACATAGCCAGGTCACTAGCAATGGGGGCAACTCCTCCAATCGCTTGGGCATGTTATTGATACTGATTTTGATAGTAACTGGCGAATGCAGCTGCTATCTCTAATGAATCAGCCTCTCTCCTGTTAACATCATTGTGTATTGAGTTAATAATTCAAACTTCAGCATCCCACTTCTTGAGCCAGTATATCCCACCTTATTACCAACCTCCTATACTCGATACTAGAACACTGTCCGTACTGATTGAGCAGTATACATTGATTTCTGTCTTTAATCCAACTGGCCATTACAACAAGCATTTACAATGCAATGGTCTCGGCAATATTATAGGTAGAGCTTTTGGCATTGCTCATTCTTTTTTTTTTTGTATCCCTAAATGAATGGCATTGTCATTTATATTGGCAATAGCTTAATTGCTTGCATATGCGAGACCTATAGCATTAGCAGAGAGAGAGTGAGGTAGTGAGATAGAGAGAGAGTGAGGTAGTGAGATAGAGAGAGAGAGTGAGATAGAGAGAGAGAGTGAGATAGAGAGAGAGAGTGAGGTAGTGAAATAGAGAGAGAGTGAGGTAGTGAAATAGAGAGAGAGTGAGGTAGTGAGAGAGAGAGTGAGGTAGATAGAGAGTGAGGTAGTGAGAGACCGAGAGAGTGAGGTAGTGAAAGAGTGAGGTAGTGAGGGAGAGGGATGTTCTGAGGTAGTGAGATAGAAACAGAGAATGAGGTTGTGATGTAGTGAGATAGAGAGTGAGGTAGTGAGTTAGAGAGAGAGAGAGAGTGTGAAGTTGTTAGGTAGTGAGAGAGTGATTGTGTGCTTTGCAAAAAATTTCTTAAAAGAAATCCACCATCATTCGCACGCAAAAGGAGCAGAAAAAGATTTTTTTGTTAATAAAAAAATGGTAGTCACAAATAGAAATCCACAGACTGCTCAGCGAGTAGAATAGCTTTTTTGTGCAAAGCTTCTCTTTTTATAGCTTTTTTTCTCGCTGTGCTGCTGGTTTTACTGCACTTGAGTTGCAAATAGTTGTTACTCCAATCAGCCCAAATGGCAACAGAGCGTCAATGGGTTTGCTGACCTACCAGTGACAGGGCGCTGTTCCTCTATGAATTCTTTTGAACATTAAGTCCTCAACCATGACGGACGACACTTAACAGCTTTATTATTTATTTATTTATAATTGATTATTTGTCAAGTTGGATTTCCTCTATTTCTCCCCCTTTTCTAAGATGGTTGAAACAATGCTATTACTTGGATGTTATGTATGTGTGTTATGGGATATAAGTGTACTACTCGGTGTCAACATATGGCTCATGTTATTGTTTTGCACATCATGGCTGTTATTGTACTGACTCACTGTCCGCTGATCTATGGTTCGTATAAAAATATAAAAAGATTTGAGGGAGGGAAAAAAAGTCCATGACATGGTATTGATAGTGTTCAATGGCCAACTCAGCGTGAAGCTCACTACAAGATTTTTGACACTCCTGTACTTGACACACGTATTATGGACGTTAGTGAAACTATTTCCACTAAGTCAGCTTTAGAGAAAGGGGGAGTTCCTTACAAATGAGTCATTTGTGTTCGTGCTGTGTTGCGACTGGGGCTCAGATTTCGACACACACAAGGTGCTTCACTTATACTACTGCTTTGTCGACATCCAACCGTCCGAACAGACTATCAGATACAGGTTAAAACTGCAGTCCGTGGGATCAGGCACAGCCTGTGAAATCTTTTGAAAACCATGCACAAAGGAAATTAGACCTCGGTTATTTTAGTGCCAATGCACAACCCGTGTACCTGGGAGGAAAACAACACTCATCTTGTTCAATCTTTACTGGGCAGCTCTGCCAAAGCAAATAAGCAGACTCTTGTGGTTACGTTATTAAAGATTTTTTAACCCGCAACTACAACACAGGGCTCTTTGTAGAACAATATGCTCTAGTTCAGTTTTTTTTTTATTTACCAACTTGCTAGTCAATTATATTCGCTTAAAAAACAGATAGTCAGTTCCTTTCTTGCCCTTTTCTTCCCCCATACAGGTTACGGACGTTGCGTTCTCTGGACGACAAACAAATGTTTTGGGAATGCAGCCATTTGTTAGTTTTATACACAATAAGTTTTCTTCACCTTTGTTTCATTCTAAGAACATCATTCTGAATAATTTGCAATCGAACTTTCCTCGGGATCGGCCCTGGTGATGTACCCTAAAAAAAAGTTAGCAGGAGTAGGGTTTTCACATCTTCACGCTATGGCAGACTCTATTTTACTTCCTTTCCAGCTTGTCTTCTCGCCGCCAGATTTTCTATCACAAGCAGGACGCGCTAGTCCAACCAGTAAGCTCCAGAGCTTCTATGAGCATCACTGTAATGCCATCCTTTACTTCAACTACAGTAATACGTTGCTATACATCTGTCCTCTAAGATGTGCTAGTGTGTACCTCGCCGCCATGATCACCGATTTGCAAGGCGGCCATGGAGCAGCGGGAATGGACCCAGGGACTCGTCATGTTTTTCCTGAGTTTACTTAAGGAAGAAATCTGAATAATGGCTCTCGGAGTTTTTGCCGACGTGTGGAGTAATGTTGGCATAGTATTCTCTGCCTTACCAAGCAACATCTGCTTTTAAGGAGAAATATTTGAACTCTTATAATAGTCTAAGCTGATCTTTACAAGGTAAATAACAAGAGGACAGCGAGGCTCCCCTTCCTTGCGAACGAAATGGCGGCCTGCAAGCTCCGTCTTTTTTTCGGATTTGGGGGGCGTGTTCGGTGGGCGTGGCTAAAAAGTGGAAAGAAGAACACCGAACACACCTCCAAATCCGAAAAGGACGGAGCCTATTTGGAGGGACGGCTCTCTCCTCCAATGGCTGGCCTCCATTTAGGAAGCCAGCCAATGTGAGAGAGCCAAAATTAGAGGCGGGATAAAGAGCTCCTCTAAGAAACATAAGATCTCGCTACTTCCGGTTCTGCCGAACCGGATAGTACCTCGACCTAAAAATGGGGTTACCCAATGATGGCTGTGGACCTGGGTTCAATGTGGTGCAAAAGACAATGAATGGTCCTAGAACTTTTCTTTTAAACAATACGTATCAAACCTACAGTTATTGTTGAAAAACAGTTTCTGGAGCATGCACGATGTTAGCTCACAGTAATCAATACAATAAATTATACTAAAGTGCAACAACCAAAAGATATTTAACAAGGATTAATTTCATCATGATTAGATCAACAGTCGATTACTTACTGAAATAAGAAAAACAAGCATTTACAATGCAATGGTCTCGGCATCATTAAAGGTAGAGCTATTGGCATTGCTCATGACATTTTTTTTTAATGATAAATAAATGGCATTGTCATTTACATTGCCAATAGCTTAATCATTAAATAAATGGCATTGTCATTTACAATGCCAATAGCTTAATCGCTCGCAAATGCATGACCTATTGCATTTACACCCACACAGAGCCACACACACAAAGCGACCCACACCCACATACAGAGCCACCCACACAGAGCCACTCACACAGAGTCATTCACATAGAGCCCCCTACAGAGCTACCCTCACACAGACAGAGCCACCCACACATAGAGCCACCTACAAAAAAAGCTATCCACACAGAGCCACACACACACACACACACAGAGCCACACACACACAGAGCCACACACACAGAGCCACAGACGCACACACACAGCCACACACACACAGAGCCCCACACACAGAGCCCCACACCCAGAGCCCCACACACACACCCAGAGCCCCACACACACACCCAGAGCCCCACACACACCCAGAGCCCCACATACACACCCAGAGCCCCAAACACACACCCAGAGCCACATACACACACAGGAGAGGAAGCACAGCGAGGGGGCAGGGAAGCAAGCACAGCCAGGGGGCAGGGGAGCAAGCACAGCCAGGGGGCAAGGGAGCAAGCACAGCCAGGGGGCAGGGGAGCAAGCACAGCCAGGGGGCAGGGGAGCAAGCACAGCCAGGGGGCAGGGGAGCAAGCACAGCCAGGGGCAGGGGAGCAAGCACAGCCAGGGGTGGTAACGCAGCACAAGCACTAACTATCATTACACCACCTTATCAAAAGGAAAAGGCAACGAGGGGGCGAGGGGGGTGAGGAGCTCACGCACACACAAGCAACGAGGGGGGGTGTAGGAGCTCAGGCACGCAGAAGCCACGAGGGGGGTGAGGAGCTGACGCACGCAGAAGCCACGAGGGGGGAGGGTGGTGAGGAGCTTACGCACACAAGCAACGAGGGGGGAGGGGGTGAGGAGCTCATGCACACAAGCAACGAGGAGGGGAGGGGGGTGAGGAGCTCATGCACAAAAGGGGGGAGGGGCTCACGCACACACAAGCAACGAGGGGGGAGGGGTTGAGGAGCTCACGCACACAAGCAACGAGTGAGTGCACTTCTGAAGCCCCCTTGCTGACTGTGTGTTGGTAACAGAGTGTATGTGAGGGGTGAGTGAGTGCACTTTTGAAGCACACCCACCATTAGTGCATGGTATTAAGCCATGTCCTGACCTCACTTTGGCCGCTCACACTGTGTTTTAGTGGGGAGCCCCCTGGCTGACAGTGTGTGGAGAGAGTCCCTACTGAGGTCAGCGTGAGTAAAGACCCCACAGTCCTGTGGAAATCACCCTGTGAGAAACCTCAAGAAAGCACTAGCACGTGAGGAAACTTGCCATTTCAATCAGGCAAAATTATAAGAAAACTCGACAGATGTCTTCTAAAACCTGTTTTTTGGGGAACAAAGGACGGGGAATTTGTAAATTGACTTCTGCCTCCTGCTTTTCAAATGCAGGCTTTCAGTTTTCATAACGGGCGCGCACTTTTAACACTAGCACCCATGCTCGTTTTGCTTTTAAACAGAAGGTCGTGCCCCTGGTTATGCTGTGAGTGCTGTCTCCATCCTGGATTTAAGGGTGCCTAGCTACTAAGCCACAATACCCGCATGCACAACACTCTCCCCGTGCCATATGCTGTGCAATTACAGGGTGTGCGTGCCGTGCCTGGAAAGCAGCAGAACAGGGGACATGCACTTCTCCATCCCAGAGTCCAAGAGTCCAAGACCCATAACGGGGAGGGCGGAGCCGCCTACGTGGTGAGTGATTCGGTGCCCAATGTCTCTCACCCTCTACTTACTCCTTTCCCATCCTCATTGTACCCTTCATGCCCTTCTCACCTGACGCATCTCTTGAAGATACTATTATAGCGCTTTCGGACCCCTCCCAACTCAGCATGGCGAAGCACCTTTATTTAATTAATATCACCAGCGCTTTCATACCCCTCCCACCTCCAAACTCAGCATGTCAAAGCACCTTTATTTATTTAACATCACTGGTGATTTCAGACCACTCCCAACACAGCACATTAAAGCCCCTTTAGTTAATGAATATCACCAGCGTTTTTAGACCCCTCCCGCCTCCCAACACAATACGGCAATGCGCCTTTATTTATTTAACATCACTGGTGATTCCAGACCACTCCCAACACAGCACGTTAAAGCCCTTTTAGTTAATGAGTATCACCAGCGTTTTTAGACCCTCCCGCCTCCCAACACAATACGGCAATGCGCCTTTATTTATTTAATGACACAGCGCTTTCAGACCCTTCCTGGCTCCCGAAAGCATGGTGAAGCGCCTTTATTGATGTACCATAACCAGCACTTTCAGATCTTTCCCGTCTCCCAACACAGTACGTCGAAGCACCTTTATTAATTTAACATCAACTGCACTGTCAGACCCCTCCCACCTCCCAAGACCGCACGGCGAAGCGACTTTATTTATTTAAAATCACCAGTTTTCCCTATAGTTTACAATACTGGGAGAAAAGGAGAAAGTTCAGTTTAACTGAGCGCAACGCGTTGGCTGCAACCTGTGCTGTGATTGAAGAAAATCAAATACTTGCAATAAAGTAAATAACTAACATACAAAAGGAATATTAGATCTTTTGAGGGTGCACCACCCAGTGGCTTATGTTTATGCATCTCTGCTCAGCAGTGGTGTCGAGCAACAACTGACACTTAGGAGGTAGTGCACCAGTACCGGAACTGTGTGGGAGGTGTGGTTCCCGAAGTCCGTTGGTGCAGCTGGGGACTGTATAATTAACCTGTTGCACTAATGAGCCTCTGTGCTGACTGACTCCCTGCTTGTTGGCCTACCTCTGATGTGCTCTCAGCAACCCCCACCCACGAAGAAAAGGCGAAAGAGGAGGGTTGTTGCACCATCAACTCGTAGAACAGGTACCTCTCCTCCAGACACATGCACTTAAGTGCTGGGATTTGGACCTTCACAGTTACTGAGCAGGTGCATTCACCCACCGCGCTGTCCAGGTGCTTTGCATTAATGCACTTCGACCACTAGTTTACACAGTGTTACATTGAGAGTATCTTATAGGAGTCACTGATAGGATTAGAAAATCCTTTCTGTGTGAAATTAATGGCAGTTGGGCTTTTTTGGTATGCTTCAATGGACGCTCGGCGGTTTACTTGAGCTCACAACTGACATTTGGATTTGAAAAGTGCGTGCGCACAACATCCGGAGAAGAGCGCAATGTGCACTGTCACCATGTGTGCCCAATGTTAAACCCAGCCCAGCACTCGAACGAGGCGGTTTCACTGTGGCCGCTCGGCAAGGCGAGTGGAGATTTCAAAATTTGCAAACATTCGTGACAAGAATTTTCTATTCTATTAAGGACTAGGAGGCGAGGATTATGCTTTCTTATTTCTTTAATGAAATGCTCAGCAGCCAATAAAAAACAACCAAAAAACTAAATTTCCCATGAACACCAGGGAATAACCATAGAGAGTAGTGTATAAAAGGTCCCAACATTAGTCTGTCTTCCTCTTTCTTTGTGGAAACACGTCCAAGTTAAAGTAAAATCCCAAATACAACAGGAACAACAACTCCAAACAAGCCGCCGTCATCCAGAGAATCCTGAAGTAGGCAGCCGAAGAACCATGGGTCCAGGAGCCAGGAGGAGAAGGCGATTCCGACGAGGAACAAACAACATCACTTCTGGTCTGAACCTGGAAAAAGATACAGAGCCATAATATCCAAAGTAATAACACTGTCAAGAGCAATGCATGGGAGGGAATAAGAAGGAACGAAATATTTGCAAATTGCATGTACACAGTCATAATACATTAGCATGCAAATATGAAGCACGAGTGGGATAATCCTCGCCTCCTAGTCCTTAATAGAATTGAAAATTCTTGTCACGAATGTTTGCAAATTTTGAATTCTATGTCAGGACAGGAGGCTCCGATTATGCTTTTTTAAAGCTGATCCACCACTACAGAAGCAACACAATCAATAGGTTTAAAATAAAACGTTTTAACTACAGAATCAGATGACCAATCTGCAGCTTTCATTATATCAAACAAAGTAACACCCATGGAATAGGCTTTGGACGCCATCGCCCCGCGTGCAGAATGCGCGCCAAACACAGAAACATCAATACCTGCTTCAGACATAAGCCACCGCACCCAGCGCGCCAAAGTAGCTGGAGTGACGGGGCGAAAGGGCTTTTGTAAAGCAATCAGCAGTTGACCCTGCATGTCCGAACGAAAAGAAGCAGTACTCACCTCGTAATCCTTTAGGCATTGCACAACGCAAAGGTTGGGATGAGAAGGAAAAGAAGGATAAGTAATAGAAGGCGTATTAGATTTTGTACGTCTGGAAAGACGAAAAGAAACCCCCTCAGGAGTAAAACTGCGACCCGCAAGATCCAAAGCGTGGACATCTGACACGCGCTTACATGAAACCAGACACAGCAACATCGTTAACTTCGCAGATAACTGTTTGCGAGATAACAAAGAATTCGAAGGCCAGGCTTCCAGGAACCGGAGAACAACCGAAACATCCCATAAGGTAACATATTTAGGAGCGGGAGGTTTCGCAAAACGAATTCCTTTAAGTAACCTAGAAACAAAAGGATGTTCACCCGCAGGTTTTCCATCGATGTGGGCATGACCCGCCGAAATAGCCGATCGGAAACCATTGATAGTCGAGTAAGCCAGACCAGAGGTGGCTAAAGAGGCCAAGAAATTAACAATCACACTGACATTTGCTGAAATGGGATCAACTTGTTGTTGAGCACACCAATCACACCATCGCTTCCAAGCCCCTTTATAGCGTTTGTGAGTATTGGGAGCCCATGCCTCGCTAAGGAATTTGGAAGCGTCGCTTGAAATGCCTGGGATCGTCCAACAATCCCCGAGATCTTCCACGCGAGCAGTTGAAGGGAGCCTGAGAGGATCAGGGGATGAGGATCTCCGAGAGGATCCAATAAGAGATTCCACAATGGGGGAAGGAGAAACGGCAGAGCGGAACACATTTCCAGAAGTACCGGAAACCATGCTTGAGCCCTCCAGAGAGGGGCAATCAGAATCAGATCCGTCTGAAACCGTTTGGTGTAAGCCAATACCCTGGGAATCATTAGAAACGGTGGAAAAGCATAGCAAAGGGTCGATGGCCACTGCTGGAGAAAAGCATCTGTGGCCAGAGCCTGCGGATCCTGTCTCCAACTGTAAAAGCGCGGAAGTTGCGCATTGAGGCGAGAGGCAAACAGATCTAGCTGACAAGGACCCCAACGCCGAAGGAGAGCACAGAAGACTCGAGGGTGAAGCCTCCAGTCACTGTAATCCCGGAGATGTCTGGAGTGCCAGTCCGCTATCTGATTGTGGCATCCTGGAAGATATTCCGCAATAACAGTGATCTTCCTCTGCAGACAGAAGTGCCAGAAATCCTTGGCGATCTCCGCCAACACTTTGGACCTGGTCCCGCCCAGTTTGTTCACATAACGGACTGCAGACACATTGTCCATCCGGAGAAGGACACAACAACTCGGTTGTAGGGGGGAGAAACACTTGATCGCAAAGGAACCCGCTAGGAGTTCCAGACAGTTGATATGAAGAGTCAACTCCTGTGGGGACCAACGACCCCCGGTCGAGACAGAACCGCAGCGGGCTCCCCAACCCCACCGACTGGCATCGGATTCTATCACTAGATCCGGGGACGCACCGAAGAGGGCTCGACCATTCCAGGCCTCCATGTGGTCCAACCACCACTGCATTTCCCAACGGACCTCCTCCGTAAGAGGGATCTGATCGGAGTATCCGAGGCCCTTCCGGAGATGCAGAATTTTCAGTCGTTGCATCGCCCTGTAATGCAGCGGACCTGGAAATATCGCTTGAATGGACGACGCCAGCAGACCCACTACACGTGCCAACGACCTCAACGACACAGTCGGTCTGGAAATAACAGATGTCAACTCTCTCTTGATGTAACGCATCTTTTGCTTGGGCAAGAGGAGTTGACAAGCCACAGAATCGATCTGGAAACCCAGGAAGTCTATAGACTGGGCAGGGACCAAGACCGACTTCTGAACATTGATCAGAAAACCTAGAGACTGTAATAGATCGATGGACCATTCCAGATGACGTAGAAGTTGAAGAGGACAATCCGCCATAAGGAGAATATCGTCCAGATAAATAATCAACCGCACACCCCGAGACCGTAGATGTTCCACAACTGGTCTCAACAGTTTCGTGAAGCACCACGGTGCCGATGACAGACCGAACGGGAGAACCTGATACTCGTACCAAACTCCCTGCCAGAGGAACTGGAGAAAACGGCGATGAGGCTTGTAAATTGGAATCGAGAGTTATGCCTCTTTGAGATCCAGACGGACCATCCAGTCCCCCTCTCGCAAGAGATCCCTCAGAAGATGGATGCCCTCCATCTTGAAATGGCGATAGACCACCCCCCCGTTGAAGTCTTTCAGGTTGAGAACTAGGCGGGAGCCGCCCCCTTTCTTCTCGACCAGAAAGACTGAACTGGCAAACCCCAAGGGATGACGGGTTGTGGGAACAATCGCCCCTTTCTTGAGGAGGGTGTCTATTTCCCCGGAGAGACAAACCTGGTCCTGTAGAGGAAAATGTAAACAAGGGGGGGGACGGGTCTGACGCACTGGGTGATAAAACTCTATTCTGAACCCTTGAACTGTTTGTAGCACCCATGCATCGCTGGAGATCATGCGCCAATTTTGCAGGAAAAATTGAATGCGACCCCTCAACATATCGCATGCATGAATCAGGCTCACCTGTAGAGGAGGCATCATGGTATTGTCCCTGCTGACCGCCAGAACGGCCTTTTCCGTACTGGCCTTTTCCTTTCCTTGAGGGGTAAAAGTTGGCTCGGGTGGAATAGCCGGTGTCATAGGAACCTCTCTGCTGAGAGGAATTGCCCCTCTGGGACTGGTTCGCAGAGCCACGGCCGAACGAGCGTCCCCTACCTCGTCCGGCCTTTGCAAAAACCGGGCGCATTGCCCGCCTCAAGGATGCCTGCGCCTTGTCTATCCCGCTGAATGTGGAGACAAAGCGTGTGAGTTCCTTAAGGAACGGCTGTCCAAACAACAGTCCCTGAGCCTCAGGACCAGACTCTGAAGTGGCCAATTCCGAAAGTTTCGGATCCAGTTTCAAGAGGATGGATCTGCGACGTTCTGCAGACATCGCGCAGTTGGCATTACCCAGATAACATATCGCCCGTTGGGCCCATTCGATCAATTCCTTCGGGTTCACCAGAGCAGAAGCCTCTTCAGCCTTGTAGCCGAGATCCAAGATCTTGGTGAGCGGAGCCAGCAAGTCGAGCATCTTGTCCTGACAGGAACGCCAAGATCTATCCAGGCCCTTCTTAGGGTCCTTTGAATATTTTTTCGGATACGTGACCATCATGGGGTCCACCTCAGGAGTGTCGGCCAAATGGTCCGCCAACTCTGGTCTCGGGCACTCTGAGCGCAACCGTGCCCTAACCGAGGCCTCAAAAGGCTGACAAATGTGAGTCTCAATATAGGCAGCCACTGCAGGTGAAGGCACCCAGGTTGAAGAGTTCGGGTGGACAATATCCGCCGGCTCGAAATTAAGCACCGGAGGACGCTCAGGGGCGTCCACAAAATGTTCCTTACAGACCCTTTTCCGAGGAGGCGGTGAAGCATGATCCGAAGATGCGGAAGAGTGGGCATTATCTGATTCAGACTCATGCCGAGCAGAAGAAGATGAAGGAGCCGCCGCCAAACTCTTCGCTAGGCGTTGAAAGTCTGCTTTATGAGGATTGACCGGCGACTTAGCCGATTTCTTGGCAGCAGGCAGCCAACCCTGCTGTTGTGCGTAAAGATTCAGGTGACGCTTCAAGGGGTTGATTGCACGCACCAGTGCCTTGTTGACAGACTGTTGGACCCCTCTATCCAACTGCTCCACCAAATTCTGTTCCAAGGAGTCCTCCTCCTCGACATCATAACAGTAGTCGTCATCAGCGTCCTAATATTCAGCCATTCTACCAGGTAGAAAAGTAAATGCCCACAAGACGACTAAAATCCGGAGTGTCAAAACACCAGTCAAGGGGGAGTGTGAAGACCCCAAAGCAGGCTTCGAACGAAGCAGGACCGGGTCCGACTAGAAACTTTTTCAAGCGTGGAGGGAGCCAAAGCCTGCACAGCACCAAACACACTCTAGGCAGAGCCTATGCCACAATGTTGCAACCCAAGTCTTCAAGAGACCTCGGTGTCTGACGAGGTTAAAGTCTGGAGACAGGCTGTGGGCAGAACGCCAAGAACGTCGTCACTCAACCAGTTCTGAGGAGAAACCCCGAGACCGGAAATAGGACAGTGCGCATGCGCGACTGTCGCCTGTCACCAAACACCGTCTCGAGAGCGCTCGCGCTCCCCTAAAGAAATGGAAACCCCTGCTCCCGCTCCACCAAAGAACACGAGCGCGAGACAGCGCTCGGAACAAACGGAGGTGAACCACACGCTCCAAACGGAAGAGGAACTGCCCAAGAGTAGCGGAGAAAAGACACGTATGTAGAAACGGAGACAAGCCCCAAATACGTGAACCACAATGCGCAAAGCACAAATGGTAAGCTAAGCAACAAAGTCAAACCAAGTAACAATATGCTTAGAAAAGAAAATAATGCACTTAACTGGCTGCGGAGCAGCAAAGAAAGAGGAAGACAGACTAATGTTGGGACCTTTTATACACTACTCTCTATGTTTATTCCCTGGTGTTCATGGGAAATGTAGTTTTTTGGTTGTTTTTTATTGGCTGCTGAGCATTTCATTAAAGAAATGAGAAAGCATAATCGGAGCCTCCTGTCCTGACATAGAATTATGGGAAGCCTGCTTCATGTTCCCGTTGACTCGTAACACGTGGCCGTTCATTTGATACTAAACAAGCCGAAGCGCCAGCAGGCTGCAGCAGTTTCATTTTTGGCCACATCTCGCGAGCTATGTTTGTAAATCAGTACAGGAGCTGAAATGATGAGTTCGGGCGGTGGGTATATCCTGCGGTGCGGCATACCTGCTAGAAGACGAAAGCCAGGCGCTGTCCTGGCTCCCAGTGACCTGCAGTCAGCCCCCACAGCTCGGATTGCTGTGCATTTGCTCCCCCTGGTGGATTCTGTAGAAACTGCGTGTGCCGACAGAGAGCAACTACTTCAAGCAGCCAGGGCATTTTTATTAGGCCTATGAAAGCAATCGGTAGAATGTGTTGCTCATCTGCATTGAAAGCATGTCTCGTGAGCCCTCCCTTTGTGACCTTTCTGTTATAGAGCGTTCCGCTGATTTATAGCTGGGATTGCATAATATAAATAACACAGAGTAAGGTTGCTTATCTAAGGAAGACAATAGTTCACACCAAATGCGTGCCATTTTAAGACCAACCCCACTCACAAATGTAAACAATAAAGGTAAACACTGTCTTGAGATAGGAATAATCTAAGCACCCCACAAGGGAGAAGTTGCATTGGCACATCTTTCCCAAACAGCTCTGATAGCACGCACAGGGGCATGGTACGGTGGTAGAATAGGACATCACAGCGTCCAGTGCCAGGAAGACAGTATAAGGCCAGACATCTATAGCAGCACAAAGCACCCCCCCTCCCTTACCAATGGCACGGTTTGTAGGTAGCATTTGCTATTCTGGAATGGCTGAGTGAAAAAGCGCGTCAAATCGAAAGTATTCTCGTTACTTTTCAAATACCGGCCAGGAAGTAGCTCTGAATTTCTAGCCACCCAGTGGTGAATGCTAGGGTAAGTGGAGGCCACCTGAGAAAATACGGTCATGCGTAGAAAGCAGTGTTTAGAAATGGAATAAGATGCAACGGTTTCCTTGAGGCGCCGCGGATCAAGAGTGGCCTCGCACTGCAGTTATTATGAGGAGAGGACATTCATTCGGAACGAACACAGAAGCTTCGCGGCATGGCACTTGAAACGTTAGTTGCTTAGCGTGAATCTCGGCAGCTGCTAAGGCAATTAATGAGGGTATAGGACGTGACGCCGTATAATTCGGGTTTCTCTGAGGCAGAAAACAGCAAAGCTGGGGTACCATTTAACTCAGGGAAACGCGAAGCCCGCTCTCTGACCTCGACTCGCGTGCATACTTAACAAGCATGAAGCACGGCGGACAGGGGGGGGCGGGAACGGCGCACGGACAGCGGGGGGGCGGGAACGGCGCGCGTGCAGGGGCTGCCGATTCGATTCTCTCTCGAAAATGGGCACACAGAGACTGCCAGGTGGAGGAGGCTGCGACTTCTTGGGGCGGCTGTTGTTGAGAAATGGCCTAAAGAAAAGCGCCGCCATTTTCAGATTCGGGGGCGTGTTTTTTGCGCCCTGAGTGACAGACGACGTCACAGGGCTAAAGAATGCAAAAAATCACGCCCCCGAATCCGAAAAAGATGGAGCTTATTTGGAGGGACGGCTCTCTCCTCCAATGGCTGGCCTCCTTTTAGGAAGCCAGCCAATGGTGGAGAGACAGAGCAGGGAGGCGGATTCTGAAGCCCCACTAGAGGACATTAATTCTCCTGACCGGAAGCTGCTTCGCAGCTTAACGGTCCCGAGACCTAAAAAGGGGGGAAAGGGGAGTTTGCTCCAGTGGAACGTGCGGAAAGAGAGATTGCTCTAGTGTAGAAGGGATGAAAAAGAATTTCAGGCGGTGTGATAAGAAGAATTTAAAGTCATTCATATACTGGACTGATAAACACATCTCAGTCTTTGTTAGCCTGGCCACATTCAGACAATCAAGGTTCCTTTACATTCAATTTCAAATATACAGCTGTATCCTTGTGTGGCACGTTGGGTTTGGGGCTTGTGATCCAGGCTAATTATATATGGGCGTCAACGTTCCGACCCGACTTTGGGCTCAGAGGGCGATTTGGGGCCTCGGCCTGCGGGTCTTCCTCAGGACAGTGTGGGGCAACCTGAGTAGAGGTGTGATGTCCGTGTTGCACACCTGCAGGGTCTTGTGGGGCGCAGGGTATTCCTCCCGTCTAGTTTACACGGTAGGTGTCCTCATTCGTTAATGAAGGGTAACGCACTAGATCGATTTCAAGGTAGTAAACGCTGGTGCTTGTGACTTGTACAAGCGGCGTTCGTGGTCCGCACGAGTTTGTAGCATATTTTCATAAAATAAATAACAAGTGTTATTTTGAATTACATGTCCCTGTTCATATTACTTATCGCTCCCTGAGATATTTATTATCTATCTCGACTCTAGCGCATTGTCACTAATTTTGACACCGCCTTTTCTTTGGACCTTGTTTGGCCACCTTGGTTCACTTATTGTTTTCCTTACTACACCTCTTCTGGGTATCACCATACTAATTCCCCAACCCCCTCCGGTAGGATCCCCAGATCTTTCTCCTACTGATCCTTCAGGGCTTCTGAAGGTGCTTGGCTAGTTGATATGTGTGTTTTCTAATTATGGGAGGCTGTGTGTGTGTGTGTGTTCAGGGGAATAACGAGAAACCTATATTCCAAGGGCGTTTCATCAGCCACCTCTTTGAGTCAGTTTATATATTGTGTTAGGACATGTTTTTATATATCGGTATTGGTAACTGTCTGGTGGTTCGTACTCTTTCTTGAATTCTCCAAAGGGGAGAATCAAGTGGGTGACCCAGACATCAACCAGTTTGGATATTCCTAGCGTATTACATTGTTTCCATTCCTTCAGATTCTTTATATCTGCTAATAAGGCTGATTCCCATCAGGGGGTCCCTTTTGTAACCTCCCCCACAAACCATGTTGTCATGCCACTTTCCCCCAAAAACTATATCCAACTGCCATACTTAATTTGAATTACAAAATTCTTGGCCTCCCGCCTTCTTCCAAATGTTTCCCAACTGATCCACTCAGACCAAAATGGTTTCATTCCCTATGGACAAATACAAGGAGATGGACTGAGCGCTGAAACTTTTCAGACACAGATCTGAGTTGGATTCCTATAGGACACCTCCCTAAATTTGAGGCGTCTCTATGACCTGAGTCAGTGGCTCTGAACCTGGAACTCTAGAAGGTTTTCAACTTCCTACTCTGAGATTACCTTTTTGAGGGCCTGTGGTACTTCGGAGACTGCACTATCTGACAAATAAAACTTTTACAGTGTCCTACTGCACAAGTGTGGATAGGCTTATTTCTCCCTCCTTTGCGATCCTTAGGGGGGCAAGACTGGGCTACCCCTTGCCCCCATGCTTTTCGCTTTGGCTGTGGAATCACTTGTTGAGTGGTTGTGTGTTTGGGGGTGGAGGGGACACTTCATTGGACATACCTTTCGTGAACAGAGCATACTTCATTTTACTGTACGTAGATGATCATCTCATTCATCTTAAAGACATCTAAGAGGGATCACTCTAGCATTGTCCAGATCTTCGGGGACCTCACCACCACCTCTGGTCTTCAGGTTAATTAGTTGACCTCCCAGGAAAAGGGATGGATGTGGTAGGGTACTACCTTTTAGTTACTTTAGGATTAGGATTTTTCATAGAAACCGAGGTCCACTGTATGGAAATTTGATTTGCCCTCTATTTCCAGGTGGCGTTTAGGAAGACTCTTGCTTTCGCACCTATAGGTTGTACTACCCTTTTGAAGATGGTTGTCTTAATCCGAATGCTATACTGTTTTGCCAATCTGCCCACCACCTTGCAGAGTAAGTTCTTTTGAGGTCTAAGTAAATTTTTGGGTGAACATATTTGGCCTACTAGTTAATGCATAGTAGTTCTCATCGAGCTGCATCTCCCTGTTGAGGAGAGTGGCTTGAGGGCTCTGTATTTTGAACTATATTTTTTCACTGGCTAACTATACTGGCTCAGTAGATGGCTAGCGGCCCACTCTCCTGATGAGATTTGGGCAGGTGGGAACCCACTCCTACCAGAAGGACTAAACGGGCTCCTGATTTCCAGTACACCTTGGCCTAGCACCCATCCCTGGGATGTATGTAGTGCTACTCCCGCAGGAAGTGAACCTGTATGCCCCAGCAATTTCCTGTTGGGCCTCCCCGGACTACAGGACCCCTCTGGCAGGGGGGTCCGGAAATATTGGCATAATTAAAATCTCTCAGCCCCAGGGGACCTTTTTCAGAGGGTTACTTCCTCTCTTTCAACAAGCTCTAAAAAAATTTGCTCTCCAAGCAGGTCAGCTCCAAGTCGCCATATATTTTGTGGTTTTACAAATCACCTCTCTCTCACTTTTACCCCAGTCTTTTTTCTGCAAGAAAAACAAGAGGCAGCAGCGGGGAGGGTGTTCCACGAAAAGGAATGGACTGGGGCCTGAGCTTACCCTTACTGCATCTCCTGGAATGCTAAATTTAAACTCCTTCAATATTATATTTTGCTTAGACCTTATCTCTCCGCATGCAGGTATAAATATTTTTTCCAGCATGCTTGCATCATCTGCCCCCATACTCTGCAGAAACTGTGGACTTTCAGCATATGCTCTGCGATTGTCCTGAGCTTGAGTCCTATTGGATTTTGGTGTTGATCTCCACTATTATCATGAAACCCATCCCTCGAGACTAGGTTGCCGTATATTTAAGTGCTCTAAAAAGAATAAGGTGGCGGTCCGCTGTGCCAACCTTGCACTCTACCTAGCCAAACACACCATCGCTATAAATTGGAAAGTCAAAACCCCTCTCTCTTTTTTGTATCCTGCCATACAGCTCTTGTTAAGTGGGTTAGAGGCTGAGAGAAAAGCCCTCCATAGAGAGGCCTACGCAATAGCTGGGTCCTGAGATACAAATCTACTATCTCTACGAACACCCCAGGCAGACAACACTCCTTCCCTCCACCCTCCGTCCGTTCCTTATACCACCCACTCCCTTTGCATCTTTATTTCACCTTTATTTTGAACCTAATACGGTTGCATACTGTTTACACTGTTGGGCCAAAGCAGCTGTTACTTGTGCAGCATGGGTTTCATGCAGACCTAGGTCCCCTTCTCCCCATCCTTGCCCCCTCCCAGTTAAGGTGATACATTGTTTCTTAGTGTCATCCCAAATTATACTGAGCAAATTGCAGTCAAATAAACTCATACAGCACGAGACACCCCAAGAGTGTCCATATTACAGATGATGTATCCTTGCCCTGATGTTACTCAATGTATCACTAGTACATTTGGTAGAAATATATGTGGATAAGCCCTCCATAGACATTCACAACTTCGGTTTAACTCACAGTATAAGATATTCAACAAATCTGTCAATAGACGTTTCTACCAAAGCCCCCGTCTCTTGAAAGTAACAAATATTGTTTGATTGAATAGATGCTTGCCAGTCGGGGCTGTCTATTGCAGAGGTCTTCAAGCTTTTGTAGGTTGAGCCCCCCAGCTGAATTTATTTAGATTTTGGGCCCTCCACCACCATTTCTGGAATCTGGTACACTACATAATCGACCTCTACACGCATATCCCGGGCCACATCGAGCAAATAATGTTCACCACAATAAGAGTGTATAGTAAACTGCAGGTTTGTGAGTGGGTGTGGTCAAACGACCGAGGCTTATTACTCTGCTCTAAACACCATTTTGAAAGATAAAATGTCCGCAAATTGTTTTTACTGGGATGCTTTGTTTTACACATGACATAGATTGATAATAACACCGACAACATATATGTGACAGGTGTGCCTGTTTTTCGCCAGACTGTCAATCTGTGGATGGATTTTTGCTACTGCCATCCCCAGGTTGTGCTCCACATCCTGTCTTGAACGGTACTTAGTCTTTAATACCGCAAGTGCTGAGAACCCAATCTCACATAAATAGGACGAGCTGAAAGGCAAGAGAGTTTTGATAGTAGTTTCTCTCAAAGTGAATACCCTGCAGACATTTTCAGCCAAAACAGGGACTTTAAGGGAGACAGTGTTGTCAGATTTTTCTAGCACTCCATAGCTCAGAGCTTGTACACGAGAAACAATTCTTCTCTAGAAATCATTACCAAACGTTTTAGGCAGCATTATAATGGGATAATTGCCCACCAACCAGTTATGGATCCGAAGACAAAGTTGAAAGTCCACAGAGGGGGCTTTGAACGAACACCTAATTGAGAATTCTTTAGTGGTACGATAAGTTGCTTGCCTGAAGCAGTGGGGGTTTAGGACACGTTGGGCTTATGTTTAAAAAAAATAGAACTAATAATACATTAATAATGTCTATTTTACTTCAGAGCAATGTTGTCTGACAGACTTTGTGGTGGCAGGGAAATGTTAAGGATTTTGGGTTCCCTGGACCGAAACTATTTTGGGGGCTCCTGTTCAGTACAGCTTTGAGTTTAAATGATTTACTTTCCGCTCTGCCATACCCTCTTTAGCCAGGATACTAAGGGTGCACAGGCACTGTGGTCAGAATTCTAAAAGCGTTCACATCTAATATTCAGAGATAGTGATGTGTTTTTACTGTAGTAACAAAGCAGCAGCCCACTAATTTTACAGCGAATAATATCTGTGATATCCTCCAATTTGAGGACCTGCCTGGATCTAAAATAAACTTTTTATGGTTGTTGCATGAAACAAACACATTTCTGCAAATAGTAATAGACTTCCTCACATCAATCACATTAAAAATAAATTAAACAAAACGGTATTTACAAGAATCTGTTTTGGAATTATTCCAGGCCATCAGGGCAAACACAGAGCTGTCTCTATCAATGGGCCACTAATCTCAAGGGGTGTAGGGAGAAAGAGGTAAGGCTACCCCCCACTCAATCACAGTTAATCAAAATGTAACCCTACCTCAGTAAATACAACATCCACTTTCTTGACCACAACACGGGTAAACGACAACACTGTCTTTTTCTATACCCTAGGTGTGTATACTAACAATCAATGGGCCCCCTGAAAGGCTGGATTGCAGTGCATGTAAATGTGTCCTTTTGTAATTTAGGATGAAAACCTTGATGGGACAAGACATGCCCGAACTTGTGTACAGGGGCGCAACCAGACCCGAACTTCGGGTGGGGGCTAACACTCTCAGCCAGGGCTGGCCCTAGCACTTGTTGCACACAGTACACCAGTCTTTTTTGGCGCCCCTCCCCCATTTCCTCCTCCTCCACCATAAATTTCCTCACTACCACTCGCCAATGATGCACCTCATCGCTCTATAGCACCTTTCTGGCAAATATTTCATTTTTTATACAGCACTACTCATTGTTTACTCACACTCAGTTCAGTGATCTGTTTGGTACATGTTCTTTGTAGCAGGCCCATTAAACCTCTGCACTGTGTGGGTGGTAGGAGTGCCTATGTGAGTGCACGGTGAGCGATTTGACAGTGTGAGAGGAGGGTGAGAGGAGTGAGTGCAGGGTGAGTGAGATGACCATATGAATTTGTGTGTGGATGTAAGTGCAGAGTGGGACAAATTAATGTATGGTTAGTGATGGGCTCATTTGAGTGAGATTGCAGATTGAGCAGTGAGGGGAACAGGTGAGTGAAGTTCACAATAGTGCAGGTCGAGTAGTGTACTTGTGTGACAGCAGGGTGAGGTACAGGGTGAACAGCGCAAGTGCATTGTGAGTACAGAGTGATCACTGTGAGTGCAGGGTAAGCGGGTGACTGGTATGAGTGCATGGTGATCAGTGTGAGGGCATTGTGATTGCGGTGAGTGCAGAGTGAACGTGAAAGTGAAGGGCGAGAATGAGGAGTCAGTTGTCTGAATGCAGGGGACATGCCCAGATACTTGAATTAACTCAGTATGTTATTGACGATGGCGTAGCGCAGGGCTTTAAGTGGGATGAAAAAACTGGGGGGTCTCTCAAAGGGTCGTGGCCTATGTAATTAAGGGCATGGCTTACAAACACATAGGGTAAAAATCTGAGCTTAGCATAGTGCCGCCAGACTTGTTTTTTGCTGTTTCTGTTATTGTATCCAGATATATGATACAACAAGTAACATCATACCTATAAGTAAAGACTAATGGCTTTGCCAGTGGTTGTTAGTTGTATATGATAATTAAGCAGCAACTATTGCCTATATATAATATCGAAAAAGCTTCCACTTAAAGCCCTAGCCACGACGATGTTACTGCTCCTGCGTTTCAAAAAGAGAAGGGAAATCCAGAGAGAAAATGACTCTCTTTAAAGGATTTCCCTTCCCCTACAATGCTCACCTGGCATGCCGTCATGCCGTAACTTATCTGCGAGTGAAAAGTGAGCAGTACGCGCACATTGATGTGCCGCTGTCACTGTAGTCCGGAACAAAATGGACCGCCTGTGCCAGGGCATGAAACAGAGCCTGATAGAGACCTGTTTCGAGGCCTCCTTTAAAAAACTGCTGGTGCTCAGACCCTGTGAGACCTGGTCCACTTAAAGCATTGGCGTAGTGTTTCAGATATGCTAAACTGTTGCTATTATACCATTAATCAGGGATCAGGGTGGAGGAAATAAGTCTGCTGATCTTGCAACAAACTTCCAGTCTTATGATCAGGGTGCCTGCTCATTATTTTGATGTCCCAGGTGGTACAAAAATAAGCAGTCACCCAAAGCTGTATTGTCAGCACTTATCTGTGCATACTTTGAACAGCAAATATAAATAGAAATAACTTATAATTGTTTTCTAGGGCTGGCTGCCTGAATGATCCATGACTGATAATACAAGGGAACAAAGACAGAAAAGTCACATTACAAATGAATAGATACTTCCTTTTTTATAACCATATTTAGTTTCAAGACACGCAATTTGCAGGCTGTTTTTTTTTTTTTTACAAACAAATCAAACCTTTATTAGAATGTATGCCATTTCTCACCATTATCAGATCAGTGCACAACACAATGTAAACAAGCATTTGCAATGCAATAGGTCTCGCATCATTAAAGTTTGAGCTATTGGCATTTTGAATAATGCAACACCAATAGCTCAAACTTTAATAATGCGAGACCTATTGCATTGCAAATGCTTGTTTTTTATGGTTTTGGAGCTCCTGTTGGCCTTCATTATCCTAGCAACCAATGGAGCTGAAGTATTTCTTTTTTGGCATCTGGCCAGCTGTGCCCAGTAGCAGGCAGGGTATTTATTCAGAAATTGGGCTTCGGCCACATTCTGGCCATGCTGCTGTTTGACTTACTCTCTGCCCCTGCAGATTGGCATCACGAAGTCCTAGAACTTTCAAAAAGTCTCATCCAAGGAGTTGGCAGTGTGTAGGGTATTAGGGACGGGTAGCAGAAGGGGTGGGGTCTCGTTGTTTCAAACGATGGAGCTAAGTTTTGCATTTTCATCAATGTTTTCCCCAAATATTTGTAAAGAGATTTTAGAAACAATTTAAAAGGGCAATTCATGACATAATCCAGTACTTAGTCTTTTTGTCTAGTGCTTTGAGACCGGCCAAAGTACACAATCTTATTGCTTTACATTTAGAGTCTCGGAAGCAATCTTCAAACCCAGCTAATGAGCCATCCGAACCCTTTCCAGTACTTGTAAGCACCACGCTGGTTGCAAAAATGGAAATCGGGCACTTTCCTCGAATCTTGCCGTGCATACATTTAAAATAATCCCTGATCAATGACTCGCAGGCTCGTCACTGCACCCTGGCACAGCGGGATTTAAGGGTGGGGCATGGCGGACTTGGCGGGGAATTTAATAACCTGTGTAATGCTTATGACCCAGTATCTATGATTGATGCGGGCGAGAATGTATGTCCTTTTTATAGACTGACTGACTGTTCCTTCACCTGATCTCGGGGCTGACCGATTGGGTTTCCCCTTGGTGCAAGTGGCACACGGCCCTCCAAAACCGCGGTCTGTCACATTAGGTTCATATCAAGGCTGAGCCTCGTCGACACCACTTACATAGGGGGGGGTGAGCCAACAGATTTACAGGGAGCGCCGCGCCAAAAGTCTGACTCTGCTCTTAGGGCCCGTGCACGAGCCAAGCTCTGAAAATGCTTGCTATGCAAACCACACAACAAACATCACGTGAAATGTGATTAAGTCATTTCAAAGTTCAAACAAGTAAATGGTGTTTTACAAATCTATTAAATACTCCTGCAAGGCTGCAGTTACGTCATTAGTGAATGTGCGCATTGTACCTGCATGTATATCAATGCTCCTACCTTTGTACTTCACTGTGCAGACAGGCAAGTAGAGGTACATTGCGAGGGGTTGGTAGCCTTCAGGGGTGTGGAATTTTATGAAATATGTACTTGTCCATGGGACAAGTAGCTTCATAAATCTACATGTCCTGTAACAAAATCCACTTGTCCCTTTGGTGCCATGTAGTGCGCCGTCAAATAATGGCTGCAATCTCTTTATAGAAGAGCTCTGATAATAGCCTTTCTGGTTATGTCAGGCTATTACTATAGAAAGATTTGAATTATGGAGTTTTTCACCAGCTCTTCTGTAATCTTTTCCCATACTGAGAAAGGTCGGCAATTTACCCCTGACAATGGCAGAAGTAAAGTTTCTTCCATGGCTGGGAAAAATGTGGTTGGAGAAAAAGTGAACTTGTAAACAGTCAACAGATTTCCGCTGGAGCATATTCATATTTGCTCATGCTAAGATGCAATTCTCAAATATTTTCTAGGACTACGGTTTCCTGGCCTACTTAAGGAAATTCATGTGAATTCATGAAAAACGTAGATCTGCATGAATACAAAGTCATATATCATAGGTGCCCTTTGTGACTTTAACAACTGAGCCCCTAATTAAATCTGAGTTAACCAAGACTTTGTGCTTTTATTAAAATGCTATCTCTTCCTATCTGTGAGCTGGCTTCATTGTGTGCTCTTTTATAAAGTAGTTTTGTTCAGTGCCAGGAATTTCTATGGCAATATGGCCTTTATGAGACCAAATACCAGCCGTCTAGTAAGAACGCGTTGGCATACAGCAGCATGCCTACCTGATAATCCCAAGGTAGAGAAACGAGCATAGTGTAGGCCAAGTGAGTAACCAGAAAATTAAAATACCCACCACGTTGATCCAAAGTTCTTATGACACCAAGCAAGCACAAAATTAATTGGAATCCTCGCCAGAATAGCTCTCTTGTCTCTTCCATCTGAGCATCTATCCATTCATCCTTTAACACACTGATATCTAGCATTTCACCTTTACATTGGCCCCCATTCAGTCTTTTATCCACTAGCCTTTCACCAAACTGTTCGTCCGTCAGTCCATCCGCTCATCCATTTCCAAACCTACCCATCCATCTCCAAACCTATTCATTTCAACCATCCATCCATCTGCTCATCCATACACCCTCCCTTTCACTCATCCTTCCACCCTCCCTTTCACTCATCCTTCCACCCACTCTTCAACCCATCCATCAATCCATCCTTCCACTCATCCATCCATTTATCCTTTACACTCATCCATCCTTTCGCTCTCTAATCCTTAAACCCTGTAACCCATCCATCCATCCATCCATCCATCTAGCCAGCCACACTTTCACTCACTCATCCTTTCCCCAACATCCATTCATCCTTTCACAATTACGAATCTTTGTCTGCCGAGCTGCAGATAGAAGAGGCCCATCAAGAGCTCCGCCTCTACTGTAGCTGAAAAGTGTGGTGTTCATGAAGCCCCTGTTCAAAGCTATCCTGCCATCTCCAAACCTATCGACCCAACTGATCAATCCAGCCTTCCTTTCACTCATCCATCCATCCTTTCACTCTACACATCCTCCTCTTCACTCCTATTCATTCATCCTTTCACTCATCCATCCACCCATCTATCCTCCTTTTCACTCATCTATCCATTCACTTCCTCCATTTATGCTTTCGCTCGTCCATCCACCCTTTCACCCGTACATCTTCTGTTTCGCTCATATATCCACCCACCCTTCACTAATTCCTCCATCCACCTTTACACTCAACTGTCCACCCATCCATCCATCAACCCTTCGACCAGGCCACCCACCCATCCATCCCCGCCCACTCAGCCATTTATCCACCATTCCCACTCAGCCATCTATCCACCATTCCCACTCAGCCATCTATCCCCGCCCACTCAGCCATCTATTCATCTACTATCTCACCACTTAATCCACCCTTTCAATAAGCCGTCCATCCTTTCAGTCATCAATCACCTTTCGACCTATCCATCCACTCACCCCTCCCTTCATTCACCCTTGCACTTATCCTACCATTCTTTCAAACATCCATCCTTACATCCATTCACTCATTCATCCATGTATCTTCCCTTTCACTACACTTTCATTCATCCATATATCATCCAGCCTTTCACTCATTCATCCATATATTTATCCATTCACCCTTACACTCAATGTATGCATCTATCATCCACTCTTGCACGTATTCATCCATGCATCTATCCATCCACCCTTTCACTTATTCATACATGCATCTATCCATCCACTCTTTCATACAGCACCTATCCATCCACCCTTTCACTCATTCATTCATGCATCTAAACATCCACCCTTTCACTCCATTCATTCATCCAACTATCCATCCAGCCTCACTTATTCATCCATGCATCTATCCATTCACCCTTTCACTCAATGTATGCATCCATCATCCACTCTTGCACGTATTCATCCATGCATTTATATATCCACTCGTTTACTGATTTATACATGCATCTATCCATTCACCCTTTCACTCATTAATGTATGCATCTGTCATCCACTCTTCCATGTATTCATCCATGCATCTATACATCCACCCGTGCACTTATTCATAAATGCATCTATCCATCCACCCTTTCACTATTCATCCATGCATCTATTCATCCACCCATTCACTCACTCTCCCACCCACCCTTTCAAGTATATTATGGGCCTTTGTCTGCGGACCTGCAGGCTGAAGAGGCCCATCAAAAACTCTACAGCTGCTGTAGTTGCTACAGCGGTGTATTCACAATGCCCCTGGTGCAGGCACAAAGTGAGATGAGAGGCCTAGTGCAAGAACAGAATTGGGGGTGGCCTTCGGCCTGCATGAAAGCCCCTGGGGAAACTGATCAGCTTTAATGTAGGCCCTCGATGAAGTAAGATATGAGAGGCCAAGGGGAGCGGGTGAGGGATGTCAGAGTGCAGCGGAGGGTGGAGTGGTTCAGGCACCGGGTGTAACATAAGGTGTACAGAAAACACAAAGTTCCAAGGATGGGGTGCATAAGAAGGGAAATCAAATTGAGTTGAAGATGAGCAGGGATATTGGAGCCCTATGAGGCCCAGGAGTGGAGCAGAGAATACAAGGCAGGGGTCATACAGTTCAAGTCAGAGCAAGAGGCCAAGAGGCACAAAAAGCAGCCTCTTACTTGTCATTGCTGCGAGTGTACTAGGGCTGCAGAAGCTCGATGTGTGTCTCATGCTTGAAGATAATAAACAGACCAGGGGAGAACCTGGAAGCCACACGAGCTTATCGAGCTGGCTCAAACTTTGAGCTCTGCTTTATCATTTTATTGTTCTGCTCTGGGGAAATTAAAATGCAGGCCCTAGTTTTGCAATGACCCTTTCACTGCCAATAAACTGCTCAGAGCAACTTATCTACTGGCTGTGACCTACAGGGTTGAACAGCTGTGTATCTTATTACTATAAAACGGTCTACTTGTCCTTTGGACAAAATGCAAATTAAAACCTCTAGCCCTCCTAAGAAATCTAGATGTCTCGGGCGTCGGGAGATAGGAATTCCCCACCCCTGAGCCTTTCTTTAGAGGGGGACTAATTCGATAGACAGAGTGCCTGTGAGAAGGACTGAAAACATAACAAAAGCCTAAGTTTCAAACAAATGGTGTTTTAAAAAACTGTGAAGTATTCCTGCACCGCTAAAACTACGTACTTGGAAAACGCGCGCATTCTCACTGCTCCTACGTTTGTACTTCTATTTACAGGCAGACAGACAATTTCGAAGGAGACATCGCATTAGTTTGCAATGGCTTCAAGCACGCCATTCAACAACAAAAAAAACATGCACGCGCAACAGCAAGGAGTGTCATTTACCATGCCTGTCGCTCTGTTGCTCTTCTCTCTTGCCTAAAGCACGCCACACAGAAAAAAAAATGCCCGTAATTGCCATACCATTGCTAATGCTTAAAGCACGACTTTATTTAACTTTCAAATGTTCAGAAATAAAAACAATAGCAATTGGGAAAAAAAACACACCAAAATTGGTAAACGCGCGCATTCAGCCTCTAGGTATACATTACTACTCATACCTTTGTAATTGTCTGTACAGGAAGGCAACTATACCCAAATTTAAAGGGAGAAGGCAATTTTTTTCGGAAGGGGGTGGGGGGCTAATTCTAACGACCATAGCCTGTGAGAAGAACTGAAAACATAACATAAGGCAAATGTACAAGTAAATGGTGTTTTACAAATCTATTAAATACTCCTGCAAGGCTGCAGTTACATCATTAGTGAACGCGCGCATTGTACCTGCATGTATATCAATGCTCTTACCTTTGTACTTCACTGTGCAGACAGGCAAGTAGAGGTACATTGCAAGGGGTTGATAGCCTTTCTTTAGAGGGGGACTAATTCTAACAACGATAGACAGAGTGCCTGTGAGAAGGACTGAAAACATAACAAAAGCCTAAGTTTCAAACAAATTTTGTTTTAATAAACTGTGAAGTACACCTGCATCGCTAAAACTACGTAATTGGAAAACGCGCGCATTCTTACTGCTCCTAAGTTTGTACTTCTCTTTACAGGCAGACAGACAATTTCGAAGGAGACATCGCATTCGTTTGCAATGGCTTCAAGCACACCATTCAACAACAAAAAAAAACGCGCAAGCTCAACAGCAAGGCGTGTCATTTACCATGCCCGTCGCTCTGTTGCTCTTCTCTCTTGCTTAAAGCACGCCACACAGAAAAAAAATGCCCGCAATTGGTAACACGCACGCACTCGCACAACAGCAAGGCGTGACATTTCTATTAACATGCCCATCGCTCTGCTGCTCCTCCCACGGCCTATTGGTGTCTGTTACGAGCTTCATGCGCGTAATAGACACCAATAGGCCATGGGAGGAGCAATGCGCGTGACACAAGCCAATAGTGGGAAGTCTTTTGTTATCGGAAGAACGCCAAGACCAATGACGTTACACCCAACAAAAAAGCACACGCACGACACGCACGAGCTTCCAAAGTGACTACTGAAACCCCGATTTTCGATTACAAAATGCCTCGCGCTGCGCGAAGCACTGCTACGCAGTGCAACGCTAGGCGCGAGACCTAACAAAAAATATAAACTGGTGAACCCCTAAATCCCTAGCTTCTGGAAACAAGAGTTCCACTGAAGGACAGCCTGGAGTAAAGAAACTGTGCACCCAAATACACAAATAACTTGCCTCGGTTGCATCCTTCACCCAAAGCTGCATGAGATTTGTGGCTCTGTGGACAACTGGTAGGACCAAAGCTGTCCCCAGCAGCAAGTCTTGAGAAAGATCCATTATGATGAAGTAGGTGCTTCCTCAGTTTAATACTGGGCTTTTGGATGGTTCTTGGAACACAAGCTCAGTTACCTGGTTTTTGCTGCGGTATGGGTTAGGGTTCTTGGATGCTTGAGGAAAACTTTCATTTCCTTAATGTGATGAGCGTGCTGCATCTCGTGTTCCCTGTATTTTACTCCTTCAGCTAATCTTGAATCATGAACCTTCTGGGGGATTGTGGGTAAAGACACAGGCCCTTGAAGTGTTGTGTTCCTTATAGAGTTCTTGCTGAGGACTATCAGGATTCTCCTACAGGGGCTGTGAATCCATCAGATGTTAAGCAGCTCCTTATTTGACATAAAATCCTTGGACCATGTGTTCTCCCTTACATCTCATGGAAAGTGTGAATCATCTGTTTTTTTTGTTCTCAGCCACTGCGTTTGCCAATCTGAGACGTTTGCATCTATCTTTCCTGTTTAACTTACCTTGGTTAATTTGCCTTTTAGGGTTAGGAATCCCCTACATGTGTAGGGGGTATCCATGTCAAATTTTCGTGGACTTCAATATTCCATGCTTTAGCTTGGGTACTCTAGGATTTCCCGAGCCATGGGTTCATGCTCTATTAAATCTAGGCGACCCGGTGCCACTTCCCATCTATTTTGTGGGACTGGTTAATAGGCACAGAATCATATATGCTCTCAGAATCACTATTAGATCTCCACAAGCCATGTGAAATTATGGGAATTCGGTTCAGATGCCTTGAGTTGTAGGCCCTGTGTGACATTCGTTTGAAATTTTGTGGCTTCTAGGTGGACGTTCCTTAACAAACTGGGCTTGTCTAGGGCCTTGTGAATCGTGGTACATTCATACCTGAATCACCAATATATATCTGAATCCACAATGTCTTGGGCCCTAAAGGACCTTTTATCAGACTGTGTGTTAATGCAGCTAAAGCAGTCAACAGGAATAGAAGAAAGTTGGATAACACAGGAAAATGGAAATAAAAATAAATGAGAGCGGGAACAGACATGAGAGCACTTAAGGGTAAGGTAGGGATTCACAATTCAGAAAGAGAAAGCTTATGGTAGTGGACAAATGTGTGCCGGAAGAAGGGATGGTGTGTGGGAAGCACAGATACTTGGATAGCCACAAAGAAGCAGGAAACAGGCAGATATACGATAATATACAGTACTCTTTCATCCCAGCATGCCATCAGTCACAAGTGGGGCTCCACAACCTTTCATAGTACACCAATATATCCCCAGCTGATCTCTCCTGGTCCTCAAATGTGGCAAAGAGCCCTCTCTCCTCGTCGTCCTCCGCAGCCAGTGTGAACAGGAAAGCCTGAGGAACGTTCTGAAACAGCGCAGCTCTGTTCTGCTGTTTGCCTTTCTTCACCTAGTGGCCATAAATGCGGAAGGCACAGGCATCAATCAGTTTGTGCACCCACTTTATGGCATATGGTGCTCTCATCAAGATCTCCTTGGTCAGCGGGCGCATCTTCCGGTAGTTGGAGTAAATGCGGATGGAGGCAAGAACTGTCCAAATACAACATTTGCAGGCTGTTTAAACTACACATGGCTGGATGGCATTTTGCTCACCTGCCTGTGAAATTTTAACAGATACATGGTCTCCTTTCTGGTAGGAGCTAACCCTCCCAGGACGGGGTTAAATTCGTAGAGTTGAAATGATTCAGCTGCAGTGGAAGGCAGGGAGTCTCCTCTGTTAAAACTAAAATCAAACAAACAGAGGGTCTTCTCTGCGGACTGTCTGTTCGTTTGCTTTCAGTTTTAGAAGAGGAGACTTGCTGCCTCTCACTGCAGCTGAACAATTTCAGCTGTACCAATTAACCCTCTCCTGGGACTGTTAACATGATGATGAAAAAAAGCATGGGCACGTCGTGACTCATTAATTTCCCCCCATCCTACCCCCTCCAACCATACCGGAGTTCTCCTGTAAAAAAAAATCCCCAGAAGACTTGCGACGCAGGACAGTGAAGAGGAACAAAGGTAATATTAGAGTGGAGGGGAGCCCCCCCCCCTGAGATAGTGTTGCACCCTCCCCAGGGGGCCGCGCCCCACAGATTGAAGAACTCTGGTCTATTGTAACGTTCAATCCGGAAATATTCCAGACGAGTATTTCAGTAAGCAAGAATGCAGAGTCAATTCCCCCTCCACAAAGCAAGGCCAAGAGAAAGCTGAACAAGAAACATTCTATACACTAATGTACTTTGGGGGGGGCGTGGCTTGGGCGCCGAGGGAAATGGCGGCGTGAGCCCGGAGCTCCGTGCCTATTCCCCACAATCATCCTGTTAAAGGGGCCGCGGGGCCACGGTGTGCCCCGGCACCGCACTGACCCTTCACGGAGACTGGCTGGGCGGCATCTGACCGGCTAACGGCTGCACGGAGGGCAGAACGACCGCCGATTGCGGCGACCACCTGGGCGGAGCGACCGAGAGCGGCGCAAAAGATGGCGGCCGCGGTGAAGATCTAGGACTCCAGGGGACAGGCGGGGATCCGCGCTACCGGAGCTGGAGCACTGAGTGCGATCGCCGGATTGGGGGCCCCAGACGGCGATCCCCCTGCTGTGGAAGCCGATCCTTCACCCTCGGCAGCTGAGCGCGGAGACCGCGACCGCGGGAGGCGAAGGTCCGCCCGAGGGAGCCGGAGCGAGTGGTGCGAGCAGACGGCCCCCACCGCAGCAAGGACGAGCAGTAGACCAGCGCCCCGGCTCTGGGCACAGGACAAGCCAGCAGGTGAGGGGAGGCCACTTTGAGCAGCGCACCACGAGAAGCGGGGCACGGAGCGTGCTACTGGGGGCCCCCTCCCCCCCCCCCCTCGCCTCGCTGCGGACGCTGTGCAGGTGTGCAGGGGCATAGCGGGAGAGCCCAAAACCTGGAGGTGGATCCTCGGCGGCGCCGGGTCCCCTGTGGTGACATTCGCCAGGCACACTAGCCCAGGGGGGGTGAGAACGGGCAGCCACAGGCCCCGGGGGACGGGCTACGAGGCGGACGATCCTCTGGTGCACGACCTCAGCGCGGAGCAACCCCATAGCGCTCAGGAGAGGGCCACGTGGCAGGGGCACGGAGCACCGCAGACTGCAGGGGAGGTCGGAAGCAGCGAGGCATACTGCGATGGGGAAGCCAAAACCCAAGGCGGAAGAGGCAGCAACTTCTGGGGCGGCGAAGAGGGGCCACACCGAGCAGACAGACCTGCAGAGGCTGCAAGATCGAATACTGGAGGCCATAACGGCCACCCGAGACGCACTCCACAATGATATAGCACAGGTGGCATCGGGGCTGGGCCTGCTCCGGGCGGACCACGACAAGCTAAAAGACAGGGTCAAGGAGGCCGAGACGGTGATCAAGGAGCTAGCGCCGGCCCATAAGGTGACCGAGAGACAGCTAACGGAGGCCCTAGATCGCATACGCACCCTGGAACGGCGGGCGGAAGACGCTGAAAATAGGAGCCGGCGCGGCAATGTGCGAGTTGTAGGTGTGCCGGAGACGGAGGGAGCGATGGACATGGTTGCCTACATGGAGGAATGGCTAAAGACAGTGGTGGCACCGGAAGGCCTTTCGCCATTTTTCACTCTGGAGCGGGCTCACAGGGTCCCCTCGGGTCCTCCCAAGCCCGGGCTTCCGCCCAGACCGATAATAGCCAAGGTGCTCCACCACAGGGACAGAGATCTTCTCCTGCGGAGGGCTCGGGAGGATGGCCCCTTTCAGATTGCGAACAGCAGAGTCACACTTTTTCCGGATTTCACTTTTGAGACGCAGAAACAGCGGGCCTCCTTCCTCACAATCAAAAAAGAGCTGCGGACTGAAGGGATTGCCTACTCCTTACTTTTCCCTGCCAGGCTGCGAGTGGTGGTGGACGATAAGGCGATCTTCTTTAACACGTCGGCGGAGGCCTGGGACTGGTGGGAGACATACAAAGCTGGCACCGACGGAGCCAAGGCGCAAGAGGAACGGGAGAAGGAGCGAGAACGCTCACCAGCACGGCTGCGGCAATCAAAGAGGCTGAGGAAGCGTGGGAGGGGGAAGCTGGGACCGACGGCCTCCCAGACTGAAACGGAACGGCGGGCCGCATTGCAGGAAGTGGAGAAGCTTAGCCGGGCAGAAGGCCCCGACTCCAGGGGGGCCACGGACTCGGACACTAATGTGTCGGCCTCGGGCTCAGAATCGGACCTTTCTGGGATTCTTCGGACTGGAGGGCCGCAGGTGACACCGCAAACGGCGGACGGGATCCTGAATGTCTGAAACACTGGCAGGACACGATGGGTAATGTTTGGGAGCTGGGAGGTGAACCCATGCCCACGACTATAGCGGGGACCGGGGCACACCGGGGGCTCAAAGCGGGGAGGACATGAGGTATTGGGGAGGGGGCAGGGAGTTGGGAGGCGCAGCACCCCTTGGGCCGAGTCCGCGCTCCGTAGGCCCTTAAGGCACCCACAGCTGCGGCTGTGTAGTTGAGACCTGGGTCAATCAGGTGTGGGAGTTTGGATGGGAACTAGTATCATGATATTGGGGCCTATTCTGGGGGTGGGGGGGGGTTCCACAGTTGGGGATTGTTTGTTCTTCTTGCAGGTGTTGACCCTGGGTACACCGTGGGTAGGACTGTTGGGATGTTTTGTTTTGTTCGGGGGGGGCACCACCACCATCGACGGGCGAGAACTGGAGGGAGGATTTCGACCAGATCACTGGGACAATGGCTAATGTGCAAAAGTTGAACTGTATTACCTGGAATGTGCGGGGCCTACATACTATGCAGCGCAGACACAAGGTACATGCCTATTTGGTACGAAGGGGAGTGCACATCGCGATGCTTCAGGAGACACATCTTACACGGCAGGAGGGGGCGGCGCTACAGAGGAGATGGCGGGGGCAGGTTTACCACACCAGCTATTCAGCCTATGCTAGGGGGGTACTAATATGGATTAGAGCAGGCACACCTTTCCAACTAACGCGCCAGTGGATAGACCAGGAAGGGAGGTATGTAGTGGTGGAAGGGAAGCTGGAAGGTAGAGAGGTTACCCTGGCTAGTATATATGCCCCAAATGTGGACCAGCTGGCCTTCCTCACGTCGCTTTCGGGGCGACTGGCTCACTCCCTGGTGGGCCCGATCCTTCTGGGGGGCGACTTCAATTCCATTGCGGACCCCTCTTTGGATAGGTCCCACCCCCCCTTGCACGATTCCCCGGTCCACAGGCTATCTAGGGGCAGAAGGGAGTGGCAGGAAAGTTGGGAACTTGTGGATGTCTGGCGCGGACAGCACCCGACTGACCGGGACTACTAATTTTTCTCCGGGCTCCACGACTTACATGTCCGGCTGGACACGATACTCTGCTCCAGAGGGGTGCTGCCGTACGTTACGGGGTCTGAGTACCTGACGAGAACGATTTCAGACCATAATCCGCTACTGGTCCGGCTAGCGTGGGTAGCAGAACCACCCAGGGTCCCTACCTGGAAACTGCGGCCTGAGACCCTAGAGGACCCCCTCTTCGGAGCGGCCCTAGCGGAGGGGGTGGCTCAATACTTCGCGGAGAATGAAGGAACGGCATCCACTAGGGCGACGGAGTGGGACGCCTTTAAAGTAGTGGTCAGGGGCATCTGCATTAGGGATTATGTGGGCGTGAGGAAGGTGTTGTTGGGCGATTTGGCCAAGGCGGATACCAGGCTGAGGGAGGTGGAGAAGGAGCGGCCAGGGCGCCCTGAGCTCCAGGAGACGCTCTGCACGGCCAGGGAGGCAGTAGCCGTTGAAGTGGAGAGGCTCCGAGCCTTCGACCATAAGCGCTATGTACTGCGCTCCCACGTAGAGGGCGATAAGGCGGGCACCCTCCTGGCGTGGCTCTCGAACCCCACGCGAAGATGCTCCCCCATACTCCAGCTAAGGAATGCGGCGGGCGTGGTGCAACACACTCAGCTGGGCATAGTCGACGGCTTCCAGGCGTATTACGAGGGTCTCTACAAGAGCTCCCCAGGCGACAGGACGGAGCTGGCGGGACCCTTCTTATCTGGATTGCCCCTCCCACGGCTGGAGGCGGAACAGGCTAAGGATCTGGGCTCGGACGTCGCGCTGGAAGAGATCAAGGCGGCGGTGCGGCGCATGGCACGGAATAAGTCGCCGGGTATCGACGGGCTCCCCATAGAGTTCTACAGTAAGTACCTAGACGTTCTGGCACCGCGACTACTGACCGTGTATAAAGAGGCCAAGGACGCGGGCCGGCTGCCTCAGTCAATGCGGGAGGCGTTAGTGGTCCCACTGCTGAAGCCCGGCAGAGAGGGTGGCGACCCCGCGTCCTATCGCCCACTCTCCATGCTCACCGCAGATTATAAGATCCTGAGCTCCATACTAGCGGCGAGGCTCCTGCCTCACATGACGAGCCTGGTGCATGACGACCAGAACGGTTTTATACCGACGCGCAACACCACCATAAACGTCAGGAGGCTTGTCCGTCTCATGGACGGGCTGGACGGCGGGGCTGGGACGGAGTTGGTCCTCTCGGTCGACATTGAGAAAGCCTTCGACAGCCTGGAGTGGGACTACCTCTATGCTGTGATGGAGCGGTTTGGGCTGGGACCGGGCTATATTCATTGGACGAAAGTCCTGTATGCGGAGGCGTTAGCGAGGGTGAGGGTAGGGTCGACGGTGTCCCTCCGCTACCCGGTAGAGCGCGGAACTCGGCAGGGCTGTTCCCTATCGCCGCTTCTTTTTGCGTTGGCCATAGAGCCACTGGCGGCTGAGGCCCGGACGGGACGGCATTTCCATGGAGTGCGAGCCAGAGATGGACAGCATTTTATCTCGCTGTATGCCGACGATTTACTGCTATTCCTCCGCGACGGCGTTGAGGACCTGCAGGGAGCGGAAGCGTTGCTAGGAAGCTTTGGAGAACTGTCGGGCCTGAGGGTCAACTGGCCCAAGACGAGTCTTTTCCCACTACAGGAGGGCACGGCCCAGCCACAACACCGGTCGGAAGCGGCCTGGGAACCCGCCTGCATCAAGTACCTGGGGGTCCATATTTACCACACGGCGGAGGCCCTGCTTGAGGGCAACCTGGGAAGATGCGTGCGAGGACTACGGGGCTGCATGGCCTTTTGGGCCACGCTGCCATTATCGGTGGCGGGCCGAATCTCTTTGCTAAAGATGGTTGCCCTGCCGAGACTGTTATATTACTTCCGGACGCTCCCGATCTGGCTACCCAGCTCCTTCTTTCGGCTGCTTAAATCTCTGGTAACAACGTTTATTTGGGGAGCGGGGCGCTGCAGAGTGGCGCTCGCCACGCTTTCTCGCCCGAAAGATGAGGGGGGACTGGCGGTGCCAGACTTTGAACTTTATTATCTTGCAGCCCAACTACAGATCTTCACGCAAGAGGTGGCAAGAGTATATCGGGGCCCGGAGGACGACAGCTTACGGGGTACTCCCAGACACATCCTAGCGTATATTACCCTCCAGCAGCGGCTGGACAGTCGGGATTTATCGCTGGAACAGCGCACGTACCGACAATGCTGGAACAGAGTGCAGAGGAGGGCAGGGGTTCGGCGCCCATACGCACCGGAGATCCCTCTGGGCATGCTCACGGCTTTGCCACATGGGGGCGACTGGTCGCAGCTTCAGGGGTGGGAAGAGGCGGGAGTACAGGTGGTAGGGGACCTCTACGAAAATGGCGCGCTGCTCCCGTTCCAGGAGTTAATGGACCGCTTTGGTGTCCCGAGAGGGGGATTCTTGCTACATGCGGCGGTGACCAGGGCAATACAGGCCCACTGGGGGGCTGGCCTTGAGGAACCTGAGACGGCGGCAGCGTGCCAGTACACTATGATGGCGGCGGGCACGATCAAGGCGGTGACGTGCCTGTACAACCGAATGATTAGAGAGGCTGCTCCCCCCCTTCCAGCCCTAAAAGCCAAGTGGGAGGCGGACCTGGGTAGGGACATACCCGACACAACGTGGGCACAGCTAATCCGTAGGGCTCGCAACAGCACGAGAAACGCTCGGTTCCAATTAATCCACTATTACACATTACACAGGGCGTACTTGACCCCGGGGAGGATCAGGCGGTATTTCGGGGCGGTAACAGCAACTTGTCCCCGGTGCCCGGAGGAAGGGGCGGAATTGGTGCATATGCTGTGGGCGTGCCCGGCACTTCGGGGCTACTGGCAGGAAATAGGGGAAGTGTTGAATGAAGTGACGGATAGGACCATAGACTATGGACCGGCGGAATGTCTCTTGCATTGGTTTCCCCATACCCCCAAGACCAAACTCACGAGCAAATTCATCGATATGGGGTTGATGGTGGCCAAGAGGGAGATCACTAGGAACTGGAAGGCGAGGGTGGGGCCAACTCCACGGAGGTGGCGGCAGGAATTTCTAAAATGGGCAGCGGCTGACAGCACACACAGGTACCAGCTGGCGCGCAGGACCCCTACCCAAACTGCAGCAGACACTGCGACCTCATGGGAAGTGATGGTTCAAGCACTCAGGGATAGCGAGGCTAACGAAGAGGAGGAGACCCCCGACGTAGACAGGGTGGGAGAGGCCAGTTGAGCACCCAGTAGCAGCAGTTATGCAGGGGGGCACTTACCAGTACCCCAGGCATGTCCGCTAGAGAAGCCTTAGTTGGGTGGTGGTGGGTGGGAAGGGGCAAGGGGGGGGGGAGTTATAGGAATAGCGCAGGGGGTGGGAGTTGGGGGTATTAGCGCACAGTTGGGTAGGACTATAAAAGTAAGCATGCACATGATCCGATTGACAGCCACTCCTCTATCTAGAACGTCAGGCATGAAAGAGCAGAGTCATCATCGCCGCCCAACCCCCGGGTTGTGGGCATAACGGCTGTGTACTGGTTGACGTACCACACTGTATATCTGCTCGCTCTTATGAAGCTGGTTCTAAATGTAAAGGCCTGTACAGGTATGCTTACAATAAAAATTATTTAAAAAAAAAAAAAAAAACTAATGTACTTTGGGGGATTGGAGAAGGCCCAAAGTATGCCACTCAATTCTGCAGGAAGCCAAGCCCATGAGGAGGCCAATAGAGGTGACGGACAAGCCTCTTGATTGATCATTACGTGCTCTACGGTCTACAACCTTTGTAATTAACAATTGTTTGCATCAAATAAGACACTAAGTACCACCCATGGGCCACGATCTTTCATGATTAACATCTGATGAAACTTCCCAAGCAGGCTTAGCAGTGGGAGAAGAACCGGGAATAACATATATCTCCATTATACGGCGTTGATAGGCACTGTTAAAATCCATGTACAATGTATGAGTTAAGTTCTGCATAACACCAAGGAAACATTATTGTGGCCATTATGTGAAGGGGTGGTGTCACTAACGCTGTTGTTAGAGCTAATCTAATTTATACATGGAATTCCATAACAAATTTTGAGCAAGTGCACCTTTTCAAATGCTAAATTAAATGTAAATCCTAAAATAGTTCAATAAAATCCAAATCTTTATGAAGTATGTCAGATCGAGATGGTTTTTGTACGTAAATTTGGGATTAAAGATTCTCAAGTGTTTGCTAAAATAATAATGAAAAAACAGGAACAAGTAGATTTAGAGGTGGAGCTGACAGGCTAGGGTAATGGGGAAAGAAGGTGGCAGATGTTGGGCATCAGAAGTTGTAGGCTGATAACCAATATCCTTGCAGATTAAGCTGGTCGACATGATTGTAGATCTACAATCACCCTTTCTCATTAAACGCCCCAGCCTTTTCTTTTTCTTGTTCACCCTGTCATTAGCTTACTTGGTGTCTGCAGTTTTGTTCCTTATGCAAATAAAAACTGCACAGGCATACCACCAGTTTTGACCAAAGCTGCTTCCATTGTGGGGCTTTCGGTTTTCACTGGACTCTTTGAACAGCCTTCTCAGTAGTAGACTATGTTGATATTTTATAAGGTATGTTTGCAACTTTAAGAGAACAGGAAAGTTTGCCGGAAATTCAGGCTTACTTCTTGAAGGTTGCACTTACTCTATTGGCAGTTAATACATCTCTTCCTATTTGGAGGGATAGGTCTCTGCACCCCCCTCTTTGACAACCGAGTAGGAGGGATCGTCCATGCTTCATTTTGCAAGCAGGATATTTGAGTCTGAGGGTGTCAGATTCTTACTTCGAATGTACTCATTTTGTGGCAACAAGGGTAAGCCAACAGGTTCCGGAGTATATAGCAACGCGTCTGATGATCACTGTGTCAACAACCAGAGCTTCACTCTATGGTCAATTGGAGCACTTAATATTGAACAACTGAAACTAGAGCTGGGCACCAATGATTAGGTGCCAGACTCTTTTTGTGGGCAGAATGTAAGAAGACCTCAAAGAAGTAGCAGTAAACAAGAGTAATGCAGCCAACTTCATTCATTTCTGTAGTTCTTGCTTCATTATGCCAACTTCAGGATGAGGCTATGTTAGACTTTAAGATGGCTTTCAAAAGTTAGGTGGGGCCTGAAGAGACACTATTCACTATTGGTTTGCGATGTTGTCCATTTGGAAATGGACTACATCTACTTGTCACTGAAAAGTTGGTGAAGTATTTAGGTGTCTAATTAACTACACAAATCAATATATTAATACAGCGCTCATTTTTCAGTCTTACTGTTGGACATAAAGAAGTGTGTGCTTCAGTGGAGATTTCTTTATTTACAATGGCTAGACAGGATTTCCGCAGTAAAGATGAAAATTCTGTATAGACTTTGTGTGTTTTTTCGGTTTCACAAGTGCATTTTGAAAATGGACTTTAGCTGGAACTCCAGAGCGGCACTATTGCATTTTCTAAATGTTCCCAGAGGAGTCCAAAAGTATTAGACACACATGGATCAAGTCACAGCCAGTAATAAACCACTATGGGATTTGATTTGGCTTCCTGACAGACAAAGACTGCAGATCCTGAAATATAGTAGCTTTACAAGCACTCCTCTGTAGGTCTTGGAATCTTTGATTACCACAAGGGTCTGATCATTTCTCTTTCCCACAACCTCGAATTCACTATAACTTGAGGTCTACCCCGCTGAGGACAGGATGGCATGCAAACATTGGAGAGATTTGAACTGCTGCACAACACTGGACTTCTTTAAGAACTCGTATATTAAGTTCCTATTGGGCAGCAAAACGGATTTTCGAAATTGCATGGTAAAAGATTTTGCTAACACAACTGCACCTGTGGGAGCTACAGCAGCGACGCAGAGTATTCCCTATAAGAACATGATTACCATCTTTGCATGTACCAAAGAGCTAATAGTAGTCTAAGAGTTTTGTCTGCTGGTACACACTTTTCTAAGAGGCTACAGATGGAGATACATGGAACGTGGGATTAAATACCTGGGGAGGGGAAGTATGGGAATTACGGGAAGATCTTTAGAGGGAGATCACAAGTCATGGTTTCAAACAGAACAGTACCTTAAAATGACACGTTGTCATTTGAACCCCGACGAATTATAGAAGATGTTCCCAGGGACACCAGATACATGCTGGAAACAATATGGAGATGCTGGTACAACAAGCCTTAATAGTTTGTCATGTATTTGGTTGGAAGCATATTGGAAGGAAATATTGGCAGCCATTAACTATGTAGATTTCCCTATACCTGATGACCCTAATAAAGAAGGTGTGAGTCTCCAGCTCATGCATTGGAGGAAATCACCTGCAAACTACAGTTTCTATTACTACTGACAGCCAAAATGGTTATAGCACAACATTGGAATATTACCTCAGATTCAAGATTGCATTTGAGACACCCAAATCTCGGGATGACTAAGACCATGGAGAGGCCTGCAAATACAGACAATTTCTGTCTGTCTGGTGTCCTGTGCTGTTCTAAATGGAGAGTGAATGAATAGACCTGACGTGTAGCTGACTGGTTAAACATCTTGTGACTGTGAAGAGGGTCATCCTTCTTGCATTTTATTTGGTATTCTGAGGGTTTCCATGTCCTTTATAGGATGTTTCTTTGTTGTTTTTAGGTGAATGAATCATGGAGACTGGGGGCTGTACGTTTGTTACCACAAGCTTGTACTACTCACAGATTTGTACCTGTGGGATTTCTACCTTATTGAATTGCTTTGGTTTTCACCACGGCTTTTTAATTACAAAAAAAATACCTCTGTAGGTGAAATATACCACATACCTTTACAGTTTTTGTTGCATGATTTATTCAACCTTATTGCTCAATTTGGTCCTCTTGATGCATACTTTTAGTGACCCTGACTGCAATTATCTGGTCTGTTACTTCACAGGTGGTATATCATTGAAACTTGATTGTCTTGAGAAGTGCATCCTCACATGTTACTGGGGGTGTAGTGTTCAGAAACTTCAAGAAGCTCTTCAGAAACATGTTTACTGCTTTCGGATCCGGGTGCCACAGAACTTGGAGGAGGCTTTGGACAGTGAATATCTTTATCGAGCTCAACATACGTATCCTTTGATTTTACTGTTAAGTAAAATAGAAATGGTAAAGAGGAATGTGTGTGCAACCAAAGTACCTGTATTCTTGCATGTGCACAACCAGTTAACATAGTTATTTTTACTAATATTTCTCCACTAAAACCCTTCTTTTGAACTTCTCCTGATTTTGAAGATGATTTATGATATTGCTTTACTATTGCAATGAGTGTTGACGTTCTCCTTAGATTATATAGCACTGACTCTCACCATGCAGGGTATGTGGTAGCTTTGGCCACCCCATAGTAAGGTCACTGGATAAATCCATATCATCATAGACACCAACATCCCATGGCAATTTCATTTTAAAACCAGTGTTTCTTACAACTTTTGTCCAGCTGGTTGAACTGAGGTAAACGGGAGACAGATTCTTCAATGCTCAATGCTTAATTTGTGAAAGAATGAGTGCCAGTGCTCAAAGGTTTGCTCGGAAGCCTGTTACCAGTGCCATTAAACATGGGTGCCCAATACCAAGGCTGCATAATCTTTATTCCACCTCATGCCTCTTTAAACAACTACCAGACATTCACTTCCCCTTTATCTTGCTCTTTTTTTAGGTTCCTGCTTACTCCCTTTATGGTGTTTTTCCATCTTTTTCTTCCCCTGTCTTTCTGCTTTGTGTTTCTTTTTTTCTTCTCTTGCTCACTGTAAGTGCACATGTCGGTTTGGTCAGACATCTTAGGACGGCCAAATCGACATGCGCACTTAGGTTTCTCCTTTTTGAAAATGTCTATAACTAGTGAAAAACCAGAAAACTGAATAGATAAATACTACTATTGTATCAGCCTACTAACTCTAATACTAAATCACCAGATATTTAAATGTATTCTGATTTATTTTATTTATCACATATATATATTTTTTATACACATTTTTCTTTTTATATGTTTATATTAAATATATGAACATTTTAGGGAAAATAGCTAAACATTTCATGGATAAATTTCAAAGTATTTGATGATCAAATTAATAATTCAAATAGTGTTGACAGACCAATCTAAAAATTACATAACCAACACATGGACGAGCATACAACAAAGAATGATGGAGGCAACGTGGTAGGTAGCACACAGGCAAAGCGGTGGGTGACACACTACGCGCGTTTCGGCTTTGGAAGCCTTCATCAGGTGACCCGTCTTTGGCAGTGAGGAAGTGGCTCAAGATGGAAGTGAATTCAAACTTAAAAACATGTTAGATACAAACCAATAATGACTGTTAAATACACAGGTACCAAACCATGTTTGAATTGCGGGAACTGCAATAGTATCATAAAGGGAAACGTAATCAATCATCCCATGAAGGGCAACACAATTAAACTTCAAGTTAACGCAACATGTGACTCTAGCAATGCAATCTATGCTCTCAAATGCCCCTGTGGGAAACTCTATGTTGGTAAGACGGAACGAAAAATCAAGACCAGATTGACAGAACATAAGTCCAACATCAGATTGAAAAATAGCAAATCTTCAATTGCCACACACTTCCAGGAAGAAAAACACAACATTTCCCAACTTAAGTTCATTATACTGGAAACCATCGTCAAAATGGAAGGCAGAGATAATACTAAATGCCTACTCCAACGTGAAAATACCTGGATCCAAAGACTATCCACACAGAAGCCATTCGGCTTAAATGATAGAATCAAACTCTCCTGTTACTTATAAGTGTTGCAATTGGAGCTCTAAAAGGCTTCCTGTGTGGTCACACCAAATGTACTGCAATTCGATTTCTTTTCACTTGAATTGTTATTTTTTCAACTTCAATTGTATCACTGTATTTATCTAGCCACCATGTTCACATCACATTGAGCCCACATGGGTTGCTCTCACCCCACCAGGCATTTACACACCAATACTGAGGTATACTTCATTTAACACTATTAATTTCACCCAATCACTCCCAATCCCTCTTATTATCTTTTCCACAATTCTATTCCATTTTCACTCGCTGAATACCACATAGTAATGTTTAGACCGCGAACGCGAGTCTTTCCTCACTGTCTATGATCACGTGACCGTAGTATTTGTAAGTGACTAAACGCGGCAGTAGACGCCTTCGTCCTGACCGGCATAGCGAGTGGATTACTTTCGAACCCCAAGCTCCGTTAAACAGGTTAGTGTACCGACAAGCAGAAATTACTAAACGGGACTAATCAAACACTATGTATACTTATCGATCCTATCCCTCTTACTTTCAGAATCATGATCCATTAGAATACCGGCACACGTAAGCAACGCTATGAGCATTTATTTGTTTTCCCCACGGGCTTGGAATTTTTAATGTGACCTCATAATTTGGCACCCACCTTCCCCTACACCTCCTGTAGTGTCCACCACCATTAGTTTAAGAAACCGCACACCGCTCTGATTTCATTACCTTAGACTCATTTCATGTCATTTGATTTTGTTACAGTACCTTTCCCTGACGAAGGGGCAGATAATAGCCCCGAAATGCATTGGATTTACACAAGGGACAGTGCCAATATGTTAAGAATGGATTAACTTATGAATACGATGTACTTATGAGACTCACTCATGAACTGTTATGCCGAATAAATATGAATAACAATCAATGAATGAAGTGTGAAACCTCTTTGAATTATAGAGGAACAACAGTGTGCACCCAAGGATGGGATCAGTGATTCATTGATCTCACTATCTACACGCTCAATTACATAGTGACATTTGAGAAGATCTCAGGTGCTGGTATCTTGGCTAGGCTGTATCCCTGTCCTGAAGGTAAATGGACAATTCCACTTAATATATCGGTTCAAAACTTTGGTTGTGGGAACTGATTGAACTTCAGGGCAAGCTGATTACATTTGGATGGGCAGGCTGTATGACACAATTCAATACAACATATCTGGTAGCCCACAGGTAGTGAATTATCTGGCATGTCTGGACATCTGTAAATACTAGGTAGGTCACTATGGGACCTTGTATGGGTGGTCACAAGTCATAAGCAAGGAAACACCTACTTGGCACCACCAGTGAAATCTGTTCTGGAGGTTCTAAATAGTGTAGTGGTTAGGGGATGACTGATATCCTTCCTGTCAATTAATCCACCTATTCATTACAATCCCAACATCTCACCTACAATGAAGGGGGAGGCCTTCGGAAATTGGAAGAGCATGGAATATCCACAGCACTCTGACTTATTCCATCAGGGCCAGTTTAAGTCTTTTTAAGAGCACAAATCTGTTTTAGGGGGTAGCATAATTTAATAGAATGCAATACTTACAGTTACACCACTGGGGGTATACCCATCCAACAAGGAAGGTGCAACCACACCTCAGACCAAGTTTGAATCATACACTTGAAAATATGATGGTTTCTCATGGCTAACATCTAATATATGTAACATCCTAGAAGAGTCTACAAGAATACACATGGGTATAGTAGGAGCGAAGAAGGTGGTCAATCTTAGGTAATCTGAATTGGTGTAAGGACTGGTTTGATCTGTGGAATACTATTCCACACATGTTCAAAGCATTCTGTACGGTGAATCCACTTACCTTACAGAGTAATGTACCCATGATACCTCACTACGCTACGTATACATAGGATTTTCACTTTAGTTTCCAAAAAAATGGGCAAGACGAGATAGAGCTTGCCTCCTTTTGGCATAATTTGTGGGAACGCACGTAGATCAAACAATTTGGAAGAAGGTCCTGGGACACAATAAGGGGGTTTTGGGATTATTGATATGCTTGACCTTGTTAGTGTAAGATTGCCTCAGTTGGAGGGCATGATCCAGAGCCACTGGGGCTTGTGCTAGGGTGCCATAGCCTTTGGCAGGTGTTCGCAATGGAGAAAATGTCTCACGACTTAATGAGCATGGAACTCAAATTTGGAAGCTGCTGATTACTTACAGAATGAGGCTCAAACTCCTGTTTTTCTAAAGCCCGTTTAGCTGTTCTCATAATTTGCTGATTGTGACTCAAAAGGAATAGTTAATGTCTTTTGACAAACCTCCTCCGGGAACTACTCTTGCGTCAAGAGCACAAATTGAATGAATTTTTAGATGCTCTGTTCTCAAATAGGAATGGCCTCTCCACCCAGCTCTTAAATAAAATGAATACAAATTATAGAAATCCATCACTCCTTTTTTATGTTGTATTTTGTTTGAGTTTTCAAAATAAAGGAGACTGAAAAGCAAGTCAGTCATTATTTTATTTTATGGCATCCCCTGTTTTTGAACCATGATTATTATGTTTGACTAGTTTTTGCAATATTACATGTAACGTTTTCACAGTATGAATGTATAATGATCTAGGTAATGCAAAGTATTTCAAGTCTGCTCTTTTGTACTGTCGATTTAGGAGCCTGAGTGTGACTCCAGTTAACTAAGTTGGTGCCCTGGAGTGTCGTTCTTATGATCAAGGGCATTCCTTTGGCCATGGATATGTGTCTGCAAAGCAGTATCCTAAATAGATTTGTCAGCTACACAGATTCAGTTACGGGTCACCTTCTGGTGCACCGCCAAATATTAAAGGTCCTTGAGAACAGGCCTCCGATGATCAAAGCACCTCGCCTGTGAAAATAAGCAACCTTGTGATTTTTGGCAAATTGGGATTTGCAGATGTGGTGTACCTTCCAAATGCGATGAATTCTTCTTCTCTGTCCTTACTAAACAGGGATTCTTTTTCAACATGGAGATAGAACCAGCCCCTCTTTATAATGAAAACTGCATCTGGTTTATACTTCGTCATGCTGTGATGTTTTTGATGGATGTGTAAAATGGACTGTTGTAGATAACAATATAGATGCATTGTATCCATAATCATTGTTTCCTTCACATTCTTAAAAGTGTTGGGTTAAACAGCAAAGAAGATAAATTGTGTCAGCTACCGGAAGATGAAGAAATTGATGATTTTGGTACTGTGCCTAGAACCCGCTATCCACTGGTTGCCTTGTTAACATTAGCAAATGAAGATGACCGAGAGGTGTATGACATTGTAAGTAAATTTAAATTTATGAAAAGTAAAAGTTACTGTACAGTCGTCTATGAAATGTATATCAATGTCTCACAGGCTGGATATCTGTCTATATCTGAGCTTTTTTTATCTGATTATTATGTGTTGATCATGATTCATAATGAGGAATATGTTATCTTAGATATATGAAAGCATGAGATAGAATGCATTTAATACTCAAAGAAAGCCAAATGGAAAATAAAAATTTGTGGGTGACTACGTTTTCTGTACACTCAATTTTATTCATGACCACATATACGATTCAGTGTAATAACATCAGAAATTATACTAGGAATATTTTCAGGATGATTCATATTAACTAGGGTAAAACTTCATACTAAGTGTGTATTTTTTTTACTTTTTTTAATGTGGCTCCTTTTTTTCAAGTATATGTTTACATTTGTTATTTTATATCTGTATCGCTTGGGGCTACCTTAGATCTTAGAATAACATCTCAAAATAATCTCAACCCTCCCACCTGCAGTAGAGGGAAAACTGTCTCTGTCTATGCAGGACTAAAACATTAGAAATTATAATGGGTAGTGGTATTAATAGTACCCTTTTCCTTGCCTGACCATAAATACTCCCGCCCAAGTAGACAAAGTAAAAAAAAAACTTGAGCTTCATGGTTGGCATATATGTTTTCCTTAGGTAAAGGTGTTGTTAAGAGGCTCATACTACCAAAGATCAAAGAAAGGACGGTAGTTCTGTTCCTGAATTCTGATCATCTGATGGAGCTAGCGAGATCAGCATTTAAACACTGATTTCTACAAATAGTTCATAAATCCTTTTTAGGGCTCGCCCCTATTCCATTCCGTAAGGAATAGGAATAGGGGCGAGCCCTAATGCCGCTAACCCAAAGTCTCTCCCAAAGCAAGAGGATTTTCGACAGTTCACGAGAAACAAGCCTCTCGTGCACGAGCTCGCATTCCATCATCAAAGGCATCAGCCTCGCTCTGGCCTCATTTCTCCTCCCCCCTAATTGCTCTCACTCTCCATCTGTTGCCACACGCACTAACCAGGCAGCCCACCCCCTCCCTCTCCAGCACGCGCCCCATTCTCTCTCTGTTGCCACACGCATTAGTAGGCAGCCCACCCCCCTCCCTCTCCATATGGTAGGTCGAGTTGCAGGCAGCCCACCCCCTCCCTCTACAGCACCTGCCTAAAACCACATTTATTTTAAGACAAAAACAAACCAGCAAAATGTTGCCTACTATTGGCATAGTTGTTTTAATTAGCTGTTAAAAGCACGTTATTTTTCTGCTTTTTAGCATCTACTGTGAAGGGTTACTTTATCTCCATGGGAGAATCTCTATGTGTACAGCTGGAGCCTGGCACGTGGGCGGTTTAGTTACTCCGGATTAGGTGCTAAAAGCAAGTTATTTATTGCTTTTTGTGAGTTGTTAGTTGACCTCCATATGTGCATGTTTCTAGCTGGCGCCTGGCGCTACGTTTATGAGCGTCGTGCTTTGTTGTTAAACATTTAAGCCTTATGCTTTGTAGTACAAGAACTGTTAATAATACAATCGGCAGCTATGTCACTAGCGCCATGTGCGCTTCAGTAACAAGTAGATAAGAGATGTGACCGTATTTTAACAGTATGCTGTTGTAATACGGCGTCTGTCTTCTTTTCTTTATAGCGTACTGTTTAGTTTTAATTACATTTCATATATATGTGATTATATACAATAGCTTTTGCTGTTCTGTTTTTTTGGGAGTTATGCATTATACAAGAACAATACTCAGACGTAATCTAAAGCACACCAGTTACGGATAGTTTAAGAAATCATGAGCACAATCTTAGGCTGACCTGCAGCAACCCTACAACTGTCTTAGTCTCCTCCCCGCCCCTCTCACCGTCATATCCCTTTGTAAACTGTGTTCTACTCACCAACAAACCAATACTCTGTTTTCGCCATCTAGAAATCTCAAGCGAACACAAGCAACCCGTCCAATAAGGCCATACCTATCACTAACGTCCTACACTAGCATAGCAAAGGTAGTCTAACCTAGCACCACTCCTCCATTGACTAGCTACACCTAAACTCAGTCCTTTACAGTCTTGTTAGGATCTGTGCGGGCGTTTGCAGAGGAATGCCACACCGCTACTTGTACATACAACAAAAGCAGCATCTCCAATGAATCATACATAACCTACCTGCCAAAAAGCAATGCCTACAAACCACGTCGAGGGAGCATTAACTGCAAAAGAAAATGCTCAATCTGCACCTTGCACAAAAGTTACCTGCAACATGTTGCACAGAAATAGCACAACCATATGTTGCTTTTTTATACAAAGGGCTTACAGATTGCATAAACACCACATCTAATACTTTTAAGGTAGGGCTCAGTGAACACTTTTGAGCAAATTGTTGAATGTTACGTCTGTGCAGGGGGCACACTGTTTACGTTTATATTACATGACTAGCCAGCACACTGTATAGAGTTGGCACCCATTGCGGTGTAAGTAGGCCACAGCTTCAGTTTGCAAGTAAAGCATACCTTTAACCACACTCCGTCTGACGCCCGCCCTCCCTCTGTCTATCTAACGCCCTCCCTCTGTCTATCTAACGCCCTCCCTCTGTCTATCGAACGCCCTCCCTCTGTCTATCGAACGCCCTCACCTCTATCTAACGCCCTCCCTCTATCTATCTAACGCCCTCCCTCTGTCTATCCAACGCCCTCCCTCTGTCTGTCTGTCTGTCTATCTATCTAACGCCCTCCCTCTGTCTGTCTGTCTGTCTATCTATCTAACGCCCTCCCTCTATCTGTCTGTCTGTCTATTTATCTATCTATCTAACGCCCTCCCTCTGTCTGTCTGTCTATCTATCTATCTTACGCCCTCCCTCTGTCTGTCTGTCTATCTATCTATCTATCTAACGCCCTCCCTCTGTCTGTCTGTCTACCTATCTAACGCCCTCCCTCTGTCTGTCTGTCTGTCTATCTATCTATCTAACGCCCTCCCTCTATCGCATCACCACAGCATCACTCAGGGGTATCACAGCATCACTGAACGCCACAGCATCACTCGTTCGCCATCACAACATCACTGAACGCCACAGCATCACTCGTTCGCCATCACAACATCACTGAACGCCACAGCATCACTCGTTCGCCATCACAACATCACTGAACGCCACCACAGCATCAATCTGTGCATCCATTCAACAACAACTGGTTCAAATATGTTCTCTCAATGTTTCAAGCTTTATTACAAATGTCTCAAAAAGATGTTAATATTTCATTTCTGTTCTTGGATTTTCGTCACAATAAAATACACTGCACATAATCTTCACAAAAGTTATTTACAAAGGTTTAAGCTATTGCCATTATAAATTACAATAACTTTTATTTAAGTATACATTATTTAAGAAAAATAATAGCCATTGTTATTTGTAATATCAATACATTTAAGTCACATAAATACAACACATATTGCATTACAAATGCTATAGGTGTCACATTTGCGAAAGTTAAAACTATTGGCATTGTAAATGACAAACGTGGGGGCGTGGCTTGGATGCCGAGGAGGTAGGCAGCGTGAGCTCGGAGCTCCGTGCCCGATCCCGGAAAATATCCTGAAAATTCATTTGAACCCCGAGATAAAGGACACTATCCGGTACTGGACGGTACTGCGGAGGGTCCGGGACCCACGGAGGACGACACCGAGCCTTCCCACAGCAGTAACTCAACTTTGAAAGCTGAACTCGGCCGAGAAGTCGCGGACCCCAAAATGGCGGCGAGGGCATGGGATAGCTTGTGACGGAGACATCTGCCCGGAGACCCACTGAAGACCACTCCCGGACACGCTAGAGGTGTTGGCGGCCGAGTCGCGCCTCTCCCCAGGTGCCGGATGGACCTTTGGCGCGCCCTTGGGCGGTGGTTGAGGACCGTCTCCTGATTGGGGCAACAACGGCGCGACAGTGACCCGGAGACGAGGACCCCAGACCTCTGGCGCAACTGGCGCTGGCCGGGCCACGACCACTCGGTGCTTCCTGCTTCTTGGTGACATTTCTGGGCCTGAGAACCCGGCCGGAGGACGGTGCCCGGCGACGCTCGGAGGGCGACCAAGTACACACTTGAGGACCACCGCCCACCCCGGCCCAGATGGGGAAGCCGAAGGGGAAGGGAGATGGCGCGACCGACACTGAGGCGGCGGAAGGAGCGGAGAGAGACCAAGCGGCGTTACAGCGGATGCAGGATCGTATCCTGGAAGCCATCGCCACCACAAAGGATGCCCTGCAGCGAGATATAGCTCAGGTGGCAACGGGCTTGGGCCTCCTGAAGGCCGACCACGACAAACTCAAGGACAGGGTGAAATCCGTGGAGTCCACGGTTAAGGACTTAGCCCCGGCCCAGGCAACGGTGAAGGCCCAGATGGCCGACGTGATGGACCGTCTGAAGGTGCTGGAAAGGAGGGCCGAGGATGCAGAAAACAGGAACAGGCGCAACAACGTACGCCTAGTGGGCCTGCCGGAGAAAATTGAAGGCGACGACATGGTGGGCTATTTGGATAACTGGCTGCGGACGGAGGTAGCACCAGAAGGTCTGTCCCCCTTCTTCTCCCTGGAGCGGGCACATAGAGTTCCGGCGCGTCCGCCAGCCTTGGGCCTTCCTCCTCGCCCGGTGGTGTTCAAGTTGCTCCATTACCGGGACAGAGACTGGCTTTTGCAGAGGGCGAGAGAGGCAGGGCCCTTTCAAGTGGAAAACAACAGAGTCACCATGTTCCCGGACTACACGTTTGAGACTCAGCGACTCCGGGCAAACTTCCTGTCCCTCAAACGGGAGCTCCGCCAGGAAGGCATCAAGTACTCCCTGTTGTTTCCTGCCAAGCTAAGAGTGGTGGTGGATGAGAAGTCTTTATTCTTCACGACTTCCGCGGACGCATGGGACTGGTGGGACACTTATAAGGCAGGAACGGACGGTGCTAAGGCCAGGGAGGAAGAGGCTAAGGTGGAAAAGCCGATCAGGCAGTCCCAACGGATCAGAAGGAACCGCAAGAGGACCGGGAAACCTTCGATGTCGCAGACGGAGGCGGAGAGGCAGGCGGCCCTACAGGCGGTGGTGGACTTATCTAGAGCCGCCAGGACTCAGTCTGGAAAGGGTACGGATTCGGAGGCCCCGGGCACGGGCTCAGAGACAGGACAATCGGAATTTGGTGGAGCCCGGGGCCCTATTGTGACGCCGCAGACCTCGGGAGAGATACTGGAGGCGTGATGAACTGGTATGGCGGAATGGACTCGCTGGTTGGACACCGGGGCGATGGACCCGCAGCAGTGGAAAGATATTGATTGAGGTTTTGGGGAGCTGTAATGTGGGGATTGTGGGGTGGAGCGCACGGGGCTGAATTGTTGGAGGTCTTATAGCATTGAGCCGCGCCTTACTGGCCCCTAAGGTCATCGCAGTGGGGACTGCGAATATTACCACCTTTCCTTGAGGGGTGGTCGGGAGTGTTGGTTTGGATGGGGGTACTTCCAGTTGCGGGGGGGCCTGTCCTGGGGGGGTGGGAGTTGCGAGCAGTTGGGGTTGCTCAGGGGGTTGTAGTTGTTGGAGGGGTTTGGCTTCCTGTTGGGAGAGGGTGGGGGGGGGGCCCGTGGTCGCGGGACTTATACGAACACTGTTCTTTGCTGTGGGGTCCGGTTGTGTAGGGGGGAATGGCTAGTACTGGAGCGTTGAAATGTGTGACCTGGAACGTGCGGGGTATGCAATCCATGACGCGCAGACATAAGGTTCAGGCGTACCTCAAGCGTAGGGGGGTTCACATAGCGTTTTTGCAGGAGACGCACCTCAATAAGCAGGAAGGGGCGGCTCTACAAAGGCGCTGGAGGGGGCAATTATTCTATACGACATTTTCAGCATTTGCGAGGGGGACATTGATTTGGATACGGGCGGGGGTCCCCTTCCAGGTCTCGAAGTCGTCGATAGACCCAGAGGGCAGATATGTGGCGGTGGAAGGAAGGCTGAGAGGCAGGATGATTTCTCTCTGTAATGTGTATGCTCCTAATGTAGATCTGCCCGCTTTCCTGTCTAACATCTCGGGCAAATTGGCGGGTTATTTGGCAGGGCCGGTCCTCTTGGGAGGGGACTTCAACTCAGTTGAGGATGTGCTACTAGATAGGTCCCATCCCCCGCTGCGCGCGTCCCCAGCACATAGGATCGCCAAGCGTAGATCAGAATGGCAGGAGAGCTGGGCCCTCACGGATGCATGGAGGGCGTTGCACCCCACCACTAGGGACTACTCCTTTCACTCGCACCTGCATGATTTACATGTGAGGCTGGATGCGTTTCTTTGTTCGGAATGTGTGCTCCCCGCGGTGGGAGGGGCGGAATACTTGGCCAGGACGATATCGGACCACAACCCCTTGTTGATGTCTCTGGAATGGATGGTGACTGTTAACTGCGTGCCAACATGGCGCCTGCAACCTGACACCCTGGACGACTTGTTGTTCAGGGAGGCCCTGAGTGAACGTATTGAGAGGTATTTTGAGGAGAACAGTGGCTCGGCTTCCACGAGGGCGGTTGAATGGGATGCTTTCAAGGTGGTGGTGCGGGGACACTGTATTGGGCACACGGCAGGGGCGCGGAAGACACTGTTGGATGACTTGGACAAGGCTGAGACACGGCTGAGGGATCTTGAGAAGAGGCGCCCGAATCACCCTGAACTGCAGGAGGGGCTTAGCGGGGCGCGGGAGGGGCTGGCGGTGGAGCTGGAGCGGCTGCGTAGCTTTGACCACAAGGCGTACGTGACGAGGGCGCATGCGGAAGGTGATAAGGCGGGGGCAATGTTGGCTTGGCTTGCTAACCCTATCCGGGGGGGAGGGCCGATCATGAGGATCCAGGAGCCAGGGGAGGAGCCTTGCCACTCCCAACCCGGGATCCTGAACAAGTTCCGAGCTTATTATGAAGGGCTCTATCTGAGTGGTGACACGGGAGGGACGGAGGAGCTTGAGGAGTTCTTGGACGGGCTAGAGTTGCCGCGAGTGGAGGACTCGGAGGCAGAAGAGTTAGGGCGGCCCATCTCCCTAGGAGAAATAGGTTGTGCTATAAAACAGATGGCTAGAAACAAGACCCCGGGCCTTGACGGTCTACCGATCGAATTTTATGGCAAATACCTAGAACATCTTGCTCCGCGGCTGCGCGAGGTATACAATGAGGCGCAGGAGAAGGGCCGACTCCCGGGCTCTATGTGCGAGGCCCTTATGATCCCACTTTTGAAGCCGGGCAGGGAGGGTGCGGCGCTGTCCTCGTATCGCCCGTTGTCTATGTTGACGACGGACTACAAGATCCTCAGTAAAATTCTGGCCAACAGATTACTAGTGCACATGACGGGCCTGGTTCATGGTGACCAGTGCGGTTTCATACCGACGCGCAATACCACTCATAACATCCGTAGACTTACGAGACTGATGGGTGCGGACTGGCCAGACACCGTCTCCCCATTTGTCCTGTCCATCGACATTGAGAAGGCATTTGACAGCCTCGAATGGGGATACCTGTATGAGGTGATGCGTCGCTTCGGGTTGGGAGACGGATATATACAGTGGACCAAGGTCCTCTATACTGAGGCGGTAGCAAGGGTCCGGGTGGGCGCACTGATCTCAAGACAATACCCGGTTAGGCGTGGCACTAGACAGGGTTGTTCCCTATCTCCGCTACTGTTTGCGTTGGCAATGGAACCCTTCGCTGCGGTAGCCAGACTGGGCCGCCACTACGCAGGCTTGCCTTTTAGGGGGAGGCCACACCTCATCTCCCTATATGCGGATGACTTGTTGATGTTTTTGGCCGATGCCGGCGCCGAACTTCAGGGGGCGCGGAGGCTACTGGAGCAGTTCGGTAGGTTATCGGGCCTGAAGGTCAACTGGCCTAAATCCTGTCTGTTTCCCCTGAGGTCGGGAGAACCGTGCCCACTCACTGCTCAGGAACTCCGGTGGGAGCCGCGCTGCCTACATTATCTGGGGGTTTATGTTTACCACGCCCCGTCCGACCTGCTGGATGGCAACATAATTCGCTGTATTAACGCCCTGCGTGGATCTATGGACTTCTGGGCGACTCTACCGCTCTCCCTGGCTGGTAGAATTTCCCTGCTTAAAATGATAGCTCTGCCCAGGCTTTTGTATTATTTTAGGACACTGCCGGTATGGATCCCGAGTTCGGTTTTCAAACGCCTGAGGTCACTGATTATAGCGTTCCTGTGGGGCACGGGTAGGAGACGCATAGCGCTCGACACGCTGTTACGCCCCAAAGATGAGGGAGGTATGGCAGTGCCGGACTTCGAAGGATATTACCTCGCCGCGCAGCTGCAGACTTTTACTCAGGAGGTGGCGAGAGTTTATAGAGGTCCCGAGGACGCGAGAGCCGAAGGCACCCCGCGACACGTTCTGGCTTATATTACGCTGCACCAGAAACTCCGAGTGGGAGACCTGACGGTCGAGGAACAGACTTTCCGGTTATGTTGGGACCGGGCCCGTAAGCGGGCGGGTGTCCGCCTTATGTATGCCCCCGAAATACCGTTGGGAATGATCACTGCCCTCCCACATGGAGGTGATTGGTCACGCTTGCTAGGGTGGGAGGAGGCGGGAGTGCACGTGCTGGGTGACCTCTACGAAGATGGGGTGTTGCTGCCGTTTCGGGACCTGCAGGAGAGATTTGACCTACCGAGGGGTGACTACCTGCTGCACGCGGCAGTCACGGGCGCCATGCGAGCCCACTGGGGGGAAGGGCTGCAGGAACCAGGCACCTCGATGGCTTGCCAGTACGCCATGATGGCGGCGGGAACCTTTAAGGCCGTCACGTGCCTGTACTCGAGGATGCAGCGGGAGGCCTTGCAACCTTTGGCAGCCCTGAAGGCCAAGTGGGAGCTGGACCTCCAGGTGGAGATACCAGACACGACCTGGGGCCAACTGCTGAGGAGGGCGCGGAAGAGCTCGAGGAATGCCAGGTTCCAATTGATCCACTTTTATGTTATCCACAGGGCATACCTCACGCCCGGGAAAATCCAACAGTACTTTGGGGCGACCGACGCTGCTTGTCCCAGATGTAATACAGCGGGGGCGGATCTATGTCATATGCTGTGGGATTGCCCCTCTTTAGGCGACTATTGGCAGGAAGTTGGGCGGGCCCTTAACGGCGCGACGGACAGGGATATCCAGTATACTAAAGCAGTTGGCATCCTTCACTGGTTCCCACATACACCTAGAAATACGATGTCAAGTAAATTTATAGATTTAGGGCTTATCTTGGCCAAGCGGGAGATCACACGAAATTGGAAGTCCAGAGTGGGGCCCACGTATAAAAGATGGTATGGGGAGTGTCTGAGATGGGCAGCATGTGATAGTACCCTACGGTACCAGATGGCTTGGAGGTCGAATGACGAGAAAGCACTGGAAAGGGCGACTGCATGGGAGGTGATGGTGCAGGCGCTCAGGGAAGTGGACGATGAGGGGCAGGAAGGCGAGAGCGAACTAGCTGGAGCAGACCCCAACACTATACAGGAGAACACACCTTAGCGATTGTTTGCTTCCTCCTACAACACACCGGGCACTAATACATGGTTACTCAAGCGCAGCGCGACCACGGGGGAGGGCGGGTGGGAAGCTGGTTTGGAGGGATGTTGGGGTACCGAAATTGGGGGAGGGGGAGGGGCGTAAATCACAAAAGCATTCCAGGGTTATGTGCACAATAAAGCGGTCAGACAATGTAAGAAGTACGGGACCAGAACGGAAATTAAGCCACCCGCGTCAAGAGCGGGGTGATCCCTCCGGATGAAGATCGAATGTCTTCAATCGAATCGGTTAATGTCATGCTATTTTATTTTTTGCTGAATATCTTGTCTGTACATTTATATTGGTGATGCAATAAAAATGATGTTAAAAAAAAAAATTGTAAATGACAAACGTATTATTTCGCTATTATCAAAACCAACACAAATAAAAAATGTGTCCTTTACAATACCAATAGCCCAAAGTTTCCTAATGCGAGACCTATTGCATTGCAAATGCTTGTTCTACTTCCAGATAGTCTGAGTAAGTCCTACCTAAGTAATGATTTGTAAGCAGTGTCAAGTATAAAGTCTAACTTGCATATTCAAATATTGAAAAAGGTGCTCCAAGAATACCAGAAAGTGAAGGCACAGGTCGCTTGTGTTGTGAACAAAGGAGCATTCGATGAATATTAACTTATGAAAGGTAATAATCTCTTGGCTACCATAAGCGCAGCAGTTGGATGGGGCTAATGAGGCCACCCTTTATTTAGCCCAAGATATAAAATATATGCTGACAGTTCAAAAGCAAAGGTTTTTTGATATTTCAAACACTCATGGACATTTTTTAAGTAATTTATTAACTTTTTTAATTTACAGACCAGGAAAAGAAGGTCTTACTTTGGTTTTGCGAGACCCAGCCAACAAAACAGTAGTGCAATTGGTTGTAGGCCTATTCAATAACACTCTTAAGCTGTAACAAGTGATCACAATGAAAAAAGGCCTTGATATTTCAAATCTTTTTTTAATTTTCCGATTACAGTCACACGAAATGCACAATAACGATACACAAACTAACTGTCATGCAGGGCAAGAATACCGAACAAAGCAAAGTTCAATTCCAAAATCCACCCATGAACCAGATTTCCATTGAAGCAATTAATGAGTTATAATACAAATGAGGGGAAAGAAGAACAAATCGCAACCATTGAAAGAGGTGGAGGAAAAAGGAAAAGGAAGCACGCACCTGTAAGGGGGAAGTTGGCATGATAGAACTCCCAAACAAAAGAAAAAAAATTAAAGACCTCCTATCCCAAACCTCCTATAATGCGGGTCAATATTGTATGGGGACGAAGTCTGGGGAACCTCAAGGGAAAGGGGATTGGGAGCAGAGCATAGCAATCTACATGGAAAATGAAATTGAATGTGATCTTCTATATGCACCTGGGGTGTATGGTGGAGTACAGCATATCAATATTTAAGGAAAGTCTCCATATCTCCTGAAATATCTGAAATTGGTCATTTAGCTTATAAATGAAGTGGTCAAAACGTGCCATATCATACATATTATCCAACCAGTTCTGAAAAGTGGGTTTCTGATAGATACATCTGCCGTGTGGATTCCTCACCTTGTGAATATCCCCCTTGCGCCAGCAACGTTCGGAAAATTCTTCGTAGCACGCCGGCGTGGACGACGTCATAGGAGCACGGCATCGCGCACGACTCCGTCTGACGTCACCGACTCCACATAAGGCCCACGTCGGCGTGATGACGTCAGTTCCCTTTTTTCCGCGTCGTCGGCGCTAACGGTTTCTGGGATCTTCTGCGATACTTTTGTATCTTTTCGCTGTTTAGCTGTTATTGTTTCTCTGTTGGAATTCGCTTCATCGCCGAAGATGTCGTCGAGGAAGACAGGTTTCAAACAATGTGGTTCCTGTTCCCGGATGATGTCGATCACCGATCCGCATCCCGACTGTCTGTGGTGTCTTGGTTCGGGTCACGATGTCAAGAACTGTCGTTCCTGTGACCAGATGAACCCCAAAGCCTTGCGAGAGCGGGAGGCGAAACTTCTGCTTGCAAAGGTGAAGGGAAGAGAAGCCGGAAGGTCTTCGAGGTCAGTGTCCAGGCGCTCGAAGTTGAGACAACTGTCGCGGTCGAAGTCGAGGTCGGCTTCGAGGGCCAAGTCGAGGTCGAGAGAGAGATCAAGGTCCAGAGGGAGGTCGAGGTCCGGATCCAAGTCGGCCTCGGGCCATGCTTCGGGCTCCTCGAGAAAGAAGCACAAGAGGAGTAAACATCACTCCAGACACCACTCTGGCAAGGAGTCTTTGGATTCGAGGAAGAAGTCTCGTAAACATCACAAGGACTTCGTGTCTCCTTCTCCAGCTCAATCTCACGTTGGTTCTCCAGTTCATGAGCCGGAACAGGATCTGGAGTCGCACCATTCATCGGTGCATGAAGAAGAGGTTCCTCGAGCACCGACTCCGGTTGTGGAGCCTGAAGAACAAGAGGGCCAGGGTGCGCCTTTGCCGGATCAGCCTCCTTCGGAGCGGCCGTTGGGTTCGTACCCACCCTTTCCAGGTCCAGGTCAGGATCCCTCGCAGTTTTTAAACGCCATGTTTGGTGTTTACTCGAGGGCGATGTACCCCGCTGGTGCGCCTATGGGTCCCATGGGTCCTTTGTCTTTCAATTTAAGTGTGCCCCAGGCTTATGCCCCGGCCCCCTTTATGCCGTTTATGCCGACGCCTTGCACTCCTTGGCTCGGTACGGCGCCGCCGAGGTCGTCGACTTCGCATGCGGCTTCGCCGACTCCGGATCGGCCTCGAGGGGATTCGGATCGTGGCGCTTCCCATCCTCCGGCTCCTCCCTCGACGTCGGCTCCGGCGCCGTCGGAGTCGGTGCCGGATCCATCGACTTCGGTCCGTATGGAGTGGTCGAGGCGCAGGGCTCAACGCCTCTTGGAGGAGAAGGAGTATATGGACTCTGAGGTTGAGGAAGGAGAGTTGCAAGAGGGGGATTGTTTTGAAGACCTTCAAGACGCAAGTGGCTTGGAACTTTCTCCTGAGTGGGGTTTGCCAACCGTTTCTGACGCTCCATCTAAGGACTTGGCACCCTATCATGTTGTTATTAAGAAGGCTGCAGAGTTGCTAGGCTTGACTTTGCCCACAGTTGAATACAAGCCCAACATCCTTACGGAAGTTTTGCATTCGCCTTCTTCTATTGTGGAGCCTACACTTCCTTTTACGGATGCATTGACTGAACCAATAAAGGAGGTCTGGAAGAGGCCTTTGTCTGCTCCTGCGGTTTCCAGGTCAGTGGCAAGGCGTTACAGGGTGGCTCCTGATGACCCTGAATTTCTTTCCTCGCATCCTGCACCGGAGAGTTTGGTAGTGCAGGCCGCCTGTTCCAGCAGGGCTGCGGGCTCTTTCCCTCAGGTGCCGGCAGACAAGGACTCGAAAAAGTTGGACCAGCCTGCAAAAAAGATTTTCTCCTCGGGTAGCATGGCCTTGAAGTCCACCAATGCTACTTGCCTCTTGGGGAGATACGTTCATGCGTTGATGGACTCTGTTAAACAGCTTTCTTCTAAGCTTCCAGAGGACGATAGGAAGAACTTTAACGAGGTGGTCGCTGATACTCAGGCTGCAGCTCGCATGGTTATACAGAGTGGTATGGACACGGTGGACTCTGTTGCCAGAATTATGGGCTCTACTGTTGCTACAAGAAGGGCCGCATGGCTAAAGTCCTCCGACTTTTCTTCTGACGTTCAGTCTACTTTGTTGGACTTGCCATTTGATGGGACAGGCCTCTTTGGCAAGAAGGCTGACGTAGCTCTGGAGAGATTCAAAGACAGCCGGGCTACGGCGAAGTCTTTGGGCCTTCAGACAAGGGGCTCTGCGACTAGGAAGTATAGGGGTTTTGGCAGATCCAATTTTCGTCCCTACAATCAAGGACAGCAGCAGCAGCAGCAGCGTCAGAATCCTCTCTATAAAACCTACAGAGGAAAGCAAAGGGGCCGTGGTCGTGGACGCCAGGCCTCCTCCTCCTCCTCCTCCTCTTCCTCTAATAATCAACCCCCTCCCCCTGCAGCAAAGCAGCCCTAGATCCGCCATTCTGGATCATGTGGCTCCGGTGGGGGGTCGGCTTACTCATTTTCTACGGGATTGGGAATCGGTTACATCAGATCTTTGGGTTCTCAATCTCGTAGAAAATGGGTATGCTCTTCCTTTCCAGGAGTTCCCTCCCAATTACCCTCCTTGCCAGGGTTTTTGTTCGGAGGACCACCTTGTTCGCTTGCAGGAAGAAGTCCTGGCTTTGTTCAAGAAAGGTGCGATAGAGGTGGTTCCAGAGCAGGAAAGGGGTCAGGGATGCTACTCCCGGTATTTCCTGATCCCCAAGAAGGATGGCAGGTTACGTCCAATCCTGGACCTCAGGATTTTGAATCTCTATCTCAAGCAGGAGAAATTCAAAATGCTCACTCTTGCGCAGGTTCTTCAAGCGCTGTTGGAAGAAGACTGGATGGTGTCGATCGACTTGCAGGATGCGTATTTTCACATCCCGATCCTGAAGTCGCACAGGAAGTATCTCCGATTTACGGTGGGATCGCAACACTACCAGTTTGCGGTCCTTCCGTTTGGTCTTACTACTGCGCCTCGAGTTTTCACCAAGGTGATGGCAGTGGTGGCTGCACATCTCAGGAGGTCGGGGATACCTGTATTCCCGTATCTGGACGACTGGCTGATCAAAGCGGAGTCGCCCGAGAAGGTGCTTCATCACCTGCAAGAGACATCGCAGCTGTTGTTCAGGTTGGGTTTTTCGATAAATGTACCCAAATCTCACCTGGTGCCCTCCCAGCGCAACCTGTTCATAGGTGCGGTACTGGACACTACTGTATGTCGTGCATTCCCTCCTCCGCAAAGGATTCGCGACATACAGGAAATGATTCCTTTATTTCACAATGGAGCGGTTGTTCCGGTCCTGAAGGTCCTTCGCCTGCTCGGTCTGATGGCTTCTTGCATTCTCCTGGTCAACCATGCACGCTGGCACATGAGGGCACTCCAGTGGTGCCTCCGCAGGCAGTGGTATCAACACAACGGAGATCTTGGGGAGTCAATGAGGATCTCCAGAGAGACTGCAGCGGATCTGTCTTGGTGGGGCGTGGAAGGCAATCTGTCTCAAGGAAAGCCTTTTCAGCTTCCACCATCGGTGGCCACGGTGATAACGGATGCATCCACTCTAGGGTGGGGTGCTCATCTGGGGGATCTGGAGGTCAAGAGTCTTTGGTCTCCAGAGGAAAGGTTGCTTCACATCAACCTTCTAGAGTTGCGGGCGATACGTTTGGCGCTCAAGGCCTTCCTCCCTTCCCTTCGCGGTCAGTCGATCCAAGTCCTGACGGACAACACGACCGCAATGTGGTACATCAACAAGCAGGGAGGAGTGGGGTCGCGGTGTCTCTGCAGAGAGGCTCTGCGTCTCTGGTCCTGGGTTCAGGACCACCAGATTTGTCTGATGGCAAATCATCTGGCCGGGGTTCTGAACGTACGTGCGGACATTCTCAGTCGGCAGTTCTCTGCCGACCATGAGTGGAGGCTTCACCCGGAGGTTGTTCGCAACATCTTTCAGATGTGGGGGACTCCTCGGGTGGATCTGTTCGCCACTTGCGAGAATGCTCGCTGCCCGTCATTCTGCAGTCTCCAGTATCCGATGCAAGGAGCATTGGGGGATGCGTTTCAGTTGAGTTGGAGAGGTCAGCTCCTTTACGCGTTTCCTCCCATACCCTTGATTCCTCGGGTTCTGAGGAAGATTCGCCAAGACCGGGCCCAAGTCATATTGGTCGCCCCGGATTGGCCAAGAAGGGTGTGGTACACAGATCTTCTCCACCTCTCCTCTCACCCGCCGCTCCGTCTCCCTCTCAGGGCAGACCTCCTCTCTCAGATGGAGGGGCAGGTTCTACACCCCCACCTCCAGACATTACACCTTCATGCCTGGAGATTGAACGGGGCAATCTGAATTCTTTCTCCCTCCCTCACGATGTGGTGGAGGTCATACTTTCTGCCAGGCGTGACTCCACCAAATCCATTTATTCGTATAGGTGGACTAAGTTTGTATCTTGGTGTAGGGAGAGGGATGTTGACCCGTTAAAGGCTCATTTATCTGATATCTTGTTATTTGCTCTTTCTCTGGCACGGCAAGGGTTTGCTGTTGCCACTGTCAAAGGTTACCTTTCAGCCTTATCGGCATTCCTCTGTTTGCCGGATCAGCCCTCTCTTTTTAAATCACCTGTGGTGTTAAGATTTTTGAAGGGACTCACTAATAAGTTCCCTCCTTCTCCCTTTATTGTTCCTCATTGGGACTTGAATCTTGTGTTAACCTATCTGATGGGTTCGCCGTTTGAACCCTTACACAAGTGTCCAATGAGGCTTCTTTCTTTTAAGACGGTCTTCTTAGTTGCAATTACCTCGTCAAGGAGGGTAAGTGAGCTTCAAGCTCTTAGTTCCAAGCCCCCGTTTTTGTCCATCCATGCTGAAAGAATGGTTCTTAGGACCAGGGCTGCTTTTCTGCCTAAGGTGGTTACTCCCTTCCACCTAGGTCAATCCATTACCCTTCCTACCTTTTATCCTCCCCCTCACCCTTCCAAGGAGGAGGAGAGGCTTCATCGCCTGGACCCGAAGAGAGCGGTTAGTTTCTATCTTGATAGGACTAAAGACTATCGAATAGACGATCAGCTCTTCGTGGGTTTTGCTGGCTGCAAGAAGGGCAGATCGGTGCACAAGCGCACACTTTCCAGATGGATTATTCTCTGCATCAAGATTTGCTACTCTCTGGCGGGTAAAGACCCTCCTGAGGGTATTAGAGCTCATTCAACTAGAGCAAAGTCTGCTACTTCTGCATTGTCTAGAGGTGTTCCTGTTGAGGACATTTGCAGGGCCGCGACTTGGGCCTCCCTCCACACTTTTGCGAAGCACTACTGCTTGGATGCTGAGGTGAGGAGGGATGGCCACTTCGCGCGCTCTGTTCTCCAAGATTTCCTGGTGTAGCAGAGTGGACACCCTCCTCCGGGAGTGGGGACTGCTGTGGGACTCTATTCACAAGATGAGGAATCCACACGGCAGATGTATCTATCAGAAGAACAAGTTACTTACCTTCGGTAACGCTTTTTCTGGTAAATACAATATCTGCCTGTGGATTCCTCACTGACCCACCCGCCTCCCCGTTGTCCACTCTGCTATACCTGGTGTTATGTGCAAATGTAATTATGGTTTTATCTGATTTTGTATAGTTTTGCACTTTAATTGCATTTGATTTGCATGTACTGTGTACATTGTGTATATATATATATATATATGTACTTGTTGGTCCGTCCGGGTGCCTCGAAGGCACGGAAAAAAGGGCGGAACTGACGCCATCACGCCGACGTGGGCCTTATGTGGAGTCGGTGACGTCAGATGGAGTCGCGCGCGATGCCGTGCTCCTATGACGTCGTCCACGCCGGCGTGCTACGAAGAATTTTCTGAATGTTGCTGGCGCAAGGGGGATATTCACAAGGTGAGGAATCCACAGGCAGATATTGTATCTACCAGAAAAAGCGTTACCGAAGGTAAGTAACTTGTTCATTAGTGTTGATTTCCAAAGTTGCAGAACCACCAATTAAGCCACCCCTAATTGACAATAGCTCCCGGAGGGTAACCTGAAAGACTGAGTCTTGCAGCCTGGCAAACTAGTGCTTCCACGTGGGAATCAAGGGGTCCACCCCAGTCGATAACCAACTCACTTGCATTACACTCATTCAATGAGCTATCTCCATTGTCTACGTAGTAACAATGGAGATAGCACGCCAAATGTCAGAGGTGCATATGATTAGGTCTAACCGTGTGTGTTGCAACTTTGTCCATATTTGCAGCACAAGTGTTATGGAGTTCTAAATTGGACAGGGCAAGATTTTACTGATAATATTAAAATAATACTCTCATCTTTTTCTTACCAGAGCTCCCGGTCTGCCGCAGGCTCTCCCGATTGAGCATAGGAAGTAAATTCTTCCTTTTTACTTCCGGTTGCACGTCATCCGCATGGGGTAGCTGTCTAGTTCGCCGCACCTCCAGCTTTAAAAAAACAGATGACGGGCCGGGCACGCAGTGGACGCTCCACAGGCATGCCTGTCCAGTTGCGTAACAAAAATTGAGGGGACCCCCCTGCAAGGTACGTGGAGGGGCCCCCTCCGGACTCTATCAGAAGCTCTCTGGCCGAAGTGCTGTGCTGAGGGGGCCCCCTGGATCTTGGGGCCCCCTGTACCGCGGGGTCTGTGGGGGGCCTGTGTTACGCCCCTGTGCCTGTCTACGCACGTTCGTGCCTGACTGTCGCCAGGAGCCAGGACCCCTGCTCCTATGTCTTCTAAGGTCAGTCAGTTTAGAATTGCTTACTCCCAAAACGATCCTTGCTATGCATGGAAGCAGCCCACTCTTAACATCGACTGATCAAAGCTGTGCTAATTGCTTCCCCCAAATTTTAAAGGGTCCTCTGAGTTGCCTTGCATGCAGATACTGTTGGAAGCCTAATACTCGGGTTAAAAACCAGGTCCAAAGTTACAGTGTCTGTTAACACCTTTAATACTGACACCATGAGGTCCTGCCCATTATATCAGCGGCTGCTTCCTAAAACTCTCTACCTTACGCACACTTTTAACAGTTTCCTATGTAACATAGATACCCTACCTAAAGACGCTACTGAAAGTTGGGAACTTCTATCCAAACTTAGGCCTGAAATGGGCTTCTTGACAGAGACCTGGCTAAACCCCAGCTCTATTCCCTTCGTTATGCAGGTTCTCCTAGACAATTATTGAATGAATAAAGGAGACAGAGCAGGGCGAATGGGGGGGGGGCATAGTCATTGGCATCTTTTTTAAAGAAATCATTGGAAAGGAGCCTTGTTGTACCGCCCCCACGGCCGAAAAAAGACTTTAGCCACCATCTTATTGAGAGCATCGCTACTCGCGTGCTGTCAGCCCAAAATTTCCTACTATTAGGAGATTTGATTATCATTTGACGATTCCATGGACGCAGATGTGTCCCAGCTAATAGCTGATTTAAAGTCCTTGGGGCTTTTTAAAAAGAAATTGTCGGCGCCACTCGCTCAGCTGGTCACACCCTGGACTTAATTTTTACAAACTCTAAAGAACTACATTATGAGTTGCTCCTCCACCTTGACTATTCATGCTTTGATCGGTTTCCAGATTGCCAACATAGGATTTTTTTTAGCTGAGACTACCAGACAACAAAGACACAAGACATTGGCACCATGTCTCCATGGATTCCTTTGCTGTTTTGTTCCCCCTACTGTCGGAAAATACTCTGAAGTCAACAACGTGCTAGCAGACCTTTAGTCTACTATGAAGCCAGCCTTTGATAACATTGCCGCTAAGAAATCGGTAGAATACCTCACTGCGTCCCTTCGCACCTTAGTAACACAGAGCTAAAAGCTGAGTAAGCTCTTTGTAAGAAATTAGAAAGACTATAGCGATGCAACTACGATTCAGATGATAAAGCAGCCTTTAAGAAGTCACTCTCTGCGTACCATCGTAATATCAAAAAGGCTTGCAAAATCTTTTTTTCGAATAAAATTGCTCTTGCTGATGATCCCTCACAGAATTTGTTTAAAATTCTCACAAATGTTACTCACCCCCCAGCCTGTTCACAACCATTACATGCCACTCAGGAATTATGCAATTCTTTGGCAGACTATTTTGAAGAGATGATCAGGCTGATTTATCAGAATTTTACAAGTAAGCTGCTTCATTTTATTGAAGTTATAACCAACACCCCTTCTGATAGTTCTAGGGGTTGCAGATTGGACAATTTTAAATCCTTTACTTTGGAGCAAGTGCAACAGGGGCTTGAATGGGTGAAATCTGGCTCTGCTGTGGACCCTACCCAAAGAGGATTGTTGCTCTTTTGGCCAGCCAAATTGCCCCCACAGTAAGGGCTTTATTCAACCTGTTCATCACTTTAGGACAACTCCCTTCAACCTGGAAAACGGCGCAGATTATGCCCTTTAAAAAGAAGAAGAATTTAGATCACTCTGTTCTTTCAAATTACAGGCCCAAATCACTACTTGCATGGTTGGGCAAGCTGCTGAAAGGTCAAATTAATAAACAAGTGACTAATTATCTTGGACTGAATAAAATCCTAGATTTTTCTCAGGTTTTAGAGCGGAGCATGGCACTGAAGCAGCCTTGGTGACGGTGACGGATTCAGTCATGTGCTCACTGCACATAGGCACGCCCACCATGCTCGTGCTCTGACACCTGTCAGCAGCATTTGATACTGTGACCCACACTAAGTTATTACAAAGATGGGGTGCGGAGCTAGCCGGCGTCTATGGCGGACGCGTAAGAGCAGAGCTCCGCGTCGGCGCCAACTATTATCCGACAAAGATCCTTGCTCAGCAAAGAAATCCCAGCGAAAACGGCAGGAATTGTCGACCCTACTCCTTCCGCAACTCCACCCGAAGTTTGGGGCCGATCCGCGCTCGGACACACCATTTTTCAGCGACTGCGAGGTGGTGAGAGACCAGGCCGCGATCCCCGACCTCGCCTGAGAGCCGAGACCGAGTTACGGGACCCGACATGCGGCCGCGCGGACAAGCTGACCTAGACCCCTCCGGGTCCCGGCGAAGGCGGACCCCCAGACTCCACGCCACCTCATCGACACACAGAGTCACCAGCTGGCGGGGGTTCCCGGAGCCGTGAGACCCCGAAAAAACCCCTGGGCTAACTGCGGAGGAGGCGGCGAGCCACGTGGCGTAGGTCGGGGCCTGACGAGGCGCCATCACCCAGGCCCAGTCGACGAACGAACCCCACAAGCCCTGGACAGGAGAGCGGCTAGGTACCAACTCAGCCGGCACCCCGGGCGTTGCCCGCCACGCTTCCCCGACCCAGCGGCATACCCACGCCCATTGCCGCAACGAACCGCACTCAACGCTGGGAAACGCGACAATGGTGAAGGGGGACAGGACCCAGTCGAAACTGTCGTTCGACCAGCGCCGCCAGAAGGAACCAGGCCCTCCGGCCTCCCAGTCGCCAGGAGCGACCAACGACCCGGGCTCCTCGCTCTGCGCGGAAATAAAAGGCATGCTCACGACCATGGAGAAGGGCCTGCAGGAAGGTATGTCGGCCATTGGTAACAAGATCGACGCCCTGGCGTATCGCATGGACCGCATGACGGAGAGGGTGGATAAACATGCGGAACGACTTGACATGGCCGAACGCAGACTGACTGAGGCTGAAGAGGCACAAACGGAGTGGGACGCTGACCGAAAGCAGTTTGGCCGCCTGCTTCAGGTGATACAGGAAAAGTCGGAGGACTTGGAGGCACGCTCAAGGCGATCCAACATACGAATAACGGGTGTGGCCGAGACGACCCAAACGGGTAAGATGGAACTTTTTGTCGAAAAACTACTTAAGACACTCTTGGGAGACGACACCTTTTCCCCAATGTTCATTGTTGAGCGCGCCCATCGCACCCTTGGACCTAGGCCACCCCCGGGCGCAAACCCCAGGCCGATAATTGCGAAATTATTGAACTACAGAGACAGGGACGCGGCGCTCCGTGCGGCCCGCGAGAAGGGGTCACTGCAACACGAGGGGATGAACATATCTTTATACCCTGATTTCACCACCAAAGTGCAGGAAGAACGACGGCGATTTGTCCCGTACAAGCAACAATTGAGGGACCTTGGCCTGGACTACGCCATGTTATACCCGGCGCGGCTGCGCATTAACCGTCAGGGGCACTCTCACTTCTTCACGGATCCCAAAGAACTACAAAAATCCTTGAAGGTGTGGATGAGGGAGAACAGAGGGAGCTCAGACACGCGTGCAGCGGAACAATCAGGAGCGGAGGACCTGGAGGAACAGGACTGAGGAGCGTGAGCGCTCTTATGGACACACCGGCAGGCCGCAGCTTCAGGGGCACACATGGCGCCACTCCACTTTGACACGACACGCTCTCCCCGCTCAGTCTGAACTGTGGAATATCTGGACTCCCTAAGCGCCCTAGAGCGGGGGAGACCTGAGTGATTCGGCTGGGTGCCCCTGAGCCCTCGCACTTGCGGCACACTGCAACCCTGGATGGGCTCAACTGCCCTGGAACCGGACACGATACAGGTCAGAGGCGGCTGGAGGGACGGGAGGGGGGGGCTCGGACAGAGAGCCGGACCTTGTTATGCACTCCTTGCTTGCTGAGCTTTGCCTCTAAGGCGCTGGCGTGAGGGCTATGTATGAACATTGTACGGAGGTCCAGGTGGGACAGTGGACGACGAACAGAACGAGTAGGCTACCTCTGCCCCAGCGCTGCCAGCAGTGACGGCTCAGATTGAGCCAGTTTGAGGTGTTATTGAATGGGATTGCCAGAGGGTGGGGGGGGGGACACAGGGGATTCGGTCACACCAGGTTGGGGTCGGTTGACTGTGGGAGGTGGGTAGGGGTTCTTGTTCTGGAGTTCGGAATGTTCGGGGGGGGGGGTCACAACTGTGTTCTGCAATGTTCCATGCCCTGGAGGGGACCGGTGGTGGGGGCGCACGTGGGAGGGAGGGTTGTTTACCGCTGGTGCTCATTATATGTTGCCACTTTCCTAATGGCTGAATCGATACTAGGGGACCCACTGCTTAACACTGAAACCCTAACTGCGTTGACATGGAATGTAAGGGGTTTGAATGACTACCGGAAACTCCGCAAGGTGCTGCACTACCTCGAAAGACACCATGTGGACCTGGCTCTGTTACAGGAGACGCACCTACCCAACACCAGTAGAATGCTCACACATAGAGGTCTTCAGGGTAACTCCACTTATGCGGGCTTCACCTCACACGCTAGGGGAGTTCTCACGTGGGTAAATCCTAAATCTAAACTTTCACTCACGCTACTCAGAGCGGACCCGGAGGGCCGATTTGTGTTAAGCAAATGCACGGGTAAGGGACATAATCTCCTGATCATGAATGTGTATGGCCCGAATTATGACTCCCCAGAATTTTATGCGGCACTGGCAGGGCACTGTGCTGAATGGCCCACAGATAAACTGCTTTGGGGGGGGGACTTTAATTTCACCTTTAGCCCTGAACTTGATAGATCGGGGGGGCCCCCCAGGCGTCCGGCAGCAGCTGCGCAACAAATGCAAGCCGAAATGGTGAGACTGGGGCTGGCGGATGTCTGGAGGGAGCGGCATAGAGCGAGGGGGGGTTACACACACTACTCAGCGTACCACAACCTCCACACTAGGATTGACTACTGGCTCTCCCCTATTACTCTACTGACGATGGTGAGGGACTGCAGAGTCCTCCCGCGGACGCTGTCTGACCACTCCCCCATACTACTGGTTCTGAACACACCACAACCTAGAATCCCCCCGTTCACGTGGCGCTTCCCACCGTACTCTCTGTTAGATGAGGCATTCCGGGCAGAACTAGGGGAGGACATAGACACGTTCTTTTCCAATAACGTAGGCACGGTGGATAGCTTCGGAACGGTTTGGGAAACCTTTAAAGTCTATGTTAGGGGTGTCATCATGGCCAAGCATTCCAGTGTCCTCAGGGCTATCAGGAGTAGACTGTCACTGCTCGAGGGGCGAATTGCGGATTGCGAACGCCAACGACTGACGGACCCGTCCCCGGAGGGGGATGAGACGTTGCGGGGGCTCCTGACAGAGTTCCACGAGGAGGCGGACAGAGAGGTCAGGCACCTAGGGAAATACGCAACGGCCCGCGAATACGGTGAGGGCGACCGGCCGGGTTCTCTGCTAGCCAGGATTATGAAGGGCACCAGGCGACGCCAGGGTGTCACTGAATTGCGCTCCGCGGACGGGGAGACACTGACATCGCAGGGAGATATTCTGGCGGAATTTAAAGGATTCTACCAAGACCTGTACACCAGCAAGATCTCGGGTGTGGAGAGCCACATAGACAATTACTTAGACTACATCAAAATGCCGTTCTTAGAGAACTGGCAGAGGGAATTCCTGATGTCCCCTATACTCCGAGAGGAGATTGCGGACGCCCTAGACAGCATGAGGTCAGGCAGTGCGCCCGGAATCGATGGATTGACCGTAGCCTTTTATAAGGCATACAAGGACAAGCTGCTCCCCTATCTCTCCACCCTCTTTGATGAGATCTGCGAGTATGGTGCGATGCCCCCTTCTATGAGAGAAGCACTCATAGTGACGATTTTGAAACCTGGCAAGCCGCCCGACCTCCCGGGGTCCTACCGCCCCTTGTCCCTTATCAACGTCGATGCGAAGCTGTACGCTAAGGTACTGGCAAACAGACTAGCGCTCGTCGCCCCAGAATTAGTTGCCCCAGAACAGGCGGGTTTCATCCCGGCCAGAAACCTCACGTACAACATCAGAACGGTTATGGGAGCCATCCAACACACCAAACATGACACCAAGGCAGTCGCTGTCTTCTTAGATATGGAGAAGGCGTTCGACTCCGTGGAGTGGACGTTCATGCGCAAAGTCCTCAGGAAACTGGGACTGGGGGACCTTTTCCTCCAACTCCTCGGCGCACTTTATCACCAACCCACTGCGAGAGTTCGGCTGGGTGACGCCGTTTCGGAGGCGTTCACTGTGAGCCGAGGCACGAGACAGGGCTGCCCCCTCTCGCCGTTACTGTACGCGCTGGTCGCGGAACCGCTGGCTTGCGCGATGCGGGAATACCACTCCTACGAAGCCATCAGCTACCCTACCTACAAGATCGGTATCTCCACATATGCGGACGACACGTTGTTGTACGTCAGGGACCCGGTGAACAACCTCTCATCGGTCCTGCGGGAGGTGGTACGATTTGGGGCCCTTTCGGGACTGAAGGTGAACTGGCCAAAGTCAGTGGCTTTCCCTCTGACCCCTGTTACCGAACCCTTCGAGATGGACTACCCGCTACAATGGTCCACGGACCCGGTCAGATACCTGGGTATAAAGATACACACGGACCCAGACATAGTGTTACGCGAAAACTACGGTGTTGCCTACAGTAAACTGGTTGACGATGTAGAGCTCTGGATTAAGCTTCCGCTATCTTTAATGGGCCGCATTGCCTTGATGAAAATGGTGGTCCTCCCGAGATTTTTGTTCCTCTTTAATAACCTCCCGATTGTCCTCTCCAGGGCTTTCTTCACAACCTTAAACAAACTCCTTATCAGGCTCGCCTGGGCCGGGAAACAACCTAGAATCCAATGGAAGGTGCTTCAGCTCCCATACGAGCAAGGGGGGCTGGCTGCCCCAGATCTGGAACGTTACTATAGGATAGCGCAGGCCTCCCACCTCCATACCTGGATACACGGCGACCCGGATATCCCGCATGTGATTCTGGAGCGCCTTTTCGCGGCCCCTACTCCACTCCCGGCGACTATCTGTAGCCCTGGCGACCGCCGAGTGGGCACACTGGATTCCATCCGTTCCACTAACCACGCTTGGAACTCCATAATACAGAGGCAAGATAAGATACTACTGTACGCTCCTAATATGCCGATACATTGGGCCCTTTGGCTTCCTACTTTGGCGGAACCTGGAGTACACAAAGCCCTAGCTGATCTAGGGGCGCACACGCTGGGGCACCTTTTCCAACATGGCAAAGTTAAGACGTGGGACCAGCTGGTGCGGGGGCTTGACCGCCCCTCCCTGCTCCATCGCTTTCAGTATCACAGGGTGCGCAGCGCCCTACTGGACTTTCTAGGCCCCGATATGGAGGAACCCCCTGCGATACCAGAGCTAGAGTATGTCATTCACACAGAGTCCCCGAAGAAGCTTACTTCTAAGCTTTACAATATGGGACACGCCCACACGGCACTGCAGTACACAAGGGCGCGACTAGCCTGGCAGACCGATTTAGACATGCACATTGACGATGGAATGTGGACGTACTGCTGCGCGGCCACCAGGCGGATCTCGCTGAATGGGAGACACCGCCTTCTTCACTTTAAATTCCTGCAACGAGTATATTATACACCTGAAAGATTGCATCGCTATGGGCTTCGCGACTCTCCCCGTTGCGAGAGATGCCGCGCCCCAGTAGCGGACTTCATGCACGTGGCCTGGCTATGTCCGGGAATCAGTAAGTTCTGGACGACTATTTTTACGGAAATAAGCAAAATAACGGGACAGGAACTGGACGCTGACCCGACACTCGGTCTGCTGGGCTATACAAGGAATGTGCCGGCGCCGGTGCGTAAACTGGTCAGCATGGGCATACTACTTGCCAAACGGGTCGTGGCCTCCTGTTGGATGAAGGGTCCGCTCCCGACTCTCAAGCGGTGGGCTAACGACATGCTGTACTGTAACACGCAGGCGGAGACATATAGCGAATTGCTCCCTCCCCGTAGCCGCCCCAAAAACTTCTGGGAGCTCTATCGCACCTATCTCTACTCCAGGATGGATGACGACGACTTGGCCACGGGAGGGGATGAGGGCCAGGAGGGCGCAGCGAACATAGATCCCCCCTGATTCCAGCGGCAGTACCGCTTGCTAGACAGCGCTACCAAGTTAGGTAGACGTTCAGCCATTCCCAGCCTTACGGGATCATAAATACACCTGGGCACTCAGCAGGAAATGCACACCACCACACCACACACCTCTCCAACAGATTGCACCTTACGCCACAGGGAACATGCAGACTAGGGACCGGTTACGAGAGGGCGGGGTTGGGGGTTGGGGTGTTAGTTGGGAGAACATATAAAATGTTACAGATATGTCTGACTATGCACAGCGCACGAAGCAATACTACTGGCATACCATCCTGGGACCTTCACCGACCGGCCTGTACACTGGACAATTCCAAGCTGGGAGCTTCTTCTTGGTACCCTTGTTGTAAACACTGCTGTCTCATTGGTAAGAAGACCTGGCCTACCGCCGGCCCGAGAAGGGATGTAGGTGAAGGGCCCTGTACGCAATGTAATGTGCTATTGTTTGATAAATAAAAAAAATTAAAAAAAAGTTATTACAAAGATTACAAGAGATCGGGATATATGAGTCCTCATTGGCGTTGTTCCAGACTGGGAAGGTCTAAAACCAAGCCCAGGTTGGTCTACAAGGGAGTCCCGCAAGGATCATGTCTGAGCCCTACTTTATTTATACATTTATGTGGCTCCCTTGGAAAAAGTCATCAGAAAATATGGATTTGATATTATATCATATGATATGTAGACGATACTCAGCTGGTCTTGACTTTAGAGGAAGAATTTGCCAAAGCAAAGTATTGCTTTTTGACGCGTATTAAGGAGGTTGTGAAATGGATGGCAGATAACTTCCTACAGTTAAACCCAGGGAAAACAAAAATGTTTCTGTTTGGGAAGGCCCAAACACTGTGGTCCCATGATTAGTTGCTGCCTGGGTTGGGCACTGCCCCTGTTGCTAGCAAGGTAGTTAAAAATCTGGGGATCAAGTAAGATCAGGCACTTAAAATGAAAGAACAAGTGCTTTCTACTACGGGCAGCTGAAGAGGGAGTACTTCGCAAGGAAGAGGTCAAAAAAATTCGTAAACAACCCCTTTCTATGCCTTAGGCCATATTACTGTACTCCTTCACACAAGAAACACTGCCGACACCAGGATCCTAGCCTACCGGCTCTCCAAGGGCGCTCGCGACCCCTGCAACTGCCCAGGTCGATTCGCAGAGGGCGGACTTTCGGCCGTGACTGACAGGCCCGAGCAGACTATATCTATGCCCTCAGGGAGGTGACCTCCGGCATTCTCCCCCGCCCCCTCCTCCCCACCTGCGCAAATCTGCCTAACTGCCTGCCACAATGCATCAACCAGGCAATCGCCCCGCTGCAGCAGTCTGCGACACAGTGTACCCCAGTTCAACACCCCAAGTTTGTTCAAGTTCATATTAATACTGGCATATCACCACCCCTATGATATAGTGCTAGCAGAGAGAGCACGCCTCACACCAAAGGCTGCCTCGCGTGGGTGCTAATACTACCTCACCCTTAGACCCATCATCGACTCTGAGGCTACGCGAGATTTAGACCACGATGTTACCCACTCTCATGCCATGAAGTATAATGAATGTGAGATATTTTGTGACTACCAATGTCATTGTTAATAATGTGATGTACGTGAATACAGAAAATGCCAATAAAAATATATATTTTTAACCCGTTCTATGCTCATGACGGAACCGCTCCGTCATGAGCATCGGCTGAGCTGTGCTCATGACGGAGCGGTTCCGTCATGGCCTGCGCGGCGCGAATTTCGCACCTGCGCTGAGCGTTCCATTGAGCAGGCGCGTTCGTGACGGAACTGCTCCGTCACGAGCACAGCTCAACCGCGGCTCGTGACGGAGCGGCTCCATCACGAGCATGCGAGCGCCGCTCGGCCGCCCCACCCCCTTAGCGCTGCGGCGGAATTCCCGCCGCAGCGAAGGGGTTAAAAAGTCCTTTCTACTACGGGCACCTGTTTCCACATACTATGTTTACTCAAGATTGCATTTCCATTTCTTCCACCATCGGCCAGGAAGGGCTCAGTACAAGCTCTGGTTGTTCGCCGACTGGTTCACGGCAATGCACTATTGGCATCTGCCAATGAGTCCTTATTGTCGAAAATGCAAGACATGCAAAACACAGCTGCCTGGCCGATTTTCAATTTGCCGCTCAGAACGGCCTCTGCTTCCCTCTTAAAATCTCTCCACTAGTTGCCAGTAAAGAAAAGGATAACTTTTAAACTGTGCTGTTTAACCTACAAAGCCCGGTTGAATATCTATGTCAGAAGCTCAAACGCTATTATCTCGCTAGAAGTCTGCGCTCCAGTTGGAAAGAACTACTGTCGGTCCTGCGCATTCGTCGATCTAGATTTGGTGGAAGGTCTTTTTCTTACTTGGCCCCCACCCTTTGGAACAAATTGTCCCTCTCTGTTAGAACCTTTCCAGACTATCACACATTCATGAAAGCACTAAAAATTGCATTGTTTTAGAACTGGTCTCTTTCCAGCTTTACTGTATTGTCGCTGCACCAAGATACCCCAGTTGGGGTGATTTGTGTGCGTTATTAAGTCAAATCTTTCATTCATTAACCTAACATCAAGGTCATAGGGTACAGTGAAAGTAATAGTGCATATAGCAAGATTCATGGATTACCATGCATCAAACATGGACCAATATTGCTTTAAGGGGCTTTAGCATTGTGTAAAGCCGAGGATTGTAACGGGAGGGGAAGAATCTATCAAGTTTGACGTCTAACATTCTTTTATAGTCTCTAAACAGTATCACAGTATTCCGGGCATGTCACCAAGCAGATGAAAAGGGATGACTGAAAGGCCAGTTGATCAGTGATGTGGGAAAAGATACTTTCCAAAAGAAGGGGGAGCTCATCTAATTGACCCTTTACAAGGGTGAAACTATCATCTGGGTCAATGAGGGCATCCTCCGCCGCAAAATGAACTTCATAGCAAACCCAAACAGCGGCCTCCATTGCCAAAGCTGAATAGGTAGTAGAGAATATTTGCCCTCTTCACCTAAATGTAATTTTAGTGCTTTCAGCGTCATTCAGGTGGACCTCATGCAAGAAGAAAGGGTCAATGCAGCCTTGGCTAAATCGCATATCACTTACTGGGGGGTGTCCTTACCACATTGAGTCAGAAGTGGCCAAGGATTGAGGTAGCCACTGGTGGAATGTCTTGTGAGAGACATTAAATGTGTGTGCCCTTCCATTAAAATGCCCATGTGTGGGTGCATGTACCCTTTGTGTGCGTTGACATATCATTAATAGGGTATTTAACTGCTTCTTTAAAAGATTAAACCCAAACCCCCTACTCCCGGGCAGATGATAAACAAATGACTGTTCAAACATTGAAAGAAGAGATGATAAAACAAGACAAGTATTCTGGAAAAAGGTTTAATTTTGGTAGGGTGGTAGGGTGGTAGGGTAGTAGACCAGGCAACAGAAGAGAGTTCCTGGATAGATCAGTGAACAGTGCAGTGCCTTTCCGCCATATACAGGACAAGTAGATTTAATGTACGTGCATGAAACCAATGGGTCCCCAGTCACATACTGACTATTATCACTATATCTGTGCTGAGGACTAAGGCCAAGCATGCATGACCGCATGATTCCAGTGATGTAAGACAGTATGTTCTGAACTTATCCTCTTGTGCTCTGTATAGGCCCTAGTCATACCCAGGACCGGGAGGCAGTGTAGGGTATATTTCAAAGGAGACAAGTCAAACTGTAAATAAAGTTACAACAAACATCACCATTGCAGTAAGTCTTGAGCAGTTTGAGGGATGATTTTGGGTTGGGGAGATGAAACCTTCAAATAAGATGTCTCCAGCGAGTCTACCTCAGACCCTGAGCTTCTAGATTCCTGAATCAATCGCCTTCCCGAGGCCATGTGTGGCTCGGTGGCGATCTGTAGAGTGGCGTGCCTCGCTTTCTGTGCTTGCGATCGTGATGGTATGGCATCTGATGGATTGAACCGCTTCCACTCTGACTCCTGGAAAATCTTTTAAACAGTGTCTTCATCAGGACACATTTAGGCTTGTAAATGTAAATTGATACTTGTATAGCGCACTACTCACCCGCAAGGGTCTCAAGGTGCTTGTACGAATACCGCTGTGGAACCCATCCTGGCTTTCCCTGTGAGGCGTCCACTCCTGGGCACCCCCAAGGTGGAGGCCAGGCATCCTTAGCGTTGTGGGGGCCGTTGTGGAGATTAAGCAAGCTATTGCCCAGAGTTGCAGAGTGGGACTCCATGATTGGAATAGGCACCGAGGCGAGAATGATCAGGTCCGTGGAATTTTGAGCCCAAGACCCGCTGAGGCGGGGAATTGAACCCTGGTCCCGGGCTAGACCTCTGCATCAGGGTCTGCCGCTCTAATCATTGAGCCACACTTAACTCTTCTTGGTGAAGGAATGCCCCAAAAATTGGATGGACAGAAAAATAATCATGAATGGGCCATAGTAGAGGTATTCTAGTGTAAGGAATACCATCTTTGGACTCGGGCTTACCAGAGATATGTGAAACACTATAATGTCCAACATAAATAGCAAAGACCAAGGAAAAAATGCCATTCAGAAAAATTAGAAGGTGCCAAATCCCGTAAGACTGTCATCAAGTGTTCAGCATGGTATAAACACTTACTCTCACCAAAAGCAGCAGAGTCATATGAGCCTGACATACTTCATACCCTATTTGGTGTAAAGAACAAAATAGGACCAATAAGGGTAGCCCTGCTCAAGTGAGTAGACGTGGAGAATTTTACAGAAAATAAAAGCTTACCTAACTCCACTGCCAAATTGGTATTGGTTATCATTGTTTCTCCAAGGTGGCAATGTCTGGCTAATCTATTCACGGATCTGTGTTTCTTTCAGTCCTGGTCATTCTGAGGAAGGGAACTACTGACAGGACTGCTGCTCCTCAACAGAAAAGCTTCAGTAGTTCGAGGGATGCCAGCCAGTGGGAGATTGATCTGTGCTGCTTACCTTTCCTGGACCCAGACAGTAATGCTTGGTAGAGGGTGCTGCTATCACCACCTCCTGTAGAAGCTCGAACTCATCCTGAGTGGTGCTTTAACAGTCTTTGGAGTAGCTGAGCCCAAAGAGGCAATGAGTTATGGGAGGAAACCTCAAGCTGCTGAAGCAGGAGCTTTGGCCCATGTCTGTGATCAGGGCTACTTTTCCCGCTGGCAAACACCATGGAGTGAAGAGGGACTGATAAATATTAAGCAAATGGAAAGTGCAACCAGTCCTTTACTAGCTACCTCTGCAGGGGCCAAGGACTGATAATGTGACAGGAGGCTGCAAAAGAGAAAAAAATATTAGTGCTCAACAGGTGCTCATGCATCTAAGCTCCGCCAAAAGTACCAATTAGCTATTTGATGATTTTGTCATAATGGGCCTAAGTGGATGACAAAGATATATTTTAATTCAGTTTAAGTAAGCTGATCTCAAGTAGGCAACCCTCTATTTGACGGAAACTTTTCAGTCCCACCTTTTGTTCACTCACACATGCCTACTGGGGAATCGCTGAGTTCCCAGAGGGCAGCACCCACCTGTAGTAGTTGATCCTCTCTCTAAGACCCAGAACTATAATATTCTAACCCTGGGCAATCTTGGCCATAGCCTGCTCCCAGGAATGGACTGTTCTCAATCCTCTGTTCCGGGAAGCTTTCTTCTTCAACTCCCAGCTTTGTATGACAACTCCCAGAACTGCCTCACAGCTCAACATTCTCATATCTTGGCACACAAGCACCATCAGAATGCTCACATTCTAAATAGTTACATATTCTCAGTACTTTGTCAACTAAGCGTACAATTCTGGAAAATGTAGCACCCTTTTACATAATTGTTTTTTTTATTACAACATGTGATTGATTTTATATGATTTTGATACACCAGACATTTACCTAATTGTGCAAAATAGTGGATGTTCGATTGGCTGAACCAACGAATAAGACATTGCAAGTTATTGGAATTAAGTACAAGAACAACCTCCCCTCATTACCAGCCAACTCTTGACATTATAGTCTTCGACGTGCAGCTCCCTCTTCCTGTGATGCCAGTTCAGGCTTTTGCTGCAAAAGTCCGAATTTCATCGTTCAGGGAATGGTGAGGATTTTCAACTCTCTGAAGGATGATGCCCCACCAGGTCACCCATATTTTTCATATTGAGAGGCCAGCACCCGGTTTTGTATAGGGGAATTTTCATGCTCATACAGCAATTCAGCCCAGTTTTCCACGGTTTCAAGGACGGAGGGGTGTTCTCTTTCCAGGCCCTGGCGATGTCGCTCTTCTCGATCACCAGTCCCAACCACAACAATGTGGTACGTTATCGGTCGGCGTCTATTTCCTCTGTAATGTGGAGACAGGCAAGCGTAGGATCTTGGGGCAACGCTCAACCCAGCACCCGGGCCAGGCACAACCACGCTCCCCCCTGCCAGAAATAGAGCGCCCAGATTGTATGGAGAAAATCGCCTGGTTCTGATAAGCAAAACAGGTAAGTCTGGTTGGTCACCACCCCCACTTTCCATAGTCTCACCCAAGCGTAGTAAAGTCTGTGTCGGTATTTCCTATGTATTAGACGGAACTGCAAGGTAGTCACGTTCTTGTGGGGGTGGTGCAAGTCTCCCTTCAGTCTTCGGCAGTAAGTTGCCCCAAGTCTCGCGCCCATGCTTCTCTAAGTCAGTCAAAAGAGCCAGGTGTTGGACTGTTGACCACTAACGATCGATATACCTGTCAGATATTGTGGTTCGTCCGTGCGCGCATGTGTATTTTGGCATATTGCTGGCTATGCCCAGTATGTCAATGAGCCGTTTGATGTATTGGGTGATGGCGTGCCATAGTTGCATGTCCCAGAAGAATTTTGAGCGATTTAGGTCATAGACCGCCCGCAGCTTTAGGAAGGGTTTCTCTGTGAAGCCCAACAGGACATCTCCCAGCTTGGAGATGCCTAGGACATCCCACAATTTGAAGCCATCTAAGGTCATTATCTGCAGCAGCAAGGTCCTGTGCCACAGTGGGGTTTCTTTTCTCAGACGTCCTGCCCTCCTAAGGGCTCATTGGGTCTCCCTCCAAATTTTTGTAGTTCAACGGAGGTTTTCAGGGTGGGGGGGGCCCCCGTATACAGGTGCAAGATGGGGATCCCTTGCATCACCCATCTCTCTGTGGCGAAGGCTGGGTCAGCCATGTTTTTAAACCACCATTTGTTTATGACCATGAGAGCGATGCCCTCTAATTCGATAATATGTCCGGAGTTATAATACCTCTGTCATAAGAGGATTTATAACATTTGGAGGGGCTCCTTTTTACAAGTCTGATTCCTTTCTCTCTGCATCCTAAGTGAATGATGGGGTCAGCATTGATAATCTGTTTCCAGTGCAAATGTGATATGAGTACAAAATGCCCAGGTGGCAGGACCACAGTCTTCTCATTCAAGACACAATGAGCTAGCTACTGCAGCGATGTGTCTTTAAACTGAGCTTTCAAATGCGACGGGTTCGGCAGGTGTGCTGACACCTGATGTGTGTCTCTGAATGTTCTTGTTATAAGGACAGATATACCTTATCCTGGACTTCTAGTGGGGGTGGCTGCATCGTGGCTTCATGAACTGCTTACGAGCAGTGCTAAGTGCCCCTGGAAACAAGAACCTAGCACTTATTTATTTTATTTATTTTTAGCATTTATTAAGCGCGAACAATTGCCCGCAGGCGTCTCGGCGCTGTACATTTTGTTACTCTCCTATGTGGTCACATGACATTGTTTAGAGATTGAATAACCAGGTTTTCAGTTTCTTCCTGAACGACATTAGGTTTGGGCTGGAGCGTATGAATTGCGGGACTGTGTTCCATAATTTTGGGCCAGCCACTAGGAAACGTCTGTCTCCCCAGTTGACCAACCTGGTGCGTGGCACCACCAGGTCGTTCTGTTTTGCTGAACGAAGTGTCCGAGAGGGAATGTATGGGACAAGGTGGTCTCTCAAAAATTGCGGCGCTTGGTGATATAGTGACTTGTAGATAATACACAATGTTTTAAATTTAATTATATTCCCAACAGGGAGCCAATGAAGCCTTCTCAAAGTCTCAGCTACAGGCTTAAATTTAGGAGTATTTGAGAGAAGTCTGGCCGCCGCATTTTGGATTATCTGCCTTTTCTTAATAACCCTAATTTGGGCATTGGCAAACAAGCCATTGCAGTAATCCAGTGCTGATAGGACAAGAGCGCTGACTAGTGTCTTGCCTACATTTGTGGGAAGGAAAGGGAGAATCTTCCTGACCAGGCGCAGTTTATAGAATGCTGTGGCGGCAGTCTGATTGGCATGTGCCATGAAATTTAGGTTGTCATCAAAGATGACGCCCAGATTTCTTACCTTTGTGGCAGGTTTGGGCACAGCTCCGAAGGATGGTGGCCACCATACTGGGGACCAGCTGGGACTGAGATGGCCAAAAGTGACCACCTCGGTTTTATCCGAGTTTAATTTCAAACAGTTTGCTGACATCCATTGTCCAATGGCCAGCATACCTGTTTTGAAACTCTCCGCTACTGTTTCCCCATCGTTTCTGACACCGAGAATCAGCTGGGTATCATCTGCGTATGAGGTAAGGTTCATCCCGTGCGCTTTGATGGTCTTTGCGAGGTCCGACACATAGATATTAAATAGTGTCGGACTGAGGGATGAACCTTGAGGTACCCCACACGGCAGTGATAATTCAGCAGATTCAAATTGACCCAGAATAACAGCTTGGGATCTCTCCGTCAGAAAGGATGCCAGTAGATTTTTTGCTTGGTCTTGTACGCCCATTTTTTCAACACGGTGGACTAAGATCTTATGGTCAACCGTGTCGAAGGCGGCTGATAAATCTAGAAGCACCAATAGTGCTGTACCACCTTGGTCTCTGATTAGCCGGATGTCATCTGCCGCTTTAATAAGGGCTGTTTCAGTCCCATGAAACTTACGGAATCCAAATTGTGTTTCATCAAGCAGATGGTATTGTTCGATGAATTCCGTAAGTTGATTGTTCATGGCCTTCTCTACTATTTTTGCAAGAAACGGTAGATTAGCTATAGGCCTGTAATTTTTCAGATCGGTTTTATCGAGTCCGGGCTTTTTCAGGAGAGGTTTTAATAGAGTATTTTTTAACTGGGTAGGAAAAATACCAGTGCGAAACATTATGTTGCATATTTGTGTTATAATTGGAGTCACAGTGTCCATAAGTGGGCGAAGAGTATTCAAAGGACAGGGATCTAAAGCCGATCCAGACTTGATGGTTTTAATAATGTCCTGGATTTGATCTTCAGTGACTTCAGTAAAGCAAGATAAATTGTTATTTATAAGTGGAATATCCATCTTTTCGATATTTTGATTTTCACCGCGATTGAATACAGAGAAAATATTGTTCACTTTGTTAAAAAAGAAGGAGGCCAGTGAATCACAGAAATTTTGTGAACATGGGGGGTTCAGATCTTGGACACATCCCGCCAGCTGCTTAGTGATTTCGAAGAGCTTTTTGCTTGAATTTTTTGCGTTATCAATTTGCTCAGTGTAATATTTTTTCTTGGTCTCTGTAATCAAGAGCTTATATTGAGTTAGGAGTTCTCTATACATCTTTTTATTTTCATTGTCGTAATTCTTTCTCCACTGTCTCTCCTGATTTCTGCATTGCTGTTTAAGTTTTTTAAGCTCCTCAGTATACCATGGGGCTGAAGGGGATCTTCTATTCTTAGACATCCTTTTTATTGGTACTAATTTATTGGCAGCCTGGTCCAGCCATGCTTGATATTGTTCAGTGGCTATTTCTGGGTTATTAGACAGAGTGGGTTTTGAGTTATCTAGCGCATCCTTAAAACTGGGAATGTCAATATCTTTCCACACCTTAAACGATTCTTGTTTGGGAGCTGATATTGTCGCGATAGGTATGTTGTTAATTTGTATCGTGGCCAGAACCAAATAATGATCGGTCCAAGTCATTGGCAGGACATCGGTTACTCGCAAATTCTCAAGATTGGTAAATATTCCATCCAGGGTGTGTCCTGCATTATGAGTAGGTCCCTTCACCAACTGGGATAGACCGAACACCTCCATTTCTGACTGCAGAGATACAGTGTCTTTATCTTCACTGCAGTCCAAATGGAAATTAAAATCTCCTAACAGTGTTATTGACTTATCGGTAACCGAGGTTTCTAGAAAGGTGGCAATTTCTTTAAGGAATTCCGAACGGGTTTCTGGTCGTCTGTATAGTAATATACCTCTAAAGTTGTAGGAGGAGGACAGGTATATATCAAATTGAAAAGCCTCACATGTCGTAGATGGAATTACTGTGGTACGAATTTTTAGGGTGTCACGGGCTATTATGGCGATCCCCCCTCCTCGCTTACCAGTTCTATCCAGCCTGTAAGATTTAAATCCTTTAGGAACCGCTATCACAAGGTCTGGGTCTGATGTTTTGTCCAGCCAGGTCTCTGTCAGGAACATTATATCGATGTTCCTGTCTGTCAGTACATCGGCCGTTTCTTGCCTATGTTTAGCCAGCGAGCGTACATTAATTAGGGCTATAGTAAACTTTTGGGATGTCTGTTTAAGACTGTCACATCTGACAGTGCCATTTAGCAGGGGGATGGACATCTGACAATGCCTGCAGTTCAATGCGGTCATGGGTGATATACAGTCAGGGTTATACCTACTACATCCTTCCGAGGTTTGTGGACGGAGGTCAGTCAACATAGAGTGAGAATATGGGAGGCGAGCATATTCTTTAGAACCAGGGGGGGGGCCCTAGGCCCGTGTCCGGCGCGGACGGGCGCAGACGGGCTTGCCTTTGGCGCGCCGCCGGCGCGCCCGCTGCGCCCGCCCGCTGCGCGGACGAAATGGCCTCGACATTTTATACTCTGTAGAGGAGGGTGGGAGGCGTCCTGCCACTGGACCGCCAACCCTTCCTCCCTCCAAGATGGCGCCTTTCCCCGCGATGTTAGCCCCTATTCGGCCACACCGGGAGGAGAAAGGTGAGCAGAGTGTGCCTCGGTGCAACGTAGTCTTGCACACGAGAGCGCGGTAATACAGTGCTAATTAAAATCGCCCCTGTTAAAATATGTACAATATGTAAAAAGTTACCGCTGCTGTCACCAACAAAGAATAGAAAGTAGAACCCCCGGCTTTCCGCCTCAGGGGAGAGTAATCTAGTACACAGTGTTATGGGCAGACCTGTTTATATATCCTGGAGGGCGGGAGGCGTCCTGCCACTGGACCGCCAACCCTTCCTCCCTCCAAGATGGCGCCTTTCCCCGCGATGTTAGCCCCTATTCGGCCACACCGGGAGGAGAAAGGTGAGCAGAGTGTGCCTCGGTGCAACATAGTCTTGCACACGAGAGCGCGGTAATACAGTGCTAATTAAAATCGCCCCTGTTAAAATATGTACAATATGTAAAAAGTTACCGCTGCTGTCACCAACAAAGAATAGAAAGTAGAACCCCCGGCTTTCCGCCTCAGGGGAGAGTAATCTAGTACACAGTGTTATGGGCAGACCTGTTTATATATCCTGGAGGGCGGGAGGCGGCCTGCCACTGGACCGCCAACCCTTCCTCCCTCCAAGATGGCGCCTTTCCCCGCGATGTTAGCCCCTATTCGGCCAGACCGGGAGGAACATCCTTTCTTGCTTTCCCCTTCTTTTTTCCTCCATCTACTGCCATAATATCACTTTCTATTTACCTACTCTCTGGTGGACAGTCAAATTCTTCCTTTCTGTCACTATCTTTTTATCTCCCTTTGGGTAGCATAAGTCATCTGCATTCAATCTATTCTAAATCTTACGCCTTGTGTGCTAGCTGTCTCTTATTCATAACCCATTGAAGTACCATGTTTTTAACACACTTTCTTTGTTTCAGTGGTGTTCTGGTCCTGCTTCTCTCTTCGGATCACCTACTGTCACTCTTTTTCAGTTCCTGCGCTCCAAGTTTCCATATTCTTTCACCTTATCTTGTGTTCATTAGTTCCTATATACCCTGACTTTCCCCACATTATTTCCCCTCACTAGTATATCTTAGAAGTTACTGCTCTTACTGCTCTACTCTGGGCCCCTTCTGGCTCAATTCACATCTTTGACTCTTTCATACTCCACAGTTCTTCCTATTTCCATGGCGTTTCTCTTCCTGCCATGTCTTTCAACTAAGCAGATCCTATCCTCCATGTTTGCATTCTTATCTGCAATTGCTCTCCTCAAATGTTATTTACTGCTGCTGACAATTTCCTGACTTGGCTTTGAAGCTTACAGTTGAATGCGAATTGTGGTTAACCTTTGTGAAGCATTAGAGTATAGATTTTTTGTGAACCTACATAATTCCCCGCTAAGGTTTACTTTGGGACATACGTTTATGATTTTCATATAAGTACTTAGTTTTTAGGGATTCAGAAAAAATCCCTTTACTTGCACATGGCGGTTTAGAAAAATTATTGATTTTGAAATGTATGACTAATACCAATACAGCAGATATTCTGGTGTAAAAAATCTATACATTTTGTATTCAGATAATGTGTTTGGGGAACTTTTCTGCACTAACTTTCATACTTATTCTGCACACGCCTGAAAAGATTCCCAATAGAAACCTAATAGGAGCAGAAAATCTGGCAAATTTAAGCAAGTGGGATTTAAAATGTGAAACTTCCTCAGTTCCTGTTTCCCTGGATCAGGATTAGGAAATTCCGACTTCAAATCCAGTGTTTTACTGTCACAATTGTAACATCGACCACAAAACATCTGGTGAGTCAAGCGCTTTTTAAGATTCTACAAACCTTCATGCAGCGTATAATGCACAAAGGCTCTAGTAAAAGACTGTGCGCAATCACATTGTGTTAAAGTTGTTAAAAAAAATAAACTGGATGAGTGCGGTTAATACGGTAAGTGTGCTCTAAGCTCAGTAAGGTAACCTCTAAAGAGCTACTACAAACTGTGCATTTGTCTTCCACAGATAATCCCTGTATTCAAAGCTTTTTTAAATTTTCATCTTTTTTTTTAGATTTCAATGGTTTCAGTAATTCATATACCAGACAAAAGATACAAACTCCCTTGCAGGATACTTCATCAGTATCTACTAACAGAACAATGTCAATTTTTCGACCTTCAGGTGAGATGTCGTTTATTTTAGAAACGTTTTTATTCAGAAAGCAAAAGCATTTGTTTAAGTGATACTTAAATGTGTGAATTTTAATATTATTGCATCCGTGCCAGTAGAGTGATTATTTATCTTTTCTGAATACCAACGTATTTCAATACCAAGCATTTGCAATGCAATAGGTCTCGCATTTGCGAGAGTTGAAGCTATTGGCATGCTTTTTATTTATGTGTTTTGAAAACCTGCAAGCTTTGTGTTAACAAGCACTTTGTACCTATAGTCTGTGCTTACGAGAAGCAAGGCTGGCAGTAACTGTGCCTGTTTTACTGACAGCCTTGCTTCTCGTAAGCAAGGACTATAAGTACAAAGTGCGTGTTTACACACCTCTCGCATGTTTACAAAACACATAAATAAAAAGCATTGTCATTTACAATGCCAATAGCTCAAACTCCCGCAAATACGAGACCTATTGCATTGCAAATGCTTGTTGAGCTCCGAGGGCGATAGTGAGGGAATCACTGGCGGAAGTGGTCATTTTGGGGCGCCAACAAACATTGTCGCACTGGGCGCCACCAGCGCTAAAGTCGCCTCAGGACAAAGACAATGGGCTTCAGTGCGGAGACCCATTAGATTTGGCAATGTGTGTTTAATATGACACTTAACGCTAATATTCAGCCTATTATAAAGTGCCCAATTTTGGAAGACAATGACATTAAGGGCATGTGCTCAATATTGCTTTACCCAGAATCATACAAAGATTAAAGACTCATATCTCCTGTGTCGGGAGTCGGCAATTTACCCACTTATCTAAATCTAGGTTGAAGCACTGTTTGTCTAGTCAGGAGACATGAGATTCTGTCAATTTCAAAATCGGTCATACATCTTGAAAATTATTTAGTGTCTGGATATTTCTAAAGAGACTGTGATCTGTCAATGCACTTGATTTGTTTCATTTATTTCTTACCTCACTTTGTGCTTTAGGAAGAAATTATAAGCCAATGTACTTCATAAGGTAACAAGCATTTACAATGCAATGGTCTCGGCATTATTAAAGGTAGAGCTATTGGCATTGCGCATGACCTTTTTTTTTTTTACATCTTAAATAAATGGCATTGTCATTTACATTGCCAATAGGTTAATCGCTCGCAAATGCATGACCTATTGCTTTTACACCCACACAGAGCCACACACACAAAGCCACTCATACACACACACACAGAGCCCCACCAACACACAGAGCCCCACACACACACAGAGAGCCCCCCCACACACACACACAGAGCCCCACACACACACATACACACACACACACACACACACACACACACACACACACACACAGCCAGGGGGCAGGGGAGCAAGCACAGCCAGGGGCAGGGAAGCAAGCACAGCCAGGGGGCAGAGAAGCAAGCACAGCCAGGGGGCAGGGAAGCAAGCACAGCCAAGGGGCATGGAAGCAAGCACAGCGAGGGGGCAGGGAAGCAAGCACAGCCAGGGGGCATGGAAGCAAGCACAGCCAGGGGGCAGGGAAGCAAGCACAGCCAGGGGGCAGGGGAGCAAGCACAGCAAGGGGAGCAAGCACAGGTAGGGGGCAGGGAAGCAAGCACAGCCAGGGGGCAGGGAAGCAAGCACAGCCAGGGGGCAGGGAAGCAAGCACAGCCAAGGGGCATGGAAGCAATCACAGCCAGGGGGCAGGGAAGCAAGCACAGCCAGGGGGCAGGGGAGCAAGCACAGCAAGGGGAGCAAGCACAGGTAGGGGGCAGGGAAGCAAGCACAGCCAGGGGGCAGGGAAGCAAGCACAGCCAGGGGGCAGGGAAGCAAGCACAGCCAGGGGGCAGAGAAGCAAGCACAGCCAGGGGGCAGGGAAGCAAGCGCAGCCAGGGTGCAGGGGAGCAAGCACAGCCAGGTGCGTGATGGACCATGAGGGGAGCTGGCCAGCCCGAGCAAGCACAAGGCTAGAGGCGCTCTGACCTGCCTGAGCCTCAGAAAGTTCTGGTACTGTGAACAGAAAAGGATGTGGAGCTAGGTAAGGAGAACAAGGAGGTGCAGTTTAGGTGTGTAGCGGTTGGTTTTGATGATACCGGATGAACAATTGGAAAGAACTGTTGGAAGTTATTCATCTGAAGACACTGTGTTCCCTCTTCCAGTGATAACTAAGTAGGGTTTGGAATGATTCATTAATAAAATTCACAAGCAACCTGGGGCTAAGTTTGATTGAAACATTGTCAATAAAAAAAATTCCCTTTTCCCAGTAAATAAATGTCATGAGCCATTGAGTCATGCGTGTAAGTAGTGTTAGTGCTGAAATTAGAAGAAGAGTTATCTGTATTTATAAGAGCTTTAACTGTCTCACTTCACGTTGTGCCATGATATTTTAGGGTAATGTCTAATCAGGTTGAGAATTAGCACCAATCCTTTGAAGGCTGCCCACTTCCTTTCACAGTCACAGGGTCATAGGATTTTACTTTCTGTAAAGTCACTGTGTTAAAGTGTGAGTGGTGTCACTTTCTGTTATGTTATATTATGTGATAATATCAATGCCACTGAGGCCTAGATCTCAATCCCCGTGCCCTTGTGAAAGGCTCTGAGGTAGACAGAAGTCAGTGGAAAGACGAGAGAAGAAGCAGGCACACACCTAGTGAATCAGCACTGTGCCTGTCTTCGCACGCAACGCAAATTGTGCAAAGAATGACTTTTTTGGATTAGTCAATTTGGAAAATGCCTTTATTTGCAAAATATGTGCACCCAATATATCATTCTACAGGGAGATTTGCCTTTCTTATTACCTCACCGTTAACTTCTTTAACCTGTAATTAGTGCTCAAAAACGAGAGAACTGTACTTTCATACATTAACAAGATTTTATTTCAGCATTCACCACAGGTAATAGTAGTGGGATTTAAAAGCAGAACCTTACAGTACAAACATAACATCACTCTCACCTCATTAGCCAAACAGAATGTCTTATCCCGGCACAGCGCTTAATCTCTGATTCTGTGGGAGGTCGTTTTTTTTAATATGAGCGAGAGGAAAGGCTGCAAGTACTTGAATATCCCTTTTGTGTCGACGTTTGCAGAGGTGAATGGGCTACGGGGACGAATCAGTCGCGTATCTCGCAGCGTTTATTTTGTTCCGAGTGGGCAGGCGAGATTTTGAATCTTCCATATGTTGCATGCAAAGCATAACTGCTGAAGTGCCTGCAGACCATACCGTTATTCACCGATTTTCAAATTGCTTCCCAAGCATAATGGGGAATATATGGCTTCGATCAGAGACAGACTGCGGGCATTATGTTGATGTACAGCTGCGGGCGGTTGAGGGTGGGGGCAGGGGGGGGGGGGGGGGGGTCGAGAGCGAGACTGAGGAGGGCACGGCGCTCTGATCCCAGTGCTGCAAGAATCAATCGCGTATCTCGCAGCGCCTATTTTGTTCCGAGTGGAAACAAATGAGGGGTTTGTGGCCTCTTGCGTCATCGAAGGAAGCGTGCAGATTGTGTCTACAGAGTGGGCATTATTTTACTTGCATACTGCACTATATATTAAACACGTGTAGAATCATAAAGTGTGCACACTGCACACTTTAATAACCAAAGTCTAGATGCCATTGCCGATATTTCTTGTTACTTATAGAGAATACACGTTTGTGCTGTTATGAATAGGCACAATGTTTTGCAATTTACATGCCTAGCTTCCAGCTGATCCCACGTCACAAGCATACACTCCAGTCTGTGGCGTAGAAAGGCTTTGAGTTTGTGGCCAGATTGTTCTTGCAGCCACACATACACAGTGTCCTGCTCTGCAGTCCGGCCACACTCCACTGAGGTAACTAGGCTTTGGCACACCAGGGGGTGCTGGCATTCGATTCCTGTTTTTGCTGCCCCCAAAACAGCATACACCACTGACTCCAGCCCCACCCCCTCCCCTCTTCCCCGGGGGCACTTACTTTTGTTTACGAAAGGCTGGTGCAGAGCTCACTCCAGGGGATGAGCGGAGCCCCGGAAATGGATGGGACATCTACAAAAACGTTTCATGTTACTGTAGGCAGGTACAGCCCTGGAATGAGGAGGCAGCTCTGCGGGGAGCATGGCAGTAGTATTTTCCAGTTTTTACATATAAATACAGACAAGGGAAAACTTGTTTTCCGGTGGTATTTATATATAAAAATCTGTTTAAACGGAAAACCGAGAGCCCTAGTTATGATACAAATGTTCAAGTTGGAAAATGCTAGCACAGCGAGCTGCCACTTTGGAACTGCAGAACTGTTGCTCATCTAAAGCGTTCCAGTACCTTCCGGTCGGGTTTGCACCACAACTGCAAAAGAATAACAGGAAAGCGGTGCCTCCGTTAGTGAGCATAGACATGAAGCACTGACAACTGTCCACACCTAATTACAAAGTGAAATTAAACACTGCTTCATATTAGTGCACAGATCAGGCACTCTGATTATAAAACATATGTCCTCCTTGGAAAATGTCAGCATGGTGAACTGCCATATAAAGGTCTCCAATACCTTCTGGTCGGGTTCACAGTACAACTTCAAAAGAAAATAAGCAGTGTTGTGAAGGTGCAGTACCACAGTCTGTCGGTAGGTGTCCCTTGGGACCTCTTTTGGCCACATATGGTAGTGCACTCTGCAATATGGCTAGGCAAAGGATATGGGAGAGTGGTGAAAGCTGCTGAAAGGTGAGCTGGTGATCCTTGTTCAAGTCTGCTGTCCGCTCATCATCTAGTTATAATGAGCTGATGCCCAATGGCTAGGTGTGCTATATAAATAAACGAGTTTAGTGTAAAATGACATAAAAATTCAACGCAGTGATCTCGAGGGCAGGTAAGCAGTGTATTGCAGGGGCTGTTGGTAGATAGCAAAGGGATATTAAATGAGGGCCCTGCATTGCAAATTATGCAAGAGTATCCAAAAACAAACAAAACTAGCAAAACAGCAGTGGCCTCAGATGGGTGGTTGGGGCCTGCGAGCAGTGTTGTGGGGCGGTTGCGGGGGAGGCACAAGGAAATTAATGCAACAGCAATTAAATGATGAAAGCAAAACTTAATTGCACAAGTAAACAGAGCAGTTACTGGGCAAAGAGGCAGGCCAACTAAAAAAAAAGAGTTTTCTCTAAGTATAAATAACCTGAACAGTAAGAACACATGTAAGAAGGCCAGTCCTCCTGGGAAGATACTAAATTCCAAAAGGTGAGACTATTAAGTGTATTCAATAATGAAAAGCCAGCATTTCTAAAGGACAGCAATGGGAACCAATGAAAACATGAGCGTTTATTAAAGCCCATATCCTAGATACAGCATGTCTTTTATGGCCGGTTGTCACGCTGACGGGTGGCTGCTCATTTTATTGCTCTTAAAAATTGTTATTTTAAAAATGGAATATTGTTACCAATCTATCTCTGCTCGTGTGTAAAAATCGGCGCGTGCTTGCAACTTTCACCGCCCCCTCGTTGCTCCTAACACCACCCTGAGGCCTCAGCCAATCGGCTGCAAGGGGGGAGGAGTCTCGGGCGGAACCTTAGTTTAAATGCATGCAGCGCGCCAAAGGCAAGCCCGTCTGCGCCCGTCCGCGCCCCAGCGAGCCCTGGGACCAGGCATTCTGGACTGTTCCTGGAATATTCCTCAGAGGAACTTAGGTCCTTTTCCTCACTACATTTACCTCTCAAGGTGTATACCGGTAACCGCCTCAAAGCTAACGGTATCCTCCACATACATAGTTCCCCTCAGGTGGAGAAGTGTGGCTCACTGGTTAGAGCAGGCAGACCCTGAAGCAGAGGTCAGACCTGGGACCAGGGTTCAATTCCCGACGCGGCAGGGTCTTGAGCTCAAATGTCCATGGACTCGATAATTCTCGCTTCGGTGCCTGACCTAATCATGGGTTCACACTCTGCCCCTCGGGGAATTAAGATTGCTTAATCTGCACAACGGCCCCCCGCGGCGGGATGCCTGGCTTTCACCTTGGGGATGCCCTGTAGGGGCTATCTCACAGGGAAAAGCCAGGACGGGTTCCCAAGGCAAGCGCGGAGATACCCCTTCGGGGGTCGATTCAGGCGCTATATAAGAAACATAATAATAATAATAATAATAATGCCCCTCCCTGTATTCCTCATCATCTCCTCACTCCTGTGTCCACCACTTTGCAACACCCTGCTCTTCGTGTCCTGTATCTCAATACACGTTCCCTTGTTAAACACCAGCTCGATATCTTCTTACTGCTCTCAGCAGCCAAACCAGATTTACTCTTACTTACTGAAACTTGGCTGACTCAGGACTCCACTCCTGATATCCTGGCTGCCTTACCCCAGGACTACTATATCTTACAGGCCAATCGTTCTACAGGCAGACTTGGTGGTGGAGTTGCTGCTATTATATTGAAACACCACACTTTCTCCTGCATTTCCCCTTTGGTTCTGCCGGCGACGGGCAATCTGGCCATCAAACTAGATTCTAGTTCTGGTGTCCTTATTCTTGTCCTGCTCTACCAGCCCCCCAAACCCATGCCTAATTTTCCCATCTCCTTATGCGAACAGTTGGCTAATTTAGCCATGAACTTCACCAACATCCTACTCATAGGCGATCTGAATTATTGGCTTAACGACACCTTAGAGGGACCCCATGCTATAGAACTCCTCGACCTGCTCTTAAATTTAAATTTTGTCCAACATATTCATTCTGCTACTCACATCAAAGGCCACGCATTGGACCAAATTTGGTCCATTAATCTCTCATTGACAGATCGGACCATTTCTCCCTGTATATGGTCGGACCATCATTTAATACAATGTAATATTGCTATGCCTTCTCTGCCCAAGAGCACTTCTTTAGGGGGTGGAGTTACCCGTAAGTGGAGGGCTTTGGACATGCAAGCCTTCTCGGATACACTGGCTAGCTCAGTTCCCCTCTTTAACTCAGATGTCAATGCCATGGAAGCTAACATCTCTTCCTGATTGCAGTCGGCATGTAACATTCATGCCCCACTTACCAAATTTACTCGTACTCGTCATTCAGACCCCCAAAAATGGTTCTCTGCTGAATTAAAAAAAACAGAAACTCGAGCTTCGCCAAAAGGAAAGGAAATGGAGGTCACATTACTCCCTGGAAGACAAACTCCAGTACTCCTTAGCTCGTAAGGAATATAAAACTGCCATCTTGGGAGCCAAAGCTACCCACTTCTCACAAAGAATATTAGACTCCCAGAACAAGTCGAAGGAAATCGTCTCGATAGTAAATGACCTCTGTAACCCAGAAAGGATCCTCCCAAAACAAACTCCAACTCAAGATTTATGTGATTCCTTAAATAGCTTTTTCTTGGACAAAATCACGATCATCAAAGCCAGCATTCCAACTATATCGCTCAGAGAATTGAGGGACAATCTGGTAACGAATGTCTCTACCCTGGAAAATCTCCCTCTTATCAGCCCCTCTATGTTTTCAGATCTTCTGACCCGCGTCAAATCGGGCTCCCCGAATGACTGCTGCCCCAACACATTATGAGAGATGTTCTCTCTCATCTACCTCACAGCGTGTTACCTCTCCTTAATGAGTCATTGGCGCAGGGTCGTGTCCCTTCTGCCTTCAAGAATGCCATAATTGTCCCCCTACTCAAAAAAACTGGGGACGACCCCACGAACCTCTCGAATTATCGGCCCATCTCTCTCCTCCCCTTCCTGTCCAAAATCTTAGAGGCCCATGTGACTAAATGCCTTTCCAACTTTATAGAACAGACAGAATACCTGGAGCCGCATCAGGCGGGCTTCAGGCCGGCCCATTCCACTGAGGCTGTAATTCTGACTCTATTGGATACTATGAGAGCTAATGCCGATAGAGGTGTTGCCCAGGCTTTAGTACTATTAGATCTGTCGGCCGCCTTTGACACGGTCGACCATAAAATCTTGTTGGACCGTGTTAAACAGGCCGGCATCCTGGGCTCTGCCTATAACTGGATCAGCTCTTTCCTTGAGGGCCGAACTCAAGCTGTCCGCCTCACCCCTTTCATCGCTCCGAAACAGGCAACCTCATGCGGAGTCCCACAGGGCTCCTCCATCTCGCCTCTCCTCTTCAACTTGTATCTTCGGCCTCTGATCCACTCTTTAAAAGACATGTCGGTTACCACCTTCAATTATGCGGATGACCTCCAGCTGGTCTTCACCTTGGATAGCTCCACCGATTCCATTCTTCAATTCCAAACCACCATGCTCCATATTCAGAGCTGGAAGGACCGAAACCATCTGAAACTCTACCCGGGCAAGACTGAACTAATCCTGCCCGGGAAGAGTGAACTTGTCTGGGGCCCTCACTATTGGCCGGCGGAACTGGGTCCCCCTCCCTCTTCATCGGTAAAAAGCCTAGGGGTCACCATTAACGCCGACCTTTCCCTCAGAGGTCAAGTGGGTGCAGTGGTCTCATCTTGTCTATTTTAGTTACGCAGACTAAGTCAAATTGCCCATCTGCTTACCCACTCTGCTCTGATACAGGTTGTGATTGCCTTGGTTCTGTCACGCTTAGACTTTTCTAACTCCATCTACCTAGGCCTTCCTCTGGGCCTACTCAAGCGTTTTCAATTGGTTCAAAACCAGGCTGCCAGGTTAATCCATACGCAACCTAGATGGCTATCTGTAAGACCAATGTTGGATAAACTCCACTGGCTTCCTATGGCTCAACGTATCACCTTCAAGACTTGGTGTATTGTCTTTAAGGCTCTGCACGGCAATAGCCCAAAATTCATCAGCTGCAGAATAGTTAGGCATGTACCTCTCCGCAACCTCCGATCTGCCCACCTCCAGCTGCTGTCTGTTTCAAGCTCAGACGCCAGGGGGGTGTGTAGGTTTTCTTACCTCGCCCCAACATTCTGGAATTCCCTGCAACTATCAATCCGGATGAGCAACAATCTCCTGGCGTTCGGAAGAATGCTCAAAACCTGGTTATATGAGCAAGCTCTCGGGTGATCTCCCTGTGTGTGACTCCTTGCCTGATTAGCGCCATGAAATCTCTGGGTGACCGTGCGCTCTATAAATTCCTACTAAGATAAGATAAGATGTCTCGAAGAGACAGCACAAGTTCTGCTTATGCGAGACCTAAAACAGGTAACATTTAGCACTGCTTACCCCAATATGGCACAAGTTAAACATAATGAATGCATTCATTTTGGTACCGGGGTGACTCAAAAGGGGATTATTGAAAAAGTTATTGGACTGCATTTGTTGGCTTGGGAATAACAACATTGTTAAGTTAAAATAGCAAGGTCAGATTATTGTTTAAGCAATTTGCCAATTGATCACGTCTTTATACTGAGGTATCAATCTAGAACCATACAATAAATTTGCAAACAACAAAAAGGCTCACGGTTATAGTAAGCTTCTCAATCTGCAAATGCCAATCCAGGATGCGCTCAAAGCCTGTGTAAATATTTGATGGATGCTCAACTTTTCCACACAAAAACTGCATTTTTCTGACTTGCAGAGCTTTGCACACGGAGAACTGATGGAGCAGTATCAGTATATTGTTAGGCAGTATTACCGCCCACTGGTCCCGCAGCGAAGATGATGGCCCGAGTGCACTGTAGCGTAGTTTACATTTAATTTACCTGTTTCAACAGTCATTATCTAACCCAACTATGCTCTTTTCCTTTGTATTTCCTTAGCAACTGTTCATGTCTGCCGACGCTAACCCCACGCTGTCTGACAGCAACTCAGTTTCCAAAGAACCAAGTACGGACCCAGACATTTGTGAGAATCTGGAGCGAAGTGAAGGTGGCTCAGAAACCCCGGAAGAGACTGGGAAAGACTGTGTTGTTTGCCAAAACGGAAGGGTCAGCTGGGTACTTTTGCCATGCAGGCACGCGTGTTTATGCGACGGCTGCATGCACTATTTTCAGCAATGCCCCATGTGCAGACAGTTCGTTCAAGAATCATTTTCACTCTACAATCAAACCGAAGAAGCGACAACCACTGAACGCGCTAATTCACAAAGCAGGCATACTGAAGACACACTGCACATGCTTAGGTGAATGGGAAGAAGTGACTGTGTACTCTGAAGGATTGTAAAGCAAAAGGGAAGGACTCTGACCACTGCTTTTGTTCAAATGCTTTGTTAACAATTTGAAATTGTGTTATCAGGGGTTGTACCTCCTATTTGAGCATGCAGAAGGCATGAGTGCTGTTGTCAGGGCTAATTCACACAATTATGCATCAATCTGTGCCCCTAGATTAACACCTATAAATTGGTTAGATGTGCACACACACACACACATCTTACTTCATAAACCGCTGCAATAGTATTCGTGAAAATATATTGAAAACATATTTCCACGCATTTCAAATTCTCTGTATATACTCATATGCGTGGTGGATTGAGAGAAAGCACTTTTCTAATTTTAGTTTGCCCACGCGTAAAAAGTGTTCTGTTGAGAAAGCCCTTCTACACACCCATAAAGGGTGGTGTGTAACCTATCGTTTTCCCTCCTGGGAGGGCATTTGCAGGATTAACTCTCCTAGAGGGGTATCGACCTAAAAAAGGTTTACACCTCTCACAAACCTACAAGTTTCTGGATGTTCCTAGCCTTTTTTGTTCTTGCACCGCCCAGATAGACACTTTGCCCGGCCCTTGCTCTGAGAATGGCAATTGTGGACAGTGTGGTGTAAAGCTGCAGGCAAAAATGTTCATTATTCTAGGACTTTCCACCCTCAGCTAAGGTTTTTACACAGTTAGGGCCTGATTCACAAAGGTGAACTTACACTTTTGTATTCACAAAGGTATTTAACTAGTGGTTTCTTTGACTGCGAAGTCTTGGCACATAAAAAGATAGGACAGTCTTATCTTTTTATGTGCAGCGACTCCGCAGTTTTAAAAATACTTCTAGTAAAATACCTTTGTGAATAGCAAAGAATCATAAACTTACACAGAAGTGTAAGTTTAGCTTTGTGAATCAAACCCTATGGCTTCACTTATGTGCAAAAAAAATATCAGCAAGCTCTTGTAATGCGAAGATCCTTCAGCACTTAACTGACTGAAAACACTTGATTCACATTAAATTACGCTAAGGGTGCATTTGAAGTATTATTAATTTATTATATATAAAAACAAGGAACGTGTCAATTTATATTTTTGTAAAGTTACCAGATTTTTTTCTGCATGAGCAGATATTATACTGTGTATCTGCTAACTAAAATTGTTGTGTTTTCAATGTGCTCATGTATATTGTTTTATTTACGCTGGAGCGTAAACACGTGTTACACCAAAGTTGTACCAGTTCTGCTAACTGTCAAACTGTTATAAGTGAAGTTGTATAGGTATCTGTATAGGTTATGCAGTAAGCCTATGCATAAGAAATCAACATGCAAACCCTACAGACACAGAGCAGCCCTTTTGGGAATTGGTATTTAAGGCAGCAACACTCAACAAAGGCCTCTATTTGAAAGACTTTTTTACTGATTGTTCATTTGTTATTTTCTATATTGATGTGCAGAACATCTGTATGTGTTTTGTGATGGTTATCCATTCAAATACACGACAACCAACAAGTGCAGCATTTTCCTGCTATCCCTGCATGCTTTAAAGGTAATTCTGCTCTCAAAAAATAAGTGAACTTATAATTTTTATCCTGATGAATACTTCTACCTGATCATCACCTTTTAAATTTCCACAGGAGCCAGACTTGATTCGGAAACTTTATCTAGCAATTGCTCCAGCACTCCTGTATATCGTGCTGACAGACTCTGCAGTAGCCTCATCCTTCCTCTAGCAGTAATGGCAAGGAACCGCGCCACCCCTCCGTGTTGACAGTTCCTTTCTTTCTGTGCCCTTTGCCAAGGAGCTGGGACTCTGCTCCTAAACACTGTCTGTTCTTTACCGACTTCCAAGGTGTAATTTATGTGGTTGATAGTGTGATAGCGATACATCCCCACTGGCACAAGAACTCGAAAGAGTGAGATAGAGGGGCAGGAATAGTCCGCTGGTGGATGAAAGAGACATCAGGTGAAATCAAGACCACACTGCCTTGGTATTTGGCATGTGGGCATCCAGTAACACCAGCGTTGGGCTTCTGAGCAAAACTTTGGACCCGGCACTTATTCTTTTACAAATTAAGCACCGGCAGCAAGGGTGTTGGAATTGTTGTTGTCAGTTGCAGAAACCAAGGCTAATATGCTTGAATATATTTTGCACCCTGGCTATTTAACTTCAAAGCCTTTGCTACCTTTCATTGGGGCTCTGTCAGACACACTAATTGCAATGTAGTCTAGGCCCTGCTTGACCCCACCATTAAGTCGCCCATTCTTTAGGCACCATAGTTCTGCTTTGAGTGATTCAGCACCTAACACCAGAAAACCTTGTGGTGCCGTCTTCAGCCATAATGTCAACCCAAATACCTTCCCTACTGCCCCACCTGATAGACAATCGAAGTGCATTGGTGCTCTTGGCAAGCGGGTGTCCTCTGCTGCCAATGTGGCACCACAATCTCTTATAGCAAAATACCTATTGGGTATTTACACTCATTCGCTCTCTGATGTGACGATCAGGTCGGGCTGGACAAGACTAAATACATTTTATAAGGCCGGGCTGTATACCACAAACTGTATAGATTGTGCTATGGGTGCTAGTGTGGTGACTCGGGCACCAGGCTGTTTGGTGACAAGGCAGATTCAGCTTTGGAACTATTTTAAAATAGTCACACCATGTCCCGAACCTTTGAATTGCTCTCTCTTGCCCATCAACAATTCTGACATTTCAGGGGTTGCTCCAAGTGCTGGATTACCTCCAGAGGCAGCCATCTCAGCCTGTGCAGCTGCTCTTCCAGCTCTTCTGGCTACTAGGAGCGTGTTGTCGGCAGAAGACGGTCACCATAGTAATGTCCGGCCCATATCTTCTGTCCCATCCACCACCAAGCTGCTCTGATTTCCCCTTCTAGAGTCACCTGCAAACAATGTGGGGCAGAATATGCATTTACCTGCCCAAGTGACATGCGATTACCGCAGACTAGTGAATCCTGCAGGTTGCTCATCATGAATACGCCGATTTAGATTCTATCAACTCCTTTACAGTTCCTTCTGTTTTTACTCAGACCTCGGCAGAATATGTCTTCATGCTTGCCCTAGAGGTTCTGGCTTTGCTGGACAAAGAGGCAATGGGAGAGTCCTCGCTTAAGAGAGGGTCATTACGTCTGACTTCCATTACTTCTTGATGCCCAAAAATGACAGTGGGCTCAAAATGATTTTGGACCATCCGTTCTAGAACACCTTCCTTCGGAAGAACACATTGAAAATGCTGATGCTGGCCCAGGTCCTCTCTGCTCTAGATTCTGGGGATTGGATAGTGTCCTTAGACTTACAGGATGTATATTTCCATGTACCTGTTCTGCAGTTCCACTTTGTGATGAGGTAGGAACACATTCAGTTTACTATCCTGCCAGTCGGGGTCACTTCGCCCTCAGGCCATTTACAAAGGACACAGCAGTGGTCACATCCCATCTTCGAAGGTCAGCAGTGCATGTGTTCCCATAACTCAATGACTTGCTGTTGAAGGCGAGCTCATCAAAGTCAGTTGCAGACCACCTGTTGATGATCATCTCACTTCGTTGTTCCCTAGGGGTCTCCATCAACAAGCAGAAATCCCACCTTCAACCAGTGTAGAAGAGTCCCATTATAGGAGCATTCGTGGCACGGTGCTGTGCAGAGCCTTCCCCCGCCCCAAAACCAGTCTGGGACCTCCTCATAACCCTAAATTGGGCTTGGTGGGTCTGGGAATCTAAACTGCTGAGTCTGATCATCTGCCCTTCCCCCTCCACCTACCTCTTCGGAAGGACCAGCTCTACCAAGTACAGGACAAAGTGCTACACTGAACCTTCATAACCTACTTCTTCATGGAACCAGCTGAGTGGATTTCCTTTTTCTGAGGAAGTACTGGATGTCATTCTGGCAGGTCATCATCTGCCCACAACATCCTTATACTCTGGACGGTAGGCAAAATGTGTTTCCTGATGTGAGGACTGTCTGTTCGATCCACTGATTTCTAAGTATCCTGGTATTTTTCTGTCCCTGTCTTTGGCCCACAGGTCCTTGTTGTGGGAACTTATAAATGTTTATTTGTCAGACCTTTCAGCCTTTTCAGTTTTGCTGTCAGCCCTTTTAATAAAGTCGCAATGTATGATGCATTATTGAAAGGTTTTACATACATGTTTCCTCCTACACCTTTGGTTGAGCCACAGTGCGGCCTTAATTTGGTTCTTAACTTAATGTGCACACCTTTCGAGACTGTGCACTGCTGTAATTTTAGGCAATTCACCCTTAAAATTGTCTTCCTCATTTCTAATACTTCCATGCCCAATGTCGGTGGACTGCAGCAGCTGTCAGTGCAACCACAATATACCACCTTCTTCCCAGCCCAGATAGTGCTTCAACTTGGACATTACTTCTGCCAAAAGTGGTGTCGCCTTTCCATTCTTCTCTCTACCACATTCTTGTAAGGATGAGGAGAGGCTTCAATGGTTGGTCCCCAAGAGCACCAAGTAGGTGACACTTTTTGTGGGGTTGTGTACCGTTCAGAACTAACCTAATCTGATGCATTGTTCTTTACATAAAAATGTGCAATGCCTTGGCCAAGAAGGAGTCTTCTGATTGTCTTCAGACGTATTCTGCCAGAACAAAGGCTGAAACTACATTATTAGCCAGATGCATTATGCTGCTTTACATGTACCTGGTGAATACCTGGGCATCATTCCCCATTTTCACATGACATTACTGCTTTGACTCTCAGGTTCACAGAAATGGCTATTTTGCCCAGTAAACCCTGCATAGTTTCTTGGTGGGAAGTCCACTCTTCACACCCTCCACCTTTTAGAGGTACTGCTTCGATAAACATTCAAAATGTGAGGAATCTGCAGTTAGAAGTATCTGATCAGAAGAAAAGTTACTTACCTTCAGAAACACTCTTCCTGGTGGATATTCTAACCACAGCTTTGCACATACCCACCTGTCCTCCTCCTCTGGATATTAGTAAGGTCCCATGTTAGTTTTTGTACATTGTCTTGATTCTCGATCTGTTATTAAGATTCGGCGTCTAGAATGTTCTGATGTCAGTGCACAGGGGTGGCATATATATAGACCCACCACCATCATTTCCAGAGGGGAGAGTGTTAAAGTAATGAAAGATCTGTAGTCCATAGATGTATCCAAGAATATAGGTTTATTTTTCACTTAAGATCCTTGGTATAAGATGTTATGTAGATACAAGAAACAGACCCCACCAGGAGCAGTTCCACTGCCCAGCCCCTCATACCAAATGACATCTCCTTACTGTTCAACCCTCCCAACATTCCGATGACATCATCAAGGGCCATGCAGTAGAGCAGGGGCAAGCATAGGGAGGATGCACAAGCTACATTACAACACATCCTCCTTTCATCAAAATCAACAAATGAATCATAAGCACACATGCAAAATAATTCACAAAAAGCAAATGTGCAAAGATGAAAAAGCACAAAGGGAATGGCAAAAAGATTCAGAAACAAAGAGCCAAATAACACAGCGATTCAACATCCAAGTCCTAAACCTTCCAACACTCCAAACACATTAATAATAAAACAAAGCTAGGACCCACACAAAGGTCCAAAGGTAAACCAGACAATATCAGGGATTAGATATTTTTCACCCAACAATGGAGGTACATCCTCTCCATACAACCAGAAAGGAAAAACTAGGACAAATACAAAAGTCCTAAGGCAATCCAGACAATGTCAGGGACTAGATATTTCTCACCCAACAATGGAGGTACACATCCTCTCCATAAAACCACAAAGGTAAAGTAAGACCAACGGGGCAACAAAACTTTGTCGACCCCTAACCAAGTGTGAGACCAAAATTCACAAAAACCACAGAGGTAAAAACAAGCTATGCCAACGGGGCGACTATCAAAAGCCAACCCACAACCAAATGAAAGAAGCAGCAGGACTGGGGACACAACATACTCCCAATTCTGCATACCAGACCAAGAATAGCGGCACATTGCTTATGGGGTATCCGTCAAAGTTACCCATAACCCAAATGAGAGCACAAAACTCCCAGACTCTCAACAAAACCTTGAAATACTATGGGGGGTGAGAGACTTATGTCACCCACAACCAAGAAAGGACAACACACACTTCCCCTTTTCCATACATAAGTAACACTAGAGAAAAAAGAACATACTCCTATCAGTGTACCCAAACAGGACAACATGCAACATTCACTCATCCAGATGCGTTATCATAACAACCAGTTCAAAACAAAGGAGTACAATTTATAGGCATTGAAACCATTAAAGTAAATAGTAGATAACACAACGGGGAAGTAAAAATATTCTCTCATTCAGCATGTTAAAATATCCAACAACAGAGTACAGCTTTATAGGCATGTTAACAATAAATGTAAGACAGTTAATACAAATGCAATCCACAGAAAAGTTATGCTAAAGCAGCTGTAAAGGAGTGAAAACCTTGAGGATACATGCTTGTAAAGTTCAGGAAATCCAGTTGTCCTTTTCTCGATACAAAAGTGAAGTAAACTTTCCCTTTGTTAAAAGTAAAAAACTGAGGCGTCTGGTAAATAACTGCCTTTATTCACTGCTCCAATCTCCAGCAAATGATAAACACCTCACATGAACATTCTAAGAGTAGCTTCACAGGAAGCTACCAAGTGCGCTATCACCATGGGGGTGGATGGAACATACCAAGGTGGGCACGTTGTAAATAGGTGTATATAATAATACATCACGATGTAAATAGGTGTAAATATATAGCATAAGATTGTAACACCCTTCCGAGCTGAGATGTCAATGTGCCACAAATCCACTAGATGGCACTGTTAATCCATTTTAAAATATCGAAAGTTGCTCAGAAAAGCATTCCCAAAAACAAGCATTTTCAAATTGTACTACGAACGCCAGCTCATACCGGTATATTAATGTCTGCAGTCATGTTCCAAAGATAAGAAGAATGGAGAAAGTAGTTGGCAGAACGCTGTGGGAACCAGACCAGCAACAACAACATAGTGCATCATAAAATGGCATCACGTAACGCACGGCGCACCGGGTGGTTCTCGGCACGCCTGTGCTGGTAAAAATATGAGAGAATGCAGCAGCTAATCTCTCGCGACGTCAGAAAGACCTTCACGAGGGAAACACAGGTAAGATTAATGCGCATCACATGGCTTGCGCGTATCTCAAATAATCTGACAGTTAAACCGTAGACTCCTTCACAGTAAAAGAATACAAAATAATATCGGGAAAATGCCAAAAAAAACAAAACTCAGCACTCGGGCAATGAATGGTATAACAGCTCGAATATCCTGGTTTCGCACACTGACAGTCCGATGGCATCATTTATGTACTGCAGCTTACTTTACAAGAAATGCCAACACACTACTTGTGCCAGGTAGCCAAACTCCTACTAGACTCTGCTCCGACTTGTAGTGTGAAACTTAAGGCAACTGCAAATCCAGAGTTTTCTGCCACTGGAGCATTGAGGCTCAAACTCTCACGTCGCTCACTTTCCTCTGGTGCAGAAAGGCACACAGTCTCAGAATTAATCGTTACATTCCACATTGAAAATTGCGCTGGAAACTCGCTCTGTACATATAATCCATGTGCTGGTCTCACAAAGCAATGCCAAACCACAAAAGTGAATTGTAAATAACCTTGGAGAAAAATGTTAGTGAAACCTGCTGAAACACCCAAGAGTGTGAAAGATGCTCCAAGTCTTAAGTACACGAAGAGTACATCAAACTGCTTTTGGCAATGGCACAGTTGATTTGTAGACGCTGTCATCCATATCAAGATATCTCCTCATCAAATTCATACAGGGAGGCAAACACCGAACTCATCTGTACCTCCCCAAACAGCTTGTGGGAATTTGCAGAAGACCAAAGTAGATTAATATAGTCAATGAGAAAGAAACTGGCACTTACGTGGTAGGGCGACCGTTGATGTGGTCACTGGTGGGGTCTAGAGGTGCCAGGAACTGCCAGGTTACTTTACATACAAATTTACTTGAAATACTTTAAGACCAAAATCCATTTAAGCTTGAGGTTTCTTTAGTCCAAAGTCAATTTTTCCTCAAAAACTGCACGCAGGTTCTTAGAAATTGTCACCAGTGTTAAAGTAATGAAAGATCTGTAGTCCATAGATGTATCCAAGATTATAGGTTTATTTTTCACTTAAGATCCTTGGTATAAGATGTTATGTAGATACAAGAAACAGACCCCACCAGGAGCAGTTCCACTGCTCAGCCCCTCATACCAACTGACATCTCCTTACTGTTCAACCCTCCCAACATTCCGATGACATCATCAAGGGCCAAGCAGTAGAGCAGGGGAAAGCATAGGGAGGATGCACAAGCTACATTACAACACATCCTCCTTTCATCAAAATCAACAAATGAATCATAAGCACACATGCAAAATAATTCACAAAAAGCAAATGTGCAAAGATGAAAAAGCACAAAGGGAATGGCAAAAAGATTCAGAAACAAAGAGCCAAATAACACAGCGATTCAACATCCAAGTCCTAAACCTTCCAACACTCCAAACACATTAATAATAAAACAAAGCTAGGACCCACACAAAGGTCCAAAGGTAAACCAGACAATATCAGGGATTAGATATTTTTCACCCAACAATGGAGGTACATCCTCTCCATACAACCAGAAAGGAAAAACTAGGACAAACACAAAAGTCCTAAGGCAATCCAGACAATGTCAGGGACTAGATATTTCTCACCCAACAATGGAGGTACACATCCTCTCCATAAAACCACAAAGGTAAAGTAAGACCAACGGGGCAACAAAACTTTGTCGACCCCAAACCAAGTGTGAGACCAAAATTCACAAAAACCACAGAGGTAAAAACAAGCTATGCCAACGGGGCGACTATCAAAAGCTAACCCACAACCAAATGAAAGAAGCAGCAGGACTGGGGACACAACATACTCCCAATTCTGCATACCAGACCAAGAATAGCGGCACATTGCTTATGGGGTATCCGACAAAGTTACCCATAACCCAAATGAGAGCACAAAACTCCCAGACTCTCAACAAAACCTTGAAATACTAATGGGGTGACAGACTTATGTCACCCACAACCAAGAAAGGACAACACACACTTCCCCTTTTCCATACATAAGTAACACTAGAGAAAAAAGAACATACTCCTATCAGTGTACCCAAACAGGACAACATGCAACATTCACTCATCCAGATGCGTTATCATAACAACCAGTTCAAAACAAAGGAGTACAATTTATAGGCATTGAAACCATTAAAGTAAATAGTAGATAACACAACGGGGAAGTAAAAATATTCTCTCATTCAGCATGTTAAAATATCCAACAGAGTACAGCTTTATAGGCATGTTAACAATAAATGTAAGACAGTTAATACAAATGCAATCCACAGAAAAGTTATGCTAAAGCAGCTGTAAAGGAGTGAAAACCTTGAGGATACATGCTTGTAAAGTTCAGGAAATCCAGTTGTCCTTTTCTCGATACAAAAGTGAAGTAAACTTTCCCTTTGTTAAAAGTAAAAAACTGAGGCGTCTGGTAAATAACTGCCTTTATTCACTGCTCCAATCTCCAGCAAATGATAAACACCTCACATGAACATTCTAAGAGTAGCTTCACAGGAAGCTACCAAGTGCGCTATCACCATGGGGGTGGATGGAACATACCAAGGTGGGCACGTTGTAAATAGGTGTATATAATAATACATCACGATGTAAATAGGTGTAAATATATAGCATAAGATTGTAACACCCTTCCGAGCTGAGATGTCAATGTGCCACAAATCCACTAGATGGCACTGTTGATCCATTTTAAAATATCGAAAGTTGCTCAGAAAAGCATTCCCAAAAACAAGCATTTTCAAATTGTACTACGAACGCCAGCTCATACCGGTATATTAATGTCTGCAGTCATGTTCCAAAGATAAGAAGAATGGAGAAAGTAGTTGGCAGAACGCTGTGGGAACCAGACCAGCAACAACAACATAGTGCATCATAAAATGGCATCACGTAACGCACGGCGCACCGGGTGGTTCTCGGCACGCCTGTGCTGGTAAAAATATGAGAGAATGCAGCAGCTAATCTCTCGCGACGTCAGAAAGACCTTCACGAGGGAAACACAGGTAAGATTAATGCGCATCACATGGCTTGCGCGTATCTCAAATAATCTGACAGTTAAACCGTAGACTCCTTCACAGTAAAAGAATACAAAATAATATCGGGAAAATGCCAAAAAAAAAAAAACTCAGCACTCGGGCAATGAATGGTATAACAGCTCGAATATCCTGGTTTCGCACACTGACAGTCCGATGGCATCATTTATGTACTGCAGCTTACTTTACAAGAAATGCCAACACACTACTTGTGCCAGGTAGCCAAACTCCTACTAGACTCTGCTCCGACTTGTAGTGTGAAACTTAAGGCAACTGCAAATCCAGAGTTTTCTGCCACTGGAGCATTGAGGCTCAAACTCTCACGTCGCTCACTTTCCTCTGGTGCAGAAAGGCACACAGTCTCAGAATTAATCGTTACATTCCACATTGAAAATTGCGCTGGAAACTCGCTCTGTACATATAATCCATGTGCTGGTCTCACAAAGCAATGCCAAACCACAAAAGTGAATTGTAAATAACCTTGGAGAAAAATGTTAGTGAAACCTGCTGAAACACCCAAGAGTGTGAAAGATGCTCCAAGTCTTAAGTACACGAAGAGTACATCAAACTGCTTTTGGCAATGGCACAGTTGATTTGTAGACGCTGTCATCCATATCAAGATATCTCCTCATCAAATTCATACAGGGAGGCAAACACCGAACTCATCTGTACCTCCCCAAACAGCTTGTAGGAATTTGCAGAAGACCAAAGTAGATTAATATAGTCAATGAGAAAGAAACTGGCACTTACGTGGTAGGGCGACCGTTGATGTGGTCACTGGTGGGGTCTAGAGGTGCCAGGAACTGCCAGGTTACTTTACATACAAATTTACTTTAAATACTTTAAGACCAAAATCCATTTAAGCTTGAGGTTTCTTTAGTCCAAAGTCAATTTTTCCTCAAAAACTGCACGCAGGTTCTTAGAAATTGTCACCAGTGTTAAAGTAATGAAAGATCTGTAGTCCATAGATGTATCCAAGATTATAGGTTTATTTTTCACTTAAGATCCTTGGTATAAGATGTTATGTAGATACAAGAAACAGACCCCACCAGGAGCAGTTCCACTGCTCAGCCCCTCATACCAACTGACAACTCCTTACTGTTCAACCCTCCCAACATTCCGATGACATCATCAAGGGCCAAACAGTAGAGCAGGGGAAAGCATAGGGAGGATGCACAAGCTACATTACAACAGAGAGGCTGCCTTGGAGTCTGACAGCGCCACCTCCTGGCATGTGGGAGCAAATGCTGGAAAATGTTTCTGGATCTAGTCTGGCGGCTGCAGTCTGAGGTAAATGGTTAGATAGAGTAACCGCCAGAAAGCCATTCCAAAAGTAAGTAACTTGTTTGTGAGTATGTGCAAGTGTCTTCATTAAATGTAATTGTTTAACCCTTTCGATGCTGATGACGAGCTCAGCTCGTCATCACCCACGGGTGTCGTGTGCTGATGACGAGCTGAGCTCGTCATGAACAATGGGCTCCTGCATTCCTCAGCACAGGAGGGGAAAATGGACAGCAGCTATGTGGTTAACAGATTAAAATGCTGTCTTTAAAAAAAAATAGAGCAGTGTTGCTTATGTTTTGTCACTCACATAGATTCTGTTATTTTGTGTCGAAAAAACACTGCATTGTTTATACCGCTCATAACATAAAATCAACCAAAAGGCAGTTTTTTCAGCTAGCAGTAAAGCAGAATTGGACTAATATTTTGCATCAGAACTACCCTCAATTGTGGCATTTTGTACATAAAAAACACATTGTCCCTTGTTACAAGTTTCACTGTGCAGACCCACCACGTCCATTACCTCTTCCCCCAAGGCAAACATCTGTTAGGCAATGAAGAATGCAGTCTTTCCTCTGCTAAAACCCCAGAAGCAGCATGGAACTACGGCCCCCATGATTACCCAATCGTCAGTCTATTTTGTGTAGAGAGTGGCAGAAGGAGTAACCCCAAGGGAAGAGATCTGGGCACAAATAAACTGAAATAACTAATAAGAAAGAGACCCAGTGCACCTTCACCTGCATTGAGAAGAGGTGCACAGCATTCGTTTTCTGCATGTCAGTAAAAGACCGAAACCCTTGTGTATGGTGCCTGTGCTATATCTACCAATGCAAATGAACTGAAGAAAGGCACAGGTTTAAAAGCTTTAGGCACTACACTTGTTCTGTGAGCAGTCCCTGTAAGGAAATACAGGCAAGTGTAACTCATCAGTGGGGTATCGCGGTCTAGATTTAAAATCTTACTGTTATTGATTACTGCTAGTTCAGTGATCTTGCCTAAAATCTTGGGGACCAGCTCTCTACTTTGAAACATGTGCTTGGCAAAAAAAACACTTGTCACTGTAGGTCTGAAGGCACACAAAACCTAAATACACAGAGGACACCATTACTTCAATTCAAATGCGTCTTTAGGTCCAAATGGTGTAGGATTCTTTGAGTTCAAAATCAATTCACTTCAGCATTTATATTGGTAAACAGTGCTGACTCTCAAACTTGATTGTACACAATACTCGTCTTTTCAACATTCTACTAAAAGTAAGGTTTTACATGCAACCCACTGCATTGTTCATTTTCATCCTGCTCTTACTTCAAAATCTAGACTTTCACCATCTCTAAAATTCTTGTGACTTTAGTCCTGTATACATAGCGTCTCCTCGAGCCCTTGCACACATGCAAGTGTGTTCTCTTCACATCCGAACGAAAGTCACTGTCACCAGTTATTGCTCTTTCTGATTTCTCTCTTCAGGGAGCCAACGTACTGCTGCCAAAGCAAGAACTGTGATGTAAGTCAAGCCAACATGCTGTTGTCACCTCTTGGTATGTCAATATAGAGCATCGAGACCCAGAGGGCGCACTATAAATAGACCGTCTTTCAAGTTTGGTGCAGCGATTTCCAGCTTTTGTGTGAACTCCCGAAGGGCTGCGAGATATGGTACTCCGAGGCAGAAGTCATCACAGGCTCAGCAATCAAAAGAACATGTATCCACATGCTGCAGTACAAATGTAAGAAAAGGAGATGTCTCTGATAATGTACGCATTGCAGAGAATTAAGACGGGTAGATAACCACTTCTGTCAGCGGCACTCCTATCATGGCACCGTGAGGACTATGACATCTGAGTGGTGCATTCCAGAGAATCGAAGCCACCTGGGAAGGATGAGAATACCGCAAGCTCATTTCCAGACAACACTACAAGTACCGGATGTAACAGTAACATACCCAAGTACCTCCACTCTCTGTGGCCCCTACTCTGTCAGGCTGGACCAGTTATGACAAAGAGGAAGGAGATGTCCAAGATGATACTCCTCGTATTGAGGGTCACAAATGGGACGGTTATGTAGGTTCACCACAGGGGACACACCCTCCACCAGCAGAGACCTCTAAGCATGTCATCAGAACATTTGAATCCCAAATAGAGAGGGTGGCAAAGTGATTTGTACTGCTGCTTGCTGTCCAAAGATACTGTTTTCTCTAAGATTTTGGAGATCCACAAAGATGACACTTCTATCCCCATTGATTAGCTCAGACGACAACCTTGCAGCCGCCAAACACCTTCACTTCCAAATCCACACCGACCCCAAAACCACACTCAGAGGCACCATCATCTACAGACCACACTCGATTCAGCGAAGACATCACTGACTTCATCAGCCCACACACCCTTCCCTCTGAGGACTACATTCTACTGGGAGACCTCAACTTCCACCTGGAAAAGAAAAATGACAGCAACACCACCACACTCCTGGACAACTTAGCCAATCTCGGATTAAAACAACTTGTTGATACCCCCACCCACTATGCCGGACACACGCTCGACCCAATCTTCACCTCCAGCAAACACATCTCCTTCAACCACACTACAGCTCTCCACTGGACGGACCACAGCTGCGTTCACTTCAACTACAAAAAAACCACGACCCACAACCTCCCTCAACCAATCCCCCGAAGAAACTGGAACAAAATTACCACCGAACAGCTCCTTACTTCGCTTCACAAAAACCCTCCTGCCAAAACATCAGACCCAAACCAAGCTGCCATCAACCTCACAAGATGGATCACCCACAGCGCCGACGAACTAGCACCCTTGAAAAACCATAAAATCAAGCAAAGTAGCAAAAAAGCCCCCTGGTTCAACGATGACCGTAAGACATCCAAGAAGTTCTGTCGTACGCTCGAGAAAGCCTGGAGAAAAAACCCAACCACTGACAACCTGACCACCTTCAAGAACGCCACCCGCAAACACCACCAACTGATCCGATCCACCAAGAAATCAGCATTCAAAGATCGACTTGACAACAACGCCCACAACAGCAAGGAACTCTTCAACATCGTCAAAGAATTTACCAACCCCACCGCCGGCACCAACGACATCACCCCATCCCAAGACCTCTGCGACTCCCTAGCCTCTTTCTTCCACAACAAAATCTCTGACATTCATAACAGCTTTGAAAACCAGTCCGGAGACCAATCCACCCCACCCACCTCTGAATCAAAACCCCCCTCGAACAACCTTTGCGCCTGGAACCCAATCACCACGGAAGACACCATCCGCCTGATGAACTCCATCCACTCAGGATCGCCTACCGACCCATGTCCCCACCACATTTTCAACAAAGCAGACTCCATCATCGCACCCCATCTCCAAGACGTCATCAACTGCTCCCTCAACTCCGCCACCTTCCCGGAAAGCTGGAAACATGCCGAACTCAGCGCCTTCTGAAGAAACCCACAGCTGACCCCACTGAACTTAAGAACTACCGCCCCATCTCGCTCCTCCCTTTCCCTGCCAAAGTCATTGAGAAAGCCGTCAACAGTCAGCTCGCCACCTTCCTCGAATCCAACAAATCCCTCGACCCTTCACAGTCCGGCTTCCGAGCCAAACACAGCACCGAGACCGCCCTCATCGCAGCAACAGACGACATTCGAACTCTACTGGACAACGGAGAAACAGTCGCCCTCATCCTACTGGACCTTTCCGCAGCCTTCGACACGGTCTGTCACAGCACCCTCATTCAACGCCTCAACAACGTCGGAATACAAGGAAAAGCATTGGACTGGATCATCTCGTTTCTCGCCGGAAGAACCCAGAGAGTCCGCCTCCCCCCTTTCAGATGGGAGCCCACCGAAGTCATCTGCGGCATACCACAAGGATCATCACTCAGTCCCACCCTCTTCAACGTATACATGAGCCCCCTCGCATCCATCGCGCGCCAACACAACCTCAACATCATCTCCTATGCAGACGACACCCAGCTGATCCTCTCCCTCACCAAAGATCCAAACTCCGCCAAAACCAACCTACACGACGGGATGAAAGAAGTGGCCGAGTGGATGAAGAACAGCCGCTTAAAACTGAACTCGGACAGAACGGAAGTCCTCATTTTAGGATCATCCCCTTCTGCCTGGGACGACTCATGGTGGCCACCGGCCCTAGGAAACGCACCCAAACCTACGGACCACGCACGCAACCTGGGCTTCATCCTGGACTCCTCCCTCTCGATGACCAGACAAGTCAACGCTGTTTCCTCATCATGCTTCAACATCCTTCGCGTGCTCAAAAAAATATTCCGTTGGATCCCCACCGAAACAAGAAAAACGGTTACCCACGCACTGGTCAAGCCGACTGGATTACGGAAATACCCTTTACGCCGGAACCACAGCCAAACTACAGAATAAACTCCAACGCATCCAAAACGCCTCAGCCAGACTCATACTCGACATCCCCCGCCAAGCTCACATCTCCGGTCACCTGAAAGACCTCCACTGGCTCCCCGTCAACAAGAGGATAACGTTCCGACTCCTCACCCACGCTCACAAAGCCCTCTACAACCTAGGACCCGAATGCCTCAACACGCGCCTGTCCTTTTACAACCCACCCGCCAACTTCGTTCGTCCAAGCAAGCCCTAGCCGCTATTCCGCGCAACAACAGATCCACCAAGGGGGGAAGATCCTTCTCCTACTTAGCGGCTAAAACCTGGAATTCTCTCCCCACCCACCTCCGCCTTACACAGAACCACCTCTCCTTCAGAAAACAACTTAAAACTTGGATATTTGATAAGTAAAGTACCCCCCTCATCCCCCAAGCGCCTTGAGACCCTCTGGGTGAGTAGTGCGCTATACAAATTCATGAACTTGAACTATTATCACATAAGGTTGGAGTGTAAAAAACTGATGCAGAACCTAGACTCGGGAAGAAATATAGGGAGCATGATAGCATGCATATCTGTCTCATCGTTCATTAAGAAACTGACTCAGTAGTCATGGTGGTGGTGCATAGGAAATTTAGCAATCTGGGGTCTCCCTATACCTGCAACCAGGACAGGAAGGGTCACAGGATGAATTCTTGGGGCAAAATCCTCAATCAGGTCATGTAACTCCTTGCCATGGTAGGCTAATATGACTGCCAGATGTGATCTGGCATAGCCACAATCTTGGACTTTAACCTGGCAGGAGTGGGTGCGCTACAACAACAGGGCTGGTTAAGAAGCACATTCTTACGCATGCAAGTACAAAGCAGAATCTTGCACTTACCATTTGTGGGAGAGTCTGTATTTGGCCCTCATGTAGAAAACACAATATTAAAACTAAACCAAGATGGCACAATCCTTGGGCAAGATACAATCTTGATGCCTGCAGTACTTTATACAAGCACAAGGATGCGACCAGCCTTTGTGTGGTACGTACCAGCCATACCACGGCCATTGGTTGCAACCTCAACATTCATATTACAATCAACAATACTTTCAACCTCCCCAACAGTCCAGAAGTAACAAAAGATTGTCTTACTCATCACAGCGCAAGAAAAGAGGAGTCATTCGGACAGTTGGGACATGGGCTTGTTTTGTTAGGGCATTACTCTGGAATTAGTCCACTAATAAAAGAAACCCATCTTCAACGCAGTCAGCATTAGAAGTTCTTTAACTGTTATGGGAAGGGACACTCAACCAGGTCCCAGTAAAAAAAAGACTTCTACTCAAGATTCTTTCACAACAGAGAGAAATTTTAGGATTACTGTCCTATTTGAGACGTATGTTGACTAAACGAATACCTCAAAAACAGTCCTTGCTGATGGTAACTTTGCAGGAAGACCTTCAACTTCTTCAGGGTGTGACATTTTTAACAAGGCTGGAGGTGCATATTTTTACATTCCTATCCTCGAAACATCTAAAGATATATTTTATTCCAAGTAGCCGTTTTGTTCTACCAGTTTTGTTTTCTCCCATTTGGATTGGATCATCACAAAAAGTCTGGCTCCAATTGCTGCACTCGTCAGACACCAAAGGCAGCTAATGAGCCCTTACCTTAATGATTGATTGATTAAAGGCAGGTCTATCTTTGAGGTAGAGGCATCTTCCAAAGCCTACCTATGACTATTTCAAAGATTAGACCAGCTTTTAACAAGGAGAAAGCTTCACTCAATACTTTGGCTAGGATACAGTTTTTGGAAGCCATTTTAGACTACAAAGAAGAAAATGCATTGTCATCTGAGAAACTGATACACTACATCCGGCTATTGCCACTGTTTTCAACAGCTCCAGACTGTACCTATAAGTCCTTGGTAGTTATCACATTGTCCTGCATCATGTTCATTCCACATTGCCCACTACACCTACACGTGCAGCTATTACAAGAGAAGCTTGACAAGCAACAGAGATCTAAAAAGATCAGTAGGAAAATGCTACAAGCATGAGCCAAAAACAACAACAAATACTTTGCCAGCACGTATTGGCAGCCTGAGACAAGAGGGGATATCTTTTCAATGACATGGAGAGGAAACTTCACATAAGCCTTTCTTCAATTTTCTTTCATCACCAGAACATTTGCCAAAATCAAGTAAGAGACATCCTGCATCATACTCATAGCTCCAGAGATGACTGAGTCAGCATTTGCAAATGGATCTCCGGTTACATCCAATACTTCCAGATCTGCTACTGCTTGCACAATAAGGGTGTAAGCATACGTCCATGAAGATGCACATAGAACCGATTTTGAGATTTCGCATTTCCGGTTATTCAGTCTCCATGATTTATTTATTATAGGATTTATAATGCGCATGGCTGCCTCAGCGACGAGGCGTCCCAGTGCAAAATTCACTCAACCATTGGTCAAATGAGAACTTCATATGGTCTTGTTGCAGCTGATAAAAAGTCCATTTGAACCTGTTCATATAGCAGAAGTTATGTACGCCTTGGAGTGTGGCTTTGCTGCTGGTGATGTCAGCCACAATGGACCGTGAAATTCAAGCACTATCAAATAACCCTTCCTTAGTTTCTATAAGCATACCTTTATTCTTCATACTAACCAGATGTTTGTGCTCAGTTCCCACAGACTTTCATCTGAATAGACTTGTGTCTTTCTCTATAAATCCATCAATGCAGTGGAGAGGACGCTACTTCCTCGATATTAGGAGATGATTGATGTATTATATTGCTGGAATAGAACGTTTTAAATGGACAGAGAATTTTTTCTCTCCTTTTGAAGGAACAAAGGTGACCCACAATCCAAGCAAGGAGTGACCAGGTGTACAGTGGCAGCCATGAGCTACTGTCAGGTTAGGCAGACAGCACACTGCAGGTAAAAGTCATTGTACATTCGACGAGAGAAGCAGCGGTAGCGCTGTAGGCCAGTAATTCCATTGACTGATATTGTCAGGGTGGCTACAAGGAAAAGCTATTATACATTCACAAGGCACTACTTCTTGGACACAGAAGCTGTGAGAGATTCAGGGATGGGGCAGGCAATTGTCTCCTCTATTTAAGTAATTGTTGGTATTAGTACTGGTTGCTTGCCTCGTTCATGCGAGTGAATTTATGAAAGATCCAGTGCTGAAAAAGAAGCAGGTTACTTTATCTGTAACTACAGTTCTCCAGTATCTGTATCAGTCATGATGGAGCAGACTTAGCTTGAGGATGGGTACATGTACAGGAATTTGTACATGTGTGTGTACAGGAATTTATATAGCGCAAATCACCAAGCGGTTTCTAAGCGCTTGCTTAGGGAATCTGTCCTGGTATTCCCCTGTGAGATAACCACAGCAGGGTATCCGCAAGGTGAAAGCCAGGCATCCCGCCGCGAGGGGCCTTTGTGGAGATTAAGCAAGCTATTGCCCAGAGTCACAGAGTGTGAACCTGTGAATCGAGTAGGCACCGGAGCGCGAATTGTCGAGTCCATGGACATTTTAGGACTCAAGACCCCGCTGAGCCGGGAATTGAACCCTGGTCCCGGGCTGACCTCTGCTTCCAGGTCTGCCTCCTCTAACCAGTGAGCCACACTTCTCAGGTTAGGGTCGTAACAGACCTCTTGTCGTCAAGGAGGGTTGTGACCTGCAAACAAAAAAGGAAGAAATTAGATTGAAGCGCATTAGACAGGATAGAAATTTGAGAGGAGACGGGAAAGAGACAATACCAGAAAAGGAAGGAAGACAGAATAAATAGTGACACCAGAGAAAGTAAAAAGGACTATCCTCTAGATAGGAAGGGGAAGACTTGTGGGGAACAGTAGCACACAGAGGTCGCTGTGGGGAAAAAGGGCCAGCCGCTCAAACTTACACAGACCGGAGGGAGTCAACCTATACACTGAAGACATCGTGAGGCACAAAAGTGGCCAAATGGCAACTTCCCACTAAGGTGTGGAAACAGAGAAACAGAGATGCCGCAGGGCAGAAGAGGGAGGACAGAAACTGGGGAAGCGTGAGCCAGTAAGATGTTGAGGCAGTACAAGCTCCAAAGAGATGCTAGAGAGGGTGTGAGGAGGAAGACTAGTGGCACACCCAGCTACACTAGGAGGCATCACTTTTCCTCACCTACGACCTAAAGATAGGTCTTGGACCCAGGCAAGTATCTAAGGAATAAAGGACAGAGAGCGGGGAGAACTGACTTTATTTCAGGCATATATCATCATTAACCATGGAAGAGAGGCTATGGAGTGCCCAGGACTTGAATGTTAAAGACAAAGAAAGTAGAAAAGACAGTTAAAGAAAGTTAGAAATCGACAGAAAGGAAAGACTGTAGGAATGTTGACAGTAAAAGCAAAGAGTGAAGAAGAAACAAGGTAAGGAAAAGATGAGTAAAAGAAGAAGTCAGCGTTTTTTCCATTTTATACACTCTCAATTATACCTGCCTATTTTTGTGGGGCAATCATTCTGGGAGAGAAAAGAGACCCAGAACCATAGGGTGAACGACCAACACCAGAAATATGAAGGACCAAACACAAGATTGTATCTTATAGCACATTTACCAAGAACCAAAATAAGTATGAAAAAGTGATAAATACATTTGTTTATAAAGTAGCAGAAACCGGACCCATTTAGAGATGTATTTTCTTTTGTGACTTATTGCAAAGTGCAATGAGAAGTGAGACATAATTGATTTCTGAAATGGTTGTGCTAATTCAACAACAGCAGAGACACAGCAATTAGCTTTGGAAACGATTGCACATGCCTCACAGCAAGAAAGTTCTACCTTGCAACCACTGAGGATGATGCAATCATAAGGCAGAAATGGTGGCTCATGAAAAAGTACATCTAAATGCACTTTTTGCACTCCTAAAAACTGTGAAAGAACGTAATTGAGAAAATAGCACAAAATGTAGCATGACAACGTGAGAGACAGGAACCTATGTAATGTTTTCCTGCTGTCAGTAGACCTATAAGCAACATATCAAGCTGCAAACCCATGTGTAGACGCCCTGTACTTAGAAATTGAACAGACAATATTAGAAAGACTAGGAATCAAAGCAGCAAGGCATCAAAGCAAATCAAATTCAGGAACTAAATATGCATTCTGCCCCTATTTTATAGACTCAAGAATCTAGGTGATTGATGGTAGAGCCCAGAATCTTCTACTAACATACAGAAATGGATTAGCCAACATCATAATTTTTCCATACCTAAAGGTATTAAATTACCATGTGCCTTCCAAAAGCGCAAAATTGGAAAGGAAAGCCTGAAGATGTTGGGGAAATGATGTACTACTTACTACAAAGTCCAGTTTGTGAAACATGCCCCAAGAGAGAGAAAGGCGGGAAGAGAAAAAGAATAGAGCACTAAACAGGAAAAAAAACAAGTAGTAACCAGTTTAGAAGATTATGGGAACAGGAAATTTTGAGCAGCTCCAAGGGAAGACCCAGCTTTACTGGAAGTCTGGAGATAGGCCAAAGATCAAGAAGACCCTCCACAGGTACTTTCATTCTTCTTCCTTAAGAATGGGTTTTTATATAGAAGAGGATGTGAAAGAGATAAATCTTAATTGTTAATACCAAACCCCTCCTTCTGAGGACTGGTTTTATATCTATTGCATGCCTATTTAAGTAGAGGGAATTTTGAAACAGACAATATTATTTTAGAAAGGATTTTCTGGCCAGGCATATTTGTACATATAAAGAAACATTGTAAAGAGCGTTAAGTATGTCAGAAAGTAAATCCCTGTCATACTTCTAAGTCTTCCTTACAGCATATCCCTATTATTGAATAGGCATGGATTTAGTTGGACCTTTAATTCCATCCTACAGGGGATATTGATATCTACTTGTAACCTATGCTGATAAATATCTGGAGCCTATACTTTTATGACAAATATCCACCACACAAATTGGTAACTGTGACTGATGTATTTTCACGTACATGATTTGTATTAGAAATCCTTTTGGATAAAGTGACATCCTTTGCTTTTAAACGTATGCAGCATATTTGTCAACGATTGGGTATTAATAAGCTAAGAACATATGCTCACCATCCTTAAACTGATAGACTAGTGTAACGATACAATACCACTCTCATAGACAAGGGATGGAAGAACTGGAACAGGATGTTACCCTTTGCTTTCTTTGTCCTCCGTTGCCAAGTCCAAACTTCTATAGAATTCTCTCCATTTGAAATATCAAGTTGCAGTAAACCTAGAAAACTACTTGAAATAGCTATGGAATACTGGGAGAAAAAAATAAATAAAGGGAAAACTATTTTACAATACATAAACCAAATACAAGCCTGTATAAAAATAAGTCTTAACATTATGAAGGATAATATGATAAAAGCTCAAGAACAACAGTAGCATTATTATGATCGTCCAACCTGATGTAGAGGATTTGCACTGGATGATTGGGTACAGTTTTTGTTACCCTCCAATGACCACAAAAAGTTAACAACATGGGAAGGACTGTACAACGCCATAATAGGTGGAGTTAAATATCAATGTGAATAATTGGAAAGTCAAAAAGAGAGCCAGGATAGTCATGTTACCTGCATTTAGTAGAAACAATAATGTCATCAGAAGATGAAGTAATTATTGTTTTTAATTAAAATAAAACTCAAAAAGTAGAGAGAATGGCTTAACATAAACTCACTTCTGGGATTATATCCCCATGAGCCTAAGAAAACTAATCTAACATAACACCACATTATGACCTAACCCAGAAAAGTCATAAGACAAAAAACATATAACATGCAAGAATCACAAAGAGCTGCTATTCAGGAAGAAATAAAAATATATTATAAATGGGCATTGTTGAACAACCCACATGCAAACAGGACTGCTCTGTGGTATTAGTTACAAAACTAGATGAAAGTATAGGTTTTTGGATTGAATTTAGACAGGTGAACCAGATAACAAAGTTTCATCCCTACCAAATGCTTAGATTTGAGAAGATGATTGAGCAGTTAGAGGAAGCGAAATGTATATCTGCCCTAGACCTAAGAAAAGGGTATCGGAAAATCTTTCTCAATCAAAAACAGCTTTTCCTACTCCCAATGGTTTATGGCAATTTCCAATTTCTCCTTTTGGACAAAACCGAGCCTGTGCTATAAAGATTAGTACATTCCTATTATCCAATATTGATATTTGTAGCCTCTTACGGAGAGGAGAATTTGGTTCATCCAACTCCAGTGTTAGAATCTCTTAAAAAAGAAGCTACACATCAACGCAAAGAAGAGTATATTGTCTGCTCACTAGGATAAATATCTAGGGTATCTTCTAGGTCAATGGCTGACTAACTCAGAAGAGGATAAGGAAGCAGCCATAGAGCAAGTGTACCATAGAATAAGAAGAATTTTAAGGCATTCCTAGGTTTAATAGAGTATTATATTTGTTTCATTCCTAACATTTGCCTATAGCTAGACCTTTTACTGATGTTCTAGGGCAGAAAAAATGAATAAGCATCTCCAACATCCAAATCCAGTTTGGCAATGCCCAGATTCTTCCAGTTCATTAGCTCTCCAAACTAATGCCACAGAAATTGGACTAGGGGTTGTTTTACTTCAATGGTATGAGCAATCAAGGAAAGGCCAGAATTATATTGTTGTGTCCGAATGTATCACAGAGAAACTTGATATTCAGTTATCAAAAAACGAAAGGCTGGCCATCAAGTGGGTAACTGAACCCATACAATGTTATTTGGAAGTTCGGCCCTTTCTCCTGTTCACACACCATGCTCCATTAATGTGAATGGCAAATAAAAGGACAAAGCCCTATGGTTTAAGGTGGTTCCTTTCACTGCAACCAATACTTTTAAAGTTATTCATAGAGTTGAACAGTTTCAGAACAATGTGGATTTCCTGTCAAGTTTCCTGATTGAAAATCTTCCTGAACAGAAGATACTAATGGGAAAGAGGATGGAGTAGACCAAGAACTTACCTTCTGGATGGGCCAGTTTTCAAGACAGGAGGCTGGAGTTGCCCAATGAAGGGAGGGGCCTGTAAACCTTACTTAATCAATTAGAATACAGGAAGGGCTAGAGGGAGGAACAATAGGCAAGAAAGAATCAGGATAAAGAGAAGGAGACATATGGGGACATTTCCAGAACAGGGAGGAAGAAAGAATAAACAGTGAAGCCACAGAAAGCAAAAAGGGACTATCTCTGGATGGGAAAGAGAAGTCTGGGGACAGCCACATTGTGAGGCAGACGCAGTGGAACAAAGTTACTGACAGCGCAAATTCGAATGGATTTGATGGATAATAAATGCATTTGTTTGATAAGTAGCAGAAACCAGACCCATTTACAGATTTATTTTATCATGTGAAGTACAATTACAGTATCTTTCATAACTTCACATACAAACCTACCTCCTCCCTAGCTGATAATCATTATATCTAAGTCATTCAAGTTCCTCTGAAATCAGAAGTATGACGAAGTCTGAGGGAGTGGCATCCACAGTACATTGACCTCAATGGCTGGAGTTTGGGTGGGCAAGAAAAGAAAGTAGCCCAAGCTCAAGGTCCTCAGGAAAAGAAGGGAGAGGACATAGAAAATGGTGGGAGGTCACTCTGAAAAGCTTGCCATAAGGTGGAATTTCAGAAAGTAAGCAAAAGGATAATCAGCTGATGCATTAAATCTCAGAGCTTCTTCTGAATGATAGGGGAGCAGCTTAAATGTCAGCAGAAGAGATCACGATTTAGGGGTTTTCCTAATTTTAGGAAATAATATTGAGTTCTTAGCAATGGAGGAAGAAAAAATCCAGAAGGATGAACATTGAGCGCTGAATGACCTGCAACCAAAGCATTTGCAGCTCACTAGATGTACGTTGAGATGATTTATGGTGACCTACCACATGTCAGGTAGATGTTTCGTGATGTAGGATAGAACTTCATTATAAAGAGGATTGTGCTGAACTAATAAGGTCTTAAACTCTACCCTCAGGTACGCTTTAGACTAGTGATACTCAAAGTACGGCTCGAGGGCGCATGCGGCCCTCCTGACCTTAACATGTGCCCCCCTCCTAAACAGCAGCACTAGGCTGCTGTTCACTTGGCTCAATACTAGCATTAAAAAGATGTTGAATCAACAGGCAAGCCTATATTTAAGGCTTAATTGAAGTTAAAGAAAGGAAGCAGCTAGGGCGACCTGCACCAACTTTAGGAACACCTTCATTTTCATAGACATCTTGCAACAAAAGTGTAAAAATATGATAAGATCTCTTAAAAAATAAAACGATGTTTATTTCATGAACATGCAGAACCCTTTTACCCTAGTACATCCGATTATATCAGTACATTGAAAAGTATGTTTTTAAAGTGATAGTTTTCAATTATGAATTTAGAAGGATTTAATTTCCTCCCATATTAATAACAATACCAATAGTGAACTAAGAGCCAAGTCAGTCATTATGTGCACTCTTTTGGTGGCCCAGGTTCGGGTCTACATGAACAATATTATAGGTTATTCGAATCAAATGCAGGAGAAGGTTTTGCATAACACACATCACAAGTCATGTATTTCGAGCTTCTCTTATTGTGCAATTCATATGCTAGATTTATACCCTGCTTCCCCTATACCCACCTTGCCATCCTGCTGGCATCAATGCGGGCTTCGGTCACATCACAGACCAAACTTTGTGGCCCTTAGGAACATGTTTGCAAGTGCATCTGCTTTAGACCAATTGTGCAAGCATTGTATTTTTGAACTCTTTTGAGATTACCATGCCTCTGCCAGGAAATCATATTTTAATGTGTTATAATAGTCACATTGGCGATCAAACCAAGAACCATTCCTTTGAGACTGAAGCAACATATGTAGCAGTGGTCAAAGGATGTGTAGATGATATAATGTGTTTTTCACTCAGGGAGTCATTTGCATTTAGGCCTACACCCAGACTGCATACATTTTGAGAGGGAAGTGGCAGGGGGCCCATGAGTTGAGGGCCAATCAATATGGAGTGAAGGTAGGTTACCTGGTTAAGGAGCAGTATCTCAGTTAAAGAAAAGTTAGGTATGTGTCAATTCTGATGCTTTCAGTTTTTAGGTTTCAAGCATTTATTATTACCGGAACTCTGTAAAGTATATGCCACATTACAATCAAGAATAGAACCTTCCCCGTGAAGATAATATAGCCACCTTGCTATTAAGGTTCTTGATCAAACTCTCACCCCTTCCATTAAGTATAAACCTAGAAAGGAGATCATGGAGGAAGATTCAGGAGGGAAACTGAACCAAGGTCAGACCAATTCCCAGAGTCAAAATGACTGCCAGCCATATTGGAAAAGGAGAATCTTCCTAGACTAAAGGGAAATTACCACATTGTGCACAGCCCAGTCAAGGGCATAAAAAATAATGAAGGTATAGCCAAATTCTGATTAAAATCTTGTCCATATATTCATTTCAACACACTTCCAAAAAGGCCTCTGCAACCTCCCTGCGTATGAATAGATGTCTGCCATTGTGCAAAACCACAGACAGTTGGAGCATTTCCTATTTAATACTCTGTAAACAGCTCCTCCTTGCTCCTGTCCTGGCTATAGTCTGGCGATATCAGGATTGTACCCCTCCTGCAAATTGACATTTTGTTTGATGTTTATTTCATGTTGTATCATCTCTCTCCTTTTTCGAAATCCTAATATCAATGGATGTAAGGGTGGTATCGATGGAAGTGGCCGTCTGCTCAATATTCTTCTGTATTCCTGTAAGTCATGCTTGGCTGCCTATAACAAGGAATTGCTCCCTTGGGGATTCTGATCTTTGTCCTCATACTCTTTCCTTTCCTGGAGTCATCACCTCTTCTGCTCTGCATCATCTTTCAGGTCACACTTCACAGGTTTCCTATTTTCTTCCTTAGCGGCCATCGCAACTCACCAAAACTCAAACGCTCTATTTATTCGCAACTAGGTCCTTTTAAAGGTTACAGGCCCAAGCAGTTACAGAGGGAACATCCACTCAACTCAAGACCTTAGGTCTGAATGCGGTACACACTCCCCAACGCCATCTCCTCATCCTCTCCTTTGCCACAAGCCTTGGAATAGCAAAGAGTAGTAGGCAGGAGGCTCCCGGTCACTACATCTCCTCAGGGACATTGCGCACCTTGCTACCCTCTGTGTGTCTCCTTCACCAGGGCCGATCAGTGCATCCTCCGAAAGCTGACCTTTCCAACCCAGTAGTCAGGCCGGTTCCATCTTGGAATTAGGGTTTCTGTGGCAGGGCTCATCTCTGCCTTTCTCTTCTGCGTGCGACTCCCGGACACTCAATTGAATACCCCCGCTGCACGAGGCTCACCACTGGACCTTCACTGTGATGCCCCTAGAGAAAGGGATGCACCAGAGCTTCTAAGGAGTGTAACTACTCCAGAGCCTGGCAAGCCCAGCTTCCTTGCATCCAGTCTCTGACACTGTCCAGGCACTTTTTTGTCTTTTTGTTAGCCCATTTCATGAAATTTGACAGTAATCCACATACATATGATGCCCTTTGTATAAATACATCATGGAGATGTTGAAGAGGGTTGAACCTTAATATACACTAAAGGTGGCATTAGCATCACTGGACTGGAAGGGGCAGTTTTAGCTCATTAGACCTATAGTAAGTGTTAGAAAGACATGTGGAGAACAAGTTGAGGGCTACTCATTCAGTGCTACAGGTGTATTTTGTGTTTAAATATTTCAGACGCTGCTGAGAGATGCATGAGGATGAGAGCACATAGCTGCTCCTGATCAAGGTCAGTGAGTAGTTCCCTTCTGGAATGGAGACCTGATTTGGAAATCGTTCAGTAGATTGTTCTGTCCAAGTCCATTTGTGTGTTATTAAAGGGGCTTGTATTTTGGATAGGCATAAAGGCCAGATATCTGGCCATAATGGAAACAAGATTATGGGACATTTGGCTGCTTCAGTGGGATGTGATACATTTAGTGATAAGATAGGTGATAGAATGCTGACATAGCTTCATTATCTTAGCATGGCAGGTTTTGTGAGATGGTGCTGTAAAATGTAGAACATTGATATCTTTTATATTTTTTGCCACTTGGATAGAGGTGAACTGAATGACTTAGGAGGCAAAACGAGTCTTTAAAGGAGTAAGTGCAAGAAGTGAAGTTGTGGATATAGCTTGGTTGGCTCAAGAGGTGGCTATTTTGACACTAAAACTCACCATGAAGGGGGTGTGATCTGGACTCTAAAGATGGTGGCCACATCTAGATCGGCTCAGTGCGTTCTACCTGACAGCCTTCCCCATCTTTCTGCTACCAGCATTGTATGTGGCCATCTAAGAGGGGTGTGTTGTGGCGCCCCCTATGGGACATGCAGCTCTCGAAAACAGACTGGAGAAGGCGGTGCGGGGAGCTGTGCACAGCCGGCGAGCATCAAAGCGGCCTCCATGTGCCCGAGGTGAGATTCCTGGTCTCTGGTGGGGCAACTAATCCGGTGACACCCTGGGGACGTAATGAGCAGACCCGCCACTGTGGAACAGATGTGTCCTCTCTCGAAGTGAGTTGTGGAGACAGGGGCCTAGCAGAGCAAGTGCTGAGACTCTCCCTATGCGTCCTTGACCTGAGCCGTGGGAGATAGCCGGCCCTGGGGTGAGGCCATGTGGAGGGTTTGGAGCTGCTGGGAGCGAAGGAGAGGCCCCTCTCACTATTGACTACGTTTGGAGATTGCCCCTACTGTTGGGCCATGGTGTCCTAGCCCCCTGCCACTGTGCAGTCCCACGAGGGCACCGCAGGTAAGAAAGGGTGTGGAGATTTCCCCTTCTGTGACCCAGAATGTCACTGTAGGGCAGCGCTGATCTTGGGTGCCTTGGTTACTGTCCCCCCCGGGACAGTGATTGGGGTGGTGCAACATGGGATTGAGGCACCTCACCCAACACTGGGGGACCATGCGGGGTGACTGAGAGGTGGCTTGTGGTGAGCGCTTGTGGTTCTGATTTCCCCGGTGGGAGGGCACTGACGGTCCCAGTAGGACTGTTTGTGCCGCCCTAGGTGACTCCTGAAACTGGCAAGTCCAGCTGGCCAGAAACACTCAACGACCCCAGCCACCTGTCAACCAAAATCCCGACATGGATAAAGACAAGAATTCCCCTCCCAGCAAGCAAGGGACCCTGGATACATTTGTCCACACGGCTGCGAAGTCAGCGGAGACCCTGAGGCCGAGGAATGAGCAGCATGGTGGGGGGCTTACATCGATGAGATCCTCGCCACCATTGACCAGTCATGGGATGCCCTAGAAACCAAAATTGGGGCAGTTTGAGAGAGTGGACTCTGATGTTATGCTTGTCCACCAAGATCTATGCCGAGCTGTAGACAGGATAACGCACATGGAAAAGTGAGTGTCTGGCATTGAGACTACAGTATCCACAATGCAGCAATCTGTCTCCAAGCTCACCACAATCAGTAAAGAACTGGAGCGAGCTCTCAGACAGAGTCAAGGAGGTGGAGAGCTCGGTTAGAACCCTGGAGCCGGCGCAAAAAACGTTAGCTGCCACCATGAAGGACGCCCTGATTCGGATCAATGCACTGGAGAGGAGGGCAGAGGACGCGGAAGGACGCAATAGAAGGAACAACATCCGTATAGTGGGGCTACCGGAAAAAATCGAAGGTGGGGACATGGTGGCCTATCTAGAGGACTGGCTCAGAACGGTGGTGGCGACAGAGGTGCTCTCCTCTTTTTACACCCTGGAGCGGGCGCACAGGGTTCCATCCAGACCGCCGCAACAAGGCCGACCTCCGCGACCCGTGGTAGCTCGGTTGCTGCACTTCCGAGACAGGGACCTGCTCCTTAATAATGCCAGGGTGAATGGACCCTTCCAGGTGGAGAACAGTAAAGTAAATATCTTCCCGGACTACACCTACGAGACCCAGCGCAAGAGAGCCTCCTTCTTAGCAATTAAGCGTGAACTGAGAAGTGAGAGTATTCAATATTCATTGCTATTTCCAGCGAGGCTCCGAATCATACTGGATGGCACAACTACATTTTTTGATACCTCGGATGATGCATGCAGCTGGCTGGAACTGTATAGAGCTGGCAAGGATGGCCCTGGGTCTTCTTTCTCGGCTACCTCGGAGGTCGGACTACGGCGGAGGTCTAAAAGGATCCAGAACGGCCGGGGCAGGTTTGGTCGACCCTCGACTATGGAGACAACGGCGGAACGACGAGGTGTGTTGGAGATGGTGTCCAGTATGTCGGGATCTCAAGGCGGGCCCATAATCGAAGACACGGAACCTGGCGGTGGTGAAGACCGTACAGACACGGAGGACTCCGAAACTGACAGTGTGCCCCTTCCTGTGATCACCCCAGAGACGGCAGAGGGGATACTAGATGGACAAGGGTGATCTCGGGTGAGCCGATTTCAACAAAGGACTGGGTGGCGGGAAGGGGGGCGAGCCCTCGCGGGGAATGTTAGTTAATTTGATGATGGATGGGTTGGGGATAAGACCTCTGCTTGCCCTAGATAATTATGGCTCGATCGCAACTAGGTAGCTCGGACGTGGGGAGGCCCCCTGTCGGTGCTCGACCCCCATATTGCCCTTAAGGCACGCCTGCGGTGGCTACCGTCAGGATAGTCTTCGTTTTTCTGGGGACAGTTTGGATGGGAACTAGATTGCGATCTTTGGGACCTGTTCTGGGGAGGGTGGGGGGGGAGGTATGGTTTGGGGTTGAACTGTTGTTGTTGGGGAGTGGGTACGCCATCGGTGCAAAGCAACCACTGTGTTTGATCTTTCTGGAGCACGAATGGGAGAGAAATGGCAGGACGCAATGGGACAATGGCTGAATTATCCACTTTGAAATGCATTACCTGGAATGTGCGCAGGCTGCATACCATGTCCAGGCGCCACAAGATACACCCTTATCTCGTGCGTAGGGGAGTACAGATTGCGCTATTGCAGGAAACGCACCTCACGAAAGCAGAGGGATTGGCCTTGCAGCGCAGGTGGAGGGGACAGGTATATAACACCACATACTCGGCCTATGCTAGAGGCGCGCTAATTTGGATAAGAGCTGGGGTCCCCCTGCAGGTGACGAAACTTACTGTGGATCCGGAAGGGAGGTTTGTGGCCATAGCGGGCAAATTGGGGGGAAAAGACATAAATATTAGCAGCATTTATGCGCCTAACGTGGACCAACTAGCCTTCTTCGCGGCGCTATCGGGCTCCTTGGCCCACTATCTGGCTGGGCCACTCCTGATCAGAGGGGACTTCAACTCGGTGGTGGACATAGACCTTGATAGATCACACCCTTCCCTGGCGGACTCACCAACATGCCGGGTAGCCAAGGGTAGACAGGAATGGCAGACTAAATGGGGACTGACGGATATCTGGCGAGCCCAACACCCGTATACCCGGGACTACTCTCATTTCTCCGGTATGCATGAATTGCATGTGAGGCTGGATGGGTTCTTGGGATCGGCGGAATTGGTATCCTCGGCTGCGAGATCCGAGTACTTAGCGAGGACTATTTCCGACCACAACCCTCTTCTGGCAGACTTCAGGTGGTTCCCGGGTACCCCCTGTGTCCCAACTTGGAGGTTGCGCCCCAAAATGCTGGAGGATTTATTGTTTCTGAGCGAACTGGAAGACAGGATCACCACCTACTTCGCGGAGAATGAGAGCACGACTGGGGCAAGGGCCACGGAGTGGGACGCCTTTAAGGTAATAGTGAGAGGCTATTGCATAACTAAGAAAGTGGGGATGCGACGAGTCCTTTTAGAGGACCTCGGAAAGGCAGATCGGAAACTTCGGGAGTTGGAGCTCTTACGACCCGGCCGCCCGGAGCTTCAACAGCAGACCGCAGCGGCGAAAGAAGCTGTAGCTGTTGAAGTTGACAGACTATGCAGTTTTTATTATAAAACTTACCTGACCAGATCGCTAGTAGAGGGTGACAAATCGGGGGCGCTCTTGGCTTGGCTAGCTAATCCCACAAGGCGCACCTCTCCCACGGTTTCTATGCGGGACGCTGAGGGAGTGGAGGTCTATACCCAGCCCAAAATCCTCCGTTGTTTTATGCACTACTACGAAGACCTGTATCAAAGCAGGATGATAGCGGACACTGCCCCCATTGATACCTTCATACAGGATTTGCCCATCCCTACTCTAGAACCTGAACAGGCAAAGGATTTGGGGAAAGACATAGAACTAGGGGAGATCCGCAGTGCCATAAAACGTATGGCACGCAACAAAACTCCGGGATTAGACGTGCTTCCAGTAGAGTTCTATGCCACCTATGTCGACCTGCTGGCCCCGCGGCTGTTGGTAGTGTATAAGGAGGCGAAACGCTGGGGCGCCTCCCGGGCTCGATGCGAGAGGCCCTAGTAGTCCCTCTACTTAAGCCCGACAGAGAGAGTGGCGACCAGGCATCTTATAGGCCGCTCTCGATGCACACGGTAGATTACAAAATATTAAGCAGCATCCTAGCGTCGAGACTACTGGGACACATGGGCTCCCTGGTGCACAAGGACCAAGCGGGGTTCATTCCCAAGCGAAACACAACAATGAACATTCGCCGCCTGCTCCGCCTGTTGGAAGAGGGCCACGAAGAGGCTCCCCAACCCATGATATTTTCGATTGACCTGGAGAAGGCTTTCGATAGTCTAGAGTGGGAGTGCCTCCGTAGAGTGCTTAGTTGTTATGGGGTAGGAGAGGGATTCTTGCGGTGGACAACAGTGCTCTATGCCTCTGCGATGGCGAGAGTACGATCAGGACCGCTGATCTCCCAGCAATATCCGGTGGAGCGAGGTACGAGGCAGGGCTGCTCGCTATCCCCGTTGCTCTTTGCGCTGGCGGTGGAGCCCCTGGCGTTGTCGATCCGCACCGGGGCCCACTACGGAGGACTGAGGACCTTATCGAGGCAACAGTTTAGTTCCCTTTACGCTGATGACCTGTTGCTTTTCCTGGAGGATGCTGAGGGGGCCTTAGATGGTGCCGACGCCATACTCACTTCCTTTGGTGAAATATCGGGCCTCAGGGTAAATTGGTCGAAAACTTGCTTATTCCCAGTTCGTAAAGGAGAACCTCAACCCGACACGCCCAGGGCAATCAGATGGGCACTCAGCTGCCTGAAATACTTGGAGGTTTATATTTACCACTGCCCTGCTGACGTTCTGGAGGGCAATATATCCTGTAGCATTAGGGCGCTAAAGGGTAGCGTGTCCTTTTGGGCCACCCTGCCGTTGTCAGTAGCAGGACGCATAGCGCTGTTAAAGATGGTGGCGCTTCCCCGGCTACTCTATTACTTCAGGGCGCTCCCGATCTGGCTTCCCCGTGCCGTATTCCGGAACTTGAGATCTCTAATTGTAGCTTTCCTCTGGGGACCGGGCCGCCGCAGAGTGGCGCTTAAGACCTTGATGAGACCTAAAGCGGAGGGTGGGCTAGCTGTCCCTGATTTTGAAACATACTACTTGGCGGCCCAGCTGCAGATCTACACCCAGGAGGTGGCATGGTAGTTTCGGGGTCCGGCGGAGGAGCGGGGGCTGGGAATACCCAGACACGTTCTCTCTTATATAGCAATGCAGCAGAGGCTAGCCATAAGGGACCTCACGCAGGAGGAACGCACTATTAGATCGTGCTGGAACCGCATGCAGCGCAAGACAGGAGTGAACCACCCCTACGCCCCCGAAATCCCCTTGGGAATGCTTACAGCGTTACCACATGGTGGGGATTGGTCACAATTACAAACTTGGGAGGACGCGGGCATACAAGTCATTGGCGACCTGTACGAAGATGGAGCGCTGTTGCCCTTCCAAGCAATCTTGGACCGCTTTGACGTACCCAGGGGCGATTTCCTGTTACACGCGGCGATCACGAGGGCACTTCAGGCACACTGGCAGAGCGGTCTTGAAGAACCACAGACGTCTATGGCATGTCAGTATGTCATGATGGCAGCGGGGATGGTTAAAGCAGTGACGTGTTTATACTCCAGGATGGTCAACGAGAGGCTGCCTCCACTAGAGGCACTCAAGGCCAAATGGGAGGCAGATATAGGGAGAGACATCCCGGAGAGCACATGGGCCCAGCTGATGCGCCGAGCTTGGAAGAGCATGCGCAGCGCTCAGTTCCAATTGGTCCACTTTTATATATTACACCGAGCATACCTGACCTCGGAGAAGATACAAAAGTACTTCGCATCTGACACTGCGGCCTGCCCTAGATGCCGGACGATCGGAGCAGACCTAAGCCACATGCTATGGACCTGCCCTGCTCTGTCCTCCTACTGGAAAATGATAGGGGATACCCTTAACAGGGTCACAGAGCGAACCCTGCAATTTGACATGGCAGTGGGGATCCTACATTGGTTTCCGCATACCCCCAAAACGAAAATCACCAGCAAATTCATTGACATGGGATTGCTCTTGGCGAAACGGGAAATAACGCGGCACTGGAAGGCACGAGTTGGTCCAACGGGCACTAAATGGCGCAATGAATTCCTAAACGGGCTGAGGGTGAGAGTACCTTGAGATATCAGCTAACGAGGCGTCAGCAGAATGAGAGAGCGTTGGAATTAGCGCAAGCATGGGAAACACTGGTGCAGGCCTTACGCGATCATGACACACCAAGTGACACGGACAGTGATACCAACGAGCAGCCTACGTCCCCGTAATACAACAGGTATAATGCACTTCCCCCAGACTGCGAAAAGTCTCCTGCCGTATGCTTTCTGGTATTTTAACTATGCACCGATGGCGTGGGAGGGGAGGGGGGGGGGGTGGAAAGAGGGTGGAGGGTGCATTTCCAAGCTTCCAAATAAGTTCTGGATGATTCGAACCTGTTGTCCTGCTACTAGACCTCTGGGAGAGTTTTGTTGGGTTGGGGGAGGGTTTTCTTTCTTTTAGAAAAGCAGGTGTGAAACTTTACTTCATAACTGGTCGAGTCCGGTTGACCACGGGTCCCACGTTCATCGTCGAATTGAAAATTGCCGCCTGACCCCCGGGTTGTGGGCTGAATGGCTGTGTAACAGTACTACCTTCACCTCGGTGCTACCATCACCGATTGCACTATTGTTGACCAATGTAAAACTGTGAATTTTTATCTGCAATAGAAATATATTTACAAAAAAAAAAAATCAGTAAAGAACTGGAGAGACAGGGCGAATATAAAGAGGGGAGAGCCAGGAGAAACAATGTCTGCCTTAATGGCTTTCTGGAGAGTTGCAAAGGCCCCTCCCCAGTAGGCCTTTATGGACCGATGGCTGCATTCCATCATGCTGCCAGATGCCCTGTCCCCCTGCTTTGCAGTGTATGTGTGTGTGTGTGTGTGTGTGTGTGTGTGTTTTCTCTCTCTATCTCTATCTCAACAACAATAACCTAGCCACAATTTTTTGCCTGACTTTCAGTACAAAACCACTCAAATAAGAGATCACAGAACTGGAAAACTGTAGCCTAGACAGTCACAGGGTATAAAAGAGTGCTTTATACCCTGTGACTGTCTAGGCTGGATTTATCTTTGAGGTTTGGAGGAGGCTGTCTGTTCCCTTCGTCTCTGTCCTTCAGTCTTCTTGTCAGCCCCTGCCACTCACTCAATCCGCTCCCCCAACCGTTCTACAGTTGTCGATCAGTTGCTCGTTCCAGGTCTTTGCCGCGATGTAGAAGGCTCTCCCACCCACTCTGGCTCCGCGGATGCGCAGAGTTTTGGCAAGGTCGGTGGAGTCGAGGTTTCTCTTGGCCATGTGGCAGGAGACTCTTTCATTGAGGTATTGGGGTCAGTTGTTGTGGAGGGATTTGTAGGCGTCGGAGAGTAGCTTGAAGGTTACTCTCTTCTCGACAGGAAGCTGGTGGAGGTTTCACAGGTGTTAACTAATTAATATTCATTAGATTGGTCACAAATTGCGACTCGATCCAATTGGCCAAAGTCAAAGGGATGGTGGCCTGTAGAGGTCAGCAGGCCACTGTGTCTGTAGTTGATTTTCATTAGCCTTTTTTTATTCAGTATGTTTTTCTTAAAAGAAACAAGGCTGTGTTTAAAGTAATATGTTAAAGTTTAAGAGTGGTCATTGGTCCCCAAGATAACTGCCTACTCTCCAACAAACCTTTCTTAACATTCTCAAAGAAGGAGTCCCATGGGGACACCTGCTCTTATACAAAAGGGTTACCACCTCCTTTGAGGTATCAGTGACTTTCACTATTTGGAAATTGTGGTTGCAAAACATTGGTATATAAGATACTGATTCGGTCTTTGCAGGGGACTGTAAGGAAATGCCTCTTTTTGTATGGTCACCTCCAAAGTTTTGGAGTTTTGGACTGATGCTTCTGGTTTTTCTACTCAGTGTGTACTGAGGCCTGCTAACCAGTCCTCAGAGCCAGGGTTGTGACCTTAACATTTATATATTTGATTGGCTTTTACCCAATTTGCATAAGTTATTTACTTGTAAGTCCCTAGTATATGGTGTCCAGGGTACCCAGGGCATGTAAGTTAGAGGGTCACCTCAGTACTGAATGTGCCATCCTGGGTATGACAAATTTAAAACATGGTGCCCAGTCTGCCACTGCAGACTGGAAGGGCAGTTCTAAACTGCTAACTCAAATTTGTCACTTAAAGGAATTGCAAAGCCCAGTCCTCCCTTTTTAATATATGTAAGTCACCCCTAAGGTAGGCCTTACAAGCCCTAAGGGAGGGTGCTGTACATTAGAAAGTGGAACAAGTACCTTTACATGCTCCAACAGTAAAAACCCTCAACTGTCGTTTTAACTGTGGCATAGGCTAGTTGTCCAATTGGCGAGTGCAGTTACAAGCTGACACCCCAGCCTTGTTAACTTCTGACTAGGACTTCTAAAGTTGGCACTATAGGGAATCAAACAACTTGTTACATTAAGCCCGACTTGATGCCTAAGTTGAAATTAATGTAACTTGTTTCTATGTGCAACTTTTACAAAGCTGCCACTTTGTTGCCCAAAGACTCCTGTTCCTGTTCAAGGTTGCATGTGAGGTCTTTCCACACGGCAGTTTCCTTCCCTCCTGGTGAGATGTATAATCATCTCCTAGGGAGGATAGACGCCTCCATGGGGGAGAGGTGTTACATCTCTCTGGCAGGATGCCACACATGTGTTGGCCTAAAAGGTGACCTTCAAAGGGGAAGTTGCCTTTGAAGCGCAAATGGCAAACACTTGGGAGAGAGTCTGCTTTATTGTTTAAGTAGACAGGCTGGCACTAGGGACAGAGAGAAGGCAGTTGTCAAATAGTTTTTCAGGGTCATGTAGTCCCCTTGGTAGGCATACTTCTGGGTTGGGCTAGGGAGCTCTACATGCTGAGAGAGGGGTTCTGCCCTCTAAAGAGGGGGCCGAATGGAGCCTTCTGGGATAGCTAGATGCCATAGTTCACAGGAACTAGTAATCAGGATGAAGGGGACCTGGTAGCCCATTGTCTAGTGACCACAACCTCACCTGAGGGCATTTTCTTGGCATGCCAAAGAGCACCCCTGGCACCCAGAACTCAGATCTGTTGGATTGGACAAGAGGACCAATGATAGAATGCCCTGCTGCACCAAGTACTCAGCAAAGAGAGGCTAGCAAAGGTAAAGGGACTGTGCCTGTTATGTCCTGCTCATAGAGAAGTTGACGTCTGAGCCCAGCCAAAGCAAGAGACTCCAAGGGTCAGTTGGCTGATCTCCTGTTTGCAGCACAGGCCCACAACAGTTTAAGAACACTGCTGGGGCAAGTTGGTAGCCAAAATTCCCAAATCGCCACTCTTTGCCATGTTGCAGCCCAAGGGATCAAGGCCTGATGCTCAACAGTTGCCCCCTAGTCTACTGGACCCAAGAGAGTTATCAGAGTGCAGTTAGGTCACATAGAAGGCAAGTTACTGCCAAAACAAGAGAATTGCTCCAACCACTGTATAGGGCTAGTGGTAGCCCAGTAGCGACTTGACTTCTACCAAGCCCGAGAGGGCTTTGAGGGATGTCGACCCCTGTGGCCAAGATCGCCTCTCTAAGCCTGTGGGCTAAGAAGTAGCCTCAGGAAGATCCCCATCAACCGCAAAGCATCTTCAGCATCCTTGAGCATCTTCAGCATCCTATATCCATTGTAGCAGGAACATTCTGTAGAAGTCAATGGCAAAGAGCCACTGATGCTGGAACTGAATTGAAGACTTTCTGAACGAGGTTACTGTTTCTGTGATCTTTGGTGGTCTCCCTGAGTTGCTAACTGCCAGAGTTGGTCACCTTTAAGCTACTTTAATCAACCACATTGATACTTACCATAGTTTTTCTTGAAAGGGTTTTTTAGTGTCACATTTGTTGAATTTGTGGTTGAGTAAATAGTGCTGATTAACAATACATTGTAAATTCTGCCCAGAACCCTTCAGTGATCTTTTTCTTTGTGGTGTCAAAGTCGTTTAAGATTTTAACTATGTTTATAAATTGGTGTTGGATTTCGTGAGTGTTTTGTGTATTTAATCTTCAATTTTTTTGGTGCTGTCTAAATAGTTTACACTTGCTCCTTTGTTGAAGCCTGGCTGCTCAGAGCCACAGCTACCCAGGGTTGAGCTAAGGTTTAACAAACTTGTTGTCTGACTGACACATGATACATATAAAATCTCACATACATAAATAGTAAATTAATGAATCACTAACCTACGATCCTCCACATACGCTGCTTGCTAAAGAGGCTCAGCTCCTTCCCCAGAGCTGATGTAACTTGTGCAGCCACATCTTGCAGTAAATGTCCAATCTGAGCACTCAGCGAACTAACAAGGCCTCTTTTTTACATGTTGCAGCTGAACTCAGTGGCACTGTCATGGTGCCAGCGAAATCAATGCAAGCAAGAACAGGCTTTGATAAAGCCAGTTGGTACGGCGTTGGCTGACAGCCTTTAGATTTTCATTAAAAAATGGGGTATCACCCAAAATAGTCAGAGGACCTGGGTATCAAATGATAAACATGAAAAATGGTTCTAGACCTATAATTAGTATTTAGGACAAATAAATTCTTTGTAAAAATACTGGTTCATAGGAATTAATCCTAAACGGAGAAAGAAAAATGTTCTTGTCTATACATATATGTATACAATGTACCCATCAACTGTTTCAAAAATTCCAGTTTCTTCAAACATCAACATTTATTTCAATATTTACAATTGTATAAAAATTCTTTGTACATGAATCAAAAAGGAAGAACCCTGCCAGGCGCAATAGCAAAGTGCAAAGAAAAAGTGCTTGTGTGGAAAGAAAGATTAATTAAAGAATACAGTAATTCACATAAGATACATAAGGTACAATTCCTTATAACAGAAACCTGACCCAAATAACTAAATCAAAGCAATTTCTTATTTTCAAAGACAAAATTCAGGTTTCAAAAGATTATGGGATAAAAGAATGTCGACGTTTCGACCCTGGCGCATTGGTGAGTGGGTTGACACCTCAGCTACGGGTCTTCATCAGGACAAGGACAGACAAGGGAACCTGGGGTAAAAACGAATAGATCATCAGATACAAGATTCTATATAAGTTAAAAATTCAAATAGGGCCCAACAAATGAGTAGGGTACATTACCTACAACGTAAGCTGGCAGCACTGGGCCACCTGAAGATAGACAAGAACATAGGGGTAAGTGCCAAGATTCAATTATTATTGGCACTGAACAACTCTATAGGGTACTCATTTAAAATCATGAGACAAAAGAGAGAAAGGGAAGCACTCACCAATCAATGATGTGCTCCACCAACGAACGGTATGTTGTACTAAAGCACCTCAAGTCTATCAATGACGAGGTTTATCCTTAAATAGAACTTAATCCCAAGAGCTACAATATAAAGAAAGGGTGATATGAGTCGTATGGTATAAAAAAGGGTGATATGACTCATATCACCCTTTCTTTATATTGTAGCTCTTGGTGTCAACCCACCCACCAATGCGCCAGGGTCGAAACGTCGACATTCTTTTATCCCATAATCATTTGAAACCTGAATTTTTTTTCCATCCCCCTCCCCATGACATTTTGTCTTTGTAAATAAGAAATTGCTTTGATTTAGTTATTTGGGTCATGTTTCTGTTATAAGGAATTGTACGTTATGTTTCTTATGTGAATTACTGTATTCTTTCAATAATCTTTCTTTCCACACGAGCACTTTTTCCTTGCACTTTGCTACTGCGCCTGGCAGGTTTCTTCCTTTTTGATTCATGTACAAAGAATTTTTATACAATTGTAAATATTGAAATAAATGTTGATGTTCGAAGAAACTGGTATTTTCGAAACAGTTGATGAGTACATTGTATACATATATGTATAGACAAGAACATTTTTCTTTCTCCGTTTAGGATTAATTCCTATGAACCAGTATTTTTACAAAGAATTGAGTTGTCCTTAATACTAATTATAGGTCTAGGACCATTTTTCATGTTTATCAGCCTTTAGATTTTGTCATTGCCTGTTTTATTAAGATTGGCTATTAGCAATATAGCAACAAACATTAGCAAAGCTGATAGATTTTGCCTATTGGTGTTGTCCATGTTTTCAAAGATGTTGCTCAGCAGCGTCGAGCATGTCTGTCTTCTGCTGAACTCTCCCCTTCCAATGCTACATGCTGCAGGCGGAAAAGATAAAATAAATATTGGCCTCCTATTATTTTGCAACAATTGAGTTTCTGGACAGTTGACCATGGACGGTGATGGTGGAGGATCTAAATGCAGGAACGGCCCTCAGACTGATGACCCTGAGGAAGTTAGCTGATTTAATATTCCACGGTTAGAAGGGGCGGGAAGGCACACTCAATTACCCCTAGACTAAGAAGGATCACTTCTCCCCTCCCAAGGATAGTAAACTACGGCACAAACCTACCTCACTGAAGGTTCAGTGATAGAAAATCGATGTAACAAACATCGATGTTTTAAATATCGAAGTAAAAATATAGAATGCAAAATTTCAACTCCCTATACTTAAACAGGTAAGTACAAAAATATTAATTAAAAAATATCGAAGTAAAAAATATGGATGTAAAAAATATCAAATTAAAAATATATATATAATAAAATATACTACGTATATTAAATAATAATAATATATTTAAAAAACTAAATTAAATGTAGTATACATTTTAACTAAATATAACAAACTTAATTAAAAAAATTTAAACACAAAAACATAATTTCTACATATACATATAAATAACTATTATCTTTATTTAATGTGTAAACTAAATAAATAATATATATATCAATATTTCTAAATAAAAAATCATTCTATAATAATTTAAAAACCTTAAATTGTTTAAAAAAATTAAAACTAACATTTTGTAATACAATCAATGCAAGGGTAGGGAAAATGTTGGATAGCGGAGGGGTAAAAATTACTATTCCCACTCCAATGAGTGCAACAGTAGGGAAAGTGCTGGATAGCGGAAGAGTAAAAATTACTATTCCCATTCCAGTGAGTGCAACAGTAGGGAAAATGCTGGATAGCAGAGGGGTAAAAATTACTATTCCCAATCCAGTAATAGAAACGGTAGAGAAAGTGTTGGTTAGCGGAAAGGAAAAAAATGACTATCCGCACTCCAATAAATGCAACAGCAGGGAAAGTGCTGGATAGCGGAGGGGTAAAAACTACTATTCCCACTCTGGTGAGTGCAACAGTAGGGAAAGTGCTGGACAGCGGAGGAGTAAAAAATACTATTACCACTCCAGTGAGTGCAACAGTAGGGAAAGTGCTGGATAGCAAACAGAAATAGTAGGGAAAGTGTTGGATAATGGAGAGGGAAACATTACTATTCCCACTACAATGAGTGCAACAGTAGGAAAAGTCCTGGATAGCGGAGGGGTAAAAATTAGAATTCCCAATCCAGTGAGTGCAACAGTAGGGAAAATGCTGGATAGCGGAGGGGGGAAATTACTATTCCCATTCCAGTAATAGAAAAAGTAGAGAAAGTGTTGGTTAGTGGAAAGGAAAAAATTACTATTCCCCATCCAATAAATGCAACAGTATGGAAAGTGCTGGATAGCGGAGGGGTAAAAACTACTATTCTCACTCCGGTGAGTGCAACAGTAGGGAAAGTGTTGGATAGCAGAGGAACAATGTTCCCTCTAATTTTTTTCCTCTGTGTGCGGCAGTGTAAGGTCTCTGTGCGCTACAGCCAAGCTATGTTTGCCAAGAACCAGACTGCGCCTGTGGGTGCAGCAACAAATATCCGTGTAAAAATCACTCCAAACGTTTGCTTAAAAAGTGAAAAGACAGTGCATTTGCACACATACAGTGCCACATGATGGGTCTTATTTATATAGCGCTTGAATGTTAAAGCACTTTTTTGGCGAGTAGCACTCAACGCCGGAACGCATAAAGGATTAGTGGTGAATCAGTATAGTGAAATATGAAAGTAATTTGAGTGGTGAATGATGAAGTTGGCCTTAAAAATTACACGGTCTTAGATAGAAAACTTGTGTAGTTGGTTCCTTGACCATCATTTTATCCTCGAAAAGGGAATGTGGCACAGTAATTCAGGTCAGAATGTTCCTTTGGGAGTGAGGTCACGGCCGATTTGCTAATTGTTGTTTACGCGCACAGATGAGCTAAACAGCCTTGTAAAGAAAAGCTAATTGGTATAAAGTGTTGATTTATGTATTACATCCTTCACTCTGCTTTTCTCAGCCAATCTCCATAAATATGAAAATGAGGACAACTCACTCCAATATGTGAATCAAACAGGAATGGCTAAGGAAGGGCCAGGCCAGCAAGTCACTCACTGGGCACCATTAGATTTCAGTTCACAAGAGAATTAGCCTGAACACATAAGTCAAGATATTCAGAGCAGTTTTAACTTTCTACCAGCAGCTTCCATACTACCCTCTAACAGCAAGACGAAATCTCCATTCATGAACCAATCACACAACTCTGATCATCTAGAGCAGTTTAGATTCAGGATCGAAGAAGCCACTGAATCTATGCAAACCACACCCTTGCCAAAGAACAATGGCTGTACTGGAATTTTTTAACACATTTATCACACTCCATTACTCTCCACTTACTGGCTTGTAAAAATCATGGATTGCTCAGGACCTAACTGATCATAGGTTTTAGGACCCACAGAGCACGTGTGAGTTTGTAGCTCTGGAATAGGCTTGTCGTCATGGAATTCCTTTATACAGGGTTCAGGCATGTCCCATCCACAGGAGTGGGAGGTGTAGTTCGTTCGGGGATATAACACATCAGAATGTTGTCAAAAGTATGGTGAAGGTAGAGATAAGGCAATTTTAGTTTGATGTCTACTTTTGGGTAAGCATATCAAATATGTCAAACTCATTTAGGTAGGAGCAATCATAGCACAAGGTAAGGCTGCTGCCTTAGGATGACAGCACTAGGTCACTTGAAATTACTAGATCTGAAAACGGTTATCTCACCTCCTTTCATCTTGATGGCAGCACCAGTGGTGTCAAATAACAAGAAAAGACCTCAAAGCGATATTTCATCTCATCGTAGATATTAGATGGTGTTAAATTAGGCCAAAAAACAGCTCCTTCATCTCAACATAATATTTTAATATTAAGTGGTGTCAAATTACAGGCAAGGGCATGACAATGTCAACCTCATCTCATCATAGCTTAAAATGTCAGCAGTAACTGGTGTCGGATTACAGATTGTAACACATCAGCAGTTCACTAATATTAATCTCAAATACACAGTAACGCACAAAAAAACTAGTTACTGCTTTGATTTACTTGTAACAAAGTGTCACTCGTTTGGCAGTAGAATGCACACTGAAACTATCAAAATGCCACACATAAGTAGTATCACTCATAGTCCTTGAAATGTCACTCAAACGTACACTACGCAATCTGAAACCTTGCCAGCTTTTTATTTTAAAATTTTATAGACGCAAACCAGACCTGTGAGGGTATCAGAGTGCTTTACAAGATTGAAGGGTGGTATACAAACTATTTAGGAGGGGAGGGTAACAGTGGGGTAAAATAGGTAGATCAAATATACAAGGAAAACAAGTAGTACAAAGTCCCAAATACCTTTGGGGTAAAAACGACAGGTAGATACATTACCTGGTCATTTAGTTACCACCTCAAATCATACTTCAAACTGTGCCGGTTAGTTGTGAGTGATACATCATTAACCAATAAAGGGAATATTTCTAACACCGGTCCCAAAATGAGATCCAATAGACATAACAAAAGGCGACACTAAAGAATATATCAGTTAGTTATGAGTTTTGATCCTTTTTTGAGCAATTAGAGCTGGTCTTATTTTGGTAATAGTGGACCCATTTCGAGGTGGCATTTTTTTCAGGATACGTTTTTACATCTGAGCAAACATTTAGTAGGCAGTGATACATCATTAACCAATAAAGGGAATATTTCTAACACCGGTCCCAAAATGAGATCCAATAGACATCACAAAAGGCAACACAAACAGTATAAACACAGCAAAGTTTTTATTTTGTGGGTATTCGCAAACATTTTGAATTACTTTCCTGGGCGTCCATTCACTTATTATTCAAGGTTTAAGCCCAATGTGTTTCAGAAAGTGTGGGTAAAGTGATTGTAGCACCCCCATTTATAAATGGTGGGGCAGAAAGAATGTCTTCACATTATAGAATTATTTTTCATATGCAGAAAAAGATTCGAATATTTGAAAGTTAATATTTACCTTAATCCGATGCAAGAGGATGGTCTGCATTTTAAATGATCTAAGGAATAGAATTAGGATATGCCTGAAAGGCTGGGGCCCTGGGCCATTGCCAACTTTGGCCATACCTTAAAACGTCTCTGAAGGCTACAAGCATGACGTGCGTTCAGGTGTTTCTGAAAGCACACGTCTACTTGTAGACTTGCTGCATTTCTTTTGTTAATAGAGCGGGTAGATTGCGTGCCCACTCTATTAACAAAAGAAAGGCAGCAAGTCTACAAGCAGACGTGTGCTTTCAGAAACACCTGAACGCACGTCATGCTTGTAGTCTTGCTGCCATTCATTTGTTAATAGGGCACAGCTGCGGGGCAGATTGTGCGCCCCTTCGTGAAAGTATTCATGTTCATTTCAGCGCACACAGGCGCTGCGATTAATATGATTACTTCCAAAAAGGCACATAATCTGCCTCGTAGCCGTGCCCTTTTAACAAAAGAAAGGCATCAGGAGCCACTTAGGACAAACTTCGGGTGGTCTCTGCCGCCACCAAATACAGTAGGAAATGACCGTTTTTCGTGCCGCACGCATTTTAAAAGCGTCTGCGCAAACGGTCCTCAGCTGCAAGTGCGCGGTTCAAGTATTACTCTGCGCGCTCACAGAGACATCGTTGCGCGGCCGCCCAGGCGCGCATGCTAGTGGGAACAGTGCAGAGGAGTAAAACATACTATTCCCACTCCAGTGAGTGCAACAGTAGGAAAATTGCTGGATAGCAAAGGGGACACAAATTACTATTCCCACTCCAGTTAGAGAAATAGTAGGGAAAGTGTTGGATAGTGGAGGGTTAAAAATTACTATTCCCTCTCGAGTGATTGCAACAGTAGGGAAAATGTTGGATAGAGGAGGGGTAATAATTACTATTCCCACTCCAAAGAGTGCAACAGTAGGGAAAGTGCTGGATGGCGAAGGGATAATAATTACTATTCCTACTCCAGTGAGTGCCACGGTAGGGAAAGTGTTGGATAGTGGAGGCGTAAAAATTACTATTCCCACTTCAGTGAGTGCAACACTAGGGTAAGTGCTGGATAGCGAAGGTATAAAAATTACTATTCCCACTCCAGTTAGTGTAACAGTAGGGAAAGTGTTGGATAGCAGAGGGGTAAAAATTACTATTCCCACTCCAGTGAGTACAACAGTACGGAAAGTGCTGGATTGCAGAGAAACAAAAATGTATTATCATTGAAACAATTGATTTTTTTTTTAAATCATAAAAATAAATAAACAATATTAATCAAATATACACTTAAAAATATTAAACATATAAAAAGAACACATATCATATAAATTACATATAACAAAAAACTACAAATAATATATAAAATAAATTAATAAATACATTTAAAAGGATCAAATATTAACAAACAAAAAAATAATGTAAAACGTAAATGTTTAATTTTATTTCCTACCCTACAACACCACTCCAATTAAAAAATACTTAAAAAGTGGTATCTACATTTATTTCTATAATGACCATAAATAATAATCAATCAAAAAATGATTATTGATAAAAAAAATAATCATTGAATACACATGCTTTAACACTATAATATACACAACACACACATACAACTAATTACACAATTACCATGTTTATTTTTTATTTAATTAATTAACTAATTATTAATTCCTCAAATAAAAATAAATTACTTCGTACCTATAAACACCACAACACACACCTAAAATTAATTACACAATGACCATAATTTATTATGAATTAATTAATAAAAATCAATTAACAACTAGTTACACAATTACTATGATTTTTAATTAACTAATTATTAATTCATCAATTAAAAATAAATTACTTCCACCATTTCCACCATTTACACCTATAAACACCACAACACACACCTAAAATTAATTACACATTACGATTGTTGATGACTAATTATTAATTACAATTAATTAACAAATAATTATTGAATCATCAATTAAAAATATATTACTTCCCACTATTTACACCTATAAATACCACAACACACACCTAAAATTATTTACACAATTACCATAATTAATTAGCAATTAATTTACTTAGGAATGATTAACAACAAATTATGAATTAATTCATAAAAGATTACTTACCACATTTAACACTATAACATCTCAATGAAAGAAATATTAATAAATAAAACATATTCAATACATTTAATATAATTAAATTACTTCCCACCGTATTCCCCTATAAACCCACAACCCGCTACGGTACTAAAAAAAGCAAAATTCAAAAAAAAAAAAAAATAACTACTATAATAAAATTCAAGGGGGGCGTGGCTAACCGGCGGACGCAACCTGGTGAGGCTCCAGACTCAAGGGGGAATTATCCTGGTGAAATCCGAAGCAGAAACGCTCTGTGCAGCTCTAAGCACTGGAATACTGCTGTCGCAGCCTCCAGAGGATCTCCTGTGGTTCCTGTGCGACCAGGTTGCTGCTATGCATCCGATCTCTGTGTCCACCTGAGACTGTGGGGATTGCGGCTTACAGGCGATGTGTGCCGGAGCCGGAGGATCACGTCATCAGACAATGCTATGCAGCCTGTGTCACTGTCCTCACTTCGCGAACTTTGGCGTGACCCGAGCCGCAGATGGTGACGGCATCGCAGAACTGCTGGGCCGAGGTTGGTCACGGTGGGGCCTGATCAAAAGAGCGGCTAGACCTGAGACAGAGGGGGAGTCTCGGACAGACAGAGAGGGGGCGGAGCATGGCTGCCTTCAGATCGGACAGTGGATCTTGCACACCGAGGCCCCCTGAGGGGCTGAGAACTCATGAGACGGGGCCCGGGCGGCGGAGTGAGTGTGCCTGCGACATAGAGGACTATAGACAGATGGGGAGAGGGGAAGCTGAGCACTCTAATGCTGGACTGTATAGGGGGTCTGTCTCTCTCCCCCGCCATGATGATGCCTCTACACTGAGGAGCGTGGAGCAGTGGCGCACCCCCCCTTGGATGCTGTTCCCAGCTACTAAAAAGAGGGTGCAGAAGTCTCAACATTCTGCACCTGCTGTCCTGCACTGCTCGGGGCCTTGCGCATTACCCTTCTGCCATTTATCATCGAGGACACTGAGAGCGGTGAAGCGGAGGCCTCCAGGTCCTCTGGGCGGCGGAGGAAACGAAGTACGGATGCCGGCCATGCTGAGCGGTGCGATCAATCTCAGGAGCTGCACTAGGCCCCAGGAGTTGGTCCTCTTTGGGAGATCAGGGCACTGGAGCGCGGTGTGCTAGTGGGCCACAGAGAGCACTGGGCAGCGTTGCACCCGGGTGGCCTGCAACTTGGACACGCTCAAGCATACAGGGCCAACCACCAGACGCCACTGAGGATTACCATTGTGCGGTGGAGCCGTGTGGTGAGTGACACGAGGCAGACCCCACTCCCTGGGAGGACAGGATCATTTGGCAGGCAAATAGGGCAATAATAACTATAACAAAAGTCACCTTGGGCTGTGATACGTGGTTGGGGCCTGGGTGGGCAGGCCTGGGAGCATCAGCGGCTGCTTCTTTGAGCCCCCTGAGACTGAACAATAAGACCCCATCACCATTGGGACACGTGCCCTTTCCGGACAGCACCGCTGGGTTGGTGTTGCACTGGGTGGGGTCTCCTCTGCAGCTACCGCCCCTCAATCCATAGCTGTACCCACGTGCAGCCATCATGGGACGACTTAAGGGGAAGGTCCTGGACAGCACCGCAATCGCGTGAGGGCCCTCTGGGGCGCCTTGGGGTACAGCTAGGCCCCCATCACCTGGCGCCTCCTTCCCTGAGTAGGGCGAGCCGCCCCCTGACAAACTCGACCTGATTCTTAAGAAGGTCAGAGATTCACGCAAAGCAATAGAGCTGCAAATTGGGTCTCTCACGACTGACCTCTTCGAGCAGATAATGGGAAACTCGCTGACACAGTCCACAAGCAGGAGAAAGCACTATCCAACATTGAACCTAAACTTGTGGAACACGATACACAAATAAAGCAGCTGCAGCAGCAAGTCACTGGCCTTCAGGCTAGAGTCAAAGATGTGGAGGGTAGAAATCAGCGAAATAACATACGCGTTATTGGACTTCCGGAACGTAGTGAAGGCTCCAAGCCAGCAGGCGTTATGGAAACATAGTTCAGAGAATACATGGCCCAAGATGGCCTGTCCCTTTATTTCTGTGTAGAGAGGGTACACAGGATTCCTACTTAAACGCCAAAGGCTGGTGCACCCCCACAACAGTTGATCGTTAAAATACTTAACTACAGGGACTGCGACGTACTTTTACAAAAGGCGAGAGAAACACAGCAGACCCAGTTCGAGAACTAGAAGATCTCGCTCTACCCGGATTACACCATAATGGTGCAGCTCCAATGGTCCTCTTTTCAAACAGTCAAGAAGAAACTACGTGCAGCTCAACTCAAATACACACTCTTATTGCCAGCACACTTAAAAATCATCCATGATCGGAAAACCTATTTTTTGACAGTCTAAATGATGCAGACGAGTGGCTGGAAGTGATGGGCCTGGAATCAAGTCAAGATGGCCTATCGGGTTCATCGCTATGTAGTCCTGCGAAATCACAGAGGTACGGCACTCAGCGCCACACCAAGAGCAAGCCAGTCACCAAGATAGTAGGTCCAACACAAGATCAGCGGTTGACCGAGCAGATGCGCTGGCCCTGGCTGGCTCCTTTCAGGAGGATAACTCCAAGATCCTGTCTGATTCAGATGACACCAACACCATCCACTCAGACTCTGAGCACAGCATTACCCTGTTTCCATCAGTGACACCCCAAACTGCGGACGAATTAGTGGACAAATGATGTGGTCTACCTAGTCCTCTTGAACGAATGCAATGGCAGGGCACTTGGAACTTTAGTGGGACTACGCAGCGCACCTGTATCCTTTTTAGCTCTACTATGCAGAATGTTGAGATATGTGCCTAATTGCAATGTTATGAACTGACATGCTATATTGCTCTTCTTTACAACTGATTAATTAGAGCCTACAAAGATTGATACAAACTTTATGTTGCTGTCGGGTAGTCCCACCCCCTCCAGGTTTAATCCCAGTGACCACACATAAGGCGATTATGATTGTTTATTGACATACTATATATGTACCTCCTGGGGTCTGTAGAGCTACCAGAGCTCTGTAGCCAAGTACTACTACTATGGTCGGTGGCAAAGACCCCCCACATAGCGAATGCACTGCAATACTGTTCATGAATGTTGTGGTTATCTGTTTGGCCCAGCACAGTTCAATGGCCGCGCCGAGTATTCTTGGTTTGAAGGGAAAAGGGTACTCCTGGTCTGCAAATGTTAACTGGCTCCATGTTCGAAGGAGTCCTGTCTACACTACTTACGTATGTCTAGTAACTTCACCACCTTAGGCACATACAACCTGCTGACCTGGAATGTGCGAGGTCTAGGGGCAGTGCACAAAAGACACCAAGTCCATGCTTACCTTCTCAAGCGGAAGGCACAGATTGTATTCCTTCAGGAACCGCACCACATCGATTCCAAAGCCTTGAAGACTCGCAAAAATGGAGAGGTCACATGTTCTCCACTAACTATTCGCCTTTCGCTCGTGGGGTGACCATATGGATCCGCCATAGAGTCCCTGTCATAGAGCTGGACTGCCGCGTAGATGATCAGGGTTGATACATATTGTTGAAGGGTACACTGGAGGGGCTAATTGTGGTCTGGGCAGTATCTATGCCCAGAACTTCGATCGAGACAAGTTCTTCCATCGGCTGAGCACGTCCTTGTCTGGGTGGGACACTATTCCCTGGATCCTGGGCAGAGATTGTAACGCTGTTCTAGATGTGGACTTAGATAGATCCCACCCCCCACTACACAGCGCTGGCTCCCATAAACAAGCTGATCTCCTCTCAACTTGGTTGAATGGCTGGGAACTAAATGATATCTGGCAACTTCTGCACCCTACTCACAGGTAATATTCCTTTTATTCACCAGTCCACCAACTTCACACCAGGATTGATAGGTTCTTAGGGACTCGCACTATTGCTTCACAAATACACCAATCCACCTATCTCTGACCACAACCCTTTGGAACTCATGGGATATTGTTAATTTCCTGGGGGACTTGGAGGCCTGCCAGCTCATGCAGATAGTGGAGGGTGCATCCCATCTTGCTGGCCACCTGCTGGATCCTATGTTTTCTAACATCCAGCCTGTCATCGCACATGCCCCCCTTCAACTAGCTTGGTCTGACCATTTTCTTATTCATATAAGTTTAGATCTCGCAGACGCCCCTGTTCAAGTCCTCCAGCATTACACTATGAAGCGACCATGGCATAAATTGGATATCTCTGGCTTTGCGTCCAGCCTAAAATCTTCCTGTCCTACCTGGTCTAACAATCTGGAAGAAGCAGACAAGGCTTATAGGAGCTGCCTTAGCAGCACATTAGACCACTGCATCCCAAATAAACTGATCTGCGCTAAGCGTACAAAATCCCATGCGTGGTACAATGAGTCTTTAAGGCAGGAAAAACAACACTGCAAATCCCTGGAATGCTCATGGAGACGCTCCTATGACCCCTCAACAAAACTACTCTACAGACAGGCGATCAAAGCCTATCATAAGCTTGTCCAAAAGGTCAAAGCCGCATATTATACAAACTTAATCACTTCAAATGACGAAGCCCATAGCAACCACTAATAATATCATCTCCTCCAACCAACAGTGTGAAAAGCTAGCCCAATATTTCATCAATAAAATTGACGACATCTATACTACACTTGATGTGCGTAGGGCGACACCAGACTCTCTGCTTCCTATCATTACCACAGACTCCTCTCTCCATCTCCAAGCCCTACCCCCCATATTCTGTAAAAACATGGACATCATTTCTAACAAGGTGAAATCTGGCTCTCCTGCCGACCCGGTCAAACCTGATATTTTCAGGAACTTCAAAGACTGCCTCCTGACTGCAGGGAGGGTACTGATTAACAGATCACTTCAGTCAGCGGTGCTCCCCAAATCATGGAAACACGCTAAGGTGTCCCAATCCTAAAAAAGCCTACATTGGATGCCTTTGCCTCTGAGAACTTCCGGCCCATCTCTTTGCTCCCTTACCTGGCAAAGGTCATGGAATCCCATGTCAATACCACCCTTACGAGGTATTTAGAGGAGATTGAGATTCTGGACAAATCACAAAACTGGTTCCAGTCTAATCATAGCACGGAATCTGCCTTGCTGGCAGTCACAGAGCAGCTGAAGGCGGTACTGGATGAGGGTGGCACCACTGTTCTGGTGGTGCTCGATCTGATTGCGACCTTTGACACGGTCTCCCATGGGATCCTACTCCATCGACTCAGGGAGATCGGGGTCTGCAGCACGGCCTGGGCCTGGCTTGCATTGTTTTTATCTGAACGTTCCTTCCAGATTCCTGCCTCCCCTCATCAGTCCAATATCCATCCTCTCAACTGTGGTGTTCTACAGGGCTTTGCGTTGAGCCCTACACTTTTTAACGTTTACATCCGCCCTCTGGCCCTTCTGGCCAAGGCCCGTGGGATTAAGATGTTATCTTACACTGATGACACGCAGTTGTTGTTTATCTTCACTAAAGACCCTGGCCTAGATAAACTGAGGTTCAAGGAAGACATTCTGGCAATCTCAGACTGGCTAGCAAACAACTATCTCCAACTTAATGACTCTAAAACTGAGGTGCTCCTGTTTGGGAGAGACTCGCATAACTGGGACCACCAATGGTGGCCCGCTGAGTTGGATCCTCCCCCCAACCAAAGAACGCAGTAAAAAACTTAGGGGTCCTAATGGACAATTCCTTGTCGTTTGAACTGCATGCAAAAAAAGTGGCAGGCACCTGCTTCGGCCTCCCACCTTGGCTGAAACCCATCCTAGGATTATTTACTGCCCCCATCCGTCAGACGATCATTCAAGCAGTAGTCTTGTCTCGTCTGGACTACTGTAACGGACTCCTACTGGGCACTACTAAAATGGTTATGAAGAGATTACAACAAGCCCAGAATGCTGCTTCCCGTACTTTGTTTGCCCTCCCAAAATGCTGTCACACCTCCCATCTCTTGCGACGCTTACACTGGCTCCCGATTAAACAGAGAATCCACTTCAAGACTCTCTGTATCCTTCATAAGATCTTATCCAGCCAGGGCCCCCAGATTTTACAGGGCCTTTGCTCATTGTATGTACCCACATGGGCTCTGCGCTCCACTGACCTGCACCTGGCCTGCACTCCTAGAGTGCGCAGATGCAGAGCAGGAGGACGCTCTTTTAGGTCCCTGGCCCCTCTCCTGTGGAACTCTATCCCGATCGCGGCCCGTTGTACCCAAGACCACTTGGCTTTCAGAAAACAGATTAAAACCTGGCTGTTCGCTTCCATCTAGCTGAGCTACCTTCTAACCCTGCTATGCCTGCTCTGCGGGCTTTCCGACTCCCTAGCTCCCTCTTTCCCTCTGACGTGCGACCTGCTAGCGCTGGGACGCCCCATTGCTGGGGTAGCCATGCGCTTTATACATTTTGTTAACATAACATAACGCTCACATGGGGTAGAGTCCCCACTCTGGTCCACACTTGGAAATTATGGCCTCAGCTCTTGGAGGATACCCCGTTCCCTACCACTTTATCCAAGACCATTACAAATTACCTGTCAGAAAATTGATATACAGCCTCCTCTAACCTCATTGATTGGCATGCACTTAAGTTGGTAGTGTAGGGGATCTGCAATTGGGACCATAGTGGGGGCTAGACAAGAAATACACCAACGCCTTATTGATGTAGAAACCCAACTGACAGACCTAGAGCAGGTGACATTGTCTGGCCCACACAAAAGAGACTCTCTGCAGGATGCTGCATTCGACATGCTGAGACCCTGGAGGATCTCCGTGTCATAGATCACCGGGTCTTTACACAGCGAAAACACACCGAGGCCGACAAGTCCGTTAGTTGTTAGCATGTATTTTGCAAGACAGCCCAGAACCACCCATTATCACTTGTATACTGGCACCAACCAAGGGCCTTGTGCATACACAAATCGCGATAAACGAGGCCTTTTGTGATTACCTCGGTAAGCTCTATGCAGCCCCCACGCATACTGATGACACGCTACTAGAAGACTTCCTGAATTACTTAACATTCCCCAGTATCACAGACGACACACAGAAAGACCTTTCTGGCCCCATCACCCAGCATGAAATACGAGCGGCGAATAAGGGCCTAAACCGCAATAAAGCCCCTGGGCTTGATGGCCTGCCCACAGAATTTTGTGAAACTTACTCAGACACACTTGTCCCTAAACTAGAGGAAGTATATAAGACGGCCCTAGATATCAGTCATTTACCACAATCCACCATGCAAGCTCTGGCCATCTCCCTCCCCAAACCGGGTTGAGAGGGAACTGATCTATCTAGTTATTGACCCTTATCACTACTACCGACTGAATACAAAATCTTTAGTAAGGCCTTGGCCAATCGTCTACTGCCCGTCTTAAATACCCTTATACAAAGAGACCAAAGCAGATTTCTGCCTGCACGCAGCACTTCCCTAAACACTAGATGGTTATACCATGTCATGGTGGCTACTCCAGCGGAATATACCAATGCAGGATGTTTGGCTTTGGATCTCCGCCAGGCCTTCGACTCCATCACTACATCATACATGTTTGCAGCCTTGCAAAGATTCGGTCTCCCTCCAGATTATCTCCAATGGGTACGTCTGCTCTACACCAATCCCACTGCCAGGGCACGAACGGGGAAGCATACTTCCTGTGAATACACTATACATGGGGTACCCGGCAGGGGTGCCCTCTATTTCCCCTACTGTTCGTTCTGGCACTAGAGCCTCTAGCGATAGCCCTGAGGCAATCGACCGAGAGACTGGGGATACTGATAGCTGGTGTAGTGCGGTTAGCACGCTAGCAGACGCACGTACGCATCCACGCATCCGCAGGCCAGGCGTGGCCTGCGGGGTCCAATAAAAGAAGGACGCGCGCTCGGGCACGTCACTTCCGACTGAGACAAGTGTGTGGTTTACTGGCTTACGCTCCGCGCTACCACCCCTGCGCACGCGGCCATAGCTGGTCGCTTAGGCCTACCCACACACCCTCACCACATTGGCGACGAGGGTGGGATACCGACCCTCGTTCTTTTCATCGGGCGGTACTACCCGCACCAGCCCGCGGTGCCTACTGCGAGGGCACCGACGTGCCATCCTTCCGGTGTGCTCACACCAGCGACCATCGGAGAAAGGAGTCGATACTGCCTGACGAGGCACACGTGGTGCCAGACGCACGCCGAGGCGTATACAGACATCACGACACCTCAGCCCGTCGACCCGCCAGCAGTTGGGTACCGCCGCCATGGTGGACGAGGCAGCGGCACCGATCATCAACATCCCGTTCCAGCACGCTGCTGCTGGAGTGCTGCCGCCATTCAGCGAAGCGAGCGACCCATCTACGGCATCACCCCGGTGGAAGGTGTGGCTGGAGAGACTCGAAAACTACTTCGTTGTCACAAGAGAAACGGACGACGCAGTGAAACGGTCACTGCTCCTTCATTATGCTGGGGACGAAGTCTTCCGACTCTTCAAACACCTGCCCAACTCGGCGGGGGTAACCACGTATGCTGCTGCAGTCACCGCCCTGAACAACCACTTTGACCCTCAACTGAATGTAGACTTTGAGGTCTTCAAGCTGGGGCAAGCCCGCCAACGGGAGGGCGAATCCATGGATCAATTCCACACTCGGGTCCGGGAACTGGCCAGTTCCACGGACGAAGACCAGCCCAAGGCTATCAGGCGCCAACTAATACAGGGGTGTCGGGACAAAACTCTGAGGGGCCACATCCTAAGAAAACCTGGTATCTCACTAGAGGACATCCTCGTCCTGGCCAGAGCTCATGAACTTTCAGACGCCAGGGCCACGGCCATGGAGCAAGCATTGCATAAAATTCCCGCCAAACCGGAAACGACCAAGAGTGAGCGGGCTGATGCGGTACGGTCACGGCCACGTGGCCCAGGAAGAAAGGGAGTCCGGCGAGACGCACCACAGGGCCGGTGTGGATACTGTGGACACGAACCCCATGCGGCCAGAGACTGTCCTGCCCAAGGTCAAGTCTGCGGGAGCTGCGGAATTCCAAATCATTTTGCAGCGGTTTGCCGCAGGAGGAACAAACCCCCAAACTCGCAGAAGTCATGGGCAGCCACCAAAGCGGTTCGCCAACTATCCATAGCAGACTCATCCCCGGGGAGGACAGATAAATTTCTGCCAACATCGCAGGTTGAATCGGACTCAGAGGATGAGGAGGAGACGTATGTAGTTTCTTTTGCCAGGGAATTAAAGATCAGACGACGGCCACAACCGACCTGTGTGATCCAAGTAGGAGAGAGCGAAGTGAAGGCCGTTATTGACACGGGGGCCACCGTCAACGTTATGGGCCTACAAGAGTTCAACAAGCTGCGCCCTCGCCCGGAAGTCTTAAACTCCAAGACCAAGATATTTGCATATGGCGCAGACACCCCACTTCCTCTGAAAGGGAAAATAGTTATACCCATACGGGCCGACGAAGTGGAAGTAACCGCAACAATCCACATCATTGATCGAGAGGCTGACACGCTAATAAGCAGCCACACGGCGGAGGACCTGAAGCTAATTGCCTTTGCCAACCACATACGGAACCATCAGGTAGAAGAACTCCTGGAGCGCTTCCCTGAGCTGTTCAAGGGTCTCGGATGCATCAAATGCGCACCGATAAAGCTCCACATCGACAAGACCGTCACCCCTACCGCCCTCCGCCATCGGAGGATCCCATTTCACCTGCGGCCGCTGGTGGAGAAGGAACTGGCGAAGCTCGAAAGATTGGGGGTCATTGAAAAAGTAACAGGGCCCACCCCGTGGGTGTCGCCCATGGTCATCGTCGAAAAACCCAAGCAGCCGGGCGAGGTCCGGCTATGCATCGATATGAGACTGCCGAACGCTGCAATCAAGCAGGAGAGACACCTGACCCCAACGATGGATGACATCATAGCAGATGTGAATGGATCGAAGTGGTTTTCCAAGATCGACCTCAATGCGGGTTACCACCAACTGCCCCTCGCTGAGGAATGCCGCTTCATAACCACATTCAGCACCCACCTGGGCCTCCGGAGGTACAAGCGCCTCAACTTCGGAATATCCTCGGCCGCTGAGGTGTTTCAGAACACCATCAGGGAGCTGCTATCTGGACTGCCGGGGGTTCTCAATGTGAGCGATGATATCCTCATCCATTCCGCCACGGCCTCCGAACACTACAAGCACCTGCGTGATGTGCTGAAGAGACTAAGTGCACATGGAGCAACACTCCACAAGGAGAAGTGCCAGTTCTTTCAGCCCTCGATTGAGTTCTTCGGTTATGTATTTAACCAGGAGGGGGTCCAGATTGACCCGCGGAAATCGAAGTCCATCAAAGATGCCCCAGCACCACAATCGCCCACAGAAGTGAGGAGCTTCCTCGGAATGGCCACATATTGCGGCCGGTTGCTGATGACATTCTCATTTATTTACGTGACATGTCAGCTGGGGCGGAAAAACGATATTAAACACTTTGATATTTTAAACATTAATATTACTAACCTAAAATCGATATTCTTGACCACGATATTTCTTCTGGCGATATTTCTGACCGACGATATTTTTACCTCGATATTTGGACAAGTCGATATTTTTAAATCAATATTCTGTCTCTGCACCCTCACTGAAGGCAACGGGAACTGTTAATGCTGGACGATAACACTTTGGAGGGGGGGGACCTCCGCCTCCTCCTCAATGAGAGGCCCGACCATGGCACGGTTGGAGTGTGGGAGAAGCCATTGTTGAATGCAACAGTTGGCACTGAATTTGTCATGCATTGGCTATAGGTTTGGAACTATAAAAGCTATGAGACGTAGCATCAGAACTGATTGTCTAGGTTCCCATTGTTTTTCAGTGTTACCCAGATTCTGGGTCCCACTGGCATTAATAGAAGACTCTCAAGGAGATGCAGTAATCGAGTACTGATAATACTGTTGATACTGTGAACACCGCACATTTCAATATTCCACTGTATGGATGCTTGCTTGTAAAACCAATAAAAGATTGTTAAAAAAAAATTTGAGGTTCTGGGCAGTAAACGTGCCTGTCCCTGTATTGTTTGGGTAAGCACCAGGCTCTTTAGTCTTTCTGGCATTACCCTCCAGCCAGAGAGCTGTGACTCCTGCGGCCCTGATGCAATCAAGGCTTCAGAGTCAATGGGCATTTCGAGATACAGAGCTGCTATGTGCATGTCAAGCTGTAAACATCGTGCGTGATGTACTAAAACTCTGTTGGTTATTGCAGAGAAATTGCTCTCATGACGGAGCTTGCACCACCTAAAATTGGTATTGGTATTCTCATATACTGTCTCTATCTATCTGGTGGACTGATTCTACACCTGTGGCCTGCCTCACCCACATCCCTTCTGTTGAAACTCCTTTCCCTAGAGAATTGTTGCCCCATTTTGTTGAAGAAGGCCCCTTTGTTTGTTGGTTTTCACAAGAGTTTCTGCACATCCAATTCGTAGAAACGGACAAAGGACAATCTTACCTATTTACTAAACAGAAAAAGGACCTCCCAATTTCTCGCCATCTTGGAAGAGGTCCCCACCCTATATATTCCTGCTTTGCATGACTTCCTCAACCACCATGGAATCCTCCCAAGTCAATAAGATGAACGCCCTACTGTCCTGTGCAGGAAACTACTCAATTAGAATAAATTACCCCCTAACCTATCCAAAAACTGCCTTAAAAATTTCAGACATAAAATTCTCAACCTAAATAAAGAAACTCTCATCACAGACCCCTACATCTGCCACAACAAAGGCATTATATTGAATGACCTCATCTTCACTACCAGCCAATGCGTGCAATGGAGTAAAAAGTGCTTTCCTCTCTACTCAATACCACTACCATCAAGAAAATACCACATGGTCAAAAACGCACCATCGCACCCTCCCCTTTGTACAAGGCAGAAGCCAGCAGCACCATGCTCATTCAATCTTCAGATCGAAACCTAGAACTCTTTATCAATCTCTTTTCCTTCATGTAGAACAAATTAGCCTTTGCCACTGCTCTGCCCTCCTTCATGCAATAACATCATCTCTCCCATCCCCCAATACCCCTCTTCCCAACTCTCCCCTTTCGTGAACTTAACACACCCATGGGTCTAATTGCAGTACATCATACCCCTTCCTCAACGGATAAGGCTGGTATTAACTTACAACAAAAACACTCCTAGAGCACTCCCTCCCATCATTCTATGGAACCCTTTACAAACTCTCCCATCGCCCAGAATAGTACATGCTCCACCCCATATCAACCAGACACCACCAAGACTTCGACAGTGGCCACTACTTACTACTACCCCCCAATCAGTCTGACTCAACTAGTTCTCTAAATCCAAGTGCTTCCATCAGTCAAAAGCCCTATAGAAGTCACAACACTCATTCTGCGCTTGAGACAATAAATTCAGAATCATTGCTGATTTGGGCTGCCATCCTTTCTCCTTAGGACACACTTAGTCTTTACAGTCAACTCACCAACAGAACCACATCTTCCCTACCTCCAACTGCAGCTCTTTTCTCTGCCCTTCCAATACCTGGGCCCCACAACCAAGATGGAGACACAAGGTGAATCTTGACCACTACTCCCGACCCAACAGACTAGTCAGACAAATATCAAACAATTCTATGGCAGGACGGAGGCTCCGATTATGTTTTCTCAATTTCTTTACTAAAAAACACAGCAGCCAATCAGTACGCAGTAAAGAAATAACAAACTACATTACCCATAAACCCTGGGTAACCATAGAGTACGTGAGAGTATATATATGGTCATAGAGGCGAACACTTCCTCTTTCTTTGCTGCTTCGCAGCCAGTTAAGTGCCTTTATCTTATTACATTACTGTTTATGCATTGTGATACTTGATATTTCCAACGCTTACTTGTCTCTGACTTGTACTTGTTTCACGCTGTGTGCGCTCTTCTCTCGCCGCTCAGCGTGTTTGTTCGAGGTCGCTGACCTTGTTTGCCTATTGTGCCGCTTACTGGAGCGTGGGTCACCTCCTGTGTTTGTTTCAACACGTTTTCCGCGTTGTCTTTGTGCCGGTGTGGAGCGGGAGTTGGAGCTGGCTGAGACGCGCTTCCTCGCGCGTGTCTCCCTATTCGGCAGAGGCTTTTGCGCATGCGCGAAAGCTTTGTTTACACGCCTGACGAAGGCGTGTATTTTCCTCAGCCGTCAGCTTTGCCTCAGACGGAGGGAACATCTGGTGCTCTCTAACGACGCCTGCCCTGTTAGTGCTGCCGCTTGAGCTCCCTGACGCCCTCTTTCAATTTTAAATTGAGGGTTGTATAAATTATAGCATAGGCTCTGCCTAGAGTGGCTGAATCTTGCTGGTGTTCAGTGCGAGTCCTCCCTCCACTAAATATTGAATTTTGTTTGGTCAGGTTTTTCCTGAGTTTTTTGACTTGCACTAGGGGTACCACTCCCCCAATTTGGCTTTGCCTTGTATAAGTTTCTAAAAACTTGTCACTTTTCCTTCCTGTGGGCATTATTTGGTGGTCTTTGTCACCATGGCGGATAATTATGATGAGGAAGGTGAGGATTATTATGAGGATGAGCCTTCTGCGTCCCTTGATGATTACATGGGCCAGGCATTGTTTCAGGCGATTGCGCCACTGAAAAGGCATCTTTCTGATTATGTAGCCCAACAGGGTTGGGTGCCTCCTACCTCTGGACGTAGCAAAAAATCGCCAAAGAACCCTCACAAATCCAAATTTGCTAAATTGGCCAAAACCTTCTCTGCTCCTTCATCGAGGAAACGTGCTGTGCCTGCCCGTTCTGACCCACCGTCAGACATAGATGATGGGTCATCTTCTTCAACCGCGTCCTCTGAGCCTGCTAAGCCTCCCCCATCCAAGAAATCTCGGAAGGAGCACTATGTAGATGCGCCATCTTCACCTAAGGTATTGACATTTAATCCTGCAGACATAATTCATCCCAATTCCTCTGCTTGGTTGCCATCCCCCGAGGTGGCAGAATATGTCCAGTCCCACATCCGTACCCCTTTTGAAAAGGATGTGCGAGCTCGTTTACGCTCGGAATGCCCTCGCCCTGACCTTACCGACAAGCTAGCTTCCACGCCAGATGTAGACCCTACCATGGTCACATACAAGTACTCTAAGGACCCTACTAAGGGTTTAGATAGGTCGCGGCGTTTGTGCCAGGACAAACTTCTTGATTTGTTGGGCCCACTCACAAAGGTGCTGGACTTGGTTTACAGGGCAAAGGAGTCTGGGACTCTGATTGACCCAGATGAGTTAATTGGTTGGTCCCAGCGGGCTGTCTGTTTTCTGGGTAATGCTAATTGTGCCTTGTCGGCGGAGCGACGTCGCTCCATTTTGATGAAGCTTGATCCACGCCTCACTGATTTGGCAACTTCGGAATCTGGCCCCCAGGCTCAAGGTTTGCTCTTCGGAGCTCCTTTTCTCAAAGAACTTACTAAGTTTGTTTCGACTTTCAGCGGGCTCGATGAAGCTCAAGTGAACCTGAGACGGGCCTTCCGCCCGGTTTTCGGCAGGGCCGACGAAGGGGACGTTCGTCCGGCCGTGGGTCAGACCAGCCCGCTCAACAGGGGAATAAGTCCCACAGAGGAGGACAAGGCTACTCCTCCAACAAATCTTCATTCTACCCTTCAAGAAAAGGCAGAGGGCAGTCTGGCAAAGGCAGTTACAACGGTAACCAAGGAGGACGTCCAGATTCTTCCGCATCAGGTGAGCTTGATTCTCGCTTCCAATGTGATTTTGGGGGGAAGAATTCAGTTTTTTCTGCACAATTGGCCTTTGATCTCAAACGATGCCTGGGTGCTGGAGACAGTGCAAGGGTACAAGATAGAATTTTACTCTCGCCCTCACCAACATCTCCGGCCACGCCCTCTTGTTTTTTCCCGACCAGATCAGGAGGTTATCTCCACAGAAATCTCTTCCCTGTTGGCCAAAGGGGCCATCGTTCCGACGTCTCCTCATCCCCAGGGTTTCGTAAGCAACGTTTTTCTCGTGGAGAAAAAAGGGGGAGGGTCTCATTTAGTTCTCAACTTAAAAGACTTCAACGGTGGCGTAGTCTATCGTCATTTCAAGATGGAGGGCATCCATCTTCTCAAAGACCTTCTTCAGGAGGGAGATTGGATGGTTCGACTGGATCTAAAGGATGCCTATCTCTCAGTTCCAGTTTATGCTCCTCATCGTCACTACCTTCAGTTCCAATGGATGGGCAGTTGGTACGAGTACAAGGTCCTTCCTTTCGGCCTTTCTTCCGCTCCGTGGTGCTTCACGAAGCTCCTTCGTCCTGTGATGGAATCATTGAGATCACGCGGAGTTCGGTTAATTGTCTACCTAGACGATATTCTCCTCTTGGCTCAGTGTCCTGTTCTTCTTCTATCCCATTTGCAATGGTCCGTGGATCTTCTACAGTCTTTGGGTTTTCTAGTGAATCCCCTAAAGTCAAATTTTTCTCCATCTCAAACTATGGATTTTCTGGGTTTTCAAATAGATTCAATCTCATGTCAGTTACTTCTGCCAGTTCAGAAGATCAGATCCATCAAGAGGGACTTGAGGTTATCCCTCTTTGGGGCCCATTCAGCAAGAGGAGCAATGGCTTCCAAGGCTTTTTCCATGGGTGCTAGTCTTTATGATATCATGAGGGCTGCGGATTGGTCATCTGAGTCTGTTTTCAAAACATTTTATTTTAAACCAATTGTAGATGTTGCATCTGTTGTGGTGGCCAAGCTTTAAACAAGCATAATCGGAGCCTCCGTCCTGCCATAGAATTAAAAATTTGCTAACATTCGTGCCAAGAATTTTCAATTCTATTCAGGACAGGAGGCGAGGATTATCCCACCCTTATTTCATTTATTGTACTTATATTATGCTTATTGCATTTATGCTGTACCATACTGTTTACTGTTTATGAAATGTTTCCCACCCTATCCTGAATTCTGTGTTCAACTCTTTTGGGGAACAGTTTTTACGGCTTCTGTTTCACTTCTTCCAGGCTCCGACCTTAAATGAAGTGTGCCGCGACTTTCTTCTCCTGGTTGGTCTGTTGTTGTTCCTGTGGCTCTGGGAGGTTCCTTCCCCTCTTCAGCCGGATGATGACCTCTCCGGGGGACGCCATTGATGGATTGTTAGAGTTTTCCGTTTGATCTTTTACTAATTGACTATGGACAAAGAAAGAGGAAGTGTTCACCTCTATGACCATATATATACTCTCACGTACTCTGTGGTTACCCAGGGTTTATAGGTAATGTAGTTTGTTATTTTTTACTGCGTACTGATTGGCTGATGTGTTTTTCAGTAAAGAAATTGAGAAAGCATAATCCTCGCCTCCTGTCCTTAATAGAATTGAAAATTCTTGGCACGAATGTCAGCAAATTTTTAATTATATCATTTCCCTCCTCGCCACATGTAACTATGCCCTGTCTTTCCAAGCAATACCTGCTGATGAAATTCATAGCATTATAACTCACCTCCCTTGGGACTCCTACCCTAGATCTAGATTCATTAATAACACAAACCTCACAAAAGTTCTCATCTCACACACTTCTACTACGACCACCAAAGCATCCCTTAAATGCTCGTTACTCAGTTATCGCTCAGCTGTGAAACGTGCGTCTGACATAGATGACATTATACTTAACCTTGAAATCTTTATACTCATTGAAACTTGACTGAATGAACCTCATCCCCTATTCTTGGCATATTAGCCCCACCCAGTTATGACATCATTAGACTAGAACTGCTCAGGTGGTCTAGTCTATATACACAGGTCTACGATATCTATGAAATAAACAGATTCTCTATAACTGTTCTCCTGCAAATTCCTCAGCATCAACTTCAAAAGGAATGAAAACTCCATGTACTCTCTCCACACGTTTTACCACCCGCCTGGCCATACCTTCATATTCATGAACAGTTCATGTAAATTATCTCGTCCAACTATGATGAGCGTGACAGCCAGATTTTCCTTGGCTACTTCAACATTCATTGGAACAATTCCAGGGACCCTTTGTGGAACAGTTTTAAATCCTGATTCCAGGACCCCAACATTATCCAAGCCTGCAACAGCCCTACCCATAACAAAGGTGCCATTTTAGATTTAATAATCACAAAAGAAAACACAATTTATATCGAATCCATCCTGCCTTGTGACTGGACTGATCATTGCGTCACCTAACCTTCTTTATATCCGAAAGAGCAGTTAACTCCAGGGGCAAACCTATAAAGCCAAACACTGGGTGAGAGTCACCTGTAACATCAACCCGCCTACGATGTCTGCTATTAGTCAACACAACCTGCTCCCTCCCTCTAACATGCATGATGCTCATGACCTCACTGATCACTACATTAACTCCATGTAAACAATTATGGATTTGATTGCCCCCAAACAACTAAAGAGAGTCTGTAGGAAGGTAGATACCTGACTATGGTTACCCCCGACTTTTTTTGCCTGGTGTTTTGCTGGTTTTCCGACTTAGTTGACCTGGGGCCCTGCCAATCAGGACCCCAGGCCTACTGCTCTCTCACTAAAATGGATTCCATGCACCTTAGGTACATTTTCAATTGGAACTGGGCCACCTTGTCAGACCCTGTAACTCAGGGCATCGGTGTACCCAGGGCCTACCAGGGGCTGAAGCATGTATTATGCCACCCCTGGATGGCCATCTAAATCTGACACAACTGGCTGCGCGACAGCTGGGGCAACGTGGCGTACTCGCCCGTTGCTATAGGTATAGTATTCCTATATCTAACCCTAAAATGGACACCCGAGTTCCTATCAGTCACTCCTATGGCAGGCCTTGACAATCCTGAAGGCAGAGTGCGTGGAATCGTGTGAATTGGGCTCTGGCACGAGCCGAGCCCGGTTGCAGCTTGCGGAACCAAGACCCAATGGCTGTTCCATGATAACGCGTACCATATTGGTAACTTCGGGATAGCGTTATCAAGACATGTCGAGTAAGGTGTCATACGAATCGGGATGCTGACCCCTCACCAATGCTGGCGACGAGGTTAGTATTCCGCCCTTCTAGAGGGACACGACATGTACGTAACTGTGAACCCCGGTTAAAGTTAACTGAAGCCTCAGCTCCACAAAATGGATGCTGCTACCACAGACACGAGTCTGACCTCCTGCTGCTGGGAGTCCTTCCAGCGAGGAGAGCTTGGACAAAGGGTTTCCTGTCCGGGGCGGTGTTCGCCCCATCCCAGACAGGGTTTTGAGTATCCTGGGTAGGCAGGGCTTTGCAAGAAGGTGACTGCGGAGTGGCACCCCGGTGCTCACTACGCATCTGCCGGTTAGAACCAGTTCCAGGGGCGCGCAGCCCCTGACCTGGGGAAGGTCCAGCAGGGAAGAGGGGTGTAACTACCCCCCTTCCTGGTCCCACCCCTAGGGCAGGACCTAGTCATGTACCCACCCCTTTCTTTAGGATAAAGGCCGGAGCGGGGACCCTTCCAAATCAGATCATCTTGGAATCAAGAATACTTTCTACGAAAGGACTTCGAGACTCTTCTTAAGATTTCTCTTAAGTGGCTAAGGAGTAGTCACCCTGCATCCGCAGGCACCATCTAAGAACTCTGCGGTTTGCTGCAAGTCCTTCCTCAGGAATCCGACTGCCCAGCTCGACGAGAACCGGCTTCCCTGGCACCTCTGACCTCTACCCACATCGTCAGCTCAGCTGAGATCTGTGGGTGCGACGAGACCTCAAGGGACCGGCCATCATCAAAACCTACACGCTTTCTTAACCAGCACATCCACCGGAGGAATCCTCTGGTGAGTGCTCTGGGGTCCGAGAAGCCCCGACCCTGAGCAGCTCCAGCACCGAAGTACAGCCTCCCAGCATCTCCACGATCTGCGTAGGGCCCTTCTGCTCGCTGCTCAGCCCGTTGTCCGATCACTAGCCGCTGGCTTGTGACTCTTTGACGACGAACGACAACCAACGTTGCTGGTCTGGTTGCTCCAGACTGGCCATTGCTCCCTTCTGCGAAAGGAGCACCCCGGACCCTCCTGGTCCACTCAAGACGCCATTTTAGGCCCACCACGTGGCCCTGAAATCTGCCAAGGCTTGTTGCCCCAATCCTGGGCCCAGCGACGCCGACAGTATCAATCTTCGTGGGACAGCTCGCACCTCCATCCTGGTCGCCGACAACACCTCCTGGTCCGTGAGACTGCAGAGCCTAGCGTCGCCCACTCACCTAGTCGAGGTGACGGCCATCCGGTGCCCTCCTGGTACCCTCTGACTACTGGCTAGTAGTACGAACTTGGTCCCCTCTGCTTTCAGGTGTCATCGAACTCTGATCCAGGCTTGGATCTCTACGAACTATTTTCCACTGGTCGCCGGCCAGCAACTCCTTCCTTCCGGCTCCTGGCTCGTCAGCGAAGACCCCCGACACCTGTAAAACTTGTGCAGCCGCAGCCCTTGTGGCTAGGTAACTTCGGCATTTCGGTGCCTGCATAGCCTCCTTACTTAAGGTTCCTGAGTCCCTCGCTTCCGACTTGCCTTATCGGGTCCGCCCGAGACCACTAAACTTTCCGTGCCCTCGGGCACTTGTATTGATTGTGCACTTGAAGTATTTTCCTAAGAGTTTTGTTCTGTGCTTAGTACCCTGTCCTCATAAAGAGTCCAGGGCTGTTGTGATTCTAATAAATATACTGTTTATTTTCATAACACTTGTGTGGTGTCCTTTCACTTGGTGTTCAAGGGGTATGTGATTGTATAACAGCTGGCTTAACACGCCCTCTAGAGTTTAGCCCGAAGACTGCTCGTATCCACGCTACTAGGATAGCTGGTCTAAGGTTGACTTACAACCAATCACCATAAGGGTCGTTTGGACCGATGCATAGTGGTCGCTAGAATAGCGAACACTGCATATCAAGCCAACTTCTCACAGAGTCCATCTGAAAAGATCAAACCCTTAGTTCAACTGCAACCTCAACTAGTAGCGCAATGCCTCAGACTTGCTGAAAGAACCTGAAGACACACACGATCTCTGTCGACGGTCAAACTTCTACAGCAAAAACAGAGCACCTACAGTAGTCACATTAGAAATTCGAAAACTGCTTTGTTTTGTAAACAACTTGAACTGTGCAACTACAGATTCGACTCTAGTGAGTCCCCGCCTGTGGCGGCGCAGAGTACTGTGAGCCATAGCATCCCAATGCTAGCTGTGCCAGGGGAAGGCCAGATTCCGACAGAGACTGGTATACCTGAGACAACATAGAAGGAACAGTTCCACAGTGTCAGGAAGCCACCCGAGCCCTGTAAGCCACGGATTTCTCAAGTCACCAGAGCCTGTGGCCGGGCAGAGAAAAGCAGTGAGCCATGGTGGCACAGAGCTACCTTAGACCGTGGCAGGGCATCCTTTTAAATGAAGTTTCGTGCAGCTCTGTCTTTAATGCACCGAAATGATTACAAACACAAAATTGTTTTTTCCCCAAGGACTTTCGAGTCTAATAGGCACCAGTGCCACCGCATTCACACTTATAAACATTTGCATAGCTCCCACGCGGTTGTCTCTTGAGAGGCGCTGTATCAGCTGTGCGTTTTCCTGCAGACCCCGGCCAGCATGCACTAGCTGTAGTGCAGTGTGAGGGCAGCAGCAGCCCAGACCCCTCTGCGGAGGACGCCCCCTGACCAGCTGTGCGGGGCTAACAGAATGCGGGTGGGATATTAAGCCGGCCTTTGATTAGTAATTACAGTTATATGGGAATCCCAGCATATGACATGATAATCCACATTTGTAAAGCGGCACAATCACCCGTAAGGGTCTTTAGGCGCTGGGGGCCGTCGGGAAGATTAAGCAAGCTATTGCCCAGAGTCATGATGGTAATTTGGAAACGTTACTATTGATGCCAAGCCCCTCCAGAGATCAGCCCCAGCCCGCTTTGAGAAGGTTGCAAAAGTCCCTCTGATCCCCCCCTAGACGTCAATGTGCCCCGACGCCCCAACTCACCGGGTCTCTCATACTCCTCTTGTCCTGTCCCATGGTAGTGGCGCTGCACGGGATTCGTAGGCGGCTAGCTCCCTTCCCTTCACAGGAGCGCGAGGTAGGCTCCCGTCCGCTTTCTGTCTGTGCTGGTGGCCCCAACCTCAAGCAGGCAGTCCCGGGCAGTCCAGCCTGGCTTCCTGTGTCTCGCCCGAGCAGAGGGACCAGAAACACTCAATCCAAGAAAGGTACGTTGCTTGTTGTGGTCTGCATTTGCTTGCAGCGTTTCTCAGTAGTGTCTACCAACTTTGTTTGATGCGCTCTAAGCTTTCAATTAGCTAGATAAGAATATTTACATTTTAAAGAGCTGCGAATGTTGCTGTATACAAGGAGGCGCGATAGGCCAAGAATCACACAAGCTGATGAAGTGGGGAGCCGGGATCCCAACCTAGGTTTCTTCTTCGAGAGAGACACACTTTTTGCTCTGCCCCAGCTTACCTCAGTCTGAAGTTCCAACGCTCACTCTGACATGAATGGCAAATTTATTTACTCTTATAGCCTTAGACAAACGTTACCATTTATAGACTGTTTTAGGAGGAAAAAAGATTGCCTCAGCTGTGCGAGATCCTGTCTTCCTTGGATCCACCTGTTGGGCAGACTTCACTGCAGGCTCTCTGAGCTGGATGCACCCTGTTTAGTGGCCTCTTTATGCCGGGTGAGACCACCGCCTTTATCCTCTGGGACTCTCTCTCAGCCTCTCATGGCCCTTCCTGTGAGATTTAAGCAGACCTCTTCTCTGAGGTATTGAGCCCCCTCACACCCCATTGGGCCCCTGCATGCGGGCGCAAAGCTTGAAGCACCCTCTCTGGGGCTTTGCCTGTGTGGCACTCAGTCCGATGCCCGTAGCCCTCATTCTAGGCCCTGCCTGTACAGTGCAGCTCGCCAAGATCCCCTCCGGGCTCTTTGCCTGAAGGGAGCCAAACCACTGTCCCTCCATCGAGGACCCCCATGGGGTGCGCATCCACCCATTCCAATTTGTACTGCAGAGTGCAGAGCCATGGCCCCTTCCTCTTGGCCTGGCCTGTGGGGATTATAGCGCGATGTCTCTGCCTGTAGAGGGCACCTGTGCCTGAACCCCCCTCACTGGGCCCCATCTGTGGAATGCAGGGGTAATGTCCTTCCATCGATGCCCCCCATGGGGTGCGCATCTCCCCAACCCTTTCCCATTTGTACTGCAGAGCTAGAGTGCAGAACAACTGGCCCTTCCTCGTAGCCTGGCCTGTAGGGCTTATAGCGAGATTTATCTGCCTGTAGAAGGCAGGTCTCCATTAACCCCCTTCCTGCTCCCACACCTGCGGAATGCAAGGGGTAATGTCCCTCAGTCCGTACCAGTTCCCGCTCCCTCACACCCTGACACTTTCAGCTTCTGCTCTGCCTTTCCCCTCCGGGTTGAGGGTCCTGCCGGTGGGTGCGCTGCTCGATGGGACTTGGGAGCCCCCTCCCCGCATATGCTCCCAAGTACTGAGTGTTTTATCGCCAATTGGGGCAGCTGCCACACAGCCCAATTGAGCGCCGCCGGCCCCTGAATGCATCTGCCTAGAAATGAACACAAGGCGGGGAGTGGGTGAATGGTCAGGAGAGGGGGCTCTCCCGGAGGAAGGGACGGGGAGATATGATTTTATGGAGCGCTCAGAAGCAGCACCTTTCAGATTTATGTGCACTTCGACAACCGCAAGATCTGAGGAATCCCTTCGAGGGGGCTTCAGAGGGACATTTGCAACCTTCTCAAAGCGGGCTGGGGCTGATCTCTGGAGGGGCTTGGCATCAATAGTAACATTTCCAAATTACCATCATGACTCTGGGCAATAGCTTGCTTAATCTTCCGACTGCCCCCAGCGCCTAGAGACCCTTACGGGTGATTGTGCCGCTTTACAAATGTGGATTATCCTGTCATATGCTGGGATTCCCATATAACTGTAATTACTAATCAAAGGCCAGCTTAATATCCCACCCGCATTCTGTTAGCCCTGCACAGCTGGTCTGGGGGCGTCCTCCGCAGAGGGGTCTGGGCTGCTGCTGCCCTCACACTGCACTACAGCTAGTGCATGCTGGCCGGGGTCTGCAGGAAAACGCACAGCTGATACAGCGCCTCTCAAGAGACAACCGTGTGGGAGTTATGCAAATGTTTATAAGTGTGAATGCGGTGGCACTGGTGCCTCTCTGGTGCCTTTTAGACTCGCAAGTCCTTGGGGAAAAAAACTTTTTTGTGTTTGTAATCATTTTGGTGCATTTAAGACAGAGCTGCACGAAACTTCATCTTAAAAGGATGCCCTGCCACAGTCTAAGGTAGCTCTGTGCCACCATGGCTCACTGCTTTTCTCTGCCCGGCCACAGGCTCTGGTGACTTGAGAAATCCGTGGCTCACAGGGCTCGGGTGGCTTCCTGACACTGTGGAACTGTTCCTTCTATGTTGTCTCAGGGATACCCGTCTCTGTCGGAATCTGGCCTTCCCCTGGCACAGCTAGCATTGGGATGCTGTGGCTCACAGTACTCTGCGTCGCCACAGGCGGGGACTCACAAGAGTCAAATCTATAGTTGCACAGTTCATTAAAACAATTAAACAATTAAAGCAATAGTTCTTGCATTTGCAAGAGTTTGAGCTATTGGCATTGTAAATGGCAATGCATTTTATTAAAAGTGTTTGAAAACCTGCAAGCTGTGCGTAAACAAGCACTTTGTAATTGTAGTCCTTGCTTATGAGAAGCAAAGCTGGCAGTCTCTTTTACTGACAGCCTTGCTTCTCGTAAGCAAGGACTATACGTACAAAGTGCATGTTTATGCATGGCTTGTAGGTTTTCAAAACAAAAGAATAAAAGGCATTGTCATTTACAATGCCAATAGCTCCAACTATTGCAAATGCGAGACCTATTGAATTGCAAATGCTTGCTCAGAACTGCCCTCACAATCTGGAACTCTCTGCCTCCGGGGATCAGGTGCAACCCCTCTACATTCATCTTCACAAATTAAGTAAAAATGATACTAGCCAACAGGTTGCTCTCACACTGAGATCATACCCCCCTCGCCTCACTCGAGACGTCTACATGCCTGTATGATGCTGTATTTTATCATGCCTCGTCCACATCACTGAAACTTTAGCTGTTTTCTGCTTTCCTAATCTCTGAAAAACTGCTTTGACACGATTCAGACTCTGTTCCTGTTTGTCTGCCCTTTATTTGTCTATGTAACTTTACCATTTTTATGTATTTACTGTATGTATACCCGTTATCGTCATATCATAACTACCTTTGCTAAAAATGTAAAGTGCGGTATCATCATAAGGGTTATGTTTGCGCTATATAAAAGTCTGAAAATTAAATTACATTAAATTGGCGCTTTTTACTTTTACTTTAACCATGCGGTGCTGTGCAACATCTTAAAAAAACAATGAAAAGCTAATAGGACTCACACAGGCAAAACGTATTAACTTTGCCAATGTTTGCTTTAATTAAAAAAGATTTCACAAGGACAGGGCAAGCACTGTGTAGGCGAAACCTAATAATTACAAAGATTTCCCAAGAGCAGTGTAGGGGAAACCGAAGGACCACTGCTTTAAAGAATTGATTTGGTTAGCAAATCCTTCAAAATAGCTGCAATTAAATGTGACCAGCAGAGAGCAGACTTGAGCTATTTTCTGGTATTATATCTGTTTACATGGTGCAGTTCTTAGAAATCAGCCCGACGAGTATTTGTATGTCTTCTCTTAAAGTACTTCTCACTTCATAAAACGCGCTCCAACTGCTGATTAAAGAGACATGAGATGCCCAAATAGCAAATATAAACAGCCAGCAACACCTGACTTAAATTATGAAGAAATCCCTTCCTTAGAAAGCAGATAGCAACAGCCTGTTCCACAGTGTAACAATGCTATCCATGCCTGTATAAATAACTACAGGGGCCGGTTGAAGGTGTGAACACAGATTTATTTGATTTTTTAGCAGCAGGAGAGCGCCGGGCGTCCGGTGCTCTCCGAGTTTCCCTGCCGACTCGCTCTGTGCGTCCTAAAATGGCGGCCACGCGCGCTACGTCATGACGTAGCGCGCCACAACTAGAGCGCAATCCTACATATCTCCCTCTTTTTGCATAACAACAGAAACTAGCAGTCTCACATTAGTGAAAAGTTATTTTCCTTCTCCCAGTTCAAAGTCTCGGAATCGGGTAGGCCTCACCACCACTCTACCCCCTCGTGTGCGCCTTACCGGAGTAAAGGGAACTTCCCTGGGACTGTTCACAGCTGGGCTCACCACCTTATCTCCTGGAGTGCCAGGACTTTCTCTCCTCGGGGTCTCAGTCTCCTCTCCTAGATGTTCTCCTGTCCCAGGAAAATCACTGCCTCCCAGCTCTTCGACTCTCTCTTCTGCTCCAGGACTTCCTTCTTTTTCCAGGACGCTTTCTGCTTTCTCTTGTGGCATCCGGTCCTGTGCTGTCCCCTCGCTTTCCTCAGGGGACCATTGTAAAATTTTACTACATTTGGACATGCGGTTTTGAGACCACATGTTTCCATCACTGAGCAGCGCCGCTCTGTCGTATACTTCCTTTACTTGAAGGGGTTGGCTGTATTTGCTGTCTCCTTTTCTTTGCAGTATTGCCAATTTGACTCTCACCCATTCACCTCTTTCCAGGGATGTTCCTTTCACGTTCCGTCTCCTGTTATAATGTTCTGCATATATCTTTTGGGCTTTCTCCAGATTATGCTGCACCACCGCAGGTGACCATTGCTTGTCACTGTCTTTTCTTTCCAAGCCAAATTGTCTTTGGTGAAGGGGTCTCTTCCCCTCAAAATCTGGAAGGGCCTGTACGCCGTGCTCGTGGGGGTGATGCGGTAGGCACACAACATACTTTGGACCTCCTTCTCCCAATCTTTGCCCATCGTGATGGCAGCTTGGACTGATCCCATAATGCCCCTGTTAAACCGCTCCACCTGACCATTCCCAGCGGGGTGATATATGGAGGTGTGTTTGGTCTTGATGCCGTTCCTCTCCATGTACTTGTACCATTTTTCCGAGGTGAACTGCGGTCTATTGTCACTTAATATGGATCTGGGAATGCCTTCCCTCAGGAAGATGGATGTGAGAAATCTGAGTACTGTATTGGTATCCATGTCTTCCTGAACATGCACTTCCGGTCACTTAGAGTACCGGTCGACCAGGACGCATAGATATTTGGGCGTGCCCTGGGGGTCTAATATGGGACCCAGAATGTCTATGGACACCTCTTCCCAGGGGTTTATCGGAGTGGCATACTTCCCTAATGCAAATCTTAGGGGTGTCAGGGTCTTGTCCGCCCTTTGACACTGGTCACAGTCCCTTATGTGCCTTTCAATTTGGATGTCCATTCCAGGCCACCAGTACATTTACTTCGTTCTCATCTTCGTCTTTACGATACCCAGGTGTCCCTCGTGTAGCACAGCTAACAGGTGGGGTACCAATGTTGTTGACGGGACTACTTTATCCTCTCTGTATAGGAATGCTCCCTTGTCGTCTATAGATAATTCCTCGCGCACTTCATAAAACTTCCTAAGTGCTGTCCGCAACCTTTTCTTTTCGGGCCATCCTCGCAGGATACATTCCTTGACTTCTTCGATGTCCCGGTCTCCTCCGTACGCTTCGGTCCACTCCTGGTTGCTTATCACTTTCTCAGGATCTTCCGCTAAGGCCACCATCTCTTCACACTCCTTCACGCCGGCGGAGGCGTCCTCCATGGCTGAAGCTCTGCTAAGGTAGTCTGCTACCTTGTTCCTCATTCCTGGGATGTACTCTACATCGTATCTGTACTCGAGCAGTTTCAGCGTCATCTTGGCGATGCGTGGCATGGCGCTCGCATGTCCACTCGACGTGAGGACCTTGACAAGGGGCTTGTGGTCAGTCTTAAGTTGAAACCTCGTGCCCCATAGGTACTGACGAAACTTCCCCATGGCCCACACTACCGCCAGCATCTCTTTCTCTATCACGCAGAATTTTTGTTCCGCGGCTGATAGGGCCCTTGACGCGAAGCTGAGAGTTTCGATTGTGCCATCCGCCCTCTCCTGCATGAGGACTGCTCCCAGTCCTTTCTCGCTGGCGTCTGTTGTCAATACTGACTGCCCTTGGGGGTCGTAACCTTGCAGGGGTATGGCCAGGCTGATTTCGTTCTTCAGGGCAACAAACTCCTTTTGTGTTTCTTCTGTCCACGGGAATGCTGTTTTGTCCTTAATGAGTTGCCTCAGGTGGTGCGTCTTAGTGGCAGATTGTTGTACGATATTGCTGTAATATTCAGTAATGCCCAAGAAGGACCTCACTTCTTCTTTGCTGCTTGGTGCTGGGGCATCACAGATCGCCTTCACGTTAGCCCTTTTTGGCGTGATGCCGTGTTCTCCAATCTCGTGCCCCAGGTATGTGACAGAGGTCATTCCAAGATGGCATTCCTCCCACTCTGCGGTTAGGCCGTTGTCTTCCAGAACTTGGAGCACCATGTCAAGTTTCTTATCGTGATCCTTGAGGTCTTTTCCCATCACTAATATGTCGTCCTGGAAGTACTGCACACCTTCAATGTCTTTGAATAGGCGGTGCATTAATTTCTGGAACACTGACGTCGCTGATGCAAGGCCGAAGGGCATGCATCTGAATTGGAAACATCTGAAGGGTGTTATGTAAATGTAAATGTAAATGTCAAGGTATTTGTAGAGCGCACTGTCACCAAGCGGTTTCCTGGCGCTATTACTCATACCGCTAAGGAACCCATCCTGGCTTTCCCTGTGAAGTGTCCACTCCTGGGCACCCCCAGGGTGAAGCCAGGCATCCTAGCGCTGTTGGGGCCGGTGTGGAGGTTAAGCAAGCTATTGCCCAGAGTTGCAGCGTGGGGCCCATGATTAGCATAGGCACCAAGGCGAGAATTGTCAGGTCTGAGGAAATTGAGCCCAAGACTCGCCGAGGGGGGAATTGAACCCTGGTCCTGGGCCAGAGCTCTGCATCAGGGTCTGCCGCTCTAACCATTGAGCCACACTCCTCCGTTATGAACGATGTGAGTTTCCGGCTCGCAGTGTGCAAGGCTATTTGGTGATAGGCTGACGTAAGATCAATGGTGGAGAACCACTTCGCTCCTTTGGTTTTCGCTAGCATTTCTTCGATGCAAGGCAACGGGAATTTTTCTAAAATGATGCATTTGTTCAGTTCTCTCAAATTCACACAGACGCGGACCTTCCCGTTTGGCTTCATTGCTACCACTAGGGACACCAACCACTTAGAGCAATTTATTGGTTCGATGATTCCATTTTCTTCCAATCTGTGCAACTCTTGCTGTACCGCCTCTTACTGTTATGGGTACTATCCTTACTTTGCAGGAGATTGGCTTAGAATTCGCCTTGAGATCTATCCTATGCGTGAATTTTTCTAATTTGCCAACTTTCCCGCCAAATACCTTGGGGAAATCACTCCTCATCCTTACAAAGTCTGGCCAACGTTCTGGGGCTGTCATCAGTACTTGTGTGTCTCCTCTTGGATCCAACTGTATGCCTAAGTCACCTTGGTCCATTCACCCCAGGACCGGCGGCCCCTTCTCCGCTACGTACAACTTGCACTATGCGCTTCGCCCCTTGAACTCAAAATTTAGGACTCTGTATCCGACCATCAAGATGGGTTCTCCTGTGTACGTGTCTGGTCTTATATCCAGCGGTTTTAGTCGTGGGCCTAGACTGGGTTTGAACTTCTCATTCCACACTGCTCTTTGGACGACAGTGTACGGGACCCCGAGTCCACTACAATTTTAATCTGCACACCACCTATTACCATGTCACATTGTGGCTTGCGGGAGCGTCTGCAATCAATGCCCAGTACTTGCCCTTCTACACATAGTACGTTGTCTTCTTCCTCCTGTTCTCCCTCTTCTTCATCCTCTCGATCTTGCGCCACGTATTTCACCGTGGGTCTTCCCTAAGCATGGGCGGAAAATCCGTTCCGCTTGCGGATTTTGCGGATTTTCGGTAAATTCGCAATCCGCAAATTTACTGAAAATCCGCAAATTCACACGCAGCAAATTTTTTTGCTTGGTGATACAATATTGCGGCGTGCGGCGTTCACTTACTGTCATTCAGCGTTTGCCGAGTTGTTTTTCTCGATATTTTGCGAGTGCTGCGCCATTTTGGATCTTGCTGCGGGATCCCGCGGGAGTTTGGCGACGCATCGCGAGAGTTCGCAATTGCGAACATGTAGATGCGGCGGGCAGCAACAATCTCGCACTCGCGAAATTAAAAAATTTGCAATTCTGCACAAGAAATCCACCAGCAAGCAGCATAAACCTTCTGAAAATGATGATTTTTATCAGAATAACTCCTCAGGTTGACATTTGCCTGCGCTCTCTTTTGCAAGGAGTCCATTTTGGGGTGGGGGCGGGGGAGTGGGGTTTGGCAGGAAGTGCCCCACAGAAAAACAAGTTTTGCAAAACTGAAAGCACTCAGCAGGTGCAAAAGTTCAAACTCATCATTAGTAACCATTCCCTGTAGTGCTTCCTGAGGGGCCCCTCCAGAGTTCAGTTGCCTACTGTTGGAGTTCAAGGGGGCCTGGGTCCTTCTGTCTAGTTCCCCGTTAGTGATTCATCCTTAAAAGTGCCAAGTGCATATGTGAATTTATGGACGCTCCCTAGGGCTCGCTTTAAAAGGGGGCTGCCAACAGGAAACAGGTGCTTGGTTTCTTTATTGGTTCCTTGTCGTGTGATTCCTGGTCCTGTGGTTCTACCTTGTTTCCCTTCCTTCGAGCTCCATTCCAGCGGTCTTTTCTAGTGCTGGGTTTTGACCCCCTTTTTCCCCTGCCCCCCCCCCCTGTTTTCCTATTCCCTTGGGCATTACTGAACCCTTTTATTGGGGACCTGTTTTTTGATCTTTGGTGACGTTCCAGGATTCGCGGCTGCGTTTCCTTGAGTTGTATCGTCCCGTAATTATCCCTTTTTTGTATCCAAACCATCTTGTTATGCGCATTGTTTGGGTGGTTTCACGAAGGAGCTGCATAACGGCCGTTTTTGCGCTACCTTCGTGTTCTTTTTTTAGATTGCAGGGGTTTTTTGGGTGTCTTTCATATTCCCTTGATACCATTTTTCCCCTGTCCCTTTTTTGGCCAAAGAATTGTGAATTCCACCCCCTTAGTCATTCTCGGTGTTTCCCGAGGGGGCGTAGTTGGTCTGGGGTTACGCAAAGAAACAACCAATACGATTGCAGTGGAAGAATTCCTGTTTCGTATCAAGCTACACCCGTTTGTTATCCGGGGTAAGCAGGGAGGTCGGTGGTTTGCATGTGTACTTGGCACTGGTCATAGTAATAGGGGTGTATTTAATCTTGTCCCCTTCTTTCATTTTAGCGGTCTCGTCTGTGTCAAGCTGTCAGCTGCCAAGAAGCCAGAGGAGACGAGTTGTGTTCCCCAAGACCTTGGGTTCCCTTGTTTTGTTACCCACCTTCTCCCGGCATCGTGTTCTCCACCATCCGTTTTGATTGCGGGTGTTGGGGGTCATGGTGAGGGCAGAGGATTGGGACGTTCTTCACTCCTGCGGTGTTGGGCCGGTCGGCATCAGAACAGAAAACCAAGCCCACGAATTAACACACCACCCGAGTGAAGAATGGATGAGGAGGCAGCAGGGGGGGCTTCTTCGATGCAGGATATTATGCAGGCTTTAACGCATATACAGGGTGAAGTCCAATCCCTGCGTCAGGAGAATCAGGAATTATGGGGGACACTGAGTGAAGTTAAGACTAAGCCCCCATTGATTCAACCAGCCACATTTAAATATGAGAGGAGTGGGGGGAAGAGCGGTTCTTCTCCTCCTTTGTCCGTTACAGTGAACACTCCCGTGCCGGTGCCTCTAGCAGCTCCAGAGAGGTTTTCCGGAGATAGTAGCAGATACGCTATATTTATGAACCAGTGCCATTTGCACTTTGTGTCGACCAACCGCTTTTCCTGACGACACTACCAAAGTTGCGTTTGTGATCTCATATCTTTCGGGTACTGCAGCTAGTTGGGCGGTCCCCTTAGTCGAAAACAATGATGCTGTATTGAATAGTTTCCCGGCCTTTAAGAACCAGATGCATAGTCTGTTTGCTAAGCATGCTTTTATGCAGGCAAGTGATGTTGAATTGTTAAAACTACGGCAGGGTAAGCAGGATCTTTTGGGTTATGTAGCTACTTTTAATCGCCTAGTAGCAGAGACACAATGGCCCATGGCAAAAAGAACCTCTTTGTTTTATCAGGGCTTGTGCGAGGACTTAAAAGATATAGTCTCTCAGGTTGTAGACCCCCCTGCAGATTGTGTTGCGTTCATTGATTTGGTTGTCAAACTTAACCATCGAATGAGTGAAAGAAAAGGGGAAAAGATTAGGTTTCATCCCCCAAGAACAACTGTAACCAAGAGAGAAACATCTGAGAATGGGGGCGTGAAAACAGATCCTGAACCTATGCCTTTGGGTGGGGTGCGGGGTCCCTTATCCAAGGAGGAAAAGGAGCGAAGGCACTTGTTGCAGTTGTGTTTGTATTGTGGTAGGGGTTGACACTTTGCTCGAGAGTGTCTAGTGAAACCGTCCCGGATCCCGGAGAATAAGGCTGTGGCTTTTGTGGGAAGGGATTATGAGTGTCCTTTAGTCCATGATAGAGGTTTTTGTAACCCATATGACGTACAAGGGGCGGTTTAAAGAGTCCCGCATCATTTCACGGTATAGGCTTGCTTCGCTTATTCATCTTGTGGTAGAGCTTCCTTGTTGGTATTACTGGATTGTGGGGCCACAGGGAACTTTATGGACATTGGGTTGGCCGAGTCTTTGATGGTTCCCTGTGTGATGAAGAAACAACCTGAACCGGTGAGGGCTATTGACGGCACGGAGCTAACTTCTGGGTCGATTGTTCGACAAACCGAACCTTTGTTGATGACATTCGATAATGGGCACTCTGAGACGGTCTGTTTCGATCTGATTGCCGCACCGGCCTTTGGGGTGGTACTAGGGGTACCCTGGTTACAGGCCCATAATCCCAGAATCGATTGGGCGCGGAGGCTGGTTACGCTTGATTCGGAGTATTGTCTTCTTCACTGTTATTGTGAGGCAACTGATTGGGTGTCTCCGTTGTCTTGTGCAGCGAGTGGTTGCAATCAGAACGGTTTGCCTCCTTCGTTTGTAGCATATAAGGAGGTGTTTGATAAGGACCAGGCGTGTGTATTGCCACCACACAGGGCTTTTGATTGCCGTATTGATTTGGTTCCGGGGGCCATTTTGCCCTGTAGTAGGGTTTATGCGTTGTCGGAGCCAGAGGAGAAACATCTACGGCAGTATTTGGATGCGATGTTAAAGAAAGGGTTTATTCAGCCTTCTTCTTCGCCTGTGTCTTCTTCCATATTTTTTATACCGAAGAAGGAGGGTGATCTTCGCTCTTTTGTGGACTACAGAGCGTTGAATAAGGTCACAATAAAGAACAAGTACCCATTACCTCTTATACCGGTGTTGTTAGACCAGCTGCGACATGCCAAGGTGTTCACAAAGCTTGATTTAAGAGGTGCTTACCATCTCGTTCGCGTCCGCGAGGGCGACGAATGGAAAACGGCGTTCCGTACTAAGTTTGGTTTGTTTGAATATTGTGTTATGCCTTTTGGTTTGTGTAACGCCCCTGGCGCTTTTCAGTTTTTTATAAATGAGGTTTTGCGTGTGTTTTTGGATGTCAGTGTGATTGTTTACATTGATGATATTTTGGTTTTTCCCCGTCCTTTGAGGAACATGATGCTCATGTTTCGCAGGTTTTGTCTAAGTTGTTGGAACACCGTTTATTTGTCAAGCTTGATAAATGCTCTTTCAGTGCGACACATGTTGAGTTTTGGGATTCCTGATATCTGCGGATCGTATAAAGATGAATCCCCGGAAGATCGAGGCTATTGTTAACTGGCCCATACCCACATGTGTTAAGGATATACAGGTGCTACTTGGTTTCGCCAACTTCTACAGGCGTTTTATCAGTCATTTCTCTGACATTGTTTCGCCTATGACTTCATTGTTGAAGAAGGGAGTGGTGTTTGAGTGGACGCCTGCGGCTCAGTTGGCTTTGGAAAGATTGATTGGGCTTTTTACATCTGCTCCTGTGTTGATGCATCCTGATCCTGCTCTTCCGTTTTATGTAGAGGCGGATGCGTCCCAGCTAGCCGTTGGAGGCGTGTTGTCTCAGCGTGACAATGAATCTTGGTTGATGCATCCAATTGCGTATTTTTCAAAGAAACTACTACCTGTTGAGCAGAATTATACAATAGCCGAAAGGGAACTATTGGCCATAAAGCTGTCTTTTGAGGAATGGCGCCATTATCTTTGGGGGGCTCGTCACCCCATTACCATCTATACGGATCACAAGAACTTGAAGTTTTTCCGGTCCGCTAGGGCTTTAACTCCCAGACAGATGAGATGGGTGCTATTCTTTAATGAATACGATTTTACCATCACGTATAGGCCAGCTGCTCAACAGGGGAAATCTGATGCATTATCTCTGATTTATGCGGATCCGTCACAAGGAAACAAGACGGAGGAGTCCTGTTTTATGATTCCTGGTGATAAGATAGTTGGTGGTGCTTCCATCGATGATTTCATGGTTAAAGTGCAGGATGAAATGAAGCAGTTGGATCTGGCTCGGTGGTTGTCGGAACCTGGAATGACGTTAAAGGACGGGTTATTGTATCAGACAAAGAAGTTGTTTGTGCCCCCCGAATTGCGTACACTGGTTCTTACATATTGTCATTCATCATCCTTGGTTGGGCATCCCGGGGTCAATAAGACCAAAGAGCTGTGTATGCGTTGGTTTTGGTGGAAGTCTCTGGCCCATGATGTACAGGTATTTGTGGCCTCATGCCCGGTGTGTGCTGTTAGTAAGTCCTCACCCATGTCTCCGTCTGGGTTGTTGCACCCATTGCCAGTGCCTCCTTCCCCCTGGCATACGGTCAGTATGGACTTTGTGACCGATTTGCCGCTTGATTCAGGGTTTACGGCCATTTTAGTTGTTGTGGATTTATTCACAAAAATGGCTCACTTTGTTCCTTTGCCAGGGTTACCTACATCTAGGGAATTGGCTGATGTGTTTATGGCCCAAGTGATCCGACTGCATGGGGTTCCTACAGCCATAGTATCAGATAGAGGGGCACAGTTTGTTTAACATTCTTGGACTGCCCTGTGTCAATCATTAAAGATGGAAATACGTTTGTCAACAGCTTACCATCCAAAAAGCGACGGGCAAACAGAACGTACCAATCAAACCATGGAGCAGTATTTGCGCTGTTTGCTAACGTCACTGACGGGCAGTTGGGCACAAGCCCTTCCTGTGGCTGAGTTTGTATATAATAACAGCATGCACTCGGCTTTAGGTATGTCACCGTTTTATTGTTCAATGGGGTTCCATCCCAAGACAATTCCTATTCAGCCATCTGAGAGGGTACCAGCAGTGGATTCCCTGAGTAGGAGTTTGATTGACATCTGGAAGAAAGCCCAACAGCAATTATTAGAGTCCAAAAAAGCCATGAAAGTACAGGCAGATAGGCATAGACGGCCAGCTCCACTGTATGCAGTTGGGGATAGAGTTTGGTTATCAACGAAGAATCTGAAGTTGCCAGGACCATGAAAATTACAACCTCGGTTTGTAGGTCCCTTTCCTGTCCAGAAGGTAGTGAATCCAGTTGCGATCAGGTTGGCTTTACCGGTTAAGTATGGTATTCATCCTGTATTTCACACCTCTCTGTTGAAGCCATACGTCACCACTTCTCAAGAGTTGCCACCTCCTCCTCCCGTTTTAATAGATGATAACGTGGAGTATGAGGTTAAAACTGTTTTGAATTCCAAGCGGATGAAGGGACGGTTGTATTATCTAATTGACTGGAAGGGTTATCCCCCAGAGGATCGTTCTTGGGTTCCTGCAAATAGGGTTCATGCTGCCCGGTTGGTTCGTCTGTTTCATCGCCTGCACCCTGGGAATCCAAGGCCTGTAGAGAGGCTTTCGGGAGGGGGTACTGTTGGGGTTCAAGGGGGCCTGGGTCCCTCTGTCTAGTTCCCCGTTAGTGATTCATCCTTAAAAGTGCCAAGTGCATATGTGAATTTATGGATGCTCCCTAGGGCTTGCTTTAAAAGGGGGCTGCCAACAGGAAACAGGTGCTTGGTTTCTTTATTGGTCCCTTGCCGTGTGATTCCTGTTCCTGTGGTTCTACCTTGTTTCCCTTCCTTCGAGCTCCATTCCAGCGGTCTTTTCTAGTGCTGGGTTTTGACCCCCTTTTTCCCCTGCCCCCCACTGTGTTCCTATTCCCTTGGGCATTACTGAACCCTTTTATTGGGGACCTGTTTTTTGATCTTTGGTGACGTTCCAGGATTCGCGGCTGCTTTTCCTTGAGTTGTATCGTCCCGTAATTATCCCTTTTTTGTATCCAAACCATCTTGTTATGCGCATTGCTTGGGTGGTTTCACGAAGGAGCTGAATAACGGCCGTTTTTGCGCTACCTTCGTGTTCTTTTTTTAGATTGCAGGGTTTTTTTGGGTGTCTTTCATATTCCCTTGATACCATTTTTCCCCTGTCCCTTTTTTGTCCAAAGAATTGTGAATTCCACCCCCTTAGTCATTCTCGGTGTTTACCGAGGGGGCGTGGTTGGTCTGGGGTTACGCAAAGAAACAACCAATACGATTGCAGTGGAAGAATTCCTGTTTCGTATCAAGCTACACCCGTTTGTTATACGGGGTAAGCAGGGAGGTCGGTAGTTTGCGTGTGTACTTGGCACTGGTCATAGTAATAGGGGTGTATTTAATTTTGTCCCCTTCTTTCATTTTAGCGGTCTCGTCTGTGTCAAGCTGTCGGCTGCCAAGAAGCCAGAGGAGACGAGTTGTGTTCCCCAAGACCTTGGGTTCCCTTGTTTTGTTACCCACCTTCTCCTGGCGTCGTGTTCTCCACCATCCGTTTTGATTGCGGGTGTTGGGGGTCACGGTGAGGGCAGAGGATTGGGACGTTCTTCACTCCTGCGGTGTTGGGCCGGTCGGCATCGGAACACCTACTTGTAACTATTCTATGACCCTGCTCTGACCCTCACAGCAGGCTCATAGAATAGCTACAAGTAGGCCACAAAGGTCCTGGGAAAAAAAATTACACTGCAACAGAAAGCAAATTACAGATAAGGAAGCAGGTGCCAGACAGGAAGTTTAAATTCAGTGACACATTAATCAACCCCAAATTAATTCATGTCAGTTGAAGCAGGGCAGGTGTGCTTGCTTTCCCCCCCCCATAATCTACAGTGATGAACCAGAAATTAATTTATGTCAGTTGAAGCAGGGTAGGTGTGCTTGCTTTTCCCCCCCATGATCTACAGTGATGAATCAGAGGGTGGCAGTGATGTACCAGAGGGTGGCAGTGGTGAAACAGAGGGTGCTGTGAACCTGTGATGATGAACCAGACGTAGAAACAACAAAGTCGCAACCGTTGCGAGCCGACAAGTACGTTCGCAATTGCGAACTGGTACAAAACCCTTGCGAACTGGCAGAAACCCTTGCGAACACAAAAAAAATCTGCAAATTCGCGAGAGTTCGCGGATTTTGCGGATTGCAAATTCGCAAATACGCAAATTCGCGAACACTAGATTCGCAAAATTTGCCCATGCTTAGTCTTCTCATTTTCCGGCGGCAAACCTTCTCGTAGTGCCCTATTATACCACAGAACATGCATTTGGCTCGGAACGCCGGACATCTTTTGTCGTGGGCCGCATGGGCCTGGCTTCCGCACCAGTAGCATGTGCTCGTGCTTTCTCTGTTCTGCTTCCTTTGCTGCATGGGTTTCCCTGTCCACCTGTTCGGTCCTTTGCTTTCTGCCGTCGTGGCTTCGTACCTTCCTGTTGGTTCTGCATCATTCACTTTGTTTACCATGGGTCTCAGCACCTGATCCCTTTTTGCTGCGTCTGTGCATCTTTTTGACAATTCAGCCTTTTTCACCATGGCTATCACGTCCTTAAGCGTGGCGTCGCCGTTCACCCATAATTTATCTTGGACAATCTTATTGGTGGTGTGCATGACTAACTGGTCCTTTATGAATTCGTCATGCAAAACGCCTAATTTACACGTTATTGCTAGCTTCCTTAGCGCAGCCACATAGTCATCAATTGATTCGCAGCCTCCTGTTTTCTCTGCTGGAAATTGTATCTATCAATGGATGTGCTCACTGCTGGCCGATAGTGGTTATTCAGATCTTCTATTGCATGTCTGAATGCGTCATCGTCTGTAGCTGGTCTGGGCGTGGGCACAAGGTTCTGGAATACCCTGATACCTTCCGGGCCTAAGTTGTGCAGAAGTATCCTCCTCTTCCTTTTACTCGGGAAGGCTTCTCCGTTCTCATCCTCCAGGGCTTCTAGGTAGTTCATGAAATACTCTCTCCAATCCTCCCATTTCATCAATGGCTCTCCTGGTTTGGGTAAAAACGGGATCGGCGTCGTGAGTGACGATGCCTGCGCGCTCATTTAGTCGCGTCTTTCTGGTTCCGCCCCCTGGCCTCTCGGGCTGCCCAGGGCGCTTGCTCCCGCTCCGTGCGCTTGGTCCTGCTGGGGGCCTCCTGTGCCTCCGTCTCTGTTCCTCGCTGTCTCCGCCAGGGCCTCTCTATGGTGGGGCGCTCCTTCTGGGCTGTTCTCTCCTGGCTGTCTCTTCCTCTGGATGGTCTATGTGGGTGCTAAGGGGTTCCCTGTCTGGCTGGTCGCCCTGGTTCCTTCTGCCCCCCAGGTATCTGGTGCCGATTTGTCCCTTCTGTTGTTCTTCTGCTCGGTCCTGAGCCACTGCCACAATCTCCTGCTGCCTCCTGTGACTTGGTTCCTTCTTGCTCCCACTGTGTCCTCGTGGTGGCCCTCTGGTTTCTGTTTGTACCTCTCCTTCCTGTGCTGGGTTCCTGTCCTGCAGATTTCTTTTTTTTCTGCTCTTCTACAGACCTCCCAGCCTCGTTGCCACTGTAATAATGCTATCCATGCCTGTATAAATAACCACAGGGGCCGGTTGAGGGTGTGAACACAGATTTATTCGAATTATTAGCAGCATTGGTATTGGAATTATTATTGGTATTGGTATTGGTGTTGGTGGTGGTATTGGTGGTGGTGGTGGTATTGGTGGTGGTGGTATTGGTGATGGTGGTGGTATTGGTGGTGGTGTCTGGTGGTGGTGCTATTGGTATTGACAGTGGTAGTATTGATGGTGTTAATGGTGGTGGTATTGGTGGTGGTGGCATTGGTATTGGTGGTATTGCTGGTATTGGTGGTGGTGGTATTGGTGGTGGTAGTATTGGTGGTGATATTGTGGTATATTGGTGGTGGTATTGCTGGTGGTGGTGGTGGTACTGGTATTGGTGATGGTATTGGTATTGTTGGTGGTGGTGGTATTGGTGGTGCTGGTATTGGTGGGGGTGCTGGTATTGGTGGTGGTGGTATTTGGTGGTATTTGTGGTGATGGTGGTATTGGTGGTGGTGGTGGTGACATTGCTGGTGGTATTAGTATCGGTGGTGGTGGTATTGGTGGTGGTGGCATTGGTATTGGTGGTGGTTTTGGTGATGATATTGTGGTGTATTTGTGGTGGTATTGCTCGTGGTGGTGGTTGTATTGGTGGTGGTGGTATTGGTGGTGGTGCTGGTATTAGTGGTGGTGCTGGTATTGGTGGTGGTATTGGTGGTGGGGTTATTGTTGGCGGTGGTATTGGTGGTGGTTAAGGTATTGGTGGTAAGGGTATTGGTGATGTTGGTATTGGTGATATTGGTGGTGGTGGTGGTGGTATTGGTGGTGGTGGCACTGGTGTTATTGGTGGTTGTCCTATTGGTGGTGATGGTGGTCGTGTTGGTGGTGGTATTGGTGGCATTATTGGTATTGGTAGTGGTGGTATTGGTAATGGTGGTGGTGGTGGTATTGGTAGTGTTTGGTATTAGTGGTGGTGGTAGTATTGGTGGTAGTGGTATTGGTGGTGGTGGTAGTATTGGTGGTGGTGGCATTGGTGGTATTGGTGGCAGTGGTATTGGTGGTGGTATTGGTGGCAGTATTGGTATTGGTGGTGGTGGTACTGGTATTGGTGGTTGTATTTGTATTGGTGGTGGTGGTATTGATGGTGGTGCTGTTATTGGTGGTGATGTATTGGTGGTGGTGGCATTGGAGGTGCTGGTATTGGTGGTGGTGGTACTGGTACTGATACTGGTGATGGTGGTGGTGGCATTGGTATTGATCTTATTGGTGGTGGTTGTGGTTTTTGTGGTGGTGGTATTGGTGCTGCTATTTCTGCTTGTGGTGGTGGTATTGGTGATGGTATTGGTGGTGCTATTGGTGGTGATGATGGTATTGGTGGTGGTGGTGTTAGTGCTGGTGGTGGTATTGGTATTGGTGGTGGTATTGGTGGTGGCATTGATGGTATTGGTAGTGGTGCTACTGGTATTGGTGGTATTGGTGGTGGTATTGGTGATGGTGGTGGTGGGGTATTGGTAGTGGTATTGGTATTGGTGGTCATTGTACTGGTATTGGTGGTGGTATTGGTATTGGTGGTGGTGGTATTGGTGGTGGTGGTGGTGGTATTAGTGCTGCTATTGGTGGTGGTATGGATGGTAGTGGTCATATTGGTGGTGGTGGTATTGGTGGTGGTGCTACTGGTATTGGCGGTGGTACTGGTATTGGTGGTATTGGTGATGGTATTGGTGGCGGTGGTATTGGTGGCAGTCTTGGTATTGGTGGTGGTGGTACTGATATTGGTGGTTGTATTTGTATTGGTGGTGGTGGTATTGATGGTCGTGCTGGTATTGGTGGTGGTGGTATTGGTGGTGCTGGTATTGGTGGTGATGGTACTGGTACTGATACTGGTGATGGTGGTGGTGGCATTAGTATTGATGGTATTGGTGGTGGTTGTATTATTTGTGGTGGTAGTATTGGTGCTGGTATTGGTGCTGCTATTGCTGGTTGTGGTGGTGGTATTGGTGGTATTGGTGATGGCATTGGTGGTGCTATTGGTGGTGATGATGGTATTGGTGGTGGTGGTGTTAGTGCTGGTGGTAGTATTGGTATTGGTGGTGGTATTGGTGCTGGTATAGATGGTGGTGGCATTGGTGGTATTAGTGGTGGTGCTACTGGTACTGGTGGTGATACTGGTATTGGTGGTATTGGTGGTGGTATTGGTGATAGTATTGGTGATGGTGGTGGTGGGGTATTGGTAGTGGTATTGGTATTGGTGGTCATTGTACTGGTATTGGTGGTGGTATTGCTGGTGGTGGTATTGGTGGTGGTGGTGGTGGTAGTGCTGATATTGGTGGTGGTATGGATGGTAGTGGTCATATTGGTGGTAGTGGTATTGGTGGTGGTGCTACTGGTATTGGCGGTGGTACTGGTATTGGTGGTATTGGTGGTATTGGTGATGGTATTGGTGGTGGTATTGGTGGTGGTATTGGGGCTAGTATTGGTGGTTCTTGTATTGGTGGTGGTATTGGTGGTGGTTTTGGTGGTGGTGCTGGTATTAGTGATGGTATTTGTGGTATTGGTGATCGTGGTATTGGTGTTGGTGGTATTGGTTGTGGTGGTATTGGTATTGGTGATGGTATTTGTGGTGGTCGTATTGGTGATTGTGGTATTGGTGGTGGTGTTGGTTTTGGTGGTGCTATTGGTGATGGTGGTGGTGGTGTTGGTGGTGGTATTGGTGTGTATATTGGTGTTGGTGATATTGGTTATGGTAGTGGTGGTACTGGTGGTACTGGTGCTAATGGTGGTGGTGGTATTGGTGGTGGTGGTGTTGTCGTTGTTAATAAAATAGGTTTTTGAAAACTCGTCAGGTGGCTTTAGTGCAGATGACATGTAACACAGATGTGCTGTTGTCAGCTTCATCCCATTAGCACATGATTATGTGGTACGTGGAATTCACATGACTTAATTTGCTAATTATTTCTAAATCCATTTTAATTGGGGGGTTGAAAAAGACACTAGATATTGGTGGTATTGGTATTGGTGGTGGTATTGGTGGTGGTATTAGTGGTGGTGGTATTGGTGGTGGTGGTGTTTTCAACTAAATAATAGGTCCCATGTAAGAACTGAAGTAAAGGGCCTGTAGCCATGGCTGGGAGACTACAAATGAAGACAAGGCCGTACTAAGGAGGGACTAACAAGCCTACCGACGAACCTGAAGGCAGCATTTACGAAAGACAATTACACGAGCCAATGAAAAATATGGGTGGAGAGTGGGCGCAACTTCTCTCCCATACTTTACTACAGCAGTCACAACCTAAAAAGTACCTTGAGAAGCATGATGCCAGTGGAAGGACACTGCCACCAACTAAAAACTGTACTTGGACCAAGGTCCAAGGAACAGCAAAGGAAAGAAGAAGTGAAATATGATGATGTGTCCCTAATGTTGCTGACCAGTGAGAAGCAAGAAAATAATAGTGATTGTGAAGCTAACAAATGTTAAGTAATAAGTGGGCTATAAGCCCCTTTTGACATTTTTTTTTAATTGCAAAAGATTTTGAAAGTGATATGCAGGGGAAACCTAAAAAGTAACCCTGGTTAACAGGAAAATATTTTTTGGTCTCAAAAAACACATATTTCTAAAGCAGTCCCTGGCACTCAAGGGAATTATTTTATTCCTGGATGTTCCCATTGTAAAATGGAAAAAGGCTGTCACTCAGAGTAATTTTCTTTTTTTGTTAAACCTTTTTATAGTGTTATAAATAATATGGAATCAGCACCCATCTAAGAAGTATTCTTTGGCAGTCTCTATTGTCCTCAATATATATAAAAGTGCAAGATCTTTTAATAAATAGGTCCAGACTGTTACACAATTTCTTATTCAAATTCTTTATTGTGGTAATCCAAGACAGGAAAAAATCCAAGAACACATGTGGATTTCCCTTCTTAGCCGACGCGTTTCGTCTCAAACACTGAGACTTCTTCAGGGCTCAAACATCAGTATTAGTCAAAAACCAGTACAGCAAAGTGAGATTCCTTGGGAATGGCAGGTTATAGTGATTTCTCTTGGTCTTGGAAGAATGTATTTAGATAACTTGTACAAGTTAAGGAATAGCTGTCTGTATCGTGCCTATTTGGATGCTGTTCGACCGGTGATTCGTGACTTTCCCTTGGCTACCATGCCTATTTCTGCATAACAAGGCAAAGTGCGATATAGGAAGCTATTCCTTAACTTGTACAAGTTATCTAAATACCTTCTTCCAAGACCTGCCATTCTCAAGGAATCTCACTTTGCTGAACTGATTTTTGACTAATACTGATGTTTGAGCCCTGAAGAAGTCTCAGTGTTTGAGACGAACGGGTCAGCTAAGAAGGGAAATCCACATGTGTTCTTGGATTTTTTCCTGTCTTGGATTACCACAATAAAGAATGTGAATAAGAAATTTTGTAACATTCCAGACATATTTATTACAAGATCTTGCACTTTTATATATATTGAGGACAATAGAGACTGCCAAAGAATACTTCTTAGATGGGTGCTGATTCCATATTATTTATTGCATTTTTTGGGCTTTGCCCTTGAAAGAACAGACGGGGTTGTGTTCCTTGGATTCAAAAGCACCATCGCCATAACTTTCAAGCCACAGGTGGAAGCAGGTGCTGTGTTGTTTTGCCTCAACCCTTGCTTTTTGAAATAACTTTTTATAGTGTTTTAAACATTTAAAGTGCATTACAATTTGTTGTTGTGTATGATTACATATAAATAGAGTTGGAAATCAATTCACATATGCAGTACAACAATTGCAAACAGATGCTTTGGGGACTGACATTGTGATGACATACAGAAGCGGATGTTACCCACTGTGTGAGTCTGTCCTTTTGCAGTTATGCCCTCTAGTGGGGTATATAAAGTAAGAGGCACATTAGGGGGAAATAACTATAGTTGGAGGAGGATGACCAACTATGAACTCGGGGACACATTGTGGAGGGTCAATAGGTAGAGGTGGTGTGGGTGGGTGGATATGTGCATTTTGCAAGTGTTCTTGTTCATGGGGTTGTGGGCGAAGGTGAGGTGTGGTCTGGAAAAGTCACAGGGAGAGCTGCCCATGGCGACCACTCATGAGTGCTGTGTAGGGGACTCTGAGGAGGGGTTCTACTTGCGACTGCGAGGTGGGGTAAGGTCAATATGGTGCCTCGGGGGATCGCATGGTATAGTGGAGGCCTGGGTATTTTCGATTGTGTGCAGGAAGCTCTGGAGGAGCATGGCCCGCACAGTGGAAATGCCGTTCTTGCGCATTCCTCATATCTTTTAGTCACTCTGATTGAAGTTGGTCAATGACTGACGTGGACTAGCCAACTTCACCCCTACTGTGTGCTAATGTATGCTATAGTAGGGGGAAGAACAATGGATTAAGAGGGCTGGCTAAAGCCTCTATAAGTGATCAAGGTCCAGGAAGGACTGAAACGCGTCATGGCTGACTAATTTGGAATAAACAAACAACTTTGCACAGAAACGTGGTCCGTGCCTGATTTCAAGTTCCGGTAACGAGATTCGAAGGAGCAGGTTTCGAAACAATATATATATATATATATATATATATTTCACTCCGAGAATGCCGGAAGGGCTTGTGAGGCTGTCTGGGCGGTCCGAGTACCGGAGCCGGCGCTCCGTGAAAATCCACTCCTAAGGTTCTCCTCGTTTCCAAAGAACCACTCGGACACCTCAAGTGCTTCAGCTTAGTTTAATTTTAACAACAGGAAAAACGACGCGTTTCGGGGATGAACCCTTGATCACGCTCGTAGTTACAATCTGAATGTTTATCTGAATGTTTAAATACATTCAGATAAACAACACCTCACGTGATTTTAGTCAACAACTGTGGCGGCCATCTTATAACCTGCAAGTTCAGCATGATTCTATGCATTCTAACAAGTACTGGTAAATGACATTTTTATCTAATAGTGTCAGCCTATTGTATCCAATGAGTGATAATACTGCATGGAAAAGCGGAATAAATCCTGCTGCATTTTGGATATTAGTAACGTTTATATCTTTCAAAGTCTCGCCCAAGTGGGCTGGCAGAGAGTTGAGGTCTCGCCCCAGTGGGCTAGTTACCAGTTCGTATGTCATCTACATTCCAGCATATTAATTACATGTTCATGAAACTTTTGGCCTTGATCTTCTAACCATCAGTTGTCCTTATAAGTGATAGTGCCCATAATCAATCTGTAATTAAAAAGATTAAAAACATGACATAAATACTATTGTAGCAAACTGTATTCAGACCAAACAGTATATCAATCATTCATGTAAATGAATTGCCAGCTCTTCACTAATATTCAGCCCATTAGGGGCAAGACTTTCGAGCTCAACAATGTATCTTGATTCCAATTTGCGCATTGACAATTCTCGATTCCCACCTCTCATACCCAGATCGACACTGTCAATCACCACCAATCGCACCTGATTCTCATCACTGTAATGAAATTCTGCAAAGTGACGAGAAACAGGGTACTGCTTGGTCTTGTTTTTGATAGCCCTTAAGTGCTCCAGCACACGCTTTTTTGCCTCATGCTTCGTGCTGCCTATATACCATTTCTGACAAGGACAAATGAGTACATATATACAGTATGTGGTGGTGCAAGTCAGATTCTTTTTTATCACAAATTCTCTATTGTGATTGGGTATAGGCAGAGTCTGGCAGTCTGTGCTATTCTTGCAGGCTTTACATTTTTTACAACAGCGAAAACCAGCCGGTCTTCTACTGTTGGACACATCCCTCGATCTTACATGGTTGTGACTTAGTTCATCCTTTAAGCTCTTACTTTTTTTGAAAGTAATTTGAGGATTACTACTCAGATTGGTGCTTAAGTGAGTGTCAGTTAACAACACATGCCAGTGTTTTTTTAAAATGTGTCTTACAGTATTTGCCTGCCCTGAAAAAGTGGTGATGAATCTCACAGTGTCCTCATCTTTATTCTCTTGCACTTTTGGATACAGTAGGTCATTCCTTTGTAAAGATTTAACCCTGAGTTTTGCTTTGTTGATGATATTTTTACTATAGCCTCTCTCAAGGAATCTTTTACACATGATATCTTGTTCAATTTCGAAAGATGAGTCATCGCTACAATTTCTTTTAGCCCGCAGCAATTCCCCGTAGGGGATACTGCGTATCAAATTGGAGGGGTGGCTGCTGTCAGCATACAGGATACTGTTCCCGGCCGTGATTTTCCGGTACAGTTTGGATGTAATCATCCCATCCTTTACCTCAACCATAACATCTAGAAATTCTATAGATTTACTACTGATGTTGCTGGTGAATTGTAGATTTAGATTGTTGTTGTTCAACTTGGCTACAAAGGATGCTGCTTCCTCTTCTGTGCCCCTCCAAATGAAAAAAATGTCATCGATATAGCGCAGCCACAGGGTAATGTTGGAAAATTCGGCCATCTCCATGGCAACCCGCTCCTCCCACCAGCCCATGAAAAGATTCGCGTAACTGGGGGCGAAGCAGGTTCCCATGGCCGTACCCTGTGACTGTCTATAGATGTCCTCATCAAAATAAAAGAAATTGTTGGTTAAACAGACTTCGATCATTTTTAACAGCATTTGCGAGTGATGGTAATAGGTGATAGATCTCGTTTTAAAGAAATGCTGAATAGCTTCTAGCCCAAGCTCATGTTTTATGCATGTGTACAGACTGCTAACGTCCAGTGAGACCAGAAGATAATCTTTCTCCCAGTGCACCCCATCAATTACCGTCAAGAAGTGTGTTGTATCTTTTAGGTAAGAGGGCAATGCAACAACGTATGGTCTTAAGAAGAAATCAATAAACCTGGAAGTGTTCTCCAACAGGGATCCTATTGAGGAAACTATGGGTCTTCCCGGAGGGTCTGCCATGCTTTTATGAAGTTTTGGGAGTAAGTATAAGACAGGGATTCTGGGGTGAGCGCAGTACAAGTATTTATATTCACCCTCCTCCAGTAATCCTCTGTCTAACCAGTCTGTTAGTAGGCTTCTATACTTAATATAAGATCCCAATACTTCAGTCATATTGCTTCTGGAATAACATTTCTTATCACTCAACTGTCTCTGACCTTCAGCTATATACTTCTGTTTATCCTGAATGACCACATTGCCACCCTTATCCGATTGTCGGATGACAATGCTGGAATCATTTTTCAAATCCATAAGTGCATTTGCTTGTGATTCGGTTAGGTTCTTCTTGTCCCATGGTGTCTTAACATATCTTATGTTTTTCAGGTCTTTTAAGACACCTCTCTCAAAAATGTCAATTGCTTCACTTTGGACATTGGGGAGGAAAATCGACTTTGGCTTGAAAGTACTGCCCGGATTTCCACTCATATCCTCTACCCATCCTTCCCAATCAGGAGTTTGATCAGAAGTCATTTCCAATCTGTCTTGGGTGGGATATATTTCATTCAGTAAGTCAATATCACCCACATCAATAGTACTTATAGTGTTAGAATTACTCACGTTTCGTGGATTTCGTACTGCAGTGTTGAACCATTTCTTCAACTTGAGTTTGCGGGAGAACAAGAAGAGGTCAATCCTAGTTTGGGCATAGTTCAAATTGGATGAAGGACAAAAGGATAAACCAAGTGCTAGCGTATCTTCTTCTGCTTTAGAGAGTGGTCTCTCAGATAAATTCACCACTGTCATACTTTCTGAGTGCGGCTCCTGGTATCCATTCCCATGGGAGTTCTTCTTTCGTTTGTTCCTCCTCCGTTTTGCTTGCCTGTTCCTCTGGTTTTTCCTCTGGTTCCTCGACCGCGCCCTCTCTGAGCCCCTCCATCCTGATGGTGTTCTGTCCGGTTTTGGCTCATGACTTGGAATTGCAATAAAAAATTATTCGATTTCTTTTGATGTTTAGGTGTGGCTTCTTGATTTATTGCTGATGTGGACGCATCTGACAGGTTTCCATCTGACACATCGCTCTCCGTTATATCTTCAGTAGGTGTAGGGACTCCTGTCTGCGGGGCATTAGATTTGTCCCTCTTTTCGAAGAGATGATCATATTTGCGATGAAATGTCAGTGTTCTTCCCGCCTGATAATCCTTGTAGTCTCTTAGAAACTTTCGCTGTTTTTTAGCTGTTATTTCCTCTTCCCACTTGTCCACTTTTTTCATCAAGTTGGTCATATGTTCCTCCAAGGCTTCCTTGCTGATGATTTTGCTTATTTCCTCCAATGTTTTATCTATTTCAACGACCAACTTAGCACGGTCCTTGATCGTATATTTAACAAGGATCTGCATCATGGTCATAGAACAGGCTGCGGAATTATTTTGCCATTCATCCAGCATTTCTTCGTCTGGGTTTTCGTTCGATTCCCACCTACGAAAACCCAGACGAAGAAATGCTGGATGAATGGCAAAATAATTCCGCAGCCTGTTCTATGACCATGATGCAGATCCTTGTTAAATATGCGATCAAGGACCGTGCTAAGTTGGTCGTTGAAATAGATAAAACATTGGAGGAAATAAGCAAAATCATCAGCAAGGAAGCCTTGGAGGAACATATGACCAACTTGATGAAAAAAGTGGACAAGTGGGAAGAGGAAATAACAGCTAAAAAACAGCGAAAGTTTCTAAGAGACTACAAGGATTATCAGGCGGGAAGAACACTGACATTTCATCGCAAATATGATCATCTCTTCGAAAAGAGGGACAAATCTAATGCCCCGCAGACAGGAGTCCCTACACCTACTGAAGATATAACGGAGAGCGATGTGTCAGATGGAAACCTGTCAGATGCGTCCACATCAGCAATAAATCAAGAAGCCACACCTAAACATCAAAAGAAATCGAATAATTTTTTATTGCAATTCCAAGTCATGAGCCAAAACCGGACAGAACACCATCAGGATGGAGGGGCTCAGAGAGGGCGCGGTCGAGGAACCAGAGGAAAAACCAGAGGAACAGGCAAGCAAAACGGAGGAGGAACAAACGAAAGAAGAACTCCCATGGGAATGGATACCAGGAGCCGCACTCAGAAAGTATGACAGTGGTGAATTTATCTGAGAGACCACTCTCTAAAGCAGAAGAAGAGACGCTAGCACTTGGTTTATCCTTTTGTCCTTCATCCAATTTGAACTATGCCCAAACTAGGATTGACCTCTTCTTGTTCTCCCGCAAACTCAAGTTGAAGAAATGGTTCAACACTGCAGTACGAAATCCACGAAACGTGAGTAATTCTAACACTATAAGTACTATTGATGTGGGTGATATTGACTTACTGAATGAAATATATCCCACCCAAGACAGATTGGAAATGACTTCTGATCAAACTCCTGATTGGGAAGGATGGGTAGAGGATATGAGTGGAAATCCGGGCAGTACTTTCAAGCCAAAGTCGATTTTCCTCCCCAATGTCCAAAGTGAAGCAATTGACATTTTTGAGAGAGGTGTCTTAAAAGACCTGAAAAACATAAGATATGTTAAGACACCATGGGACAAGAAGAACCTAACCGAATCACAAGCAAATGCACTTATGGATTTGAAAAATGATTCCAGCATTGTCATCCGACAATCGGATAAGGGTGGCAATGTGGTCATTCAGGATAAACAGAAGTATATAGCTGAAGGTCAGAGACAGTTGAGTGATAAGAAATGTTATTCCAGAAGCAATATGACTGAAGTATTGGGATCTTATATTAAGTATAGAAGCCTACTAACAGACTGGTTAGACAGAGGATTACTGGAGGAGGGTGAATATAAATACTTGTACTGCGCTCACCCCAGAATCCCTGTCTTATACTTACTCCCAAAACTTCATAAAAGCATGGCAGACCCTCCGGGAAGACCCATAGTTTCCTCAATAGGATCCTGTTGGAGAACACTTCCAGGTTTATTGATTTCTTCTTAAGACCATACGTTGTTGCATTGCCCTCTTACCTAAAAGATACAACACACTTCTTGATGGTAATTGATGGGGTGCACTGGGAGAAAGATTATCTTCTGGTCTCACTGGACGTTAGCAGTCTGTACACATGCATAAAACATGAGCTTGGGCTAGAAGCTATTCAGCATTTCTTTAAAACGAGATCTATCACCTATTACCATCACTCGCAAATGCTGTTAAAAATGATCGAAGTCTGTTTAACCAACAATTTCTTTTATTTTGATGAGGACATCTATAGACAGTCACAGGGTACGGCCATGGGAACCTGCTTCGCCCCCAGTTACGCGAATCTTTTCATGGGCTGGTGGGAGGAGCGGGTTGCCATGGAGATGGCCGAATTTTCCAACATTACCCTGTGGCTGCGCTATATCGATGACATTTTTTTCATTTGGAGGGGCACAGAAGAGGAAGCAGCATCCTTTGTAGCCAAGTTGAACAACAACAATCTAAATCTACAATTCACCAGCAACATCAGTAGTAAATCTATAGAATTTCTAGATGTTATGGTTGAGGTAAAGGATGGGATGATTACATCCAAACTGTACCGGAAAATCACGGCCGGGAACAGTATCCTGTATGCTGACAGCAGCCACCCCTCCAATTTGATACGCAGTATCCCCTACGGGGAATTGCTGCGGGCTAAAAGAAATTGTAGCGATGACTCATCTTTCGAAATTGAACAAGATATCATGTGTAAAAGATTCCTTGAGAGAGGCTATAGTAAAAATATCATCAACAAAGCAAAACTCAGGGTTAAATCTTTACAAAGGAATGACCTACTGTATCCAAAAGTGCAAGAGAATAAAGATGAGGACACTGTGAGATTCATCACCACTTTTTCAGGGCAGGCAAATACTGTAAGACACATTTTAAAAAAACACTGGCATGTGTTGTTAACTGACACTCACTTAAGCACCAATCTGAGTAGTAATCCTCAAATTACTTTCAAAAAAAGTAAGAGCTTAAAGGATGAACTAAGTCACAACCATGTAAGATCGAGGGATGTGTCCAACAGTAGAAGACCGGCTGGTTTTCGCTGTTGTAAAAAATGTAAAGCCTGCAAGAATAGCACAGACTGCCAGACTCTGCCTATACCCAATCACAATAGAGAATTTGTGATAAAAAAGAATCTGACTTGCACCACCACATACTGTATATATGTACTCATTTGTCCTTGTCAGAAATGGTATATAGGCAGCACGAAGCATGAGGCAAAAAAGCGTGTGCTGGAGCACTTAAGGGCTATCAAAAACAAGACCAAGCAGTACCCTGTTTCTCGTCACTTTGCAGAATTTCATTACAGTGATGAGAATCAGGTGCGATTGGTGGTGATTGACAGTGTCGATCTGGGTATGAGAGGTGGGAATCGAGAATTGTCAATGCGCAAATTGGAATCAAGATACATTGTTGAGCTCGAAAGTCTTGCCCCTAATGGGCTGAATATTAGTGAAGAGCTGGCAATTCATTTACATGAATGATTGATATACTGTTTGGTCTGAATACAGTTTGCTACAATAGTATTTATGTCATGTTTTTAATCTTTTTAATTACAGATTGATTATGGGCACTATCACTTATAAGGACAACTGATGGTTAGAAGATCAAGGCCAAAAGTTTCATGAACATGTAATTAATATGCTGGAATGTAGATGACATACGAACTGGTAACTAGCCCACTGGGGCGAGACCTCAACTCTCTGCCAGCCCACTTGGGCGAGACTTTGAAAGATATAAACGTTACTAATATCCAAAATGCAGCAGGATTTATTCCGCTTTTCCATGCAGTATTATCACTCATTGGATACAATAGGCTGACACTATTAGATAAAAATATCATTTACCAGTACTTGTTAGAATGCATAGAATCATGCTGAACTTGCAGGTTATAAGATGGCCGCCACAGTTGTTGACTAAAATCACGTGAGGTGTTGTTTATCTGAATGTATTTAAACATGGTGGCACTTTGTAACTACGAGCGTGATCAAGGGTTCATCCCCGAAACGCGTCGTTTTTCCTGTTGTTAAAATTAAACTAAGCTGAAGCACTTGAGGTGTCCGAGTGGTTCTTTGGAAACGAGGAGAACCTTAGGAGTGGATATATATATATATATATATATATATATATATATATATATATATATATATATATATATTACCTACTGGCGGTCGCCAGTAGGTATATATAGTTAGGATTTTTTCTCTATGGGATTTTTGAAAATTCTATGTCTAATAACTTTGGCGTTTGTGGACGGAATTGGCTGAAATTTTCAGGAACATGGAACATTTTGTTTCTGAGCACCCCCTGACAATTTGGGAGGGTTTCATCAAGGGGGGGCCGAGAAAAAAGGGGGGTCCCAAAACGCGTTTTCCCATGTTAATTTCCATAGGGCGGTTGGCCTCACTTTTAGCTCGAACGGCTGAATGGATTTGCACGAAACTTGGCAAAATTGTAGGGACTGTTAGCCCGATGTGCCTTTGCTAGGTCTCAATATATGTGCTCCAGTGGATTTTGAGTAATTTAGGTTCAAAAAAAGATATATATCTGGGCGGAGCCTAACCACACATCTGATCTGATTGGCTGTCAGCACTTCATCCAAGAAGTGTTGACAGCCATCTTGGGACCAATATACATGATAGCACCTCATTAAAAAGCATTGTAGTTAATAGAGGGTTTTAGGACTTTAGTTACATTATAAATCATTTGTTGATGGTACCATACTCGTTTTAGGAATTGTGGTGGGTTCTAAGGTGATTTTACCATGTGAAAAAACCTTCTGCTGTGATATCATGAATATTGTTTGAAAGAAAACTAATATCTCATGATTTTCCCACAGTGGTTTGGAAGGGGATCTATAAGCTAAACTGAAAGCATATTTTCTGTAAATTCACATTATCTTTCTCAGTCATGTGAAAATGAAGTCTGACATTCTCAGTAAAACATGTACATCCAACAAGGACAGAGACTGTCAGTTGATTCCTTTGTGTTCTACTGCAGCCTCCTAGAGTGTTCTAAAGAACAACTAGAGCGCTAACAGTCCTACTTATTACAAAGGTATGGCACACCTGAAGCCATCTTGATTGGAATAAAGTGGTAACTCTTAAAACATTTAATTTAAAAAGAAACAACATGAGGGGGTATATTTTGCCATAGAAAGTATGATTAGTGCTGCAGAATGAAAAATTAGGGCACATTTTGAGTGACTTCTCAAATCCTTTTCTATTTCATTAAAACATTCTGACATGCAGTCTCCCAAAATGGCCACCAGAGACAAAAGAGCCCAAATGTAGCCCAAATATCACCCAGATGTAGCCCATGTATAGCCCAATGACAGAATGTCCCAGAGTGTTCTAAAGAACAACTAGAGCGCTAACAGTCCTACTTATTACAAAGGTATGGCACACCTGAAGCCATCTTGATTGGAATAAAGTGGTAACTCTTAAAACATTTAATTTAAAAAGAAACAACATGAGGGGGTATATTTTGCCATAGAAAGTATGATTAGTGCTGCAGAATGAAAAATTAGGGCACATTTTGAGTGACTTCTCAAATCCTTTTCTATTTCATTAAAACATTCTGACATGCAGTCTCCCAAAATGGCCACCAGAGACAAAAGAGCCCAAATGTAGCCCAAATATCACCCAGATGTAGCCCAAGTATAGCCCAATGACAGAATGTCCCAGAGTGTTCTAAAGAACAACTAGAGCGCTAACAGTCCTACTTATTACAAAGGTATGGCACACCTGAAGCCATCTTGATTGGAATAAAGTGGTAACTCTTAAAACATTTAATTTAAAAAGGAACAAAATGAGGGAGTATATTTTGCCATATGAATTATGATTAGTGCTGCAGAAAGAAAAATTAGGGCACATTTTGAGTGACTTCTCAAACTCTCTTCAATTTCATTAAAAAATTCTGACATACAGTCTCCCAAGATGGCCACCAGAGACAAAAGAGCCTAAATGTAGCCCAAATATCACCCAGATGTACCCCAAGTATAGCCCAATGACAGAATGTCCCAGAGTGCTCTAAAGAACAACTAGAGCGCTAACAGTCTTACTTATGACAAAAGTATGGCACACCAGAAGCCATCTTGATTGGAATGAAGTGGTAAGTCTGAAAACACTCAATTTAAAAAGGAACAACATGAGGGGGTTAATTTTGCCATAGAAAGTATGATTAGTGCTTCAGAAAGAAAAATTAGGGATCATTTTGAGTGACTTCTCAAATCCTCTTCTATTTCATTAAAAAAATTCTGACATGCAGACTGAAACATGCACTTTGAATACCAGCAGCAGACGTCCCTGGTGAGCAGTAGCTTTACTACAGTGATCTAATGTGCAACTAGAGTGCTAACATTCAGAATTTATGGCAAATGTGTGACACATCTGAATGCCTTCTTGATGGAACCAAAGTAAACAAGCATTGAAAATGCAATAGATCTCGCCCTCGTTTAAGTTAAAGCCATTCTGTTTGTAATGAGGTGGCTTTTTAGCTTTGCTTTTATTAGTGTTTTTTCAACTTTCATGTAAATAACATGCATCTGTATGCATTTAAGTATATGTATGCATGCATTTATGTTTGTATTTATATAGATATACAGATGATATATGTTTATATATGTATGTATATCTATATATTCACTGAAAAAACCATAGGCTATAGACCATATATAGTTAGGAATTAGCATTTACAAAACCTTGAAAATTCACTGAAAAAACCATAGGTTATAGACCATATATAGTTAGGAATTAGCATTTACAAAACCTTGAAAATTCACTGAAAAAACCATAGGTTATAGACCATATATAGTTAGGAATTCGCATTTACAAAACCTTATTTTACTCACACAAAACCATTGAAATTCCATATATAGTTAGTTGCACTAACTATATATAGCGCACCCGCAATCCACTGCTGATGATGTCACATATTACATCATTCATGACATGGTCAGTGACATCACTGATGACATCACTGATGACATCTCAAATGACATCACTGATGACATCACTGATGACAACATCCAGTGACTGTATGTTTCTGTAAAGTTAAAATATGTCTTACATATTGAAGAATGAGTGGATGTATAAGTGTCTGGATGAAGGATTTAGTAGGTGCATGACTGACTGTATGAGTGAGTGATTAAATGTGTCTCACTGAGTGCATGGGTTAGTGACTAAACTGTCTTAATTTGTGCATCATTATGTCTGTTGTTCTGTAAACTGTTGCATGTGTTGATAAGTAGCTATATGAGTAACTATATGGGTTATTGATTGGTTGCCCAAGTATTTGTATGGGAGACTGAGTGTGTGTGTGGGTGGCTGGGAGGTGTATGACTCTGTGCATAGATGTGTGAGCAGTTGATTCACTAGATGTATGGTTTCAAAAGTGCATGTGGAAACAGCTGTATGGGCGGTTGACTGTGTGCTTGAGTGTATTGGTGAGTGAATGGACATCTCAGTGCTACATGTCAAAGTAAGTACATATGTAAAACACAGTACATGTGAGAGTTGACATATATAAATAACTGTGCATAAGAGCCAGTGAATGTGTGAGTGGCTGTATGGATCATTGTGAACTTGTATCAGGGATTGTATAAGAGAGTAAATATGTGTTAGTATATGTTTGAATAAGTAAAGTTTGTATAACTGTATAGTTGAGGAAATGGAGGTGTGATTGATTCTTTGCATGACTGACTAGGTGTGTGAGTAACTCCATGGATGAGTGACAGTCTGTGAGTGTCTGTTTACACTGATTGTATCTAAGGTTATATTAGAGTCTGAAGAGGTTCATCGTATTATCACATGAATGATATCATCAGTGATGTGATCAGTAATGTCAAATGAGATGTCATCAGTGATGTCATTTGAGATGTCATCAGTGATGTCATTTGAGATGTCATCAGTGATGTCACTGACCATGTCATGAATGATGTAATATGTGACATCATCAGCAGTGGATTGCGGGTGCGCGATATATAGTTAGTGCAACTAACTATATATGGAATTTCAATGGTTTTGTGTGAGTAAAATAAGGTTTTGTAAATGCGAATTCCTAACTATATATGGTCTATAACCTATGGTTTTTTCAGTGAATTTTCAAGGTTTTGTAAATGCTAATTCCTAACTGTATATGGTCTATAACCTATGGTTTTTTCAGTGAATATATATATACATATATATATATATACATACATATATATATATATATATATATATATATATATATATATATACATATATATATATATATATATATATATATATATATATATATATATATATATATATATATATATATATATATATATATATATATATATATATATATATATATATATATATTCCACACTTCCTTCGTTTTCACAAAAGAATTTGGGCGCACACCTTCTGGATTTCCACAATCTGGTTTATTTCGATCTTTTTAGCATGAAAGCAGATGATCTACGCGTTTCGATGCTACAAGCATCTTGCTCACGATCAACTTTTTACATTTTTTTCAAGTCATTTAAAGCATTCAAAAAAATATGTGTTACATCACTTCCTGTGTTTGAAGTGCAAAGCATTGTGGATGTTGTGGTTTTTATATAAAAAGAGTCTGTAGGTAGATTCTTTACCACCCAATTTGCAGAAAATGATAACCCCTTATTTTCGTTTTTGGTTTCTGTTCAAACCCTTTTAACCAAGTCCCACTTTTGTTCAGTTCTTGGATTTCTTTTAGAATTGTAATGCTCTCTAGTGAGTCTATGTAATTTTGGTCTTTAGTTTTGTTTTGATCCCTTCAGTGGGAATTGTTCTTTTTATTTATTTCCTTCTTCTTTTTGGGGTTATCAGCCTTTAATTTTGTTTTTAATTTTTCTTTTAGTCTTTTTTTATCTTTTGGTGATTTTCTTTTGGTGAACTTTTTTGCTTTGGTATCTTCTCTTCTCATGTTCTGATTTAGAGTTTTTCAGAGATGAATATATAACTCCTCCGATTGGTTAAGGCCGTGCGGGCTCAGAGTCCTGAAGTTTAGGATATGACGTGACTCCTTCTTCCTTAGAGTTTTTTCTAAGTCACCTCCTCGGATGTTCTTTGGTATCGTCTCAATGCCAAAGAATTTCAGTTTTTGCCAATCTCCATTGTGTGTTTGCTCCATGTGTTTGGCAACAGCATTTGCCCTGTCCTTATGCGTAGTTGCTCTTGCATGCTCCATGATCCGTTTTTTTAATTCGCCTTTCGTACTTCCCACATACATCAGTGGGCAGGGACATTCTATCCCATATACGGTGTATTCTGTTTTTCAGGTAATTAATTGGCGTATTTTCCATTTTTTGTTGTTTGGCATTTTTACTTCCTTTGTTTGTTTCGCAATTTGACACATTTTGCATCCATGACATTTGACAAAGCCAGTTGTTTTTAGCCAGTCCTTTTTCTTATCTTGTTTCATTTTACAATGACTGTGGATCAGTTGATCCTTCAAGTTTGGTGCTCTCCGATAAGTTATAGTTGGATGTTTCCCAACTATTTTTCCAACTGTGTCATCCAGATGTAGGATTTTCCTGTTCTTTCTTAGGATGTACATGATCTCCCTGCTACTTTCGGAGTAATCTATAATGAGTCTGATCGGTTCCTGTTCATCATTTTTGTTTTTGTCTTTGTTTTCAGATGAACATTTTAGACAATCAAATCTTGGTTTCTCATTCGCCTTTTTTCCAGCATTTTTCCACATTGCCTTGGTTGTATTTTCGGTTCTTAAATCTCCTTTTCGTTATGGTGCTATGTTCTTGCCACTCTGTTTCTTCACTGCATATTCTTCTAATGCGGAGAAATTCCCCATAGGGGATACTTGAAATTAAAGATGCTTGGTGGAAGCTCGTAGCTTCCAGCGTTGCATTGGTTGCAGTTGTCTTTCTGTGCAGGGTAGTCTGGATTTGGTTGTCCTTGATGTGGATACGTGTATCAAGGAAAGTTACTTCTTGATTGTTTATTTCATATGTGAAGTTCAACCCTGTCATGCTTCCATTGATGAATTTGTAATAGTTTTCAAACTCATTTGGGGATCCGTCCCAAATGATGAATAGATCATCTATGAATCTTATCCAACAGATGATTTTGTTGGTCATGTAGTCATTTTCAGTTGCCCGAGCAAATTCTTTTTCCCAATAGCCCATTGTAAGGCATGCGTAATTCGGGCTGAAAGAAAAACCCATCGCGGTTCCATTACTTTGCCGATATAGCTCCTCTCCAAACAAAAAGATATTTTGTGACAAGCACAATGCGATCATGTCCTGTAAGATCTGGTTGTGATTTTTGTATTGGATGTCCGATCCTGCGAGAAGTAATTGCATGCCTTTATCCCTATATCATTGCTTATGTTCGTATATAGGGATACGACATCCATCGTGACCAGTTGGTAATTTTCCTGCCATGGAGTGTTTTCTAGTCTTCTCAACAGATCATTAGTGTCCTGAATATAAGAGCTCAATTGCGTCACATACGGTTTCAGGAAATTGTCTATGTAATTTGAAATGGGTTCTAATAAGGAGCCCTTTGCTGATAGGATTGGTCTTCCTGGGGGTTTTTGCTGGTCCTTACGTACCTTTGGCAGGAAATAAATAGTAGCTGTTATTGGGTGATTGACTGTTAAGTATTTTTGTTCATCATCATCGATCAGATTGTTCAATTTCCATTGTCTTAATTTTTCATCCAGTTTGTTTTTTATCTCAGGCGTTGGGTTGGTTTTTAGTCTTTCATAGTATTTGGTATCTTTCAGCTGGCGATGAGCTTCAATGATGTAGGCACTCTTTTCCCAAATCACTATGTTTCCACCTTTATCCGCCATTTTTATTTTAATCTGATCGTCGTTTGTTAGATTTCTTAGCGCCTCTGGCTCTTGCGATGTCAGGTTATCGTTATAAGTTGAGCCTTTGATCTTATACAGATCCTGGATCACTGCTTCCTGAAAGATATCTACTTTATTTCCCGGAGGTAGTTGGGGATAGAATTTTGACTTTGGTTTCTTCTTGCTGAGGCCAGCTCCTGTTTGTATGATTGCTTGGCTGAGGGTTATTTCATTTTCTTCCGTTGCATCTAGATTAAGTAGGGTTGTATATGCATTGGCATACCTTGCTGTTATGTCTGGAGTTGTTTCCTCTCCTGTTTGTGGTTTTTTATTTTTCATTTTGTTTTCCTCAAAGAATTTAGCTAGTTTGATTTTTCTTATATACAGGTAAAAGTCTATTCTGACTTGAGCCATGTTCATTTTCTTCATGGGGCAAAAGTTTATGCCTCTCTTCAATAATGAGGTTTCAGTTTCTGTGATTGTTCTCCTTGAAAGATTAATGATTTGTAGTTAGTCATTTATTTCCCCCTCTTCTGGCGCATGCTACGAGTTTCCGTGCCCACTTTTTCGGTTGTTTCGTTTGTTCCTTTTCCCCCTTCTTGTCTTTTTTTGGTTGTTGTCCATTGTCGTCCTCGTCCTCTTCCCATTATTTGGTTTTGCGCGCCCCGATTCTGTTCCCACTGCCGTTGTTGCAAAACGAGGCGCATATCCTCTAAAAAAGGTGTTTTTTCAGGATTTGTAGATGTGCTTGGTTCACCATCACTCGCTTCCATTGATATCAATGATGAGGATATGGAGGAGGCACTATTTATTTATTTATTTATTATGCAATTTGTACCGCGCAAACTAAACCCGAAGGTGTCAAGGCGCCTATCAAAAAAGATCAGAAATGCAGAGCACAACTACAGGTACGCGCGTACAAAGAGGTGGGTCTTCAGGGCAGATCTAAATGATTGTAGAGTGGGGAGAGACCTTAATTCAAGCGGGAGAGCGTTCCACCACTTTGGGGCCAGATTGGAAAAAGCTTTACCACCCCATCTGGTTTTCCGAATACACGGAACAGAGAGAAGAAGTCTGTTTGAGGAGCGAAGGTTCCTGCCAGGATTGTGATGGGACAGAATGGATCCAATGCCAGTAAGGCTATTTTTAGCTAAAGCCTTGTAGACCATTCACATGGTCTTAAGGAGTATCCGGTCCTCAACAGGAAGCCAGTGGAGCTGCTTCCGGGCAGAGGTGGCAGAGGCACGTCGGGGTAAATCCAGAACAAATCTGGCTGCTGCATTCTGGACCACCTGCAAGCGCTGCAGCTGACTTTTATTCAGTCCCGCATACAGCGCATTGCAGTAGTCCAGACGGGAGCCCAGGAGGGCAACGGCAAGTTGCTTTCTTGCCTGCAAAGAGAGGTAGTTCCTGATTTTCCTTAGTATGTGGATGATACCCCGACAGGTCGATACAGTCCTGTTGACCTGTTGTCACATACTAAGGATGGGATCAATCATAACCCCAAGGTTTTTAGCTAAGGAAGTAGGATCAGGACAGGCACCCAGTGAGTCCGGCCACCACTCAACTGACCAAATCTCTTCCTTTCCTCCAAACACCATCACCTCGGTCTTCTCCCCATTTAGTTTCAATGAGTTGTGAATCATCCATTGGCCGACTGCCTCCATACAAGATCTAAAATTGGAGGCAGTCGACGTAACTGACTGGGAGAGAGAGACGAGGATCTGGGTGTCATCCGCATAGGAGACTACCTCCATCCCAAAAGATCTAATAAGTCTGGCAAGGGGGGTCACATAAATGTTGAAAAGGGTGGGGCTGAGCGCCGACCCCTGAGGGACCCCACATTGCACAGACAGGGATGGAGATAGGAATTTACCCAGCATGACCCTTTGCTCTCTATGGTCAAGAAAAGAGGAAAGGAGCCCCAGGGCCGCCCCCCGAACTCCAATCTCCCTCAGTCGAGATGTTAAGACCGGGGGGAAAGGGTATCGAAGGCAGCCGTGAGGTCTAAAAGGATCAGGAGGGAGGTCTGTCCCCCATCCACACGCGTGCGGACATTATCAAGCACTATGGTGAGGGCAGACTCAGTGCTATGTTCCCTCCTGAACCCATGCTGGGAAAGATCCAGGCAGCCCAAACTCTCCACGAAGGCAGCAAGATGTTTATTTAGATGAGCTTCTAACATCTTCGCGGGAGCCAGGAGCAGTGAGATGGGGCGAATGTTTTTTAATACCCCAGGGTCAAGAGAAGGTTTCTTGAGCAGTGGTTTTACTACAGCATTTTTCCACTGCTGAGGAAAAATATCCTCCCTCATCGCCCCATTCATGATGTCAACCAGAGGGGGAAGGAGAGATTCTCTACACTGCTTGAGGATCTTTAAAGGGCAAGCATCTAGCGGAGAACCAGATTTAGTTTTGTTGAGAAGAATCTCTAGGTCCTGTAAAGAGAGAGGAGGAAAGGATTCCAGACCTCCGGACCGAGGTAGCTCTGCGGAAGCAGAGTCCGAAACAGCGGGAGCCGGAGGCTCAGCGGTAGAGGATCTCTGCGACTCCAAAGCAATGTAAATGTCCGATATTTTGGACTGAAAGAAGGAGGCTATCCTATTGCAGAGCTCCTGAGATGCAATAACAGGGTCGGGGATCTGGAGAGATGTAAGAGAGTCCATAATCCTGAAAAGCTCTTTAGGAGATGAAAGTGAAGCTGTGAGGGCCGTAAAGTATTCTTGTTTGGTCCTAATCACTTCCGACTTGTATCTTTTTAACAGGATCTTGTGGGCTTCCCTATCCTTTTGGTCCCAACTAGAATGCCATAGGCGCTCCTGTCTCCTTACTTCCTGTCTGAGGAGTCTTAAGTGTTCTGAGAACCAGGGAGCTGAGGGTCTTTTCCTGGCTGAATAACAAGACCTAGCAGGAGCCAATTCATCCAGGGCCTCCGTAATGGTCTTTTCATATTGTGAGACCGCCGACGGAACATCCATCTCCTGGGTTGTGGACAAACTAAGCGTCCACGGATCAAAAGAGTTTTCCCTGATGTTTTTGAAATTCCTACGTACTTCCATTGTACTCGGAACTTTTCTAATGGTGTCCTGGATCGGATAGGTCAGATTGAAGGGAAAGGCCAGGTGATCCGACCATGACAGATAGAAGGGATCCGTTACTGTCAACCTCTGATCATTAGAGAAAATCCCATCGAGCGTGTGCCCCGCTCGGTGGGTAGGTCCTTTCACCAGTTGGGTGAGTCCACAGGCTGACATAACTTCCAGCAGGGAGAGAGTGTCATGAGCCTCCAGCAGCTCTAAGTGAAAATTAAAATCACCTAGAATAGTAAGATTTTCACGGCCAAAATAAGGTTCCAAAACATGAAACAGTTTCAGCCCAAAATCTGCTCTGGGACCGGGAGGACGATAGACCAGAATCCCATTAAATGCGGGATTAGGAGAGTCGGACAGGGAAAAATATAGCACTTGGAAAACATCCTTGGAGTCAGAGACAGGTATGATGTGACATTGAAACCTGTCTTTATACAGGATAGCCAGCCCGCCACCAACTCGGCCCATTCTGTCCTGCCGTGCTAAGCAGTACCCCTCGGGGACCGCTTCGACAAGATCTGGACCTGAAGAGTCTTTCTCCCATGTTTCAGTAACAAAGACCCATGAGGGTTTCCTCTCTAGTACGAGCTCCTTAAAAACAATATTATTTTTAATGAGTGAGCGAGCGTTGATAAGAAAACAATTTTCGCTCAGCGCACTGGATCCCGACGGAGGGCAGGACTCCAAGGGAGAGGAGGGGGAGGATGGGTTGAAACCCCCGCGCCTACCTGAAAACAACCACATCCTATGGGTAGTAGGAAGTCTTCAGGGGTGCTCTTATGGAAACATGGTGCTAGTGGAGGTTTGAGCCGCAGTACATCCTGTAAGGAGTATTTCAATAAGTGATGGCCTACCTTATCCTGACCTGCAGTCCAGCCATCCAGCCTGTCCTCAGCGCGGACGGGCGCAGACGGGCTGGACTCTGGCGTGACTCCGGCGTGGCTGCGGCGAACACGCTGCGCGCACATGCTGCGCGCCATGAACACTGGTAATTATAGGGCTCTAACCAGTCCACCTGACTGCTAGAGCGCAGAGCGTTTCCGCGTTTCCCTAACACCCACCCAAGATGGCGCCCACCGATTTCTGAGCGCGAGGGTCCGACCCGCTAAGTAGCGGTGAGTGTCACAATTATAGTGCAGCAATGCGGCAATGCAGAGGGGGATTTTAAAAGCGAGGGAAAACTGTGCATCAAAATAAGAGCTAAACAATAAGACAAAACGGGTAATATTAAAAACAATAGTATAGCGAGTGCGAGCGCAATGCAGTAGTGGTGAGCAAGAAGGAATGCTCTTACCTCAGCCCCTTAAGTAGTAGGAGCCCCGAACTGCCTCTAGCAAGTCCACCTGACTGCTAGAGCGCAGAGCGTTTCCGCGTTTCCCTAACACCCACCCAAGATGGCGCCCACCGATTTCTGAGCGCGAGGGTCCGACCCGCTAAGTAGCGGTGAGTGTCACAATTATAGTGCAGAAATGCGGCAATGCAGAGGGGGATTTTAAAAGCGAGGGAAAACTGTGCATCAAAATAAGAGCTAAACAATAAGACAAAACGGGTAATATTAAAAACAATAGTATAGCGAGTGCGAGCGCAATGCAGTAGTGGTGAGCAAGAAGGAATGCTCTTACCTCAGCCCCTTAAGTAGTAGGAGCCCCGAACTGCCTCTAGCCAGTCCACCTGACTGCTAGAGCGCAGAGCGTTTCCGCGTTTCCCTAACACCCACCCAAGATGGCGCCCACCAATTTCAGAGCGCGAGGGTCCGACCCGCTAAGTAGCAGTGAGTGTCACAATTATAGTGCAGCAATGCGGCAATGCAGAGGGGGATTTTAAAAGCGAGGGAAAACTGTGCATCAAAATAAGAGCTAAACAATAAGACAAAATGGGTAATATTAAAAACAATAGTATAGCGAGCGCAATGCAGTAGTAGTGAGCACTATTGGACATGTTCCCTGCTCGATTCTTTGGGGATAGTTGTTTGAAATAATCATATTTCCTTGAAAATGTGAATATGCGACCTTCTTCATAATCCACAGTATCACGTATGAACTTATTGTGTTTGCGTTCTCTCACCGTATCTTCATGTTTTTCAATCTGGCTTTCCAAGTCTTCCTTGAATTTAATCATGTCATTATTTAGTTTTAATTGTGTGACTTCTTTCTCCATTTCATTAAGTTCTTCCTGTATCCTGCTTAATCCGATTTCAATATGTTTGACGAGGATTTCTATTAATCGCAATGATGATTTTAGAATGAATTCTCCCCATTCTTCCAATAACTCATTTAATGTGTCTTGATGACTCCGCATCAACATTCTCCTCAGACCTCTAGGTACCCTTTGTACCTAAGTATTTTTTCAGTGTTATCAATTCCCACGACTTGTTTATTTCTTTGCGACTCAACTTTTCCCATGTTCTTAGTTTGCTTTTTACATCCGACTTGGGAGTCTCAGGTTTTGTGCTTTTTTCTGTCTTGTCTTTGTCCGTATTGCCCTTTACAAACATTGTTGTTAATAATTCACTCCGTTTTGCTGCCCTTTGTTCCATTGTGCTTTCCTTTGCTTTTACTTTTTTTGAAAAATATATTTATCGTGTTGTGTGTTAGTCCAAAAGCCGTACTTTGCAAACGGTAAGCAAATTGGTTTTTCACGCGCGTTTCCTTCCTCGATGAAGCTTAATCGCGTCCTTTCTAACCACAGCGTATTGCATTTCTGGCACAAAGCTGACGGGTTTCGCTCGGAAGGAAGGAAACGCGCGTGAAAAACCAATTTGCTTACCGTTTGCAGAGTACGGCTTTTTTCAATTTTCAACTTTCAATTTTATGTTGAAATCCCCTAAACCCTACAGTTTTAAAAAGACATTAATATTGATGTTTGTCATGGAAAAGAATATGGTTTAATATTTAATAAACCGCTAGAAAATATGTGCATAAGAAGGAAAAAGAATTATTCACATTTGTTATTTAATTTGAGAATCAAAGTTATAGTCTGTTTTTCTGTTTTATGATTTGCACAACTGTCACATGACTATTTAAGTTGCACTTAGTATGTTGAAATTTACTCGTGAGCAAGGGTCACAGACCCGAAACGTGTAGAGTGATTGCCTTTAATCTGTCTTATTAAAAGGCTTTTGGGAGATCCAAGTGTTCGTGTGTTTTCTTCGAAGGAACATTGAAGAAACCTTGACTCTATATGTATATATATATCTTCTTGATCCTACTAGAAAAAACCCACTATTAACAACAGAAGGCAATGATAATAATACCATACGCCTTATCACAGGGTTCAGCCGTCAAGCACGCCAAATCACAAAGTTGGTCAAACAACAGTGGCCCATCATCCTTACAGACAACGTGCTCAAAGAGATAATGCCCAAAACTCCCACGGTCACATACAGACGTGCCTATGCGATGCGCAATGACTTAGTGGTGAACAGTCCAGAAACACTCAAAGAAGACAATTGGCTGTCTCCACGCAAGTTTTTTTTTCGTTGCAGCTCTTGTAGAGCGTGTAAATTTGGGATAAATAGGACCACCTATCCTATCCTATTTGACAACATGCCCGTCAAATTGAAGGCACATTATACATGCCGCACCGAACTAGCGGTATATGACTTGAAATGTAGTTGTGACCTTACTTATGTTGGCAGCACGAAATTACCCGTCCATATGCGCATCCTACAGCATTTAAGGGCTATAGTGAATGCTGATCAAAGCTACCCAGTAGCTCGGCATTTTCAGAATGTACATGGACAAAATCTTAACCATCTGAGGTATTTTGTTATCGACACTGTCACCCCGAGTAAAAGAGGGGGGGACAATGAAAAACGTCTCAGACAGCTCGAATCAAAATACATTGTACTTCTGAAAAGCAAGGCCCCGGGAGGTTTAAACATGGGGAAAGATCTTCACAATTTTTTATGATTAAACTTTAAATACAATTGTGAAATCAGTCTAACAAAAACCAACAGGACATCTATATATATTCTTCTCACCCCTTGTTGACTTAAGTTCCGTATTTCAATACCACTTACAGTGCAATATGTCCTTTTTTTCTAACAACCTTGTTATATCGTAGGCAGAACAGAGTAGGATCAAATTTTTAATAAATATGAATTTAACATTCAGTCTTTTTAGCACTTTGCACTTATCCTTAGGGTACTCAATGAAGTCAAACGAGTCCCTATATTTGCACCCGTCACTTGCGAGCACCGTCACTTTAGCAATACAAGCACGCACGTTCATGGCTAAGTTTTGCACAATTAGGAATATGCATTTAGACATATCCCATTCACTCTAGTATTTATGCTCAGTATTTCCCTTGTTGCCCGACACATACGTTTTCCATAATGTATTGTTAGGATAATCGTCAACAATGATGACACAACAGCATTGTTAAAATCAGCTTCTCACGTTTAGCATGATATATCCAAATGGACTCAGATCATTGTGGATCATGTGACAAAATATTCGCATGAGGAGTTATACGCCAAATGTAGATAGATTTGTGATTTAACATTGAGTGACATTTTATTTTAAAATGTAAAAAAAAGTGTATTTGTACAGCTTATGAAATATGCCTTAATGTAACATATCTATCCATAACCCCACACAGATTAGGCTTCTATGATTTTAAAGAGTCATTGTATGTATTCAATAGATTTGAGCGTGTAGAAAGCCGGTAATTTCATGGGCAATTTATTGCATTTGAGCAGTACATGATATTTACTAGAAATTTGAAACCCTGATACAATTTTAATTGCATTTCGTATGTGGTCAATACTATTGTGTCCAGTGCTTTTATCAGAGCCGATTGTTAATACCGTTTTTCGGAAAATCACGAACATGTCTTAAAATGGCGCCCGTACGAACATCACTTTGAGGCCCTTATGTAGTAATACAGTCCTATGTTTGTGTTGTTGCAAGACTCTGATGAATGACGCGCTTTCCAAATGCACAGTTGGTATATAATGGCGGCTTCCCGCACTTTCCCCATCAGTGAGCAAGGACGCTATGTCCGAAACGCGTCTGATGGCTTGCACCACAAGGGATTAAATTATCTTCAAAACAGAAGACTGGCTTTTGGCGTTATTTTTGATGTCTGCAAACCTGTCAGTGCAACTAAGCACTATCACGACGAGTTGGAGTATTTTATATATATATATATATATATATTTATTTTTTTTTCCAGAAAATTATGAGGTCTTGGCTAACATCAGACTTAAAAAAAGACAAAGTTGACACCCTCCTCCCAATCTGCAGTTTGGAACCAAGGGGCAGATGTATGTACAAGTTAATGTACTTTTTGCGAATCCAACAGTATTTTCGCGAACTGACATGTGCACTAATATTCGGTTCACAAAACCTCTGTCTCATCGGAATTCAATTTAAGGGAATAATCTGCCATCCAAGTGCTGATTGCAAGCATTCCCTGTTGGAAGTTATGCGCCATTTTTGCACTGTTGTTATTAACTGCCAGAACCAATTGCACATCATCTGCATAAGATGTTATGCCCAGGTTGGAGGATTTGATGACCCTCACTAAGTCAGACACAAAGACATTAAATAAGGTTGGACTTAGCAAGGATCCCTGAGGCACACCACATGGCAGAGCAAACGACGGAGAATTCAAGTTACCAAAGGGAACTGACTTTGCTCGGTTGGAAAGGAAAGAGGACAAAAGGGCCTTAGCGCTGTGGGAGATCCGGCGGCCGTGACCCGGTCGATCAGAGTCACATGATCGACTGTGTCGAAAGCAGCAGAGAGATCTAGCAATATCAGGACTTCAGCCTCTCCTCCATCTAATATTTTTCTAATTTCATCCGAGGCCTTGATAAGCGCAGTTTCGGTGCCTTGTCCCCTTCTGAATCCAAACTGAGATTCGTCCAGGCAATTATTTTGGTCAATAAAGTCTGATAGCTGAACATTCATAACCTTTTCAACGAACTTAGCTGGAAACGGGAGACAAGCTATAGGTCTGTAACAGGTGACATCTGATGGATCCAGATTTCTCTTTTTAATAAGGGGCTTGATGATGGGTATTTTTCCAGATAGAGGGAAAAGAGCCAATTTTAAACATCAAATTAAAAATCTCAGCTAAGTTGGTGCCTATGATGTCAGGGAACAACTTAAGAGTGGAAGGAGGGCAGGGGTCATCAGGGGATCCAGAATTGATGGTGGTGAGTAAGTGTGAAATCATTTCTGGAGAGACCTGATTGAATTCCTGCAGTGAAGGAACTGGATTTTGGGGGTGTAGCTGCGACATCATATGAACCATTTGTATGTTCTTGAGTAACTGCTGAAAGAGACTCACTGGAAATGTGAGTTGTAAAGTTAGAATATATGTTACTAACTTTTTCTTGGAAGTAAGTTGCCAGTGAGTTACAAGAGGTTTTGAGAAGCAACTGTACAGGTGATAGGGCCTTGTCCAGATAACCGATATAGGTGCTTCACCGAGTCTTGTGCTGATTCTATTTGCTTATAATAGAATTTACTTTTTTCTGTAACCAGGAGTTTTTTATATTATGACAAAGCCTGTTTGTACTGTGACTTTTGGGTAGGATCGTAATCTAATCGCCAGCGATGCTCTTGGCATCTGCAAGTTTGTTTCTCAAGCCTGAGAGTTTTGCTGAACCAAGGAGCAGACAACATAGCCCTGTTAGTGGACCTTTTTTTAATAGAAACTGCCGTATTGACAGCATCCGAAATCCAATTCGTATAGGTGGTAGCTGCCAAATCAGAATCGGAAAGAACAGCTGGCTGAGAGGCGAGTAATTTAGATTTAAATTCTTGTAAATCAATGTTGCCCCATGCTTTAAAATGCTTAGAAGTGGTGGATTTAATAGGCATAGCATGGGTAGTTTTAGATTAAATTTCAAAAAGGGGTGGGAGGAGCTTAGCGGGCATTCAAGATGGTCGCGTGAGCACAGAGCTCCCCGGACCCTCGCCGCTCCTCGCAATTTATCCTGAGGATATCCGGATTTCTTGGACAGCTCTTTGAAGATGTACCTCAGCTGAGTCCATAGCTCTTCTCAGAACTGAAATCGGACATCGGCGACCGAAGTTATGGCACTTTGAACTTTTCTGGCCCACCTGGAGGCTGTGCCGGGGTCTTGGCTACTTGCGGATCCGGGACGGAGTTGAACAACAACGGCAGTGGGGCCTCCTTGGTGGCCGCATCTCTACTTTCGGTTTCGTTCCCGGATTCCCGCATAGTCTGATTGAGAGACCGTCTCGCCCGGCTGGGGACCAGTCCGGCCCCACTTCGTATCTGAACTGTTTCCTCATTTCATCCCCTTTTAATCACATTGTGCCTTTTCTTGTTCCTACGAACCAGCTCTTGTGGTCTCGCTGGCGCTCGGACTGTCGGCGGCCATTTTCACCTGGTCGTGTGGACCCCTCCGGGGAACAATTTCCAGCATGGCGGGCAAGGGTGATGCCGAGAAGCGGAAGACCTAAACTTCTCTTCGTGGTGGACCGGTCCAGACAAATGGTATTGATCGGTATACTCAAGTCAAAGGCTCCCCTGGGCTTCCCAGTCATACCCCGGAGGACGCCTGAGGCGGCCCTTCCGTTCCTGCCGAGTTGTCACTACAGGACATTATGGGCGCCATTACCGGCATGAGGGAAACCATCGGCCAGCAATACGAGGCCCTGGCTAGCAAAATTGACACGGTTGCTGTGGATGTCACTCTGATCAGGGCCGACCTGTCTAAAACTAACGAAGAGGTCAAATCACTCGATCTGAAGACATCCAGCATTACGGCCGATGTGGTAGAACTTCAAACGGAACTTGGGAATTTAAAATCGGTGACTGACCAAATGTCCCATCGGCTGGAGGATCATGAGAACAGGGCAAGGCGCAATAACATCCGCTTCATTGGGGTCCCAGAAAACCCCGAGATTCACTCTGTGGATCTGCTGGTCGAGGATCTGATCCTCACCCATCTTGCCCCCTCGGGCTTGAGTAAATTCTTCGCGGTCGAGCGCGCACACAGAGTCCCGGGCGGACAACCCAAGCCGGGCGCCCCTCCGAGGCCTATCATTGCGAGACTTTTTCATTTTAGAGACCGTGATGCGATCTTGCAGGCATCGAGAGTGCATGGCCCGGTGAAATTTGAAAACTCCTCGATTTACTTTTTCCCGGACTTCACGCAACTTGTGCAAAGACAAAGGATGGGCTTTCTTGGAGTGAAGCGACGTCTCCGGGACCTGGGCCTTAAGTACGCCATGCTTTTCCCTACTAGGCTTCGTGTGGAGTATGAGGAACGGACCTTCTTTTTTGACCGACCGGACAGTGTGAGTGACTGGTTGGATTCCCTGCCGGGCCGAGGCGATCGTACGGAGCACCCTGGCGGTGCCGAGGGTGGTGAGCCTACGCATAAGTGACTCTTCGGCCCCTGGTTTCTGGACATTGGACTTTGCTCAGCTGGGTATTATCTTTCTGTTTTTGTTGCCCTGTGTTAGTCCACATTTGGGTGGTGGGTGGGAACGGGCCTATTTCCTCCTCCGGGGTCTTTTTGTAGAATGGGATTGTTAGGGCGACAGGCACACTGCAATTTAAGGTGGCTTTTTAGTCTTCTGCAGGGGTGCAGGGAGGGGGGAGTTGTAACTGGTTCTAGTTGGGGGGTGGGGGGGGTTTGTGTTTGTGTTTTCCCTTCTCAAGGCGTTGTATTGGTTCTTTCTCTGATCCTGATGTCCTGCTCTTCATGGGGAACGCCATGCAACATGTTTGGGAATGGGGGGTATTGGGCTGAAACGTATATCTTGGAATGTCAACGGTTTGGGTGATCGTATAAAACGGGGTGTTATTCTGCAGTATTTACGACGTCTGTCCCCTAATGTGGTACTCCTGCAGGAGACGCACCTAGTAGGTAATGTGTGTCACGCGATGAACAGATGGGGCTACCGACTGGTTGCACACTCCGGATTCACCACTGGTTCTAGGGGCATGGGTATTCTGATCCGGTCTTCCCTCCCACTTGAAATTGATAATGTCACTCTTGACGACAGAGGGCGCTACGCCGCCCTCACTGGTAGGTGGGAGGGCAAGACTCTCTCTTTGGTTTCTGTTTATGTACCCCCAGGACTCCAGACCTCTACTTTCTCAGACATTGGTCGGCTGATGCTGGGGCTCCCTGATGGTCTTCTCCTTGTGGGCGGGGACTTCAACTCTGTACTTTCCGGCGATTTGGATCGTCACCCCCCCAGGGACCTTCCTGCGTCTCAGTCATGGCTCAGTGGGTTCCTGGACACCTTTGGTCTGGTGGATTCCTGGAGGCTAATGCACCCGACGCTACGTCATTACACCTTTCACTCCGGCGCTCATGGGAGTCTCTCCAGGCTGGACTACTTCCTTATGCCCGCTGTCCAGTCCTCCTACATTGGGGAAATTAGACAACTGGCCTGGGGTGTGTCGGATCATTCTCCTGTTTTACTTCTTTTTGATATGGGTCTACATACTGCAGGACGGGTCGCCCCTATCAACCCCTGGCATTTACGCAACCTCAAGACCCGCGCCAACCTTGCGAAGTCCCTTGACCAATACTTCCTGGAGAATGAGGGATCTGTCTCGTCCTCAGTGTCCCTGTGGGAAGCCTTTAAGGCTGTTATTCGTGGACAGGCCCTATCCTTAATAGCAGAGACCAAGAAAGCGAGAGATGGGGAGGTCGAGAGTCTGGAGGCTGAAATACTGGACTTAAAAGACGATCTAGACAGGGGTGTCACCCGGGACAAACTCCACGCCCTTGGCTTGAAACGGTTTGAATATAAATCCCTTGTGACAGATGCTGCCAAAACGATGTACAGAGAACAGCAAGGTAGATTGTATGACGTTGGTGACAAGGCGGGTAAGCTGATTGCCTGGCTTGATAAGAAGGAGAGAGCGAATCGTGTTGTCCCTGTGATCCAGAATCCTGATGGTGTGGAGGTGACTGACCCTGCTGAGATTGTGGAATGTTTTGCTGACTATTTTCGTGTGGTCTACTCCCCGGTGTCTGACAGGGATTAGGATGACTCTCGTTTTTTGTTGAGAGACATCGCCCTGCCCTGCCTATTTGATGAGGATCGGGAGAATATGGAGGCATCGTTGTCGGTAGATGAGATAGCGACTGCCATTCGTTCCCTCCGTTCCGGCAAAGCCATGGGGCCAAATGGCCTGCCCATTGAATTATACAAACTCCGCCCAGATAAGGTCGCACCATACCACCCTGATATGTTCACGGAGTCGCGTGATCTTGGCCTTCTTCCTATTGATCAGCGCCTGGCCACCATAGTGGTAATTCCTAAGGAGGGCAAACCGCGTGACCGTTGTGCCTCATATAGGCCTATCTCCCTACTCAACGCTGAGCCTAAGATTCTTGCTAAGGTTCTTGCCAACTGCCTCCTCACTGTCATTTTTGACCTGATCCATCCAGATCAATCCGGCTTCATCCCGCACCGGAACACTGCTCTAAACCTGCGTCGCCTTCATGGCGTTCTCGCGAGGGCGGAGCTTCTTTCGGAACCGGCCATCTTGGCTTCATTGGACGCCACGATGGCCTTTGATACGATAGAGTGGCCGTATCTCTGGGCCACTCTTGAAAAGTTTGGCTTCGGTGCGGGATTCATGCGGATCCGCTGGCTCAGGTGGTTGTTAACGGTAGAGTCTCCCAGTCCTTCGCTCTTGGGAGGGGTACTAGACAGGGGTGTCCGTTGTCCCCCCTGCTCTTTGCTCTTGCCCTGGAACAGCTCGCAGCCTGGCTCCGATGGGAACCCTCGATAAAGGGCGTTTGTTGGACCCCTGAATTTGAAGACCAGGTGTCGTTGTATGCTGACGACATTCTTCTGTATCTTACCTCCCCTCGCAAGTCCCTCAACGTCCTTTTTGATGTCCTAACTTCCTTTGGCAAAAACTCCGGGTTGATTATCAACTGGTCTAAGTCATGTGTATATGTCATCTCTGGTGGTCTTCCTCCCTTGCCTACCAGGTTCCCCATTCAAATTTCCCACTCTGGCTTCAGGTATTTAGGGGTCCACGTATCGCTGGATTTGGCTGCTCGTTACGAGCATAATCTCCTTCCTCCTCTCCGGCGCTTAAAGCTCGACGTGGACCGTTGGCGTAGACTGCCACCGTCCCCACTTGGTCGAGCAGCGCTGTTTAAAATGATGTACCTACCACGATTTCTCTACGCACTCCAGAACTCCTTTGATATTATTCCAGTGCGCTACTTTCGGGAAGTGGAGGGACTACAGAAGAAACTTGTCTGGGATGGTCGAGCGCGCATTGCTCTCTCAAAACTGACCCTCCCCTGGTATGACGGGGGTATCGCACTCCCGGATATCAGGAGGTATTATTGGGCCTCCCAGTTGTCCGCCATTAACCATGCTACATATGCTCCTGGGCTGAATCCAGCCTACGCTATGGATAAATACCTGTTACCCGGTGGCGCTTTTAACAGAGCACTCTACTCTTGGACGGCAGGGAGGAACCTCACGGGACCCACCAAAATTGCAGTGCGTGTATGGAAGGATGCTAATGTGGCTATGGGGGGGAATGATCGACTGACGCAGGCGACCCCCTTGTTTGCTTCAGAACGATTGGGATGCCTCTGGACGACGAAATGTTTTGAGAACTGGGACACAATTGGACTTAGTAGGGTGGGTGATCTCTTGGTGAAAGGTGCGGTGAAATCATTCGCGGAGCTTCAGAGTGAATATGAGTTGAGTGAGTTCTTCAGATATGCACAGGTGCGTCATGCTTTACTGTCTGTCTTCACGGCGGGTACCGTGGTCCCTGAATCTTCCCCGCTTGAGGATCGTATACTTGATGGTCATCTGCCCGATAGTACAATTTTCTTGATCTATAACAAGTTGATTAACAATTGGGCAGATCTTCTGGTGCGCCTCAGGGGGACCTGGGCTGGAGACGGGTTGGAATTGGACGATGAAGATTGGCAGTCTGCACTATCCTCCCCTAAAGAGGTTGCCATTCCGGCCCGTCTCCGCCTTGTCCAGCTTAAGATTCTTCACTGCGTGTATGTCACTGGTCCTCGTTTGGTTGCCATGGGTTTTTCGTCGGATGGGTTGTGTAGGCGCGGTTGTGGAATGAGTGCCACTTTTCTTGACATCCTCTGGGAGTGCCGTGAGGTCGCCACGTATTGGCGCCGTGTGCATGCTGTGATGGAGTTCGTCACTGGGGTCGCTCTGTTGCCTGAGGCTCGACGATGTTTGTTGAATGTGTGGGAGCCGAATGATTACAACGTCGCCCAAACCCGGTGGGCGGCACTTGGGAACATGATTGCCAAAAGGGACATCGCACAGCTCTGGGGTTCCCGGCAGCCTCCCATCGTGTCGACGTGGAAGGAGAACATGGATTGGTGCATGTTCAGGGAGAAGACGGTATATTTGGCTAGGGGCAAGCCTAGGGCGTGGAGTACAATTTGGGGCCAATGGAACGCGTACCGGGGAAACACCTGCACACCCCCTCTCGTAGATATTCCAGACGCCTCTCTGTCCCCCTGACCTCTGAGGTTCCTTGATTACCACATTTCTTACTAGATTGTCCTGACTCCCCACTGCCCTCCCCCCACTTGGTTCTTTCCAACGTCCTCCTGATTCCCGGTCTGTTATGGTAGGTCCCCATTGTCTGAGCTCGACTTCTTTTATTATGTTCCCGCCTTGAGTTGTTTGTTTTCTTGTTTTTTTTTGTTCCTCTATAAAATTAAAAATCGTGTATCCTGCATACATCCTGTGTTGCCGAAAGTGTATCCTGTACTTCTGCTGGACCTACCGGGGTCAGCTGCTGCCTTACTGATTGCTTATTTACTCGACAAACACTAGCGGCCAGCCCCTGTGGTTGTAGGCCCATACCTGTAATTCTTCTGTTTTGCACAATAAAGTTTTTATAAAAAAATTAAAAAATTAAAAAAAAGGACTGCACAATGGTCCGTCCATGGCATGGGAATAATATCTCCTAGGGTAAGTTGCTGATGATTAGTAAAAAGGCCATCAAATGTTTCCCGCAGAGTGAGTGGGGGATGAGACCAGTTGGATAAGGCCTACCGCTTCAATTTCCAACAAGAGGGCCAAAGTGTCTTGATCTTCAAGAGCTTCAAGATGGAAATTAAAGTCTCCAAAAATGGAGTAGTTGTTTTCTCCGGCTACTGACTATAATAAACAAACCATAGAAGAGTGAAATTCAGTTCGAGAGCCTGGAGGCCGATAAAGGAGGATGCCTTTAAAAGGATTAAAGTGGGGTATCATAATAGTGAAGCTAACTGCTTCGCAAATTGTTGTGGGGATGAATACTGTTCTCACCATATAATTGTCACGATATATGATTGCCAGACCTCCCCTTTTTTTGAGGCTCTATTGATTCTAATGCTCGTGAAACCCTCAGCAGTTGCTGTGGAGAAATCTGGGCCACAGGAAGGGTCGCCCCACGTTTCAGTTATGAAAAGAAGGTCCAATTTAAGATCTTCAAGGAAGTTTAAAATTTCGTATTTATGTTTGGGCAGCGACCGTACATTTATAAATTCTGACCTGATGGTTGTTAGTACCAAATGTTGCTCTTTGGTAGGGGGAGGCAAGAGATCGTGGTGATTATCTAAAACAAAATAACAAGCGGAACAAAAGAAAGGAAACTGAGGTATTTGCTCAACATTGATGGCCGGGCAGCTGTGAGAATACATGTTGGTATTAGATATCAATTTAAGCTGCTCAGATGTATAAATCAGTGGTTTGGTACAGAAATCTTTGGGGGTACCGGCATGGGGGGTGGCCCTAGGCCCGGTCCAGGCATGGACAGGCACAGACGGGCTTGCGTCGCGGGTAACATTGAGCTTAAGTAGTGAAGGGGAGGCACAACTAGACTGCTGACCTTCGTGCTGCTTCCATCCGGAAGTGTAGAAGCCACCGGTTAGTGCGTGTATGAGCTTCCCTCCACTCAAACTGATTGCTCAGCCGTGGACCAGGGAAGTACAGAAGTGAAAAGTTAGTCAGGTACAGTGCAAATTTAAAAGCAGTGCAATGCGGCGCAAATTAAAAATATTTCAACTTCTCAACAAACTAGGTCCCAAGAGCCCTTTATCAGGCGCTCCTAATGGGTTGGCTGTCAGCGTGTTTCTACCTGAAAGCGCGTCCGCTGCGTGTCGTGAGTGACATTGAGCTTAAGTAGTGAAGGGGAGGCACAACTAGCCTGCTGACCTTCGTGCTGCTTCTAACCGGAAGTGTAGAAACCACCGGTGAGTGCGTGTAAGAGCTTCCCTCCACTCAAACTGATTGCTCAGCGGTCGACTGGGGAAGTACAGAATTGAAAAGTTAGCCAGGTAAAGTGCAAAGTTAAAAACAGTGCAATGCGGCACAAATTAAAAATATTTCAACTTCTCAACAAACTAGGTCCCAAGAGCCCTTAAGCAGGCGCTCCTAATGGGTTGGCTGTCAGCGTGTTTCTACCTGCAAGCGCGTCCAGGTAGGTCACAAATTACATCCCACTAGGATTTGCTGTCATCTGAGTGAAGGGGGCCTGGAGGGATTAGCAGAGCACCATGTTTGTGATTACTTTTAAATAAAGCAATCTTTTTTTTAAATGCAGCCTGTTTTCCTTAAAGGAAAATTGGATGCATTTGCAAAAAGAAGAGAAAGGTTTGTAAAATAATTTTTTAAGAACAAGCAGTGGTCCCATAGACCACTTCCTACTGCTAAACAATGTTTTGACTATTCATGAAGGGGAATTGGTCCCCTGGGAACAACTTCCCGTTTTGTGAACGGGTTATCACCTGCTATTAAGTGAAAGAAAAATACGAATGTTTTGCGACCGCACTTCTGTTTCAAAATGGGGCTACCAGGTTTGGGCTGCTGGGCTAAGAGGGAGCGCTGCCTGCAAAGATGATATTGGATTCAGAGCTCTCCCACCCCTGAAACTTGTCTTCCCTGGTGGCCCAATACTGCTGCTAAAACTGCATAGCTAAAATTCTATCACAAATAGCAACAATGGTACTGGATATTTAAAACAAGTCTGGCAACATGATGCATTTTACTTTTAAAATGAAAACAAACAATTTGAAAAAGTAGGCACCCTGTCTACTGTTTGGCAAATGAAATTGTTGAATTACAATTGTAAATTGTAAGCAATCATCCTGAACCAGAAGAAGGGCCTCGGAATAATAAATCAAGCCAGGAGAGTTATGCCCACCCCTGCTTCCATACAGTGGCGGCTGCCGCAATATTAAAGTAAGGGGGTTGGACGGGGAATTAGGCAAATAATATATATATTTTTTACTTACCTGATGATGTGGCCACCTCAGTCCTTTTCTCCAGCTCTATATCCCAGCATGCACTGGGGCAAAGGCTCCCCACCCATTCCTTGTGCTGCTCTCAGTAGTATTAGAGCAGCGTCAGGATTGGTCTGAGCGGCGTGGTTTGCCACTCAGAAAGTACCTAGGAGCCTGTGACGTTTCTCAGTGCAGCACAGCTGGGTTGGAGAAACTTAAGTCCGCATGTCTGTACGGCCGGCACTTACAGTGCGCCTACCACTCCGCCCTGCTATGCCCAGCCACACAACTCCGTACACTGTTGGCATCGGCTCAGTTAGACAGCTGTCATTCTATTTTTTGCTTTACTTTAGACTGACTGACGAGTGGGGTGATGGTCCTCTGGTGTTATAGAGGAGCCACCCCTGCTCCTGTATTAGCTCAGCCACTGTTCCTTATTCAAGTAATACCACTTTGTACACAGGTGAAGTCCATTTACCAGGCCCCCTAGGGAGAGTCGGCACCAGCAGTGCTACGTCAATGCCGAAGCAGGGAACCATCTGGACCTCATTCCAAATTAGATTAATATATCTTGATAAAAAAAAAGACCCTGACAATTCACTGTAGATATACACAGAGACGCATTAAGTCTCCCACTCACTCTTTTTCACTCTAGGTCCTGAAGAAAGCCCACTTGACCCACCGGGGCAATAACAAAGGCTGAAACATGTCGACCTTTTTTTGGACATACGAAGTGCAGGAGACTCCTAATAAATCCCATCACGCATGGAACTTGATTTTACAACACTTCGAATCCAGACCCAATAAATTTCACATCTGGCTATATGAGTATTTTAAACATGTTTTCACGTTTTTGAGACCCCTGTATAACTGATCACTACTGCACTAACCAGGGGTACACATCCGGGCAGAGGAAGCATGAGAACTAACCCTATGATGATGCTGTCACATTCAATAGAGTAAGGCGGAGAATCAAGATATACAGCCACCACCATCCTCTGTACGTGAATGAGGTTTTTTTTATGGGTAGACTACATGGAATATCAAAAACCCTGGTTATGCAAGACAAGTGATCCGTTCCCCTCTTGATTTTTTGTATCAGAACAAGGAAGCTGAATAGATCACAGTTTCTTCTTTCTCCTGCCCCACTTGATTACATACAACATTCTATAAAAGCATTCCTTCCCCTCATATTGGTACTTTACAATTGTGACCTTGTGCTACACTTCAGAAGCTTCTTGCTCCCTTGTCCTCTTTTCTTTTTTGCCTTACCTGTGTTCCAGTTAATTCCTCCTTTCCCTGCTTTTGTCATGTGTGCCAGTTAATCTATCCTTTTTCTCTTGGACTCTAAGCCTCAGCTATTGGGACTCTGGCAATAAAAGCAAACCATGACCATTTAGAGATTGGGGGATGCAGAGCATCTAACATACAAAATGGTGGATGTCCCATTGTCTAATCTTGAGGGTTCCTCCACGCCATTAAGTTGAGTGATCTGTGGAGTTTCCACAGAAGGAGCCTTATGCAGAGGGTATAAAAATATATGGTGTGGTGGAGTTCTCTAAATGAGATGGGTGGTCACCATCCAGGGAACCAGCACTTCTTGGCATAACTATAAACGAACTCCTAAATTATACAGCAGGTGAACAGAAATTGAGGAATATTCAGGTGAATGGCATAAGATGGCATGAGAATAGAATCAACAAGCAAGGTAACATCAACAAGATATTAAAGAATATAGCCTGTTCCTAAAAGAAAGAGCAAGTACAAATTGTATGAGAAATCACGTTCAAACCAACTGCTATTCCTCAACACAAAAAGAGAAGTTAGAGGAATTAGAAATCTACTATTTATACCATCAAGACAAAAACAAGCCCTGACAAAGCAATAGGTGTGGTGTTGGCTGCTAGCCTTGTTGAATTTTCATTGCTTGTATTGTCATTTTTTTGGTAAAACATAATTGTTAGGAGACATATAAAAAAAACATTTGCTATAACCAAATATATTTTGGGGTCTCAAAATGCACTTGCAAACATTGCCATAGTAGTTTCAAGCACTGGGGGAACTACTTAGTGAGCGGATGTACTTCTTGTGAAAGAGCAGAAAGCCATTGCTAACAGTAAATTTAGCCAATGTCTGAAATTAGTTGTTAAAGCATGGTGTATGCTGCCAGGTTTGGATTGGGATAAAAAATTCGCCCGGGCACACCAGATAAAAGTGGTCCACATTTGCTTATTGCCTTTCTGCAAAACACTGCTTCAGCGAAGTTTTATTAAAAGAAAGGGGGTGGGGCATGTTTTATTAACTTCACTTAGATAAAAAAAATGCACAGATTAGTTCACACTGCTGAGCCACACATGAATGCAAGTGAGACTACTACTGCTCAGGCACCCTGCCCCCGCTCAATCAGCATATATTAATGGGCAGGCCCAGCGAGATAAAGGGAGTGATACCCCCACCCATTAGCCTCAAGAAGGCCACTCAGGCACCCACTGGGCCGCTGGCGGCGTCCTAACAGCACTGACAGCCCCCAGGCTGCCCAAAAAAGCAGCCCACAGCTAGAACTCGGCTACCAGCCCTTCAACCATTCCCCGAGTGCCTTTGTTACCAATCCGACTCTGTATGCTGTGGCAGGAGGAAGAAAAAAGTGAATGATAGAAGAAACCACTGGATAAAGATGGTTGGCTAAAAGCCTGTGTAAGTTAATATGCATACATTTTAATAAAATCAAAAGGCTCAGCTAAAGCCAGACATAATAAATTGAGGTTCGAACAAATCGAAAAATATCTGCACTTGAACATGATCGTCATGGTTGGGCATGTCTATTTCCAGCCTTCACGCCGAACCAACATCTTGATCCATTTTCTTACACTGAGGCAGAGGATGACGCATTGATAAATAATTGGGCACTAGGCAGCAGTGGCCAAAAAAATGTCAGTACTCAACCGTTTCCCTCATATCCCTTGGTCTGTCATGATTGAGGCTCGTTCGTCCACCACGGGCATTTTTGCGCAGCTGTGGAGAGGATGTGGCCTGACGGCCTGAGCTGCCTGTACTGACGGAGCCACCCGGCCCGTCCACACACGCATGCACGCATACACACACCCCGAGGGCGGGGCAGCCCGAGGGGATAAATAAACGGGCGCGAGACCGCTCGTGGTCTTCGGCCCAGACTAGTAGTCAGCCTCTGAGTGTTATTTTGTGCTGGTCAGACTAGGCCCCACTTTGTGGCATAGGTCTTCACTACCCCTGACTTCAAACACCACATTGGTGACGAGGCGGGTTTCCACCCCACACCTCGCCCCCGCGGACGAGCACTGCCAGGTCTGGTCTGTCCTTGCGGCGCTCACACTCTATGCGTTGGAGCTACCGCGGCCGCTCGACCATCGTGGGTGACCACCCCGCAGTTGAATCACCCTGCCAGCGTACTGCTGTGGCGAGGCTGCTCCGCACCCACTCAACTCCACGCTGCCATCGCGCCCGGCGCGGCGCCCAGGTGAGCCCTCCCGCAGAGGAGACATCGGCCGCTGCTGCTTAGAGGTTGTTTGCAGTGCCGGCACTGCCTCGCGTGCGGCCTACAAGGCCCGCCCCCGCTCCCTGGATCAGACATCACGGGTGGCTGCGCCCAGTGCGCGCTGGTTGCTGCCTTGCTCGGGGGGACTAGTTCGGCCCCCGCAGAATCCTCTGCATGCCTGCGCTCCATACAAGCTACCTGCTGCTTTGCTCGGGGGGACTGGTTTGGCCCCCACGTCCCAGAGTCAACACCCTCTGGCTGCTGCCCCCCCACACCACGTCTGAGGCTAGACCGGGGCCCAGCCATCTCCAGCCACGCTCACAGGCAATCCCTCCGCCAGGAAACAGGCGTGTGTAGGCCATTTGCGGTGCAAACGGAGGAAAAGAATAAAATCATAAGAAAAGGGAACAAGTAGGGGAGGACACTCGTACGACTTGACTGTGCCCCTACGCCTGCGTCTGAGCCCGGCAGCGTTAGGAAGCCCAGGACGTCTCCTGCCCACCTCCATATCCTGATTCCTGCACGTGGGCACGGCTACCTGGGTTTTGACCATCGCCACAGCGCTGCGACGAATTGGCTTAGTCGGTGCCAGACTAACATGACAGTAAAAAGGCGTTTGCGCAGAGTTGCCAACTCCACGAAATCCCTGCTGGGCCACGCGTCCGAGCTACTAGAGAAATGAACACAGCTGGCGCCACTGGGGGTGCTGCAGCACCGACCGCACCTGCCCAACAGCAAGCAGGACCCCACATGCCACACAACACCAACCTGGTGCACCACAGCAGAATAAAACCACTGTCAACGCGACGACGACGACTCCAGGCCACGGCATAGCAGCCCCTCTCACACCTTTCAGCAAACTTTCCAACCCCTCCACCGCCGCGGCAGGATGGCGCATCTGGATTGGCCGCCTAGAACACTATTTCATCAGGGTAAGGGAGACAGATGGAAGGATGAAACGATCCTTACTGATGTGTTATGGCGGAGATAAGCTGTACGAACTGTTCGAGACGCTACCAGACAGAGGGACAGACAATGACTACACGGCGGCGGTCAACGCACTAAATCGCCATTTTGACCCACAAGTTAACCCTGACTTTGAATGGTTTAAATTGCGCCAAGCGCGTCATGGTTAAGCCGAGTCCATCGACACCTACAATGCCCGGCTCAGGAAACTCGCCACGGCCTGCGAACTACCCGACCAGAGGCTTGAGATACGCGCCCAGCTCATTCAAGGCTGCAAGTCTGTCCAACTCAGGCGCCAGATACTGAGACAACCACGCATCTCGCTGGATGAAATCCTTATCCTCGCCAGATCTCACGAACTTTCCAATGCGCGCACGGACGAGATGGAGGCTGCGCTGAACCGTCCGGGAATGGCGGCTCGCACGCCGACGATCAAGGAAGAACGTCTAGACGTGATCCGCCATAGACCTACAGCCACCGAGAGGAGGAATGAAGGCTGCGCAGAGCTCATCACTGCGGGATGGACCACCCGGCCAGCAGAAAATGCTACGCTCGAGGCAAAACGTGCTCGAACTGCGGCAAACTCAATCACTTCGCTAAAGTCTGCCGCAGCAGCGGCCGCCGTCCCACTCCTGCCGCCAGAGGGCCCAATCAGAGCGTGGCCAACTGACACTCGAAGACCCAGGGCCCTGCAGTGATGTGTCGCCTTCTACGTTCAACCTGGAGGATGATGATGACGACGTCTTCTTTGTGTCCTTTGTCGGCAGGGAAGGCTCCAGGAGGCGACCGCCACCCATGTGTGACATAACCATCGCAGGCTCACAGGTATAGGCCTTGATTGACAGGGGAGCCTCGGTTAACGTGATGGACAGCGCCCAGTATGAAAGACTCTCTCCGCGCTCGCCTCTCTCGCCATCAAATGCTAAAATCTACACCTATGACAGTGATGACCCGCTTCCCCTACGAGGGGTAATGGAGGTAGTGGTAGCCAGCAACGGCCAGGAAGTGAAGACGAAATTCCACGTGACTGGAGGGAAACGTGGGACTCTGATCAGCTGTCACACGGCAGAGGACCTCCAGTTGGTTATCTTCGCAAATCAAGTACACGAGCTGCATGCCGAGATGATGCTGAAAGACTTTCTCACGCTTTTCCAAGGCCTTGGCCGCCTCAACACACGTGGACAACACAGTCCGGCCGACGGCACTAAGACACCGTAGGGTACCATTCCACCTGCGGCCGCAGGTTGAAGAGGTGCTGCGGAAACTTGAAGAACTTGGGATCATCGAAAAAGTTTCAGGCCCGACCCCCTGTGTTTCGCCCTTAGTCATCATTAACAAAATGCAAACCATCCAAAACTCAGCAGCTAGACTCTTAGCCAGAATCCCCAAATATAAGTCCGCGACCGACACCATTAGAAATTTACACAGGCTGCCTATCAGAAACAGGATCAAGTTTAAAACTCTTTGTATTGTGTATGTCTCTGCACAATCAAGGACCTTCATTTCTCAAACAACTCTGATTCCTTATCGTCAACCCAGATCTCTACGTTCCTCTACTCTAAATGATCTAGTGGTTCCCCGCACCAAAACAGTTTCCTGGGGGGACCGAAGGTTCTTGGTCTCGGCCCCGAAACTATGGAACACTTTACCCCAGTCAATAAAAACTAGCCCTTCACTCTGGTCATTCCGCAAGCAGTTAAAGACCTGGCTGTTCCACCAGTAACTTCAGATCTTCCCTTCCAGCAGGAGAATTTATTCGCAGATACCTTAGCGCCGAGACGCCCATGGGCATTTGTTCGCGCTCAATAAATGTCATTAATAAATAAATTAGTGATCGCCCCGAAGCCCAAACAACCCAGCGCCATCCGCTTGTGCGTGGATATGCGCCTCCCGAACAAAGCGGTCAAAAGAGAGAGGCATTTGACGCCCACGATGGACGACATCGTCTCAGATCTGAACAGGGCCCGGTGGTTTACGAAGTTAGATCTCAATGCCGGATACCACCAACTGGAATTACACCCGGACAGCCGCAACATCACAACGTTCTCAACGCATGTCGGCCTAAGGCGTTACAAGAGGTTGAGCTTTGGCGTCTCCTCGGCCGCTGAGGTTTTTCAGAACGTGATAAAGGAAACGCTCTCCGGATTGCCAAGTGTCATCAATCTAAGTGATGACATCCTAGCCTTCTCCAAAACACTCGAGGAGCATCACACCCACCTCATAGCCACTCTACAGCGCCTGGCTGATCATGGCCTCACCCTCCACCGGGCCAAGTGCTCTTTCTGCCAAGAGTCAGTAGACTTCTTTGGATACGTCTTCTCGAGGGAAGGTCAGCGCGTAGATCCAAAATAGGCAAAAGCGATCCGCTCGGCACCCAAACCAACATCGGCAACAGAGGTGAGAAGCTTTCTAGGGATGGCCACATACTGTGGCCGTTTCATCCCCAACCTGGCCTCCCTTTCCGAGCCTCTTCGAGTCCTGACCACGGCTGGACAGCCATGGACCTGGTCCGCAAAGGAGGACAACGCGTTCACCGCTGTCAAGAGCGCGCTGATAGACGACAAAGTCATGGCATATTTCCGCCCCAATCGGCGCACAGAGGTCGTAGTGGATGCCAGCCCGGTGAGACTTGGGGCTGTCCTCATGCAAGAGACGGAAGACCGAGAATGGGTGCCCACCGCCTACGCCAGCCGCGCGTTAACTCCCACAGAGATGCGCTTTGCTCAAATCGAACGTGAAGCCCTAGCAATCAAGTGGGCGTGCCAACATTTCCATTTGTACCTATATGGCCATGAGTTCCGAGTAGTCACGGACCACAAGCCACTGGTGCCATTGTTCGCAGGGACCGCAAGACTCGCTCCTCCACGAATAGAAAGATGGGCCGTCCAGTTGCAGACATATCGTTTGGAAGTCATCTTCAGGCCAGGTGCTGACAACCCGGCTGATTTCCTATCGCACCACCCGAACACCTCTTCCCCCACGCTGGGGCAGGGGGAGGTTGAAGAGGTTGAGGAGTTTGTGCGGATGATATCACAGGAGGCGTACCCGTTGCCCTCACGTTGGAAGACATCAGGAAAGCAACCGACAAAGACGAGTGCCTCAGCAGAGTGAAAGCCACACTGATGGACCGAAGCTGGAAACGATTCCTAGATGGTGTCAGTGCCCTCACGGCGACAGAACAGGCATTTTGTCAACAGGTCTGGAGGGCCCAGAGTGAACTCAGCGAGGGTCCCCATGGAGTGATAACGCGCGGCGCAGCCATCGTGAACCCCAGCAGCCTGCAGAAGGAGGTGGTGCGCCTTGCACATCAAGGGCATCAAGGAGTGTCAAAAACCATGGCACGACTACGCAGCAAAGTATGGTTTCCCGGAATGGACCTAGCGGTGGAAGAGGTGGTCCGCAACTGTCATTCATGCACCATCACGAGCCAGGAGCCAACGCCACACCCGGTGATCACTGAGGACCCGAGCCGTGGTTGAAACTCAGCATCGATTTTGGATCTTTCCCCGACGGGAGGAACACGCTTGTAATTATAGACTCTCACTCGCGCTTCCCAATAGTAGAGGTAGTGCCCTCCACAGCGTTCAACCATGTCAAGTTGGCGTTGGACCGAACCTTTGCGATGATGGGCTTACCTGAGGAGATGCCCTGCGCATTGGGGTCGAAAGAGGAGAAGGAGCAGAGGAATGCCTGTCTCAATTCCTAAGCGCATACCGGCAGACACCCCATTGCACCACTAGATGAGCCCCGCCCACCTGCGGTTTCGGAGGGCCCTGAGAGACTGTGTACCTACAGGCCCCTCCTGGAACCCACCTGAGTTTGATCAAAATGCCACCCAAAACAGAAGACAACTCAACAACGAGAGAGTCAGCCGGGCTCGGAGGGCTCAACCCATGTCCTTAGTCATCGGTGACAGAGTGGTCATCAAGGACAGACACCCCAACTGGAAGTATCGCACTGTGTACGAACCAGAGATATGGGAAGTTGTCAACATACATGGCACCATGGTCTCCGCGACCAGAGGCACGAGAGCCGTTACACGGAATGCGTTGTGGTTTAAGCGAGTCCCAAGAGAGAGAGGCACCACCGAACAAACATCAGAGAACGCAGAGTGTGATGACAATGACCCTGCAGACGCCGGGGCGGTGACGGGCCAACGCGAAGAAGGAACACTGCCATCAAGGCATGCACAGGAACCGACTGAAGGACCGGAGAACACGTCAGGAGGGTCCAGAGGCCTGGCGGGGCGATCTGAATAGAAGGAAACTAGTGAACATCATCGGAGCCAGAGATCCAGCCTCGGACCAAATCCGACACCCAGCCAGAGACTAAAATACTATGCTTGGGGTTTGGGCCAGGCCCAAGGATCCCCCTAGATTGGACTCTGTATCCGTGAGTTTGGAGGGATGTACTGACGGAGCCACCTGGCCCATCCACACACGCATGCACGCATACACACACCCCGAGGGCGGGCCAGCCCGAGGGGATAAATAAACGGGCGCGAGACCGCTCGTGGTCTTCGGCCCAGACAAGTAGTCAGCCGCTGTGTGTTATTTTGTGCTGGTCAGACTAGGCCCCACTTTGTGGCATAAGTCTTCACTACCCCTGACTTCAAACACCACACTGCCGACCTTGGAGGTGGGAACCAGGTTCGACCCTCCGCATTGTCACAACATGCTGTTATACTGCATAAATCACTTAATCTCCCAGTGCCTACCAAAAAAAAATGTCATGTGGTCTTGTGTAACGTAACTGGTGCTCATGTAAAGCTCTCCAATACCTTCGGGTCGAGTTTGCGCTGTATAAAACCGCAAAAAAAGGACCAGTGCAACCGTCACATTTGACACAAACGCCGAAATGGCTTCCATTTGTAGTTCACCAAAAATCTCCGTCAATCATAGAATCGGGACAAAAAAGTACAGAAAACTCCACAGACATCACACGTGCTCGCGCCGCCTCGGTTAAGTGCGAAGCCTGTGTAATTACTGTTATTAGCAGGCCCGGCGTAGCCAAATAAACGTCACGCGCAGCTACGCACAGACTGAGTAAGCTCACGGCATTTGAAAGCCTAAATTGGTTCATAAGCGCAGCACCCAATTATTGCAAAAGACCAGTCGCTGTCAATTGTTGACACCACAAAAGTAAGTAAAAAGCATTTATTCATCCATATGTTTCAAAAACGTTAAAGACGGAATCCTACCGGGGAGGCAAATTCGGCCCTCGGTGCTAAATACAAGTGTCCAAAGACGACACCGGAAATTGGTCTGCCTGGGTGAAAGGCGCCCGTTGCCAGGGCACCGTCCGCCGTCCACACAGCAGTATCGACCGCAGATAATGATAGCGTTCGGTGAGTGAGCGCACAGATGCAGCTGCACGGCATCAGCCGCTTTGTTTCTTTGGAAATAAGTGAATGATTTGACGCGTTTTATGAAGGTTCATCGATCCGCGTGTCCTGTAAAGATTATGGGGCTTGCTGCATTTATTAGACGATCGCACTGGCATTTCGACGCCTCTTCATGTGCGTGTTCATCTTTAAAACACTCGCGGTTTAGGACTGTCGGGCCTAATCCAGGAGCGCCTGGTAACATATAGAAGCGGCGAGGGGAGCTAAGTGCCCCACCGCATCCCAAAACACATTCCCATAGAACAAGAATACACAATAAAGGCACTCACATGCATTACAATTATATTAAACATTAAATAAATGCACTTACCTGGGCTGCAGTCCGTGGCTCCGGCAGGCACCAGTGGAAGAGGAAACTTCCCTAACCAATCCAGATGCTGCTCTTCTGCTGCACTGCATGAGAGTGACGCTTTGATTGGGTGGAGTCGGCTTGCTAGACACTCCTTTAGGTCCTGTACGCCTGTACTTGACCTCCACCCAGCTGTTAGACAGCTGGGTGGAGACCTGTAAAGTGCGCATGTCAGTTTGGCCAGCACAAGACAGTCGGCCAAACTGACTTGCACACTTTCGAAGTGTCTGGTCAGCCATCTCACCAGTCCTCAGTGCAGCAGAGGATACGCCCCTCTTTTGTTCCCGATTCCTGGGCCGGCTGTAGCACACTTTGGGTAAAAGAAAATGGCAATGAAATAATTTAATTGCCATTTTTTTCACATTGCTTTAGCGCAGCTTGCAGCGGGCGGAATGGTGACACTCCCCCCTCTGTCACGAAGAAACTGCAGCGGAATATATCAGAGGGTTTTTCCAATTCTGTGTCTATGGAAAAGCGCATTAGCCCATATGGGCCTTTTGCTGTAGATTTGGTGTGAGGTAGATATACTGATAAGTATGTTTAACCTTACGTTAGCACTTAACCAAAATAAAGTTTTGGACGAATGCTGTACAGGCGGAGCTGAATACGAGCCCGTCCTCTACAAAAGCCCAAAACATCGAGTCAGTCTTTCTGATGACATTATTTAAAGACTGCATGTTGCTACGCTGCTACACTGAATGAATAGAAGCTGAATCCGATTTTAAACAAACCTTTTTGTCAGTGTAAATAACAATTTAATAACTGCACCGTGTACCTTGTATTTTAAACCTCGCGCTGCAAACGAAAGTAGGTAACAGCGCGCACTTGAAAGCTTTTATTTCCCGCCGTGTGATTGACTGATAATTACACTGGGTTGTAACTGTAGTGAAATAGACTACTTGTTGTGCCATTTGTTGCCCCTGAAACCCCGGTCCACCGCAAGCATTAAGCTTGTTTGAGTGGAGGGTGACGGCGGGACCTTCTTCCGGGTTTTATCCCGGTGCAGGCACCGATTGGACGAATGCTGTAGAGGCGGAGCTGAATATGAGCCCGTGCTCTACAAAAGCCCAATGTCCCCTAAAACGCGCAGCGGTGACGCGCAGCATCAACGCCGCATTCACGCCGAAGACACGCCAAAGACTAGCCCGTCTGGGCCCGTCCGGGACAGGACGGGGCTCGGGGCAGAGGGCTTTGTCTCACTCTCAAAGCCACCACAAAGTTGGACGTCAGCTCAGCTTAAAATATTACGCCCTAAGAAGCATGTCGGCTGTACCTTGCTAGAAATTCCACACACTGGTAAGGCTGTATGCCCTAACTGCAGTTTATCACTATCTTCCTTTCAACCATATCCTCCGCGTAGATCCAGAGTTAGGAAGGATCAAAAACATTGCTCCCCCACTAAGGAAGTATTTACATTTTACTATATAAATTGCCGATCCTTGCCCAAACATAAACTGGACATTTTTAACCTACTGTTAGAGAATAAACCTAGCGCATTGTTCCTTACTGAGACCTGGTTACATGAGAGCTCTGGTCCGGATGTGGCCATCGCCCTTCCTGATCCATATGCGATTCTTAGACAGGACAGAACCCGGAAAACCGGGGGTGGACTTGCAGTTATTTACGATAAAACACTCACATGTTCACTTGAGACGCTACAGATCTCAGACTGTGAATCCACACTTTTTAAACTCTGTTTGAATCCTAATTTTACATTTTCAGGCTCCTTAATATACCGGCCTCCTGGGAATGGCACCAAATGGGCTTCCGAATTAGCAGACCATATCACCCCTCCTTTATTGGCCTGTAAAAACTTCTCTATTATTGGAGACTTAAATCTACATTTAGAGGATCTATCTAACACCGCTGGTGTGAATTTACTGGAAGATCTGTCAGCATTGGGTATTAATCTCATTAATTCTGGACCCACCCATAAGGCTGGCCATCTGCTCGACCCAATACTTTCAAATCTCCCAGAACTTATCTGGCAGGACAATACCCCGGTCTGTTGGTCCGACCATTATTTAAATAAATTTAATTTGAAACCACCTGCCAACTCCCTCTCTCATACGATACTCCAGGTCTCATATAGAAAAAATTGGAAAAAACTAGACATCTCAAATCTTAACAGGGCACTCAGTACGAATGTACCTAATAAAATCCAAGACATGGAAGGCATTGCAACTGCCACTCAACAATGGCTCACCAAAGTGACTGAGTCTTGCATGCCGATCTCAAATACTAAGAGAAACAGACACCGCCCTCCGGTCCCTTGGTTTAACGACTCCCTTAAAGAGGAAAAAACCAAATGCAAGGTACTAGAAAGATTATGGTGTAAAGACTTTGCTCCGGACAAGAAAAAACAATATCAAATTGCCAGAAATACATATTATACTGCATGTAAGAAAGCACGCGCCGTGTACGTTTCTAAAACCATCATGGAAGCTGTGAATAAACCTAAAACCTTATTCAATACGGTGAAAGATCTAGCGGGAGCTCAAACCATAGCCCCGGCCCGCCCATTGAATAAAAAGCAATGTCAGGACCTCGCCCAATTCTTTTTTGATAAAATAGAGAAATTAATCTTTGGAATAGACAGGAACCATGTTGATACTACCACAAAACAAGACCTGGAGAATACCCCCACTGTTAATCAAACTTTACAACATTGGCCGCCGATAACAATTGATACCCTTCAATCCATTATGAAGACTATCAAATCCGGCTCTCCGCAGGATCCTATTCCTATGAATATCATGAAAGAGCTAGACTCCTCCTCTCTTGAAATTATTGTTGATACTTTAAATTCTTCTTTGGAGCTCGCTGAAGTACCTAGCCTTTGGAAGCATGCTATAGTGACCCCTCTCCTGAAAAAACCAACAGCAGACCCCGATGTATTAGCTAACTATAGACCCATCTCTCTTCTCCCAGCTTTCTCTAAATGTCTGGAGAGACATGTACATTCTGCCCTCACCATATTTGCTGAAGAAAATTCCCTTCTTCTTCCAACCCAATCGGGCTTCCGAGCGGGTTTCTCTACAGAAACCGCTCTGCTGGGAGTCTCTGAATCCATCCGGAAACATCTTGACGACGGTCAAACGGTTGCGCTTATTCTATTAGATTTAAGCGCAGCCTTTGATACTGTGTCACATAAAAAGCTGCTCATCACGCTAGAGAATAATGGAGTTCAAGGCAATGCCTTGAAATGGATCAAATCCTTCCTGGACCAACGGACCTTCCAGATAGCTTCATCCATGGCATGCTCTGAATCTTTCAATTCCCCTCATGGAGTACCACAGGGATCAATACTGAGCCCTCTTTTCTTCAATCTTTATCTAAGACCCCTGGCGGATTTAGCCGAAAAATCTGGGTTGACATTCATGACGTACGCGGACGATTCTCAGATCATCTTCAGGCTATCAGAATCTCACCAATCATCTCCGTCTCTGCTCAAACAAGGTCTCCAGAACATCTCCAACTGGATGAATGGGAACCAGCTGAAATTAAACGGAGAAAAGGCGGAGATTCTTTTAATGGGTAAACAGCATGATCTATGGAATGCCTCACATTGGCCTTCTCAGATAGGAAATCTTCCAACACCAGTTTCTCATGCCAGGAATCTGGAGGTAATCCTGGACAACTCGTTATCCATGAAGCAACAAGTCAGCAAAGTGGTTGGACTCTGCTTCACCATCCTAAGATGGCTCAAGAAGATATTACGGATGCTGCCCATCTCTATGCAGAAAACAGTAGTTAATGCCTTAGTTACATCCCGGCTTGACTACGGGAACATTCTATATCTAGGTGCCAACAAAGGAACAATAAAGAGACTCCAGATGATACAAAATGCGGCTGCCCGGACTCTCTGTCAAATACCTAAAAATACCCATGTGTCCCCTTACTTGCGCAAACTTCACTGGCTCAAAGTGGAAAATCGCATTCGATTTAAGACCCTAAACTATATGTTTAAAATAAAAGCAGGCACTGCACCCAAATACCTTCAGGCATTAGTGCACCCCTACATCCCTAAAAGAAACTTACGGTCACTCTCAGCTGCAATGTACTGTGTGTCCAGATTCAAGCTTGCCAGAATGGGAGGGAGATCTTTTGCCTATCAGGGTCTTTCCATGTGGAACACACTACCTATCCACATACGCAAAGAAGAGAGTTACTCTAAGTTCAGGAAAGAAATAAAAACCTGGCTGTTCGATCAATAACTCTGAATGGCCTATGATGTGTCACTCGCATTTCTTTGCTGTGTCCTCTGGCGTCGGGAAACCCATTTTGGGTAGCAGTTGCGCCTTACAAGTTTATAAAATAAATAAATAAATAAATAAATAAAGTAGGCACCTTCAGAAGCACCCCCCTTCCAATCCCTTAGCAGTAGTAACTTCATAGATCGCACTTCATCCACAGCATTATTGCAGTATTATACTTCTTCTTGTATTGTGTACTCCTTTGTAACATGCACACGTCACTTTCCCTCTTGAAATGTATCGTTTGCTACCTCTTGTATTTTGTTTGCTTTTGATACATGCACAATCGCCACCATTGCCTCATGTAACTTAACGTTTGTTCTTGTGTTTTGAGTATTTGCCATTTAGCTCAGTATTATACCTCTATTTGTACTTTGTACACTATTGTAACACACACACATGTCACTTTTTTCCTTTGGTAACGTATCGTTTGCTACCTCTTGTATTTTGTTTGCTCTTGATACATGCACAATGGTCACTATTACCTTATGTAACGTAACGTTTGCGCTTGTGACATGCTGATTTGTAATTTTTCCTCATGTTCCACTACTGTTCCTATTGTGAAGCGTGCTGACACCTTCGGGTAAAGTCAGCGCTATATAAAAACACATTAAATAAATAAATAAATACATTTAAAAAATGACTTTGCTGGCTCAGCACGTCGGTGTAATGTCCATAAATGTGCATATCAACTTAAAGACCTTGTGCTAAGGATCTATTGACTTCCATATGACCGAACCATAGCCTGAACTTTCTTCTAATGTCATTTAGACCTGCTCTGTAGGTTTTATAAAGGGGCTCATTAATAACAATGGTTAGACGTTTTGATCCCAGATGTGACTGGTCAACTGGAGCGACTCTCTGCGTATAGCCCACTTATACTGAAAACCATCCCGATTTTCATGGAACAAGACCCCAAGAAATTCCTTATATACTGGCTACTCTGAGTCCCGCTGTTATGAAGCTCCTACAAATCTATATAGGATCTGCACATTTAGACAACATAAACTAAGGGATGGTGACCAGACTGATTCCAGACACCCCCAAAGGATTTGTTAGTATGTTAGTACAGCTAGCTCACAGTGTCACTATGAGCCCCTCTTACCAAAGAGCGAATAGCTTCTGGCAACTATCGAACATGACAACCCTGACCCCTCGACGATCGTGGAAACATTACAGTGCTTTTCGCTCATTTTGGGCCAGATGTATCAAGGCTTTTGCGACTCGCAAACAGCCTTTTAGCATGATTTGGAATGTAAGAAAAAATCGCAATTTAAGGAATCGCAAAAAATTGTGATTCCTTATTTTGCCATAGCATTTAAGGAATCGCAATTTTTGCGATTCCTTAAATGCTATGTATGTAGCAATTTCAATTTGCGAATTTGGGTTAAGAAATCGCAAATTACTACCAACTTGTAGTTGGTGGTAATTTGCGATTTCTTTTAAAAATGCCCTATTTGGCATTTGTAAGGGTGGCATGTGAGGCACATACATGCCCATTGGGCATGTATGTGCGCCACATGCACACACATGTAAATTTCAGGGGTGCAGCAGGGTGTCTTTTAGACACCCCTGCACCCTTGAAATAATTCTCAAATTGCGATTAGCAAATTGCGAATTCGCAATTTGAGAATTATTGCACTATCATTCCTATGGGCCTCCTGGCCCATAGGAATGCATTGGAAATTATTCCTTATTTGCGAATTCGCAAAATGCGAATTCGCAAATAAAGAATATTAAGGAATCGCTAAAAAATAGCGAATTTGTACATACATTCCATTTTGCGAATTCTAAATAGCGATTCGCAAAAAATCGCTATTTAGAATTCGCAAATCGGAATCTTGATACATCTGCCCCTTTGTCTCAGAGAGATACACAGAATAAATTGTGGGGATGTTTTCAATAAGCATTTATTGAACCAGCATCATTCTAGTGTAAAATATGTCCACTGCAACAACTATTAGACAGAAACAGATATAAATTATTATGAGCACCAGCAGAGTAAAGAAAAGGTAAAATTCTACCATAGTGCTAAAACAATGAATAAATGCAGGCTTATGGAAACATGGCGGTAATAATGCATAAAATATTTGTGATTCCTACACATTCCTTGATTGTGACAGGCAAATTGCGAGTCGCAATTAAGGGATAGCTTCACATTAATTTGGCCCATAGGAATGAATGGGAATTGCATGCGCAATTTGCGAGTACCCAATAGATACTCGCAAATTGCGCATGCAATTTCAAGGGTGCCAAAAGGACACCCTGTTGCATCCTTGACATTTCCATTTTACCACATGTTGCACACACACTTGCCCCAAGGGCATGTGTGTGTGTAACATGGAACTTTGAAAAAATGGCTAGCATTTCAAGGCTACTCACAGGGGTCATCTGTGATTTCATTTATAGTGTTTAATTTTGTCACCTAGTCCCCAAAGTCTACCTCAGTAATTCAGGGCTGACTTTAGGGTGGTGCGACCGATTCCACTGCACCTGGCGCTGACTTTGGTGGGAGTGTTGTGTTTAAACTATTGGTTGAAAAGCACGTAAACTTCCTTGTACGTCCATAGTTTTTAAGCAACAATAAAAATGTCAAGATAACTCAGGTGGTTAATGTTGCTATTGGTGAGAGAAGGGGATTTTTTCTTGTGGCAGTTTTGACTCATCATAAAGTAGTGCGGAGGGTCAATGTGCCTCCTGCAAAGAACATGTGCCATGCAGATCACAGAACTGAGTGTAAGTAAACCAGGAGTAGCGCTTTACAAAATTGATATGCATGTAAGAGAGGCTCTGGAGAGATGAGGGGTACTGTTGGAGGGTGGTAGTGAGGGAATCCATGGGGAAGGAAGGGAGGCACCAAAAAAGACTGTTTCACCAGGTGCCACCAGTACTGAAGTCGGCCCTGCCGCTTTTCGATGTCTGGGCGCTGTTCAAATGCAAACATTTCACTTTTATTTTCGGGAAGAGAATTCTAAGAAATCGCAATTAGGCACATGTCCGCAATAGTACATTTCAATAACCGAATTGCGAAATGCAATTACTTAAGAATTGTAAATTACAATTTGGTAAAACATACAATAGAACATCTGGCCCCTTGTGCTGATGAGCCGACACTCACGCCCCCTCCCCAGTGCATCTTTCGGCCATTGGCTGACAGTGGGGAGGGCTACAAATGATCCTCCAGTGCTTGCACCGGAGGATTCCTTTTTTTTTAAAAACAAAAGGGGTAGATGCAAAATCGGCTGTGTCAGACCCCATTCCCCCCTTCTGCACATCTGTAACGTCTGCATGCCAGTGGCGCAAGGAAGTAAGAGCTTCCGCTCACGCTGGTGGTAAAAAAAATGCCTGAAACAATCTCCCAACGTTTCACAGAGCCCTCATTGGAAAGGAGGCATTACTGTATGGCCAGGGACTACCGAACATCCCCCTCCCCCACCTTGTATTTAATCAACATTTATTAAAGATGGACATGAGGGATTTATTTCTTTGGAGGCGGGGGTCGTACAACCCCCGGCCGTGTTTATTAAAACATAAAATAAAAATAAAAAATTTAAATAAACAATATATACACATTTTTACGCAGAAAACGTAGCATGGCATTTGATTACAATTCATATATACAGATATCACATGGCTAACTTTAATATATTTCTAATGCACGGTATTTCCTATCTGAATCTAATATCGGAAACCATAATCATACATTAATTACTTTTCTGCGTATCCTGTTTGGGCCTACGGCAAGGTCGCTAACTGGTGTCAGATCCTTATCAATTAGCCATGCCCTCTGGTAGGAGTGTGCATGCACAAAGGGCCCGTTTACCGTAAGGGTACTTCCTCCCCCTTGGTTACCCCCGTACGCTCCATTAACTACATTAAAACGGGCCCTTCCACTCTGCTCCATTTAGTGACATCATAGTGCTGGTGCTGGGTGGCCAACCAGCCTAAAGAAAGCGTGACTCCCCCTCCCCCGCACCCAACCAGCCAACCCGCTGTACCGCCCCTGGAGTTCTAGGAGAGACCACTTGTCCCTCCCCTTAGGCGACCCCATTCAAGAATGGCGCCGCCCTCTAAGGGCCTTAAATTTACTGCTCACCAATCATGACCTTACCACCACAGTCCAGCGTAGTTGACCGACTATCTGGCCCCCCCTACCCTCCTACTCTGAAAGGTCATGCCTTGCCCCTAAAACTAACTAGCCAAGCAATTACATTTTCCAACAGGATTTCGTACCTAACCTAGTCAGGTGGACCCCGTCTTTTAAGAAGCATAGTTCCCCCCTGACACACCCATGTGCGATGTTTTGTAGCTGAGGAGACCTGAACAATTTCCCTATTTTATTGTTGATCTTCCTTACCGAGTGATTTAACGCTTTCACAGAATCCCCTCCCCTCCATTTCAAACTGGGTACCATCTGAGACCAAACTATGGTGCAGCCCTTGCATGCCTTAGCTAACCAGCCCACTTCAGAGATTATGTCCTCCCTCAAAACCCCTCTACCCAGATTCACCAGATCGTTCCCTCCCAAATGTAAGATAACTATCATGGGTGGAGGACTGTGTCTACTCAACAAATCAGTAATGAAAGCCCTAAACTGACTGAGGCAGAGGCCCCCTTTTCCATGGAAAGAAACTGTGAAACCATCCTGCTCAGCCCTGTGTCTGTAATTACCTGAAAGAAAAACAGATTTCAGACGTCTTACATAGGAATGACCAATGACCCAAACAACATGTGCTCCCTTGTCCTGTGGATGTGCCCTTCGTCGAGAAGTATTCTTCTGGTGATGCGCCGACGGCAGTTTCCCCCCTGCGTGACAGGTTCAAGAAACTGAAATGCAAGCAGATAATAGGACAGGCATCAGGACAGAATGCATTGCCACCCTCACAACATGTGTAGCCGCACATAGCACTTGTAACAATCGGAAGGCCATCTCCCAATTCTCTTCACACTGTTGCTGTGCAACCCTCTAGCTGTTGCTTCTGTGGCAGCCCCTATTCTGAATGAATGAGTCCCAAAGTCCTTTGGATCCAAACCTGTCCTGTCTATCGTCATGGCCAATACCCTTTTAAACTGGAACCTGGTGAGAGGGGTACTGTCAGCATGCATTAATAATGCCCCCCTCCCATTGCGCCATTCCTCTGTCGGAGGAAGGCTTCTAGGTGCATCACTGCGCAGCATGGATTATCCCGTGCGCAGTGAAGTACTATCCCTTCACCACAGGCTTCCTGATCAATTTTGGATTTCTTAATGGTTATCAGCAAAGTGTCGCCCTGTATCCTCGCATGCTCGAGCTAGAGCCCCCCTCGCACATCCTGCTTATTGCGAGCCACCAATTCCCCTACCCTGAAGGCTCCATAAAACGCCTGTGAGAAGGCAGCTCTGAATAGCAATGCCTCTTCTGTTGAACTGCAAATGCCACCCAGGGCTGCTAGAAGTGATGTCAGCCTCTCTAAGCCAATCAGACATCTTGTGTCAGGGGCGGCCCCCTGGAGGCGCCGCCACCCCTTCAGTGCCTTCCTCACAATGAAACTATTAGTGGGGTCCCTGGAGTCCTTGATTTGTGCGAAGAAAGAAACTGCTGCCACATGTCGCCTGGCTGTCGACGCAGAGCGCCCTTCCTTATTCAAAGTGTCCAAATAGCGGAGGAATGCCCCTGACTAATGCCAGATCTGCACCAATCCTGCCCCAGAAAAGCGCAGTAAGACCAAAATGCCCCTTCATAAGCCTTCCTGGTCCTGGGCGCAAGGCTAGCTGTCACGAGGTTCTGTAGCTGGGGTCCCCAATCTGCCAGAGTACTTCCGGGAAGAATGTTGGTGTTGCCTCCACAGAGGGTAGGTGTTTCCTGAACACCTGCATCTTGTAGCGAGAGAGTGCGTCAGCAGGATTATTCAACACCCCTGGGACATGTTTAGCCTTAAACTGTATGTTCAACTTCATACACAACAACTCTATCTCTTTCAACATGTGGAGGATCATTTTACACTGTGCAGCCTGCTGGTTGATGCATTCAACCCCTTTCATGTTGTCTGACCAGAAAATCACAGATTGAGTGCGCAAATGATGAGGCCAAACAGTCAGTGCAACCCAGATGGGAAAGAGCTCAAGAAAACCTATATTGGGGGGGCGTGGCCAACAGCATGGCCGGTTAGGTTGTGCAACTGCTGAGCTCCTGAGAGGCTGCCTCGTTATCCGGCGTACAAAACACGACTTGTACCTCCAGACCACTACTAAACTGTGGCGGAAGGTGTCCTGCAACTGCGGGAAGCGAAAACAGGAAGATACACTGTGTCACGAGAGGGAGAACCGCTCCGGGACAATCTGCTCGTCCTCCCGACTCCACCAAGATGGCGGCGGCTGGCGCCCGGGGGCTCCAAGTGAAGTAAGCGCCGACCCCCCCTGCCCTCCCCCTGACCACAGCTGCCGAGGTGGGGGACGCAATCAACGGCAGGCTCACCCCGAGAGAGCCTGTGCATCGGCTTCCTCCAACATGGCACCCGCAGCCGGGAGGGAGAGCCTTAGATCCTGAGTGCCGCGGACCGGGATACCGCATGGCTTGCGCAGTGCTGGGCAGTGGTGGCGGAGAAAGAAGAGGAGCACCGCTGTGGGCGAGAGGCGTGCGGCATGCGAGGCTCCCGGGAGTGGTGACGCTGATACCATCCGCGATCCCGGCGGAGGAGCCTGGTGCCCTGCGAAGGGGTGCACAGAGGCAGGAGGAGGCGGGTGAATTCTGGAGACTCCGCGGCAAGAGCGGGTGAGGCAAACGGCCGCTCGGACTGCACCGCCTGACGCCCTGCAGAAACGGACCTGCACTCCCGGAGCGCCGCGGATGAGATAGGGGCAGTGCCTGAGCCCTAGCACAAGCCTCACTGCGGGTAAGCCTCAGGGAATCGGGCGGACGCGGCTGCCAGTACCGGGAGAAATGGCCCCCGACGTCACACACAGCGACATAGCCTGCAACACCCCGGGCGCCACGGTACGGAGGCAGATCCTGGGAGGTTGTTAAGAAGGATTTGTGGATATATAACAGAGGTGCACTAAGCGCAGCAGGGGGGACGACACATACCACTACGGTGCCAACAACGGTGATCAAGTCTGGGGACGGCTATAGGCGTAATGGACTACAGTAAGTAGTAAACAACGCCGCCACAAGCCGGAGTGCCGGAGAGCCCGGGCAGATAAATTGCCTTATAGCACCCACACAATTGGCCGGACGTGATCGGGAGTGAGAGGGGGTCCTGGAGTGTCCCCACCTGGAAGACAGAGGAATAGAAGCCGCCCCTGAACAGAACCATTGACGGCGAGTCACGACAAGCGCCCGAGGTACATCCGCGAGATGCTTCGAGAGAGTGAGTGAGTGGCTCGGTCGGGGCCATAGCCGGTGCGGAGTATAGAGGGGGGACCCGAGTCCCTGCATGTGGTATTTAAGGACCAGCGGGAGGGCCACACCGACGGACACTCAGCCGGATAGCTGTGGAGGACCAAGGCCGAGGAGGCCACAGGCAGTGTGAGAGCGCCCAGAGGACATACACACCGTTGAAGGACTGGGTTATTTAAGACCCAGCGGTGCCAGGGGACAACACCTGAAACCTTCGTGGGTAACCTGTTCCGGCGTACAAATGACAGAGACACGGGGCACTTCCTTCGGCGTCAAAGATTCAAGGTTTATTTACTGCAGGGAACACAGAAGTCACGTGAAGTACACAACATGTAAGTTCGCGGGATCTGATTCGATTTGCTACTGTGGATCGCTCCTTTTTATACAGTTTTCTCCCATACGTTAACATGATACACAAAGGTTTACAACTTGGTTCCCATCATTATCCCCAAGAGGGGTCGCTTTGATGTATTCAAGGTCCGGAGCATAAGTACAAATACATTCGGTGGTTCCCAACTGTAAAAACCCATCTTCCCACCATTAGTACATTCCAATTGGCAGTAAACAGATCGAAGAAGGAACAAGGACAGCTGCAAAGGAAGGCAGAAACAGTGGGGAGATCGGAAAGGGTGTAAAAGGGGTGGTATCGGGAAACACGAGTTGCAAGCATCAAAGGGACGTGCCTAATGAGATGCACGGCTGAGACAATAGACCGGCACGGCAAGATGTGCCTCGAGCGGGGCCATCTGCCTTACAGTATCATCCCCCTCATCATAAAGACACTTTCAAAGGAAACGTGTCTTCCGCAAGAGTCTTGGGAATCCCAGGGTCGCGAAGGGCAAGAGACAAAATGGATGCCATATCTAAGATGGAACCCGTGGGTACAGATAGAAACCCACGAAACAAATGAACGGTTCAGGTTAGCACAGCGAAACTGCGCACACCCACTAAACTCGTCATTTGCGGTTCATAGATACCAGACTCGACCATATTCGTGCGAGTCGAAAACACCACTTACGATCGTCACGGAACCTCACCGTCCGAGCGGAGGGAGGGACCGGCCGGTGGGGTGCCCGGACTCCGACAACCCGAAGGAACATGGGGAAAAAGGAGATTCTGCCGAAAGGACCCAAACAGGGCCCGATGGACAACTTTGCTGTGCCGCGCCAGGGGACGGAGGGCCCTCCCGTGGCCCCGAACATGCGTTCGACACGGTTCTACTGATGGAGGCAATTCAGGCCTCCCGCACAGACATTCAGGAGTCCAGGGCGGCACTGGAGGTCAAAATCGGAGAGGTGGGCTCGAAAGTGACACTCTTACGACAGGACTTCCGCAATCTATCCGACAGGGTCACCGCACAGAGACTCGAATGGGAGAAGCCGAAGATTCGATCACAACCCTTCGTAGAGAAATGGCGGAACTGCAGGCCTCGCATCGCCAGCTCACCTGGAAGGTGGACGCCGCCGAAAATAGGGCTCTACGCTTTGTGGGCCTCAGAGAAGGAATTGAAAAGAATGACATGGTATCCTTCCTGCATGCGTGGATACTAGAAACATTCCCACAGGCACAATTTTCACTGTGCTTCATAATAGAGAGGGCACACAGAGCGCTCCTCGCAAAACCGCCTGAGGGGGCAAGACCGCGTCCGGTTAATGCACGTTTTCTGAACTTTGCAGACAGAGACTTGATATTGAGGGAGGCGAGGAAGATGGGGGAGATACGACTGGAAAACTCGACTGTTATGATCTTCCCGGATTACAGTCAGGAGGTGCAAAAGCAGAGGCGGTCCTTTGACTCGGTAAAGGCTAAACTCAGAGACTTAAAAATTTCGTACATGTTACTGTTCCCTGCTAAGCTTAAGGTGATATTCAATGAGCAGACACTCTTCTTCGCACAGCCGGAAGATGCTTGGCAGTGGCTGGAAGAGCGTCCGATCCTCAACAGCAGGGAGAGTGCACTGCGTGATGTGCTGCATAGGTCACGGAAAAATGCGACACATTGGGAACGCCCGAAACCTCAGAGACTGAAATCCAGGCGATCTACGAGGCAAACTCCAGCGACGCCATATAGAACCGCGACACCGTAAAGGCAAGAAAAGGGCGTTCGGCCTCTCCGAGAGGTGCATCAGCACCTGGGTCGAGATTTGCAGTGTTGCGCAATACGGCGCGGTCGGAAGGCGAAGAGGAGGAGACTCTGGACAGTCACACATCCGGTGGAGAGGGAGAGGATGAAGGAAGGCAATCAGATCATCCGCTGGTGCAGGAGATTCGGATCTTGGAACGCGACCTATCGGGACAGCACAGTGCCCCCGAATCCGAAACTCCAGACTCCAAATCCTGACGGAAGAGGACTGCAACGCAAAATATGCTATAAGTCTGGAGCCATGGGGTAACAGGTGAAAGATCGATGTTTGGAGGACTGGAAGGACTGGAGTGGCAGCCCACCAAAGGGAAGCACGCAAGTTTGACACACCCCCCTTTACTGTGTTTTGATTGTCATTTTTGTAGGGCTGTTGGGTGTTTGCTAGGGTGGGTTCAGTGGGTGGGCGACAGGCCTACTCCTTCGGAAAGCTATGTCCTGTGTAGGGACACATCTGGAAGGGGAGGGAGGTGGGGAGGGGGAGGGGGAGTTCCAAGTTGGTTGGGGTAAAGGGGGGGGGCTTTACAGTCATACACTGCGGCACACCGTCCCATAGGTCTCCAAGTTAGTTTGAGGGGGAGACGGGGGGGGATGGCGGGGGGGACACATGTTTACTAGTGTCAGGCAGAGTCACAATCCGACCCCACACACCGCTTGTTCACGCCTGGGCCGGGCCTCATGCAGCTACCACGGCACACAATGGCAAGTACCGTAGTCACTCAACAGGAGAGAGACAGGAGACTAACCATCCTTACATGGAATGTTAATGGTTTGGGCTCAAAAATCAAAAGAGGCCTAGTTAACGCTTACATTAAAAGGCAAGACCCGGACATTGTCTTCCTGCAGGAAACCCACCTCAAGGGTACGTTATGCGCCTTTATAGCTAGAGGGAGACACAGGGTCTTGGCACATGCGGGATATACCTCGGACTCTAGAGGGGTGGCAGTCATTGTTAAAAAAAACGCTCCATTCTGCATTACCCGCACTTGGCTGGACACACAAGGGACATATGCTGGAGTACAGGGCACCTGGAACAGACACACTTACACGCTAGTCGCGGTCTATGCACCACCTAAACTACAGTCCCGTACACTCATGGCGCTCACACAGATACTCCTAGACACCTCTGATACGATACAAGTGGTGGGAGGAGATTTCAACGATGTCATGAACCCCAGATGCGACAGATCTGGCGATGTATCTAGAATGGGACTCCAGACCACCCTCTGTAATCGTATGTCTGCCGTGGGATTGACAGACATCTGGAGGTGGCTTCACCCAACGCAAAGGGCATACTCATACTACTCTGGGGCACACAAAGTGTTCTCGCGACTCGACTACATCTTTATGTCTCGCAAGTACCTGGGGGCAGATGACACCGTGGAATACAAGGCCAGGGGCATATCGGATCATTCACCGTTGTGTGTGGGAGTGGGGCGGGCCCGGGGTGGAGACAGGGGCTCTTGGCGTCTGGCGGCATGGGATCTGCAAAACGCGACTCTACTTAGGGGTATCCGGGCTGACATTAAGGTATACTTAGCGGACAATGAGGGCACGGTAGACTCCAATGTTACTCTGTGGGAAGCCCTGAAGCCGGTACTTAGAGACAGGATAAACTCGAGGCTGGGTGAAGAAAGACGGAGAAGCCAGAAGCTATTAGATGCGCAGAAACATTATAGGGACCTTGCAACAAACGAAGCTAAAACCCAGTCCCTTGCCACTCTTCACAGGCTATACGAGGTGGGGGACAAGTCGGGGAAGCTCCTGGTATGGCTTAGCAGGAAGGAGCGGGCAGCGAGATGGATTGATAGTCTTGAGGGCGCAGATGGCACCACTGTTAACACTGATGTGGGAATAGCAGAAACTTTTGCCAAGCATTTCGAAACATTCTACACAGCCCGTGAACTTGCCACTCAAGAGGAGGCACTACAATATCTAGGGGATACAGTCCTACCGACTATCCCCCCCGAATCTTTGACAGCCCTAGAGGCGGATATAACGGTGGATGACGTTACCGAGGCTATAGCCAAACTGAGACCGGGCAAAACACCGGGCCCCAATGGTTTCCCAGCTGAGTTCTTTAAGCGAACGACAGACCTCCTGTCACGTCGCCTGCGAGACCTCTTTAATGCTGCGTTTAAGGAGAAGGAGCTACCCCCCGACCTTACGAGGGCCACGATTGTCCCGATATACAAAGAGGGCAAACCCAGAGAGAGTTGCGCCTCATACCAACCCATTTCCCTGCTAAACACAGAAGTGAAACTGCTAGCAACCATCTTGGCAACCCGTTTGAGTGCAGTCATTACAGATCTGGTTCACCTAGACCAATCGGGCTTCCTGCCAGATAGAGCCACTAAACTAAACCTTAGAAGAACCCATAACTGGCTACAGGAGGTACGAGACCGGAGTGCTCCACATTGGTTCCTCTCCCTGGATGCCGAGAAGGGGTTCGATGCGGTGCACTGGCCTTTCCTCTTTGCAGTTCTAGACAGGTTTGGCTTCGGGCCGAACTTTATTCAATGGGTCCGACTCTTTACACTGCCCCGAGAGCCAGGGTACGGGTAAACGGGACCCTATCGCGCGAGTTTCAGATTCAAAGAGGCACGCGGCAGGGGTGCCCCCTGTCCCCCCTCCTGTTCACGCTCACAATAGAGATACTTGCTGCCAGGATCCGGCAAAACGCTGACATTCGCGGCTTTACAAGTGACGACGCGGCCACGGCCCCGGAAAAAATATAGTTATACGCTGACGATGTCCTGCTGTACATAACTGAACCTGAAGTCTCGATCCCAGAGCTCTTCCGGGAGATTGAGAGGTACGGAGGTATGGCGGGACATAAAATAAACTGGCACAAATCAGTACTATACGACCCGGGTGGTCGCAACAGCTGGGGGTGTCTACCGGACAACCTACTGACTACCATCGAGGGCTTCCAATATCTCGGGATATTTATCACAGTAAATGAGACCCTCTCCTTCGAAAGGAACTTAGAGCGGATCATACTCAACGCGGTGGCAGATATGAACAGATGGCGACTGCTACCATTGACACTTCTAGGTATAGCGGCCATGTATAAAATGATCACATTGCCGAAATTCCTTTACGCTCTGCAAAACGAATATTATCCGATACCGGCGTCGGTCTTCCACAGGATCCACGCGGATCTGCGCTCCTTCCTGTGGCTGGGAAAACATGCCAGGGTGGCCCTGTCCACGCTACAGAGGCACCAGTACAGTGGTGGTATTTCACTCCCCAATCTGGAGGCTTACTATTGGGCTGAACATCTAATGCCGATCAACGACTGGCTCCATGCCCCGGCGGACCACCCGACATACGCTCTGGAAAGGGCGAAAATGTCGCCCAAAAACATACTATGCTACATTTACGGGACCTTTAGAAAGACCTCCCTCCTCTCGGCTACGGTGGTACCTCTCGCCGCATGGAAAAATGCCAACAGGCGCATGGGGTGGGACAGGAAGCCCACACGTCAGACTCCACTGTGGCACTGTCAGTGGTTGACAGAACTCCACAAACTGCGGGGTTTCCGGAGGTGGGACGACCTTGGCATCTCTACTATAGGAGATGTAATTGCCAAGGGAGAGCTCAAGTCTTTCCAAGTTCTTAAGTCAAATTTCGGGCTCCATGACACACAACGGTTCAAATACATACAATTGCAACATGCCTGGAAGGCCCAAAATATTGCACTCACAGACATCCCTGAATATGCACCACTGGTGGGGAGACTCCTTCAAGAGCATATATCAGGAAAAGCGGTCTCCTTAACTTATAAAACGCTAACTAACCATCTACTAGGGGACCTGGCGAAGCTTAGGACCACCTGGGAGGCTGAGGTAGGCGAGATGGAGGACCTAGATTGGGAGACGGTTTTGATGCACCCTCAGGAGGTGGCAATTAAGTCTCGATTGCGACTGATTCAGTTGAAGGTACTCCATAGAACATACTATGATAGACAGCGACTATGCAGAATGGGGAAGGTCGGGTACCCGAGTTGCCTCAGATGCCATCAGGAAGTGGGAGACTTCTATCACACGATATGGTCCTGCACGGTAATACAAACCTACTGGACCCAGGTGTTCAAAGAATTAGAGGAGGTCCAGGAGACGTCAATCCCGCAGGATCCCAAGCTAGCACTGCTGGGTATGACCAACGACATAGACTTGACACGCCCCCTTCTTACATTCTTGGTCTTAGCCCTAGTGGTCGCGAAAAGGGACATCGCAAAATACTGGGGGGCGCCAGACCCCCAGACATGGAGGAGTGGAGAAGAGGGCTAGATCTCTATATGGCAGCAGAGAGAGTAACATATAAAGCCAGGGGGTGCCCCAAGAAATTCCGTAGAGTTTGGTCTAAGTGAAGACAATACCATGGGCTGGATGGGGGGCTCTAAGGGAGGACTCCCCTGGGGGACCAGGAGATGGCGTACCAAGGTATAGGAGACGTTGTCACGAAAGGGGTGTCAGTCACTACTGCACCCACAGTATGTCGTGCCATACCGGAAACTTGTGAGTCAAAAGGATGCAGGGCTCCATATGGACGGGCGGGGGAGGAGCGGGTGGGATGGGTGTGACTGCTACACAGTTTTATATGCAATCTGCCAAAGGTGAACAAATGGAGTTTTTATGGTTCATTGGGGGTGGGGGGGTTTTTTGGGGGGGGTCAGCCAAAAGTAAAAAAAAAAAAGAAAATGCAGATGCTCGGATTGTTCCTTGAATGCTCAACGACCTATACAGTATCACACTAAATAGTGTAGTACCGAAACTCGCCGCCCTACCCCCGGGATGTGGGCTAAATGGCCGTGTATCCATCAGCTGATTGTGCGATAAGCTACTTATGACTCTTGATTGGAATACTTGAATGTCTGTTACTGGACCCCTGTAAATCTGCAATAAAAATAATAAAAAAAAAAAAAGAAAACCTATATTGGCTGTCACACCACTCTCCACCCACCAAGCCGGCCAATGCTGTGCCACCCATTCGTTCCCGAGTATGGCTCCAAATCCCACACTGCCAGCAGCATCAGTCCATAAATCCAACTCCGCTGAAGTAGTGGGGGACCGGGCCGCACAACCTCCAGAAATGCGATCCAAATCTGCATGTCCTGGCGAACCTCAGACGACAGTCTTGGCGGCCTGTCATGGCCTGAGAGATGGAGCGGGAGAACGGTTGTGCCATAGGTATTAATAATTAAACAGAAGAGGGACCCTGTATCTAAGGAAATACTGCAGAAGGGGAACAACCCGCCAGGGCGAGAACAAAAGGGGAAAACATGAAGGGGTGTTCCCTAGAAAAACAGGATTCAAAAATTCAACCCACATCAGCAGCTCACCCATACATAATAATACAGATGATTTTATTCAAAAAAGTTTTTAATTTTTATTTTTTGCACATATAAATATCGAAATACTTCTTTTAGATAAATTCATTAAACAGTAGAAAACATTAGAAAAAATTGACATAATCATAAATGAACAATGACAGTCTAAAAACTAGGACACGCAATGTCAATTAAAGAAGGGCACCAAATACATCCACTCATACATGCAAACATCACTTTTATACAGTCACTTCCACACACAGGTATGCACATCCATATCACTACACATAAGAACAAGAAAAGCGCCGACGCGCGTTTCGGACAAGTGCCATTAGAGGCTTCCTTCATCAGGGCGCACTTGGAAAGACATGGGCAGACACAGAAATGATGTCTGTAACAAGGTCTTGAAAGGCGGTCCTAGGTAACAGCAAGGCTGAGGGAGGGTAATCTAGAAGGCCTAGGGTAAACGAGACCAATTGAGATATATAAAAAAAGTTCAATTGACCAACTGTCTGTTGTAGCTGATATAAGGTTACCTTATCTTTTGCCAAACATTGCTGGAGTGTTGCTCTAAATTTCACAATTTTTTCCTCAGGTAACTGGAAACACCCCTGTACAGAGTCCAACTCAATGCCTAAAAATTCTATTGTGGTTGCTGGCCCCACCGTCTTCCCCCGGCACCAGAGGAGCCCCGAAAGCACGCATAAGCACGCAAAATTCCTGCAATGCCCAAGCGCATTCCCGGGAGCCCGCAGACCCCAGAAAAAGAAAGTCATCCAGATAATGCATGACGTATTGGTGCCCTGTTGCCTGTCTCAAAACCCATTCCAGAAATGAACTGAATTTTTCAAAGTAAGCGCAGGATACAGAACAACCCATGGGCATGCACATATCCATGTAGAATTTGCCCTGGAATGAAAAACCTAGAAGGTGGTGATCTAGAGGATGTACAGGCAGCAGCCGGAAGGCAGACTCAATGTCTGATTTGGCTAGCAAGGGCCCAGGTCCCAGAACCCTTATCATATCTACTGCCTGGTCAAAAGAGGCATATTCACGCTACAGATTTCTTCGTTGATGGCGTCATTTAATGAATTGCCTCTAGGGGCTGACATATTATGAATCAGCCTGAACTCCCCTTCCTCTTTCTTCGGGACCACCCCTAGGGGCGAGCAGACAAAATTGTGGACAGGGATCTGATCAAAAGGACCCGCTATTCTGCCCAGGTGTAGCTCTTTGCAATTTTTGCCGCTGCTACTCCCGGATTGGCCCTTACAGATAGCTGATTTTTACACTCTGGTGACCCTGTGTAGTCAACCGCCGGAATCCTAAAGCCATACAAAAACCCTTCTTGTAAAATCCTAGCCGTGGCATGGTCTGGGTACCTGTTTAACCAAGGATTCATAGCCATACCGTCAATGGGTGAATGTGTTACCATTAGTGTCTTCTCCTTACTTCTGTTTCCTCCTTACCCTATTTCCTGATTTTTTAAGGCATTTTGATTCTGGGTGAGAAGGGTGATTACATATGGAGCATGCATGCCTGAATTTACAAGTGCCTTGTGCCCTGGTGCATGTCCGTCTATTAAAATCCCAGCATGTCCCCTTCCGAACCCCACCGCTCCCTGGACTGGGGGTTGCGCCCACGGTTTGTGGTGGCCGAAAGGGCTGAGGCGCCTGGGAAGTGTGACCCTAGTTCCCGTTCTGCACTGCATTGCCCGACTGTCCTGGGCCAAACTGATCAAACCACAAGATTGAGTCAACACGCTCCCAGGTAAGTGATGGGTCAAATTCCTTAGCCTTCCTGAAATTCATGTCATATTCCTTCCACCCTACGCCCCCATATTTATCATGAGTCATAGTAACCCTGCTCTGGCAACAAGCCATTTCTGCTTGCAAATTAGGCGAATGCTCAGCTATTATAGCCATAAATACAGAGAAAGCCCTAATCCAGTTGCTCAAAGTCATTTCCACCCTGAATCTCATCATTTCAGCACGCCATTCACTAGAAAGAATCCAGTGTTTCTGCTTCTTGGCATACTCCATTCCTCTGTCATCGACAAGTAAGGAGAACATATTGATGTAAGCACCTGACCATACGAACTCCTTCACTTCGCGTGTTACATGTCTGGCCAAATGTTCCCCTCTAGAGGGCAGTACCCCTGTGCCCAGCAGTGGCAATGCCACTTCCTTACCCATTTCCCCAACTCCAGCTGGCTCCATCACCTTGTCTTTTCCACTGCTGCTCGCCTGCACCGCTGGTTGGGGTAGAACGGAAGTATCTGGCCCACTCCTGGGGCTGCAATAATCTTTGCCACCATCCTCTGTGCCTCTGCTAATGGGTCCTCCCCTACCTCCTTTGCTCCCACTGAAGTTGGTAACATTCCCCCCCTTCCTAGCCAAGGGAGAACTGCCGCTATCGGCACCACTAGCTCCTGTGGCACCTGATTAACAACTGTTGGTGCTGAGGCGGGAGTGGGGACCACTGGATTCTGAACCGGTGTCCCTGGGCTGAGTGTGGGCACCACAGGAGTTGCCGCGGGGACCACCGGGCATGATGAGGGGTAGGTGCGGGCACACAGGAATCATCGCGGGGACCACCGGGATCGATGCGGGAGGCACCAGGCTTGGTGTAGGCACAGGTGGGGTAGGAGCAGGGACCAATGGGACACTTGCGGGGATCACCAGTATAGGTGTAGGGTTCACCGGTATCACTGGAACTCCTGAGGGACCCTCCCCCGAAGGCATATCTCCTAAAGGCATGAGTGCTTGGTTCTTCCCCTTCCTGGGCCTACCCCGCCTGGGGAGTGGGTCCAACTCCCCTCTGGGTTTTGGGGGTACTATGGTGTGCTTGGGCCTGCCTCCGGGCCCACTCTGCCCATCTTCTCTTTGTCTGAGCTCTGAAAAGCTCTGCCCCATTTGCTCTACCTTTCCCCACCTCCTATTCATTATCGCCATCCTACGCATGATTGATTCCAACATATGTTCCATGCGGGAACGCTTTGCGCCACGTTTACTAGCCATAGCTCCAGTGACACAAGTGCAAGGTAACGTATGCACTGATAGGCGATAACACCGCGAGCACAATGTTATCTGTTACCTAAATGTGACCTGTCCAGGTCCTTACCTGCGCACGTTGGAGGAACAGAAACCGGCCGTAAGCACCACGCAACTGGAACCGCGCCACACCAGCTAACCTGGGTGTTGGGCGAGTAATCTCTAGCCCGTGCGGCTCACCAGAAGCAGTGAAGTGCACGCCTGTTTGTGACCTCTGATGAGCGAATCCCCATGTCACCTCTGACGCGCCACTGCAAAGATTCTGTTCCAACTTGGATTCTGTAGTAAAAACAATTGAATGTTATATGACTGATCACCGCTCTGCACAACATTTCTTTCGTTAATAAAAAACGATTTCATTCAGGGGTAACTGGCCTGCAATCACCTTTTATGCAAACAGAAAGCACTGTTAAATGCCCATGCATTTATCCAGAAAAAACAGTAGGTAAATACAAGTACCTTCCAGTAATGCCCTTCTTAGAGCTTGCACCCTATATGCCTTCCTCACAGTACAAATGCTCTCCCCCCTGATAGCTTTCAACACAGATGCACCGGCCTATTGTCCTCTAATACCAGCTTGGCTCTTCAATTGCCAAACACATACCCCTGTTCTGAACCCAATATTTAACAAAACAATTGCGTACTTTTGCCTTAAAATATATATACCTCTGAGAGCCCCCCTACCGGTATTGTGTTCTCGCATATAACAATTTCGAGCGCTCAGAAGAAATCGCTCGTGGCCGCCCCCTCTACACGCGAGCACTCAGAAAATGCCCATGACCGCCCCCTGTACACGCGAGTCTAGCCCGCAATTCAGACAGACTCCAGCCGCTATGGCGGTGAGCAGCGGCCTCCGATGCTCCCCCTGATATCTTAGAGGAGTGCTGTGTGCGCTCCTCGAAAACAACGCCTTCTTCTAAACGGAAAGGAAAGGGCGCCGGGAATCCCAAGCGTTTCAGAAGACCAGCTTTCCTGCAATGAAATAGAAAAAGAAAAGACGTGGGCGTCCCCACTGGTTCTCGAGCGATTCGCTTACAAAAAGGGGGGGGGGGTGCTCCTGCCATCGACCTTCGATTACCTGCAAAGGGGAAAAGAAAGAAAAAGATTACAGCCTCTGGGAGGCTGGGTGGGGCAGACCGTGGAGCACGGGTAACAGAGGCCGACTCCCATGCCCCGACCTTTTAAACCCACTTTAGGTCAGGCCGGTTTTAACCGGCCTGACCTCTGCTCCCCAGTGACCCAGAAGCGATTCTATTGCTTTCGGGTCACTTTGGAGCCCTGGGACCAATCCGTGAGGAGGCGCACCCACCGCGTCATAATGAGGCAACGGGGCGCGCCCCACCACGGAGAGCTGGCTGGGGTGGGTGGGGGGTAGTGGGGCCGGCCCTGCCTTTCTCAAACAGTTTCCAGGAACTTTTTTTAGGGGGTGTCAGTCCACTTGGTTAATTGGCTGACTCCCCCCTTGTGAGCACAGTAACTAAGAAATAACGTATTTTTTCCCTTGAGGGGTGTGATCACCCTCCCTGGGAAAGTAATACTATAATAATTTTTTTTTAAAAAGTAATTGTTTAGGGAGAAGTCAGCCCTCATGGTGAACAGGCTGACTCCCTGTGGGGGCACAATAAACGCTAAATAAAGTGTAATTTCCTCTGGCGGCAGAATGGCACCCTCAGGAGAAGTAACAAAATATATATTTTTTTTAAGTGAAATTGCCAGTGACTCGACCTCCTGACATACAGGTTAACCCCCTCCTGGGCCAACTTTTTGCGCGAAATTTATGTTTTACAGGGTGGGGCGATAGCGATCATGGCCCTCCAATAAGAAACATACATTTCCCCCAAAAATATTAAAGAAATGTAGGTGTGTTTTCTCCCGGTGGGACGGTTTATTTTTAAAAAAGCCACATCGTATACATGTGCCAACATTTTACTGGCATGCAGTGGAAGGCCCCGCGCAAAGTCGACTGGTAATTTTTCTGTTGGTTATTTCTATATTTGGCTACTCAACTGGGGCTGTATTACGGGCATGGCACACTTTCCTTTGCATCACCCACACCTTTCAAAAGGCGCGCCGGGTGCAAACAAAGAAAGTGCGCCGTATTAGAATGAATACGTTGCCCCCGGGGCAGTCGCGAACTCACGCTGCCCTGGGGGCAACACATTCAAGTGCAATAAGGAGCAGAGGCTTGAAAGCCGCTTTGTGTTTCACTGTGCAGGTGCCAACCTGTCTGCTTTTTAAGGGCGATGAAAGATACCCTTGCAAGCGGGTGCAGTGAGTGACTACACACACCTGCAGGGGGATGCCTGGGGGCCCATGGGACCCCGTTTCTCCCCCCCCAAAGGGTTGCCTTTACGAGGTGCAGTGAAAGTGTGTCACCATTTGTGGCACACTTTCAGTGCACACTTTCAGTGCACCTCTGAAAAGCATGTTTGCCTCTGCTCCCCTTGAAAAAGTCTTTTGTAAGACGAAACACCTGTCGGCAAATCGTGTGTTGGGAAATTATTTATGAAGAAATTGATTTTGGAATAAAAACAAGTGAACAGCAAGATTACTACTTGTTTTGGATTTTCTGTTTTGGAAGAGTATTGTTGAGAATGTCCCTATAGCTCAACTAATGCGTTTGTAAAAACTCATGGTCGTAATAAAGTGTATACAACTTAATAATTGATACTAGGTATACTGGTAAAGCCCTATCAACATGTCTTTTCTTGATGCACATCCAGGTGTGCTAATAACACCTCTAGGTAGTAGGTGTTCAGGGCGAACATAGCACCCGTACCCAATACTAGGAATCGGATATGTATATTGCATTCCTTTACTGAATGATCTTTCACAATGTGCTAACAAACGTGCAGACGCTTTCCTGTTAGGGAACACCACTACCTATTTCTCTTTTTGTGTATTATATAACTGTGTGATGATCCCGCACAACAATGTTTCCGTTAGTATGTGTTCCAGGGCCTGTAGTTTAGGTGGGGGGCTCAGAAAAGTATTGTGTAGTTGACATCATGTCGCACGCACGCACGCAGTAGCATAGAAACCAATCGGCAAAACTTTGTATGGTCTCCCCGTGTTTTGATGGTGGGGTGAGAGAAGTATCTTCGGGATATAGATCTGCAAACGTGCTCATGCATATTTGTCTCACCAATGCCGAATTCCCATTATCTTGGGCTTCAGAATCCTGGTATAAACATGAAATACACTGCAGGATGGAGGTTCTGAGTGCGGGGGCGACTGTCTGAAAGGGGCACGAAGACCCAGTGTCGATTGCTTGGTGCAGATCGCAGGAGGCTGCAGTGATATCCCCCCCGGAGCCTGACTGCGCAGGCACTGCAGGCCCGGTGCGAGGAGGCCCAGCTTCTATACAGGCACGAACTAAAGACTGGATCCCCTATGCGTTGGTGTGGTATGTGAACAGTGCTGAGGACTATCTGTGTAACTGGAGTGAGTGACGCTGCGGGAACCGTGGGTGACGCCCCACGGGAAAGGTGAGCCTGCAGAGCTGCGACCGGGGGGGGGAGTGATCATGCGAGCCAGGGGTTGTGAAGCGGCCTATCCCCCACCTCCCTCCTCCCGGACCTGTTCATTGGGAAGTAAAGCAATCCAGCAGCTGCGGCCCACCCTTGATAGAACTGAAAGCGGGAGGAGGTGGTTACCCTCCGGTACCCTACATATACCACTGAGTTGAGGGACGCTGGGCACGCAAGGATAGCGGCGTGTTCTGGAGCGATCAGCAATCAGGAGGACCCCGGACTGCCACCGCTTTCCTTATTTGCACCAATTACTGCTGTGGAGACCATGTGTTTGCGGTGAGGAGCAGCACTGAGTACGTTTACGAGGCAGTTGTCCGGATCATAGCCCCTGCACTGGTAGTGTGGACAGCCTGCGTTCTCCCGCCCCGCTGCTGTGCAACCCTGCCGCAACAGAAGCCTACTTCAGTGGGACAGTAGTGTAGCTGTGGTGCGCAGGGTATTACGCCAGATTGATTCGTAAAGCAAATTGACCGACCGCTGTGTGATATTGCTAAAGGAGGACTGGGGTGATTGCTGAGTCACTGCACTGGCTGACCAGTGACGAGACACTGGGCGATCGTTACCAAGTCTGATACCTCTGAATATCACTGGCCCGGCCTGGCCCGGACTGTATGATGGGGCAAAATAGAGCGAAGCAACAGGATCAAGGAGGCCCGACTCTGTTCCGGATACTGCGGAACACGTACACACGGATGTCACGCTCACGTCTGAGTGTATCCCACCTACTGCTGTACCCGCACCTGTGGACAAGCTAGATCTCATACTGCAGGAGGTAAGGGACTCTAGGAAGGCGATAGAACTACAGATTGGGACCCTGACTACTGGCCTTACTTTGGGCGGACCATGCGAGCCATGCGAGCCTCACTGACAAGGTGAAGGACAACGCAGCGCTATTGGAAGGAATAGTTTCACGCCAGGCAGAGTGAAACCCATGTCAAACAACTGCAGGAACAGGTCGCCACCCTGCTAGACCGAGTGGAGGATGCGGAGGGCAGGGCTCGATGGAACAACATTCGCGTAATTGGCCTGCCGGAAAGGAGTGAGGGAAACGATGCCACACGCTATTTGGAACAGTAGTTCAGGAACCACGTCACAACTGAGGGGCTTTCCACGCAATACTGTATTGAACGAGCGCACAGGACGACCAAAACCGGGGGCTCCCCCGCGACCTCTCATAGTGAAGTTGTTGCACTTTCGTGACAGAGACATCCTCTTGTAAAGAGCTCGAGAATTGCCCCAGATACATTTTGAGAATGCCAAAATTTCGCTGTATCCTGATTATACGGTTCTGGTACAGAGGCAGCGCTCTTCCTTCCTAGCAGTTAAGAAGAAACTTAGAGACTTAAACTTGAAATACGCGCTTCTCTTCCCGGACTGGTTGAAAATTATGCATGATCAGAAAGCTTATTTTTTTTGAAAGCCCTGGGGATGTAGAAGACTGGCTGGAGGTGATGGAGCTGACCAACGCTATGACATCTGTCTACCAACTCACTGCGAAGAGTCGAAACAGCCTTGATGTATCCACTGGTCATGGCAGCAGAAGAATGCGCCGGACTCCTGCATGTAACTATGTCTCATCGCAGCAGGTACAACGGCACAAATCACAGGCGATTATTGCAGCAGCCGCCTTCACGCTTGCCCCTAGACCGGAAGCCAAGACCTCCTCTGAGGAAGAAGCGACGCACGACTCGGATTCTGAAGGGCGTGTGGCCCTTTTTCCCTCTGCAACCCGCAATTAATCAATGATTTGTATGGCTGCATGTATCCTTGAACATATTATTATTGTGGCTGCAGTGTGATCTTGTGAAATGAAGCTCACAGCATATGTAGGATTGGTTTGAGTATTACCATGTTGATTAGGCCCAGGCTTCCGTAGTAGCTTAAATGTATTGTTGTGACAAAGTTACACCACATGCGGAGGGCTAGGGATGTCCCCCACATAGCGTAAGCGCTTTACATAACCTTTAAGTTCCCATTAGTTCAGTTGAGTTACATGGTCCGGTATAGTTCGTTGATCAGACCGAGTATTGGGTTTTTTGGTGGGAGCGACGGTCTCACTGTACATGTTGCGCTAGATAGGTTCTTCAGCCTGAGAACTGCACCAGTTTCTCAGCGAATACAGACCACACCACGAAGCATACACCTGTTAGATACACTATATTAACATGGAATATCAGGGGTATGGGCTCAGTGCAGAAACGCCACAGAGTGCACGCGCAGCTGCAGCGCCGCAAAGCACAGATTATATACATGCAAGAGTCTCATATGGTGGACAGCAAAGTGGTGAAACTTCGCAAGAAATGGAGGGGGCACATTTTTTCCACTTCATACTCCAGCTTTGCGAGGGGTACCACAATTTGGGTAAGGCATGGTGTGCCGTTTATAGCTCTGGAACAAAGGGCGGATAAGCAGGGAAGGTACATATTCGTGAAAGGAACGCTAGATGGTCAGCTTGTAATATTAGGCAATGTGTATGCCCCAAATTTTGATCAAGATAAGTCTTGGAATATGTTAAACATTGCACTAGTGGATGGGATTCACATCCATGGATTGTAGGGGGCGACTGCAATGCGGTAATGGATGTGTCTCTGGAGAGATCGCACCCACCCCTACGCGGAGCAGGAGTGTTCATACAAGCTGAGGCGCTGCACAGGTGGGCAGATGGTTGGGAGCTCTGTTATGTTTGGAGGATGCGTCACCCAGCACACAGAGAATATTCTTTCATGTGCTTCACACGAGGATAGATAGGATATATTGCTCCAACAGGTTGGCAATGCAAGTGCCTCAGGCCACATATCTGCCGAAAACTTTTTCGGATCATAACCCTTTGGAGATTGTCCTCACCCGGGGAAGGGTTCCCACCCCGGTTCCCATGTGGCGTATGTGGCCGCAGCTATTAGAGGATTCAGTATTCCATTCTGATCTACTCGAAACTATTGAGCATTACTTCGCAGAAAATAACAATACGGCGATGAATAGACTGATTGAATGGGATGCTTTTAAAGTCGTGATTCGGGGGAGGGCAATTAGTACGACTGTAGGAGCCAGGCAGGAACTCCACATGTCCCTAATGGAGGTGGAACATACTATGGGCCGGCTGGAACAGAACGCAATAACTAATGAAGACAAAAAGGGCCCGCTTCAGGAGGCCAGAATTAAGCATGCAGAACTCCTGGAGTCACTGCGGGTCATTGACTATCAGGCATACTCGCGGCGTACTCACACTGAAGCAGATAAATCTGGGAATTTGCTTGCCAGATTGATCCGAGATACCCCCCTGCATTGGTTATAAGTGAGGTTAAAACCATGGAAGGTGCCAGTGTTATTACTCAGGGAGATATCAATGCTGCCTCTTGACAATACTATGCCACACTATACGGTGCATTGGATTGCTGCGCGGAGGCCCAGACGGAGGCTTTCTTATCCCACCTCACATACCCACGACTCACGGCGGCAGCCCAGAAAGATCTAACAGGGCCCATTCACAGTTTGAGATCAGAGCTGCCATGAAGGGACTCCCGCATAACAAGACCCCTGGTCTGGACAGGCTTCCAATTGAATTTTACGCTACATATGCAGACTACCTAGTGCATCAATTAGAAACACTATATAATACTGCATTGGAAAATGGCTTTTTACCACCCACCACTGCGCAAGCACTGGTTATATCCCTCACAAAGACAGGAAGGGACCCCACAGATATGGCCAGCTATTGTCCGCTGTCATTATTAACTATGTAGTATAAAATATTAAGTAAGGTGCTGGCCAACAGACTATTGCCTCTCAAAAACCGTTTTTTTACCAGCAAGCAGCACATCGTTAAATATTGAGAACTTCACTATCAAACGAAGGAAGCTCTGAAACGGAACCCTCACACGGGTTGCATTTCTCTGGATTTGAGGCAAGCCTTCAACTCTATCAAATGGGAGTATATCATTCAGGCGCTTGAGAAATTTGGGATCCCAAAGGGATATATTGCCTGGCTGCGTCTCTTATAAAATGCCCCCACAGCGTGTGCCCGTACTGGTAGCCATATCTCAGAACAATACTCCATACATAGGGGGACTAGACAAGGTTACCCCCTGTCGCCTCTAATCTTTATACTGGCCCTAGAACCGCTGGCAATTAAAGTGCGTACGGACCTCCTGGACAGGCGTATACCCATAGGGCATGCGTCGCACCTTTTTTCGGCATACGCTGATGACATTATTCTGTACTTTTATGATCTCCTCCTGCCCTTGGACCGAATCTACGAGACATTTCACCACTTTGAGACCTATCAGGCCTGCCATTAATGTTACGAAATTGCACACCTTTTTCTTCACAGACCACACAGAAATCACAGACATTGAATTTGGGGATACCAGACTCCAGGTGGCCCCACATGCATTCAAGTACCTAGGTATCCAGGTATATCAGACACCACAGACATGTTAGATGGTAATTTGCACCGGGCGCTTAGAGCCTTGCGTTCCAGTGTCACTTTCTGGACTATGCTGCCGCTGTCTGTCATGGGTAGGGCAGCCCTGGTAAAAATGGTGGTCCTGCTGTGCCTATTGTATTATTTCACTAACTTACCACTGTTAGTGCCACACACTACGTTTTGACTGATGAACACTTTGCTTATTGATCTCAACTGGGGTACCGGTAGACAACGTATTAGTCTGAAGAAATTGCAAGTGGATACATGCAAGGGGGGTATGGGCGTTCCGGACTTTTGTGCGTATTACTACGCATGCCAACTACAATGGCTGTCATATTGGGTGGCGCGGCGTAACTTACAAGAGATAGGATATACCGAGGCGGACATAGATCGTGGTACCCTGCATGCCTTGCTACTGCCTTGTAGTGAAATCCTGAGGGACCTCCCCCCACTACAGTGCACGGCGCTCCAGTGCTGGAAAGCGGCGCTGCCGTATGCGCATGCACCCCCTGCATACGCGGGAAACATTCCGCTGTTAGGAATTCCACTGACGAAGTCAGGCTCCCTAAGTGCAAGTTAACACCCTGGTTGGATGCAAGGATTAGCACTGTGGCAGATCTGTTTGGAGATGGGACGCTGCTTGATCATGATACCTTTGTGAATGAAACGGGAGCCCCGGCACACTTATATTTGTTACATGCTGCACTGCTCCAATATATAAAAACGCACTGGGCTCCACAGAGACAGGAACCTCCCACTCATGATCTGGTCAAGATGCTTACTATATGGGCAGAGGCAGGCACCTGATTAGGTGGCTCTACACTAGTCTACACTCACACACAATGGTTGCTCTGGACGCATTGCGGGCTGCGTGGAGGGGGGACAAGGACAGGGACTTGATGGATAGGGAATGGGCGAATGCTCTTGAACATCCCAAAAAAACCTCTAGAAATGCAAGGTTTAGTTTTATTCAGACTGAGGTGCTACATCGGGCTTACCTCACTCCATATAAATTGAGTAGAATGTTCCAACAGACGCAGCATTACTGCCCACGATGCTTGTTGGAAGGGGCAGATCTGCTTCATATGCTATGGATGTGTCCGAAAGTGCGGGGATACTGGGACAATGTTAGGCACATAACTGGAGGAGCTGTACATCATGAAATACTAAAAACTGTAGAGGAATGCATATTAGGTCTGCATAAAGGAGTTTCTAAACATAAAGTACAATATCCCTTTATAGACCTGGTGCTGATTTTAGCTATACGGGTCATCACGACGCGATTGAAATCGCAGAAACCCCCTGCCATAGTCACCTGGCACAGTGACCTGCTGCCCCGGGTGCGGTGCTGAGAGTGCAGCTTTGCGCAGAGAGGAACTTAGAGGATTACGCAAGACTCCAATAGCATTGGAATGGGATGTTATGCTTGAGGACATAAAAGCAGTTGACATTAATCAGGAACCTCTGGATTCCGGCAGCTGAATGATCATTGGGACACTCATACCCTGAATACTATGACAGTGTTGTTTTTATCTACTAATGTATAATTTTGATATAAACCTACAACATTTAGTATAAGATATCTATGATTTTATGACTGCACTTGAGACCGGGGAGGTTCGGGAGGGGGGGCGTTGGGGAAATGTTTATTGGACTATTATTCATGACCACATCCAAAGAATTGAGATTTGCTACTATACCGGTAGGACCATGGGCATGTGTGGTACTGCAAGTATAATGGACTGTACCAGTTTCCTTGACTTTATCAGACGAACTTGTGCACTTCACTACTGTATAAAGCACTGGTTCTAGTGATAAGATGTGATAACAACATAATGAACGATACATTGTATCCTACAAAGATTATGGCTATATATGATGTATAAATCGGAAATGTGATGCATATATTATACAAAAATCAATAATATTTTGTTTAAAAAAAAGTATTGCAATCTTGGCTCTGTTTTGTTGACCTTCCCTTGCCCAGCACAGTGTTTCAATTGTGTTTATTTCATTTCTGGGATTTTGGTGTGCTACTTGAAGAGGGACATGGTCAGCTATGTCTATTTCCACCGCTACTGTGGCTGGAAAGGGGTTGGATGCAGCCAGTAGTGAAGGAACTGAGCTTCTGAACAGTGTGAATATAGAGGAATGTCGGGTGCACCCAGCCCTCCCTGAGCCAGCACGAGTTTAACAAGTTCCCAAGAGACACACGCCTTTTTACCAGCCCAGACCAGCAGGGAGTGCATTGTCCTGAAGAATGTTCAAGTTAGTGAGAGAGGAAGATTTATAAACATGAATAAGAATTTAGGCAAAACTATCATTTTAGCAATCGCAACTCTACCAACTAATGATAGCAGCAATTTAGACCAGGTGGTTACCTTCTCTTCCAGCCAGGCGACAGCCTGCTCATAATTCATACTCTAGAGCTCCTGCACGTTACGACTTAGCCAGATCTCCAGGTACTTTACCAGACCCTCCACCCATTTAAGGGGGTAGTACAGCTTGAAGTGTTCAGTGCTTTCAGTCAGAGGGAACAATGTTGATTTAGCCCAGTTAATATGGATTCCTGACAAGCCTCCACATTTAAGAATTTCTCGAAGGATAGGATTTATATTCTCCTCTGGGTTATTAATGTAAAAGGTGATGTCATCCGCATATAGCGGGATGATGAGCCCTCTGGTAGTGAATCTTATCCCCCTGGATGTTTATCAGTGACAGGAGGCTGTAAGAATCCCAATTATTCGGGGCCTTTCTGGGTTTTAGCAATTACAATATAATTGTTCCTGCATGGTGGGGGGAAGAGTACCAGTAATTTGTACCTCCTGGTACACCGTCAGGAGATGTGGTGCTAGTAATGATGCATAGCATTTGTAGAATGAGGTAGTTAGGCCATCCGAGCCCACAGCTTTGTTTCTAGGTAAGCTGTTGATAACCTGTATTATGTCGTCTGTAGTGAAGGGTTCATCCAAGCAAGCTCTATGCACCCTCTTTAGCCACAGTAATTCCGTAGAGTCTAAGTAATTCTAGAGGTCTCCTAATATGGTAGGAGAGGTGGAGGAGTATAGTGTAGAGTAAAACTGCGTGAGGTGGTCTAATATCTCCTGTGGGCCTCTAACAGGCACTTGATTCTATTCAAATTTTTCTGTAATGCATGATGTAGTGTGTGGTGTTTGGAGAATGGTAGCGAGAATTCTGCCAGGTCGGTCCCCTTCACCGTACCGTCTAGCTAAAGTGTAGTTAACCAGGAATTTCACCTCCCGTTGTGCCTCTGCCTCATACTATGTGATTTTCTCCCTTAGAGATGCCAGGTAGCTCGGGTCTTTGGTGTTGTAGTGTTGCAGTTCAATATCTGTGATACTGGTTTCCAGATTTGTGAGGGATTGCCTAATGGATTTCAATACCCCAGCTTGTCTGGCTATACAGTTATCACGTACTACAACCTTAAAGGCCTCCCATAATGAGGCTTGAGAGGAGACAGATCCTTCATTTAATGCGAAATATTCCGTTATGTCTCCCCGGATTTCTTCCCAAAAAGCTGTGTCTAATAGGGCGTGTGGGGGAAGTCTCCAACTGAATTGTATTGGATTGCTGGGAAAGTCAGGTGTAAAAGACAGGGGGCATGGTTGAACAATGTTCTAGGTAAATGCTTGACGTCTGTTGTCACTATGGTCACTATGTCTCTGGATACTAGCCTGTAGTTAAGTCTGGACCAAGCATTGTGGTGTGTCGTGATACATGTGCCCTCAGCCTTCTCGGGGTGCCACTGTCAGAACTGGTAAAATTCCGTTGGGTTCCTCAGGAGGAGCACCCTCAAGAAACCCACCTTCCAGCAGCCTTGACTCAAACTTAACTGCACTGAGTATCAAAGTGGCTAGATGGGGGGGGGGGGAATTAGGGAGGGTACTGTGGGGAGGGAGACCTGGAACGAGACGTTGTCCTTGATTAGCTTTCCTTTCGTGCTTAGTAAACTCTTTGACTATATTTAACATGGGTTAAACAATGACAACATACCTGTAAATGAAATGCGGGTTATGCAAACAACAGTCGTTGTGCACGTCTTCTCAGGCTTCACTGGCAATTTCTGTTCCTATAATTCTCAAGGATACACTGTTATGGCTAAACATCCATGTTTCAAAACGAAGCACACATTCATATAAAGAGCTACTTGGCTTCAGAGACACAATGTTTCTGTAATGATGTGCTTTAACCACTGCTAAATATCACAGTGGTACTTCCAACAACCTTTTTGCAATACACAACACATTACATATGCTAATGAGGCAGATTAATATTCAAATGCCCAATGAAGCGCTTCAGCACTATGTATCAGTCCAAATATGCAAATGTTCAAAGAGCGCTTCAGCACGTTGTGACACAGTGCCAAAGTCATCAGGTATGCAAATACCCCCAAGAGCGTTTCAGCGCGATGTGCCCAGTTGCCAAAATCGCCAAACATGAAAATGACCAAAGAGCACTTCAGTCCGATATTCAAAAATGCCCAAATCAACATACATGTAAATGACCAAAGAGCACTTCAGCGCGATGTACAACAGTGCCAAACATGTAAATAACCAAGGAGTGCTTCAGCGCGATGTACAAAGTGGCAAAATCATCAAACATGTAAATGACCAAAGAGCTCTTCAGCGCGATATACAAAGTGCCAAAATTACCAAACATGTAAATGCTCAAAGATCCCTTCAGCGCAATATGCAACTTTCTTTCAAAATGCAAAATAACAAAAACAGCAAATAACAAAAAAAGCACGTAGTTCCTTTCACAATGATGTTGGTTAAGAAAGGAATGATCCTACCTGATTGTAGCTGAGAGAGGATCTACAATCTGGGAAAAGAGAACAGAAGTCTCCTTGCTGCAACCGGAATCTTCTTTCAGCAACTGGAGAACAGGAACAGCTGCTGCTCAAGCTCAGGGTTCTCAATAACCAGCAATGAGAACAGGGTGTGGCCCCTATTTAAAGGGCTCAGGAAGAAGCTTCCAGATTCCAGCTCACAGGTAAACTACTGGAGCTGGGAAGGGACAATAGGCCTTGATAACATCATAGTCTGCTACAAGCATTGGCACAGACAAATGGCAAAGTCACAACAAGCATTGGTAAAAACTGGTGTGCCAGAACAGCGACTGCCTCCAAATGTCCATTAAGTTTCTGTCCAGCATGATAGTGTTTAGTGTTTCGCTCGACCTGGGTGCAGTTTATGAGAGGCTCCCATTCCGTCTAGGGCATAGTCTAAGATGACTTTGAAGTCTCATCCCTATATGATTGTATCACATCCAACTAGCTTAATGTTTGCCCATATGTTGTGAAAGAAATTAAGCTTATTTGTGTTAGGCCCGTAAATTGCTGCCATTGTAATTCTAACATTCCCTAGTGTACCTCTTAGAATAGCATATCTTCCCTCTGGGTCAAGTTGCGATTCAGTTGTTGTCCATACCAGTCCCCAGCGTATCAGTATAGGTACCCCTCTTGCATAGTTAGAATATATGAGTAGATGCTCCCCCATATTTTGTGGTATAGTTTGATGGAAGATGTAATGTTCTGATGTGTCTCATGGAGGAAACAGATATCTATTTTGTGTCTAGTCAAGTAGGCTTGAATGAGTCTGGTTATTCTATGGTCAATAAGCGCTCGGATGTTCCAGGTGAGATAGTTATACAACGTCATGTTTGTTTGGGATATGTGTGGACATGCTCATGGTTACTTCTTGTCTTGGTGGTTAACACTAGGCCCTTGCTTGCACTAATATGTACTAACTCCATACTTGATTATGGGTCTGAATGTTGTGCCCTTATATGGAAATGGTGTGTCCCAATAGGCATTAGTGAGTGTTGCTTCAGAGACGCTCTAATCTGAACAACTTCGATAGCTACCCAGTCGCTCCCTCCACCAAAGCCAACCCCCCAATTGTGCATAAAAACCAGCACCACCAAACAGAATTAAAGCTGTGCCCCAGCAACAGGCATGGGGGATAAATACGGGAGCTCTATCCGGGGATATGAGTTCACCAGCGTACAACCCTGCCATGAGGCGGGCGGCCGAACACTGGGAGAAGAGCCAGAGAGTGATGATCGGATGTTTCCTGCTTATAATAATCACCGGTTTCGCCTTGGGATTGTATTGACCTCTAGATCTGCGTTGCGATGTGGTTGACTTGAGAGTTCATACTTGAACGTTAGTTTGGACAAAGAGGTATTCAGCGGTGCTCCATTAGGTAGGTTTTAGTCATTGTCACTGAGGCCATTGACCGTGGGACCACATCCAGCAATCTTAGAAGAATGTTTCTGACCTCCTATATGTTCAGCAAATTTCAAGGCAGATTTGGCGTCTGTGAAATCGTGCGCAGAGCTGTCATATGCCACTTTTAGCTTGGCTGGATAGGACAGGGCATATGGAATCTCGGTCTGCTGCAGGATACGCTTGACAGGTGCAAATTCCCACCTATCAGCCTGTACCACTGGAGTAAAGTCAGAGTAGAACGAGATGTTGTTGCCTTTATGGTTTATGTTGCCCCGTTCCCTGACTAAGTGCAGAATCATGTCATGGTCTTATTAGCTTAGCAGGCGTGCCAGTATCGGTCTGGGTGCAGCGCCCACAGGGGGCCTGGGGCCCAGGACTCAGTGGCCCCTCTCCATGATGAACATTGCAGAAACTCTTCAACGAAGGTTTCCATCTTGATTATTGCAGTGGTTTCCAGTATGCCTGCATGGTTGTTTCTGTAGGATCGGCTTCAAGGTCATCATTCTTAACTTTAATTACTTTGAAAACGTTGTCCATTTGCAACAGTTGATCCTTTGTGTCGGCCTGGAAATCATGGGTTTCAGAGGTGAGGTTTTCCAGCTGGTCTGAGCGGGTGTCATGGGTGTCGACTTGTGTTTTTTACTTGGTACAGTTGAGCTGTGAGTATATCCAGTTTGTTGTCAATTGTTTTTAAGCTGGATTTAATTTCTAACAGGCGAGACCATAGATTGTCATTTTGTCCTTCTATCTCTACCCTTGGCTTCTGTTCTGCATCTGTTTCTGTCTAGGTGTCTGTATGCTGTGTGAGCCGCTTATTCTCAAAAAACCCATTTCACGAGTCATTGCGGCCCTTGAGTCAGCCTGGCATGGTAATGACAGTACTCATATGCGTGTGCTGCGGCACGCCTGCTGGGCCATGGCTTATATTCAGGCCCCTTTCGATCATTTATTCCAATGTGCAACATGTGACATCACTTACAATGGGAGAGGGGTTGCTCATGGGTGATGTGGGCCGGCCAGATCTACCGATAGTGGTGTGGTTTGTAGAGTCTCCTCTCTGTGACTGTCCCACCAAGGCTGCAGTCCTATAAAAGGGTGATCAGCGATTGGGCCCATTCCACCTCAGCCAGAGTGGTTCCAGAAGGCTGTGAGGCCTCACTCAGGCCACCATGGGAGTCCACCTCCATTCAATGGGTGCAGCAGTGGTTTCGCCCGAGCCAGCCAATGTAGTCGTTCAAAGCTGAGACACTCTCCCTCTGCTGAGTGTCTAGGGATGCAGTCTGTGCCCCCGCTCCCGGCAGCTCAGGGGGCTTCCTCCGCCTCTCCAGGCTGAGCCCTCATTAGTGTCAGTGCCAGCCCAGCCTTCAGCGCTTCGCCAGCCCTCCGGACAGAGACGGGGTAGCAACGCTTCCCTCAGGTGGCTCGGGGATCTAGGACGACATCTCCTTTTTCTATCCCCTCTGGTTCGGAGCCGTGGCGGGTGCAGCATACATTGCAGGTTTCTAATTGTTCAATCTGTTTTGCTGCTAAAACATTGCACTGGAGGCTGGAATAGTATTCGTTGACCTACCTGCTGCTGTCAATTTTCCACTGATCACGGTGCCCGTCTGTCAGAGCGGGCCCGTGTAGCGGTTAGCGTTCTAGCCTTTCATTTTCTCTCCGCCTCACATCCGCTATAAAAGACAGGATGCCGCGCCCGCACCTAGTGTAAAATTGGGCTGCTGCACAAAAGTTCTTGTTCAATCTCTATCGTGTGTTTTAAAATAATGCTTTGAAAAAAATCGTTTTTAATTGTTTAATCAGTTTTGCTGCTAAAACATTGCACTGGGGGCTGGAATAGTATTCGTTGTCCTACCTGCTGCTGTTAATTTCCCGCTGATCACGGTGCCCGTCTGTCCGTGTAGCGGTTAGCATTCTAGCCTTTCCTTTTCCCTCCACATCACTTCCGCTATAAAAGACAGGATGCCGTGTACGCGCAACGCGTCCAGCGTCAGGACCCCTGCCCGATTTTCTAAGGTGACCTATTCTCGAGATGAGCTTTTGGGTCTTAATCGTGGTTGCTCTGCCCGTATACCCTCAATTGATTTAGATAGTTATCACGAGGAAAATTCAAGTCCCTTTAAACCACTCTAAGGTTAGTTATTCAAGATCCTAAGCCATTAATTCTTGGGCAGGACAATTTTGATATGCACCACAAGGCTCCATCACATAGGCAAAATGGGATGTATTTTAAGGCCATCAAATGTGTTCTGGTTAATGCCAGGTCAGTCATGAAACATAAAGGTGACCTGGAGTGTCTCATTCAAACAGACAAACCAGATCTGATCTTCCTAACGGAAACCTGGGCCAACAACCCTAGTGACCCTGACTGGAACTATGTAGTTCCGTCAGATTATCTTGTTACTAATCATGACAGGATAGGATCCAAAGGGGGAGGGATAGCCTTAATCTACAGCGCTTGCTTCAAGGTGACCATGACACCAGAGTTGCAACTGAACGCGGAGGCTATGTTATTAAGCATAACATTTAACAACAAGCAATGCTTCCAAGGAATACTAATTTATAGACCCCTGGCCCTAGACAAGCCTCCATTACTATGCTTCAAACTCTTTTAGAATCTTGTTTTAATGAGGACACTTTTACGCTACTGGGGGACTTTAACTTCCATCTGGAGAAGACAAGTAACCTAGACACTATAAACTAATCGATATCTTAGCTTGCTTTGGAATGACACAAATTGGACAGCATCCTACACATAAGGCAGGCCACACACTGGATGGCATTTTCACTAACAATGCGCACATCCAAGTTACCAGCTTGTTGCCATTACTCTGGTCGGATCACTATGCTGTTTCCTTTACGATTAATCTCTTAAACCTTAATAATTCTCGTAGAATCCGACCCCCCCTAAACAAAGCACGGCCCTGGAACAAAATATCACAAGAAGATATAACTATTGCCCTGAAATCACATCCGATTTGTAGCTCAGATCCTAACCGGGCTGCTACTGAGTTTAACAACTGGGTAACATAGGCAATTAGTCCGCTGGCTCCGGAAGTAACTAATCCAGTCAAAAAGAGACTAGTCTCTTCCCCCTGGTACCCTCGGAGCTAAAAAAAATAAAAATCAATTGCAGACATAAGGAGCGTATTTGGCGATCGACCTATAGCTCGGATCTTAAGATTGAATACGGTCTAGCGCTGAAAGAATATAAGGCAGCAATTATATCAGCCAAGACAGTGTACTTCACAGCCAAGATTTTGGAAGCTGTGATCTCTCCTAAAGAATTATTTAAAACTGTAACAGCCCTGTCACGATGCCCCAGAGACTCCCTCTTTGTCCCAGATCAAGCTTTCGTGGACCATTTGGCGGTCTTCTTTCGAACAAAGGTTCAAATGGTTTATGAGGAACTTCATACAGTAGCTGAGGCTAACAGTAACATTTCATTGAAAGTATGGGAGAATAACTCCAATCAACACAACCTCTCCCAATTTTCTAGCCTGAACGGAAAGCAAGTTGAAGACATAGTCTCCCAAACCAAATCGGGTTCCCCTTTAGACCCCTGTCCGCCATTTATACTCCATCTTGCTAAAGAAGAGATAGGAGCATCATTGATCCCATTGCTGAATCTAGTAATTGATACTGGGATTTTCCCTGAAGTCTGGAAACTGGCCTGCATCAGACCCATCCTAAAAAACCATCACTTAGTCCTCTGGAGGCAAAAAACTATCGACCAATTTCCTGTCTACCCCTGCCTTCTAAGGTTTTGAAGAAAGCCATTAATCAGGAACTAACTGCTTACCTTGAGGTCAATAACATTCTTGACCCCACGCAGCATGGCTTTAGAGCTCGACACTCAACTGAGTCAGCACTGATAATGGCCACTGAGGAGATACGGAGGGTTATGGATGAGGGGGGAAGGACGGCCTTAATATTGCTTGACCTCACGGCTGCTTTTGACACAGTAAACCAGCCAGTGTTATTAAATTGATTACAGGCCGTGGGTGTCAAGGGTAAGGCCCTGTCCCTCCTCTCCTCCTTTCTTAATTCCAGGGAGCAAATCATCTACTGGGACAGTCTGAGATCTGAACGGTTTACTCTCCCTGGAGGAGTCCCCCAGGGTTTGGCACTCTCGCCCACATTATTTAACATTTATGTTACACCACTAGCCAGTCTAATTAAAAGCTATGGTTTGACACTCAAATCTTATGCTGACGACACGCAAGTGATAGTGTCACTGTCCCAAAACAATGGCATGTCAGCAGAGCGGTTTCGGGATTGCTTGTCTTCTGTAATGGCATGGATGACTGTCAACTTTTTAAAACTCAACACTGAGAAGACCGTGGTCATGGAATTCGGTAAGAAACCCTCTTTCTGGAATGAGTCCTGGTGGCCTCCTGAAGCATGAGTCTGCCCTCAGCCAGTACTGAAGGCCAAAAATCTCGGTTTCATTATCGATCATGAACTCACCTGTGCCCCTCAGGTTAATCAGGTGGTCTCCACCTGCTTCTTCACACTTAAACTATTGCGCAAAATCCTCCCTCTCATTCCACTTTCCCTTAAGAAAACGGTGGTAGGCGCTCTTATACTATCGAGGATTGATTACTACAATGCCCTTTATCTGGGCATGGGAGTCAAACAATTCAGTAAACTTCAATCAATCCAAAATGCTGCAGCCCCAGTGCTGTGTGGCCTACCCAGGCACCACCCCACTTCAGCTACCATCAAACAACTCCACTGGCTCCCGATAAGGCGTCGGGTGGAGTTCAAAGCTTTATGTCTAGTACATAAAGCTATGTATTGGGGCGGTGCGCATGATGTACGATCACTTTTCCCTTGGTACATTCCGGCGCGCTGCCTAAGGTCACTGGACACTGCACACTGGTCTGGTTCTTCTTCCCAAGATGAACAGAGTCAGATGGGGTGGCAAACGGTTCTCTCTTCTGGCTGCCAAGCTGTGGAATTCTCTCCCCGTAACGCTTCGACTTCAGCCTTCTCGCACCATCTTTAGGAAAGCTATTAAAACCAGGCTTTTCCAAATAGGTTAATGTTAGCACAGCCAGTCCAATCGTTTACACCCAGCGCCAAGACGCTCCGGCATAAGTGCGCTTTATAAATACATTCAATCAGTCAGTCAGCCTAGGACTTACAGCAGGCGCGTGTGAGGCCGATGGGGGAGGGTAGCGCACGTTCGCTGTTAGCATAAGACAGAATTAGAAATGTATCAATGTCTTCCCACCTATATTCTTCGGCTCCGCACTCTTCACATTTGGCACCAGCGCCACTGGTATCCAGGGCCAAACACGCTCACACCGCAGCACCAGCGTCTCTTGGCATCCTGACTAAGCTCGTGCTCTGGCCTAGCCGGTCTGTGTTTTGCCGATCACGGAATTTGGCTCATCTGGTGCAGAAACAGTATGTATTCAAACCGCTGCAGGTTTAAGTTGCAGCTGGCTCCTCTGTGAGCAGGATTCATATAGGATTTTAATTTGGCTGGCAGAGCCCTCTCAACGAGCGGCCATCTTGCTACTTGGCAAGACCACACCACACCACCTAATTTGCCTTGTGTTACCATGTAATTTAGTCAACCCTGTTCCATAATTAGGTCCTCTCCCACCGCATAATTCCAGTGACACTGGTGATAGCATTGTGTGTTTTCACAAGGAGCATGCCTGTGCACAAAATTGCAGCAGGGGCTAGTATGTGAATGTGTGCTTCTTGAGCTCAAAGGCAGATTTCTGGCATTAGGAAATGTGTTTCATACTGGCAAAGGCAAAGCTGCTCCACCAATGATAACGTTTTGTATAAGTCATGAGAAAAGTATGCTGTTGTATTGATTATGTGGTATGGTGAAGGTATACTGTGTCTTTCTTTTAGTGTCTTTGAAGAACCTGTATATTCTGGGAACCAGATAAGTAATTTTGTGTTTATTTACTGTTACATACATCTCATGCACATACAACCACTGATTTAAAACAATACTTCTGCCTTCTACATAGGGCAGTGTTAGAGAAGGAACATTTTTAGCTAGTCAGCAGACATGGTGTCTCAGTGGAAGACTGCCACCCAGGCCCTGGCTTGGCTTCTGGAGGACAGCTTTGAGGGAGGATCAGATACTTAGACAGCAGATACTGAGACTGCAACTGAGAGACAGGAAAATGGAGCAGAATCTGGAAGTGATTTTTCAGTCAGTAAAGTTCCATCTGACGACTCGTCTTCCAGCCATTTTGAGGGACATGATAAAGGCAGTCGTGCTTTCCCTTCGCAAGCACAGTCTGCTCAGCAGAGATACCGTAGCAGGATAGACAAATCCAGAAAGCAGACGCATGCAGGTGCAAGCACAGTGCTCTCTTGGTAGTCCCTCAATTTAGTGCATCCCAGTTTCCGTTGTTCACTGGCGACGCTAGATGTACAGTCGATACAGACAATATTTTGCAGATTGACTACGTCCATCTCATATTGGATGTTGACTGCCTTGAGCAAATTGTGCAGCACACAAATTTGAATGCCAAACAATTTCTGAGGGAGCATGGAGGCACACCAGGGCCTCTTTCTAGGGCACACTGGTGGACCCCCACTTCACTTGAGTTGAAGACATTTTTGGGCCTTACATTCGAGATGGGGTTAGTGCACAAACCAAGCTTGCAGTGCTACTGTTCTACTTGCATGGTTTGGGTAGGCCCCATCTTTGCACCATAAATGAATAGAGATCAGATATGACTATTTCAGCAGATGCTGCATTTCATTGATACTTCTGCTGCATTTCCCCGGGACCAGCAAGACCATGACAGGTTGTTCAAAATTCGGCCTGTCATGGAACATTCGTCTGCCAGGTTTCAAGAGATTTATACTCCTGGAAAGTATATAGCCATTGCTGAGTCCTTTATCCTGTACAAAGGGCAGATGCTGTTCAGGCAGTACATTGCGAGCAAAACAGATTGCTGTGGAATCAAGTTGTACATGCTGTGTGGGATCACAGACATAATATCAATCCAATAAATATCAATTTACACAAATAACAGAAATTAAATATTGAGAACAAAAATATCGGCCTCATATTTAACTATAAAAATCACTAATATCAAACACACAAATATTGTTGTAAAAAAAAAGATGATTACATATTTCGATAACAAAAGTATCAGAAACACAAATGTTCTCACGTAAAAATAAACATATAACGTCAAAAATATCGATTCACACAATATTGACTACAATATTATCGCCAACATAACTAATAAATCCTTGAAAAATACACTCAAAAAAACTAATTATAACATAAAACAATTACTTCAAATAAACCCACAACTTATCCTAAACATCTATAATTATATACAAATATATCAGATGAACCAAAAGTTAAACTTACACCCCAAAACAATCGTACACCTAAACACATACAATAAAAAAATCAAAAGCATTATTATTAACTATAAACACAAACAGTAATATACATATATATATATATATCTTGACACCTTCCCCGACTGGGAAAGAAATGAGTCGCACTGCATCGCAATTTTCATTATTTATTCAAGGCTTTAGGTTAAAGTTCTTGTTCCAATGCATTTCGGCCACAATCCACTCGGCCTTCTTCGGGGGAAATAATCTTCAGACACCAAACGGCTTCAGCTTTGGAGACCAGGTGATTGATAATTCCTTTTAAGCGTTCCCTCTAGTGGGCGTTACAATGTTGGCATCTTGCAGGGTTTTCTGGTATCCGTAGGCTGCATACTATTTAAAGGGATGATGTCTGTTTTTGCCTTGAAATAATTTCACGATACTCCCCGCACGCCACTTTCATGCGTGATAGGGACTTTTACCAGAATCCAGTTTCTGGTGGCGGCCACTGCCCTGTCCCTTTTCTGCTGCTTACACAAACGTCCTTTTTCTGAGAGCTATTCTACATAGCGATAAGTCCTATCCAGTGGCACAGCACTTTAAATCCAAACATAATAAAGACCTGCAATGCCTCACTTATTTGGTGGTAGGTGCCGTCCCTAAACTGCGCAGAGGGGGCGATAGAGAGCAGTTACTCAGACAATTGGAGACGACTATGATATTACAGTTTGACAGCAGATGGCCGAATGGGTTAAATAATTCAGAAGATATGTATACCCACTCATAACACAGTTTGAGTTTTCCCTTTGGCTGCCTTCTGCGCTTCTGCGTACCCAGCTTTCTTTCAAGCTTATTCCAGCATGGATTGCTAATCTCTCTCATTTATGGGTAGGCTATCAGGTTCCCTGTAGCCTAGTGTATCTGATACCCACTTTGAGTTTCTAGCTAGCGGGAGAATTATTCCTTGTATTCCAGTTTCTGATTAGAAGGAGGTAGTCAGGTTCCCTGTTGCCTCCTTTGTTTAGTTCTTAATGTACTATCTCGTTTTATTAATATTGCACAGTTACTGTCTCGGCCCAAGTCCACTAGGTTTATGGGGTGCTCACTGTTTTTACACTTGATGATATGGGTGGTTTTTAACATTTGTACAAATTTTATGTATTGTTTTTTCAATGAAATGTTGGTGTATTCCGATGTTTTATTGTCTCCGCATATTTGTACATAGTAGTTTTTTTACCGCTCATGCTTTTCTTTACTATATCACTTCACCTTTTATAAACTCTTGCATTTATTAGGATAGCCATGTTTACACAGAATCCAACATGTTGTCACTGTATCATCTTAGCAGGCCTTTTTTTTAGTTGCCCTATTTATATTCTATATTGCTTTTTTTCACCTTGGAGTATAATTATTCCTTTCTCAGGCTAAGTATTGTTATTAGCTCTTCACCATTTACTCATAGATACTGTTTTACTATGTATTGCAGGAAGAATGGAAATTAGGGATTTATCCTGAAAGACTTCAATATCCTGCTCTACGGAAACATCACGCATTTATGCTGTTATATTTATTACTTGTATGTGATTTACAACAAATTTTGAGACAGAATACATCTTAAGTAATGCACTGAGTATGTAATGATTGTAATAGCAGTATTTCTTCTCTGTCTTTGGTCAGGTGACCGCTGATACTTTTGTACTGAGGGGCGGGTGTTATTTCACTAGCATGCATATAAAAAGAAAAAAATTCAGTGACAACTTTACATGTGACCAAGGGCCCTCGGGCCCGAGACGCGTCATGCTGTTTGTTGCCTCACCTGCACAATAAACAATTAACCTGATGTCAGATCCTGTGGTCCGTGTCTCTCTCTTCGTGCTTTGCAGATCCTGGAGGATAGAAAGCAGCGTGTGTGGAGACATTCTGTACATATATATATATATATATATATATATATATATATATATATCTTGACACCTTCCCCGACTGGGAAAGAAATTAGTCGCACTGCATCGCAATTTTCATTATTTATTCAAGGCTTTAGGTTAAAGTTCTTGTCCCAATGCATTTCGGCCACAATCCACTCGGCCTTCTTCGGGGGAAATAATCTTCAGACACCAAACGGCTTCAGCTTTGGAGACCAGGTGATTGTTAATTCCTTTTAAGCATTCCCTCTAGTTGGCGTTACAATGTTGGCATCTTGCAGGGTTTTCTGGTATCCGTAGGCTGCATACCATTTAAAGGGATGATGTCTGTTTTTGCCTTGAAATAATTTCACGATACTCCCCGCACGCCACTTTCATGCGTGATAGGGACTTTTACCAGAATCCAGTTTCTGGTGGTGGCCACTGCCCTGTAGCTTTTCTGCTGCTTACACAAACGTCCTTTTTCGGGCAGGTCTGGCGCTCTTCAAAAGGTGCGTGACTCCGCAGCTGGACAACGCCGTACATAACATCTTGACACCTTCCCCGACTGGGAAAGAAATGAGTCGCACTGCATCGCAATTTTCATTATTTATTCAAGGCTTTAGGTTAAAGTTCTTGTTCCAATGCATTTCGGCCACAATCCACTCGGCCTTCTTCGGGGGAAATAATCTTCAGACACCAAACGGCTTCAGCTTTGGAGACCAGGTGATTGTTAATTCCTTTTAAGCGTTCCCTCTAGTGGGCGTTACAATGTTGGCATCTTGCAGGGTTTTCTGGTATCCGTAGGCTGCATACTATTTAAAGGGATGATGTCTGTTTTTGCCTTGAAATAATTTCACGATACTCCCCGCACGCCACTTTCATGCGTGACAGGGACTTTTACCAGAATCCAGTTTCTGGTGGCGGCCACTGCCCTGTACCTTTTCTGCTGCTTACACAAACGTCCTTTTTCGGGCAGGTCTGGCGCTCATCAAAATGTGCGTTACTCCGCGGCTGGACAACGCCGTAAATAACATCTTGACACCTTCCCCGACTGGGAAAGAAATGAGTCGCACTGCATCGCAATTTTCATTATTTATTCAAGGCTTTAAGTTAAAGTTCTTGTCCCAATGCATTTCGTCCACAATCCACTCGGCCTTCTTCGGGGGAAATAATCTTCAGACACCAAACGGCTTCAGCTTTGGAGACCATATATATATATACATATATTTATCTTTCTAAAGTTTGCTCCGCGATGGGTTCATGCTTTGCTCCCAGTTTTGCGAACCTCTTCATGGGCACTGGGAGCAAAACATTTTCATGGATCCATCACTGTCAGAGCATCTGTGTCACGTCACTACTTGGTGGCGTTATATAGATGATCTGTTTTAAGTTTGGAGAGGATCGGAGGTTGAGGCCAGAATTTTTATTGACCTCCTCAACATCAATGACAAAAACATTGTCCTGACTAGTAACATCAGCAAGGTCATGGCAGAGTATCTAGATGTCAGGATTGACATCAAAGATGGGCTTATTCTGACATCCCTTTATAGAAAGGCACTGCCGGCAACAATATTCTCCATGCCCTTAGCGGTCACCCCGAAACCTTAAAGTGGAGCATTCCATTTGGGGAGCTGTTAAGGGCACGGAGACACTTTAACACAGATGAGGGCTATCAGCGTGAAAGCTTCGAAATTCTTGCACGTTTTAAGAGCAGAGGCTATCCAGCATGGGTGTTAAAAAAAGCCAAGCTAGAGCAGATACCATCCCCAGAAACACCACACTGGAGAACAAACCATCTGATGATGACGACAACAATGAGAACACAACACGTCTAATTCTAACCTATAACACCGAGTCACGTCAGGTGCATAAAATACTGGGAAAGAACTTGGATATCCTAAAAAGTGACAACGTCATAGGAGAAACAATCCCGAATAGACCCAGTATCACGTACAGAAAAGGGAAAAATATCAGAGACCTTTGTGTACGCAGTGATATTACCATCTATCCTGCCAGCCAGGGACTAGGTCTTAAGGGATTCTTTCCGTGTGGCCACTGCAAAGCCTACAAAAACAGCACACACGTAAAGAAAATCAAATACAATGGAGTAGAGAGGGAGATTACTCAATTTCTTACGTGTAGTACCATTTTCGTTGTCTATGTTATAGTGTGTCTCTGCATGCTTTGGTACATTGGCAGCACGACTGCCCATGCAAAGAAATGCATATTGGAACATTACTGTGCCATTGTACACAAAGACGAAAAGTACCCTGTGGCGAGACATTTTCGTGATGAACACTTTTCCAACCCTGCATTATTGAGCTAAATAATTCTAGAGCAGATTGAGAGGAACCCCAGGGGCGGAAATAGAGTGTTAAAACTAAGACAGATTGAGTCCAAATACATCATCAATTTCCAGTCTAAGGTACCAGGAGTGCAGAACCAGGACGAAGAACTAGCAGTCCACCTCAAAGAGAATTAATACACTGGTCCTTTTCCCATCTAATAGTCAACTGCCTACCTCCTTTCCTAGTGGGGATTAAGTACATCTTTGATCCCTTTCTGTGGAGACAATCGTCTCCGCTGTGAACAGTATCTCCTTATGTTTTTCAAATGCTGTAATTTGTTTATTCATAGTGTGTACATATCATGATATGTTTTTTCTTTAATATTTTAACTTATGTATGTTTCATTTGACAGGAGCACAGATGGGGAACAGGGCCACGTCACTTCACTTTTCTTCACGGCCCATTCCAGTCCTCATCCTCTTTCATCACTTTCTGCACTGGGCACGCTTAGAAGTTACAGACCACGGGACACTACAGGATTCTAACAGGTCCGCTAATCAGGACTCTGTCCCTGATCCCGGCGTTGCAAGGTATATTACCTTCTAACTGGACTACACCACGCTGGCGTATCCCCCGTTTGATCTTGGTATTATACTTTACGGCTACACAGCTGATTTGGTGGATAGTCATCACTGTAAGGTATTCATCCACCACTTGACATTAGTATGTCTATGCTACTTTGTGGATTTAAAATAACCACCTACATACGAGCAATTAACTCGTTATGTGTCCACACCCCATAGCGACATGTATCCTGCATGATCTCTTGTATATGAACCAGAGGCCCATTCTAGGGGGATTGAGGTTTTCATAACCTTGCACTTGGATAGATATTCACCAGACCACTAGGTCAGAATACTTGTGACATCACATTGTTTTGCCGAACTCTGATGCGCATCAATATATTTGTATAATGTCTTTACCATTCCAAGATGTCTGCCGCTATCACGTTGGGACGGTTGTCCTTTGTTTGTGTTCACAGGATGTTTACTGTTGCCTGTATCTTTATTAACAAGGTTTTGCACGCACTTTCACTTGCGTGAACAAGGCTTGTCTCAAGCCGAAACATGTTGTAGGTGTGATTAAACACCTTTGGACTTTACTTTTTGGCGTGGAGTGGAGTTTTTTCTGAGAGCGTGAATACTGGGAACTTTTTTGCTTGATACATATATATATATGTACACACAATTAAATGCATACATAAATAACACAAACTATATATTATACTAGGAAAATAAAACATAAGTTAGCGTTGACCAAACAAGGGCTCAACTGATGAAAAGAAATCTAACTATACTAAACCAACCTATGAAATAACACTACAAACAACTTTAACTAATAAAATAAAACTAACAATTAAGCCAACAATATAAACAGCAAACTAATTTAAACAACTAAATACTCCACAAATTATTAACATTGCAAGAGGAGGAAACTCTACCAAATTCTCACAACAAACGATTAAAAAATAAATAATTCATCTCAACAACTACATATTCAAGTAATACTTCTATTTAAACTAAAAATGTACTGTTAAACAAAAAATATAATTTAACAAATAAATAGTAACACACTCTGTAACTTTTATCTTTTTACATGACTACCTAAAAGAAAAGAAATACAACTTCCAAACCAACAAACTGACAGAATATACCTACTATAAAAAAGCACCAAGAATATATAATAAAGTAAGTATGCATAAATAATAAATTAAAAACTCTCCCAGTTTCCGAAAATTAATCTAACTCCCTAACCCTTGCAGCAAAATACAAATTTTATGGTATCCGCATGAACTTTGGAAACTCACCTGAGGCCGTACTGGGAAGCGCCTGTTTTTCTCTGCTGGGGAACTCCAATTCCTGCCATTGAATGCTCCTGTCAAAACGCACTTAAGTGCGACGCTGCCTTGAGGCACGGGACGCGCCCGGGGTGTGCCCGGGAAAAGCCAGGGCCAAGGGCAAGCCCGTCATTGCCCGTAGGAGGCTGGGCTGGGCCACCCCCCTTGAGGTTTAAGGACGTGGACATGAGCAAGCGTAAAATAAAGCCTGTTGAACTGGCAGAGGAGATTATAACCACATTGGACTCCTTCCTGATAGCAGCATCTGATGTCCTCCCTAAGGAGATCGAGATCATCGAACGGCGCCTCTCACTGGAAAAGGTAAGATTACCTATTACCATCCATGAGGACATGGGAAAGGGTCCCCCTACTCACAGGAGGGTTTGTGATAGTAAATTACCCCCAAGTTTGACAGCCCTGAGGGAGAGCCCTACTGAGACCAATTCTATTGGAACCAAATGCAGTCCGGTAACTGAACCCCCGGGAAACGGAAGAGGGGAAGGACTAAATTAGGTACTAATAGTAATAGTAACACCAATCCAAAGGCCCCTAAACCTCGCAAAAATACAGTGCTGAACCCAATGCAAAGAGATATTACAAATATAACCGTCACACCAGCAGTAACCCATCCCCCCACTAGAGGTCGTTATATGCCAAAAAATGGAGCAAATTATTCGCTCCAACTGGATCCAACTGTAAGGAGAGAAGTAGAACCATCAGAGGGAGTAACATGGATACAACTGCGGACGGTTCCCTGGCTATAGAAAGAGTGAAGACCATATAGCAAGGTGAAGGCTTGGACTTACCCCCGGCAGCATGCCCATACGTCATTATCCTAGACAATACGTCCAAACTTAAACTGCATCAGTATGAGTCGACAACGCAACTCATGGACAAGGCTTTGCACTGGCTTTCTAAATTTAGCATGGGTTTCACAGGCTCTATAACCACAGGTTGGTAGAGCATCAATTGAATGTATTGCCAAACACCCCTGATCTGAATCCCAGATCCACCTGGCTTCTTTTACAAACCATCAGGGAACACTAATATCCCTCAAGGCAGTGCCCCCTCCAATTTAAATCAAAATCAACACTTCCAATGAAAAACAGATACAAGCCACTAACTGACCTTGAAGCCTGTGACTGACTTTCTATCCAAGCTGAACCGCAGGCCCCAATACTGCACCCTCTACTAGTATAACTGCCACCCTGGGCCCAGAACTTTACAATCTAAAATGAGGCTTGTGGAATATAGCAGGCTGTAGGCAGAAAACTCAGGATCACGTATGGCTTTGACTTGTATCAAACTATGATATCCTGTGTCTATAAGAAACATGGGAACTCAAAATTATTAATTTGGCTGGGTATAACACCTTCTGGACATCTGCAGTCCTGTCCAGAGCAGGACGCGCAAGAGGGAGGCTTGTTACTTCAAAAGCATGCAAAGTTGGGGTTAAGGTAAGAAAGTTCATAAATACATCACCATGCTACCATATTCTTCTATATGAAGGCCGGCATGGAAGGGATTAGCTATTAACCAACCTGTATAATAATAACTTTGCAGGGGACATGGGAGGGGTGATAGAATTTATTGAGCAAAACATTAACAATGTACAGGAAAGCCATTACGTTCCCTAAGACATTTTATGGTTGGGTGATTTTAACACCCATACTTGTAATAGGATTTAGCTTCCTGTCTGTGGCATGGTGCATGACCTAGGGGAGCCGATTTGTCACTTCATACATAATGGCTATGGCACTGCACTAAACAGACTATTAGTGATCCATAATTTGGAGATAATACATTCAGTAGATCCTCGTACAGGCCATTTAGATCGTACATTTTTTGCTTGGTCTTATAAGTCAAAAATCAACTTTATTTTGGCCTCCGAATACATAAGATCACAGGTTTCCTTTACCAATACAATAATCCATCCATTTAGTGATCACATGGCAATTAGTTGTCAACTAATTTGCGGTCTGAAGATTATTATTTCGGGCAAACGAGTCACCAAGCAGTCAATTGCAAGGAAAAACTGCACTATCTTGAAGTGGGACAGGTTGGATATATCAAAATTTACCAACAGTATTGTCTCTATCATGTTCCAGGAAATCCTAATCTGCTTAGACCCACTTTCACAGCCAGAGGAATCCTCTGTAGCCTTTGAGCAAATTTTGGCCAAAATTAAAGCAAATCTTTTACAACCATGTAAAAGAATGGCTAGGGGACCAGTATGCTGGTTCAATGATTGTTGTACCCAAACATTTAAAAATCTGCGTGCCTCTCTCCGAACAAAAACAAGCGATATCCCGCTGGTAAATTCCCTAAACTTCATTTATAAAGCAGAAAGAGAGAATAGACTAAGGGCTCTAAAAGAAGAGGCATGGGATAAACCAACCAAAGCAGCTACCCTAAAAAATAGCAGGGATTTCTGGCTCACAATAAATGCTCCGTTCCTTAAGACCAGACAGACTCCCCTTTAGATCAGAATGTGATGGAGGATGATTGGGTGAGCTACTTTACGGGGTTATTTGGTATAAAAGGAGAGGTACCTGTAGCGAAATTTCCTTGTCTGTCTCGCCCAGAGGGAGCCAAGCTATCTTTTACTCAGGACAAATTGAAAATAGCACTGAACCAATGCAGCAGTTTGAGGGCAGCAGGGCCAGACGGGGTGACAATAGACTTCTTTTTAAGGAATCAGGACCTTTGGGCCCGCTACTCACGAATGTTGTATCTCAAACACATGCCCCCCTTTCCTGGAAAATGTCTGTGATTATAACGATAAATAAAAATGGGGACAAAGCATTAGCAAAAAACTATCGCCCAAAATCGCTGCTAAATAGTACAGCAATATTAATGGGCCGTCTCTTGTTAAAAAGGCAAGAGGATTGGGCTGAGAAAAATAAGATATTATTCAATCCCAGTATCGTTTTAGAAAGAATAAATGGACAGTGAATCAGTGCCTTAATTTAATTCTGCTGATTGCCAAATATACGGCGGCTAAAGAAGGCCATCTTCACATTGCTTTTATGGGCCTGTCGGCCGCTTTCGACCGAGTGGCCCATACGAAGGTATGGTCTATAATGGATGATATGGGCATAAACAAAACCATGATTAATTTTATCTGGGAGTTGTACTCTCAACCATGGCCTGCGTGCGTTTGGGGAGAGAGGGGGAGTGTTCCGGACCCTTCCCCCTCGCTCGCAGTGTCAGGCAGGGGGCGTATTCGCACCCTATTTTTTTCTTCCCCTATATGAATGGTGTGGAAGCTGCACTGATGGGGTCCACCAGTGACATTCCCACTATAAATTCTGCTCCTGTGCCCCTACTCTTTTACGCAGATGATGCAGTATTGCTGGCCTGGACCGGTAATGTGCTGCAGACGCTTATAGACACCTATGCAAGATTATGAATAATCTAGATCTGAAAGTAAATGAAACTAAATCATTTGTGCTTGTGGCAGGAGCTAGATTGAGAAATCCACCTTTTTGGAATCTAGAAGGGAGGAAACTGGAAGCAGTTGAATCATTCAGTTACTTGAGGGTACTTTTCATTCTAAAAATACATGGCACAACATGGTGGTTAATAGAGGTCTAATGATGGAAAGAAGCATACGGGCAGTCTTTAGGTTCATTAAGAAGTTAGGGACTAAACCGATAGAAACTATAAAAAAGCTATACAAAGCAAAAATAATGTCCGTGGGCACATATGAAGCAGTAGTGTGGGGTGTCACCACTGTATCTAGTCTCCAATCAAATGAGAACAAATTTTCGAAACGTCTGAGAGGTGTTCTCCAATTGTGCTCCTCCTACAGCTGCCATACTGAATTGGATGTCCCTTTTATCACGGACCAGATTCATGCTGCCCCCCCCCCTTTTCTGAGGCACTCAGTATGGAGGAGGGAAACATTGAAGCTAACGCATGAAATCCTATCGGATTGTCTAAAGCTTGACGGGTCTCGTAGAATAAAATGGTTACAATTTGTCAAGAACAGCCTGCATACTATTGGTTTGCCCAAGTTATTTGATGACCCAATTACTTGTACTATGATCTCTAGGCTGCAATTGAAAAAACCTCTAATTGAAAACAAAGAGAAATTAGATGGGAAGCCAACTGTTTCAAACCAAGGGCGAGAAAATACAATTTAGACCCTAAAATAAATCCATCTGACCATAATTATTTATCTTTTGTGACTAACACTCAGCATAGATTTTTGTTAATGAATTATATACCCCTAATGCTTGGCTACCCCGCTAATACGTACTCTTTGAATGCCTTGTCGCCCTGCCCTAGTGATTTTTTTATCAATCCAATGTGATCTTCATCTGTTATTTTTTTGTACATTTTATAGTGAGGAGAGGAAGAGATTTGTTTGTCCAATCCTGCGTACATATGTTCTGAGGCAAAGTCGACTAACAGTATATATTTTAAAACAACTGATGATCATTTTACTTGTTATTGTCTGGCTCTGTTTTTTCAATGCCCCATAAAGAGACGCAAGCACTATCTGCAATCTCTGCTCTTTTTGCACTATGTTGTAAGGGTATTATAGCTTTTATTGTACTTTCTTTTTAGTATTGTCTTAATGCATATCATGATTTTTACCAACTGGCAAAATAAAGGTTTTTTCTACCATATTTAATTAATCTAACTTTTTTCTCTTTCATAGAAATGTAAGCAACGGGTCCAATTTATAACGAGCTCAAAAGAAAAGCTGCAAAACCACGCAAACCATCTTAACAAACATACAAGTAAGTAAACAAATAACAAGTAAATGCATTTTTTTTACATATTTATAACCAAGATGTAAAAGTTTAATTATAATATATATTTATACTCTTGAACTACTTACAGAAGCCACCAAATGTATCATTTTGCAGAAAGGAAAACAATTATTAAATCACATGGGCTACACCTACAGCCAAGAAAGTGTATCAACAGAAACATTAAACGAGTAATGCACAAAATATTATTCGAATGCATGCTACGGGAGGGCAACTAAAAAAGATAATTTTGTAAGTAAAAAAAAAAATGTGGAACCAGGTAGCAAAAATTAATAATTATATTACAAACATCAATCATGGTTCAAAACTCCTTTCACTCCATGCACAATTATATACATCTGGCAAAATGCTTAAAAAGGCACAGATACAATGTATCGTAAAGTTCAACCCAGTACCCCAACATAGTGAACCATACAGCACCGCTAATAAGGCATGGGAAACTAGCAAGATCTCACAAAATAACTAAATTGAACCAATTGCGCCGAATCTCCCCACATTTTTCGTGTTGCGGGCACCTACCCTTTGAGCATGAGTTCTTCACGACATTTCATCTGCTTCATCTTCACCCTCCATTGGTCAAAAGTAAGTGCTTCGGGAGATCTCCACTACTGCAATATTACCCATTTGGCTACAAACGTAGCAATAAACAGAAGTTGTTGCTTCCGTGCGGTAAATTGCATAATCGTAGGGCACATACCAGATAAGACTCCATACAGGTCTGGATCTATCCTAATTAGCAGTTTATCGCTAATGAGTCAGAATATTCTCTACCAAAGATCATAAAGAGGGCACGTCAAACAGATATGTGGCCATTCACCTGTCACATGGCCACATTTAAACTAGGCTGCCAAGATGATGAGAAACATTTTTTGCAGTCAAGTGGGAGTGAAATACAGCATCCGTTTAGAATAAAAAGCCATCCTTTTAAAATCTGTACGACGTAAATCTTTAGGGGCCATTCAATTATACCAAAGCCATTCCTTCCTGTCAATCTTACATTCTGTGAGAGCCTGAAAATTGGTCTAGAAAGCGAGAAACACAGCCTTGCGTCACTTCTGATATGATACCTGATACCAGTTCCCTGTCCCAATAAGGCCTGTCGCAAAATAGGCTTGACTGACATCCTCTTTTAATGGATCTAGAGGTTGTTTGTAGTCTGTTAAAAAATGCCTGATTTGCAAATGAGAAAACACTAGAAAGGGGAAGATAGTTGGATTATTGGCGGTGAGCTATTCCCAAGAGTTTATTGTTTCAGTCAACAAAAAAATCACAAAGCATAAAAAACCCCGCACTTTCCCATGCCTTTATGGCTGAGATCTCTAATTGCACACCCAGCCATGGCAGTCCCTCAAACAAATAAGTGAATGAAATACAGGAATTTGAAATGTGTCTTTAAGTTTCACATAGCTAAAACCATGTCATATGGATACTTCGTTACATATATTGCGTTAAGTTAGCATGAGTGTATTACATGTTTAAACAGCCATTTTTCCTTCGGCTTCAGTTTTGCACACGACACCTACTTGTTGTTGTCGCTTTCAACCTAGAAGCGGTGATGTGATTTATTTGAGAATAATATGTTATTACTATGCTATCAGCTTTGCCTGGTACACTTGGTACAACTGTCTGCACACTGAGAGCTGCACACTCTAGGAATAACCTAACACAAGGTTGCTGGGAGGCCTGATCCTCGCACCACATTAGACATAACACAAATAATGTTGATGCCAACATTTTGGGCTCTACGCGGGTTTAAGATAGAGTTACAGGGAATGAACGTAGACACTTGGTGCTGCGCATGAAGAGAGCTGGTAGCTGTTGATGTGATCTACTCCTACTGACATTTAGAGGTATGGGTCCGCCCTGCTAAAGCCCGAATGAGACCTTCTTAGATATAAACTAATATGCTAAATAGGGTGCGCGAAATATAGGTGATATAGATTTCTATAGATTTTGCATTGTAACATGCTATCACCTTTTGCTTACTATGGATTAGTGACTATGCTGCTAACTCTGATTTTTATAATCTGCATTTTGGTATTATACAAGATACTGCGTTTGAGAACTTTGCATTGAATAATAAATATTTCAAACTTGCACGTGTGTTCTTTGACTCTCAGTTTTTGGTTTGAAATGATTATATAACGAAAGAGTGTTCATGTGTTCCACGATTCCTGAGGTATTCTAAAGATCATGTTCTGGTTTGTCTAAGACATGGATCGTTTCATAATGATCCGTGAGACACTGTAGCTAGCTAGGTAAGGGGATTTCTGACACTGAGATGAGTTTTGGATCATCCTAACTCACTGAGGTTCTAGATCTCTATGCACAGTTCTGTGGGAGAACGGAAACCCTGCTACATGGCGCCCGTACGTTGTTGGCCTTATATCATGACACTCGAGTAGTATATCATTCAAACCTTGACACCTTCATTGCCGTTTCCGGTAAACGGTGGTGTCGGAAAAACCTACCTATTTTTTAAATAGGTCTTTTCAAGCTTGAATTCTTCTAAAAACGGTTTCTTTGAATTACTACCCAGTTGTGCTACAAAGTGTTCTTTGTCTTTTTTCTCTTCCTGTGCTACCATGGCCGTGGACATACCGCAGCATAGCCGCATCGCGGTTCGCGACCCCTTGCGGGCGTATAGTGTCCCTGTGGAAGGCTTGGCTGTGGTTCTAGTGGTGAGTGCGGAACATGCGTACCCGTACGAATTGTTTTATTCCTGGGTGACATTTCCGGAAGTGGACGCTAATTCGGGTGTCTTCCATTCATACACTGCCTCGGCTGTACCGGCGGCTTATGCTCCGTACAGGGCACTGGAAGTACCTATCGATGCTTGGCAGCACGGAGTTTGGTTTGGTGGCGCCCTACCCCATTCTTTAACGGCTCCGAGGTTAGGTCCTTTGTCCATTCCGGGCACAAATTGGCCCGCTTTGGGTGGATTTACTCCTCACCCTAATCGCGCTACTTGTAGTGTGGCTGACCTGCGGCGTCTTCATGAAGTCGCGGTTGGAGTGATTAGGGCGATTGTTCATTACATTGGTCGTAATGTTCATGGCGCAGCCCCCGCAGGTGCGCAGCTTCGAGCAGAACAGGCTGGTTTGAAAATCAGTCCTGTCTTGGTGAATTCCGTTATGGGCAAGAAGCCCCAGGATAAGGATGATTTTCCTTACTGGCTTGCCGAGAAATTCGACCAGCTGGAGGCTGTGTTTCCTAATACGACTCCGGGTGAAAAACACCGGATTCTTACGCTCAGTTTACCGAAAGATTTAGCCCCTGAACTTGCTGACTGTGAGACATGGGGTAAGACTTTTGCAGCGGTTTACTCGAGGTGCTATGGCACCCCGTCTGTGTCAAACCTTTCTGCGGTCCTTAAACGTGTTCAGGATGATCACGGACCAGAGTCGGCGGTTGAATTAGGTATGCGTCTGAGTGGCTCGTTTGAGACTGTTTGCGGTCTTATCCTTGCTAATGTCAAGGGGGATGCAGTGAACTTTCAGGTGGCCAATGCTCTGGCGTTAATTCCCGATGCCGATAAACCCCGTCAGTTGGCAAGGATTATTGTGGCGGCTTATAAAATGGTTGGCCGCACTTCTAAGGGTGTAAAGGCTTTTTCTGAAAAGGAGACAGTCTTCGGAATCGGGCGGACAGCCCAAGTCCAAAAAACAAAATTGGCCAAAAAAGCAGAATCAGGGTAAGCAACAACAACAGCAGACACAGGTTTCTAGTCCGGCGCCTTCACAACCTGTGCAATCAGATCGAGTTTATGATTTGCGCGATCGCGCGACGATTAAATCGCCTGAAAGATTTCAGGCTTCTGACCAACGCTCTCCTCGTTCATTTCAGGACTCATCGGCTCCGTCAACCGGTGGTGGAGGGGGCGGCAGGGGCCGGGGTGGCCAGCAAGGACGTGGTCAGCCCCGCACGCGAAGTGAAGGGGATCAGCGGGACGACTCTACGCCCAAGAGACCGCAGTTTGCCAAGAAGAAGGTCGCAGCCTTAACGGCGCATCGATATGCCCCAGATAGTGAGAACGCGGCTTCGGAATCTGACGTGGGCTCTGACCTTGCTGGACAGCGCGGCGGAGATTACCATAGTGAGAGAGGCCCTCCGTCCACTGTTGAAGGTGACAGCGACTGACACTTATGTTGTGATTGAAACGGCTGATACACATGTTGCTCCCCCTGAACGACTTTTTGAAATTGTCCTGTTAATTGAAGGTGACATGCAGCGAACTGTAAAAGGGGTATTTTGGGAAAATCTTTCGTCTACGTATGACATTTTGCTTTCGGAGGCTGACTGTCCCCCACCTTTTGTTCTCGCAGCTCCGCGAGGGGAGGAGGTGATCCTCCCCAGTTTCGCGCACACTGTATCGAGAGTGGAAGCGCTGCATTTTGCAGAAGAGTGGGCTCTGGCGCTTGCGCCGGCTGTGTACCGAAATCAGTGTGGCTGGGATAAATTGTCCCCTAGCCATGAGATTCCTTTAAGGTCACAGCCGCAGCCACAACCTCAGTATCCCATACGGCGTGAAGCTAAAGCTTCTGTCGCGGCTATCCTTGAACAATTGGAATATCAAGGTGTAATTGAAACGTGTGTGTCACCAATGAATAATCCCCTTTTTACTGTGAACAAGCCGGACGGCTCATATCGTCTGGTTTTGGATTACCGGCATTTGAACTCGCATTGCCGTAACTGTGCAGTACAGAATACTCACGGCTCTGCCCTAGTGAATAGTCTTGAGCGTAAACGGTTCAAAACCACGCTTGACATTTCCACTGGTTTTTATGCACACAGATTAGATGGTCTAAGTTCCCAATGGACCAGTTTTACGTGCGGCGGCGTACAAAAAATGTTTAAACGACTCCCAATGGGATATAAGAATAGTCCTGGAGTGTTTTCCACCCGCATAGTCTCTCTTTTGGAGAGCTTCGATCCAGTTGCTTGTTCGTATGTGGATGACATTTATCTCACAGACGACGAACTTTGGGAGCATCTATGTCGAGTAAACAGCATAATTTGTAACTTTGCAGACATGGGTTACAAGTTTAACTTTGCAAAATCACACATTGCGGAGTACACAGTGTTGTTTCTGGGTTATGAACTTAACCACGAAGGAAAGGGGTTGGCTCCTCACTTCCTGGAGAAGTGCGCGCAGTTGCGCTCTCCGACAACGCTGAAAAAATTACAGTCTTTACTGGGTTTTTTGAATTTCGGTAGAACATACATTCCGGAATATGCCCAGCGTATCAAGCCTTTGTATGCGCTGATACAACCATCTTTTTCCAAATCATGCTGGCTGCCTGAGCATTCAGCCATTCTGCAGTCTTTGCAGGCTGATTTGCTCGCTTCTGACTACTTACAGACTCGTGATAACCAGACCAACCTGGTGATAAGAATTATCCCTGGGACGGTGGGTTTCACGTACCTGACTTTTAATGAAGGAGATACTGTACCTATTGCTTACAAGTCACACTTGTACACTTCGGCTGAACTGCGTTTTTCCACTGTGGAGAAAGTTTTAACGGCTGTGCAGATGGCAATTCTTAAGAAACGTGCCCTGTCGCAGGGAAAGCGCATGTTGGTTGTTACCCCGTGTCCTGCCTTGGAGGCGGTCACGAAAGCCAGTGTACCGAATTCTAAAGCTTTGCACCCTCGGTGGATTCAGTGGGCTACATCCTTGACATCCCAGGATGTCACGTTTATTTTTGACGCCGCTTTACGGTCGCAGGAGTATTTACAGTATGAGTTTGTTCATCCTGCTCCTTTAGCGATGCGGCCGTTGGAGGATTTCCATTGTATCATTTACACTGATAGTTCGGCGCAGGTTGCGCATGGCTCTAAACATGCCTACGTTTCCGCTTGCGCCATTGTGGTCGGTGCCATGGTGAACGATGAGTTCAAGTCTAGTGTCGTGCACACGCAAACACTAGGGGACTGCACCGCACAATTGGCAGAGCTTCGTGCTCTTATGCTCGCATTGGAGTACGCTGATCCTTGTGTGACGACTTTAATCGTAAGTGATTCTTACTACTGTGTCCAGTCTTACAATGAGAACTTGTTCTTTTGGATTCAGAATGATTTTCGTGATTCCAAAGGTAGCACAATAAAACATAAAATGATCTGGGTCCGAGTGGCGGAACTTAAAGAAAAGCTGCCGCTCGTGTTTGTGATTCATACTCTCGGCCATCAGCGCGTGGGGGTCCACGCTGTTGGTAATTCGCTTGCTGATGAGGCAGCGAAGTCTGCGGTATCAAAATACTTAGTTGCAGCAGTCACGAGGTCCAAAAGCAAAATAGATGATGACATCTTGGCGGCTGTTGCTGCCACGGAGAAGGGAGGTAAATATCCTGCGGGGTTCCCTTCGAAGTACACATACCACTTAAGTCCCGATAAGGTTCCTTATGTGAAAATTCCTGAAGTTGGCGAACGTCTAGTTCCCAACTCGGATCGCAGAGCTTCTCTGATCACAGCGGCTCATGAAGGTGTGGCGTCTGCGCATGCGGGCGTCTCAGCCACTGTAACTCAGCTACAACAAAGGTTCTGGTGGCGGGGACTGTACAAACAGACGCGCGATTATGTCCTTATGTGTGACATTTGTCAGCAGATTAAGCCTTCTACTGCTGCGCGTCCGCCTCAGACACAGTTGTACATCTCTAATAAACCGCTTGGTTGCGTTTATTTGGATCACTGCGGTCCTTTTTCCTCTGATACTGCGTATAAATACATCTTAGTAGCAGTTGACTCATGCACACGCTTTGTGTGGGTATGGCCGCATCGAAGCGCTGATTCGCGGACTGTCATTAAGGATTTGCGTGTCTTTGTGGGAATCTTTGCCTGTGGTACTTTCCATTCGGACCAGGGTCCGGCTTCCGCCTCTAAGGCGTATAAGGATGCTATGGTTTCGTTGGGAGTCCAAGTCAAGTTTTCAAGTCCCTACAGGCCTGAGGGCAATAGTGTAGTAGAACGAATGAACCGCGACTTAAAGCAATCTTTGACAGCCCGAGTTATAGGCACTGGTAGAAACTGGCTAGCCCACCTCATGGGCGTGCAGCGTGCGCTTAATAATCTCCCTAGAAGGTCTCTGGGTGGGCGGACCCCATACGAAATGCTCTTTGGTATCAAGATGTACGTCCCTGACCTCGATGGTGCAGACTGCCAGGCCCAGGCCGCGGCCTTTGACGTAGATGAACATTGCAATGTTTTACAGGATCTACAAAAGACCAGAGACAGTCTTGCTAAGGAACACTTGCCCTCCACGTCGGATGATGCGTTGCAAATCCCGGTAGTTGGCTGGCTACCCCAAGTTGGAGAACTGGTTCGAGAGAAGATCGATAACAAGAAAGAGTTTGGTCCCTCATATCGAGCACCGGTTCGAGTTCTTGGAGTGAAGGGCACAAGAACAGTCATTTTACCACCACTTCCAGGTCGTAAAGAAAACAGATTTATTTCTATTGACAATGTCAAGACACACAGGGTGGCCGATTCTTCATAGCATGACACCGGCTGTATCCTGTCCTTCCATGGTGAGGCACTCTGTGCTGGCTATTACATCTGGTGCAGAACAGGAGGTGTCCCTCGAGATGCCTGCCATATCCAGTCCTTTATTAAATACTATTCCTGTTACTAACATTGATGAATTGACCTATGCAGATCCTGCTGATTTATCTATGTCCGATTTACAAGCTCGTTTGGCTAACCAGTCCAGATTCTCTTTTGACTCTGATTCGGAACTTTCAAAGAAACCATCGACTATTGCAAAATATGCCACGTTGTTTAAAAAACATTTTCTAATTCCACCTTGGACATACGTTTGGCTGATACTATTTTCATTTTATCTTTTTATGTCAATTGGTTTTGTGTTTTATTTTTTCCGCCTGATCGATGGCCATTATGTGAAAGAAAGAACAGGAATTCGGTACCTTAATGGAACATTGGCCCCTCTTTCCTCCTCACATTCAGCACACAGACTAAAAAGAGACTTAAATACAGTAGAGATTACTGCTTGGCCTGTCCTTGATGGGATTGTGTGGGATGCGGTTAGGTTTCAGATACATGGCCCCACAGAAGTTATTAATGTTCCTAATGTGCTTAGAGTAAACATGGGAGATGTGATTAAGCAAGATATTCGTTCTGATGATTGGGATCTTCAGGCCGTAGAAGAATTGTTCTCTGATTTGAAATATTATGCGGCCTTTGATGCTGAGGATTTGTACTTAGATTCTGTCAATTATGGTGATTTGTTTTGTTATCAACATTATGGGAATCATTTCTTACACAAAACAAGTTCCAGGAGGGTTCCTGTGAACTACACACAGTGGGAACATTGTCCTACTCCTTTACAGGGGAGCTCAAGTACATTTCTGGGGAAATTCTCTTATTTTACAGATTTTAATCAATCAAATCCTGAGTCGTTTTATTTTAAAGTGAAACAGAAATTCATGTCCAAAGTTAGACTTACCGATACAAAATTGCTGTATTCGAAGTCCTTTCTAGACAGGTTAGCTATAGATGGCTATGAGTTATGGAAGGAGGCTATTGACCTTAAATCGGTTTGGGGTACCAAAGATTGGCAGGTACAAGGCACTGAGGCTTTGCATCGTGCATGTCTCATCCCGAATCACATGTTGTTTTTAAATTCTACTATTTCCCAAACAACATGCTTTGGATTGGCTACATCTAAAAAATTAAATACACCTACCATCCCTGATTTGGAAGAATATTCAGGTTGGAGTAATTTCACTACATTGTCCATCAGTGGGATACAAGCACTTTTGCACAATTCCTCCTTTAATATTTCCAGTTTTGATCCAGAGGGGTGGCTTTTGTGGCAAAGAAGCTCTGATTCTTGCCAACGTTGTTTTTTGGGTTTGTCTGAAGGTTTTACACACATCAGGCCAGATCCCAGGTTTGAAACAGATCACACTGTTACTACTTATTCAGTAGGCAAATTGTGTCAGAACTGGTTACAACATTCCACTTTGGCTGCAGTTAAACTGCATCTGTCCCAGTTGAATGAGAACATAGAGCTAAATGATTTTATAAAAGGCCCGGCTAGGGGTAGATCTAAACGCTGGCTTTATGCTGTGTACAATGAAATTTGGAAATTTTCACAGATTGAGGCAGCTAAACGCCTGAGAGCTATTGATCAAGCAAATTTGGAAAAAGTGCTTGCAGTGGTCGATAACAGTATTAACATGCTTTCTTCCAGGATTTACACGTTGGATAATATTGTTTCTTCTGTTGTTGATATTGTACATGATGAAGTGTCCACGTTATACCATGGTCAGAATCAATTACGTTCTGTAATGCAGTTTGCATGGACCCTACAGACACTTAAGGCTGGTCGAGTTCCCTGGAACTCATTGAACGTTTCGTCCCTTTTCGCCCCTTTTAATCTGACTGAAAAGCAACGCATGCTTTCAATGCGTGATGCGTCATTTTCTATGTTACATATTGAAAAACTAGAATCCTTACCCTTCTCTGTTGCTGAAACCACTACTGCCACGTGGCTTATTCATGGATTAATTACATTACCATTTCCCTTATACAAATTTACTAATTGTATGCGGTATATTGCTATAGGACGATATGAACCACTAGGCAATGCATCCTTCCTGATGTCTGAAGGATGGGAAAGAAGTGAATCTTAATGGTGAGGAATGCACACAGTCACCTGACCATTCATTAATATGCAGACACATTCAGTTACACGGTTCTTGTAATCAGGACCGGCCAAATTTAGCATGTGTTTTAAAAGGCACGCCAGTTCCAGCAGTAGTTCCCACATTTACATTATTGACTAATGGTAGTTATTTGCTTTTAAACAACGAAGTATGTTGTGGGTTATTAATTGGTGTGGCTTATGTGGTAACTGTATCAGAGCGTGTGGTGTGTTGCAAGAATGTTCTATACCCACCCACGCATGGGTCTTCAGATGTCTCCATCTGGCCACGGATTCCAACCTTGGAAGCGAAGTTCAATGGTTTAAGCAGAATAAGGGCCCTTTTGTCTCAAAAACAAGTGACCCTGAGTTCGGCCCGGGAAAATTATGTCCTTCACATAGCTAACACACGCACAGAGGTGCAGGCGCTTTTAAATACTGATTTGCCGTTTCATTTCTGTGAGCTGGTGCACCAGATCTTTAATGCATCTTCCACGACTGGGCTTGCACATTTTTTTAAATTGGTTAGCAGTGGCCTCGTGACTACATTTGAAAAAGTTTTTGGTATCATTCCCACGTTTTTCCACTCTATTTTTTCGAGTTTGTTTGGTGGACTACCTGTTTTACTGGCTGTAGCCGCGGGCATTTTGTTGGTGTTTTTCTTCATAAAACATGGATGCCCATCCTGCGCAAGAAGCCGTTCAACGCCTCCTGACACTGTGCCGTAATCGGATGCTCAATTACTATGGAACATTGCCGCTTGCAGCATTAAGCACGGCTTATAGATTGTCATTTCGGTTCACCGGCTTCACGTGTGTCCAACCTGTGTTTCACTGCCTGAGCTGCGAGTTCGATTGGGCCATTGATTTGTGCCTATGCTTGAGGACTGCTCCTGACGTCGATTTTGATCAGCTAATGCGTCCCGTGGTGGCTCACGAGCTGATTTGTTCTGGCGAAAGAGTTATGGCCTTGGCAGCGATAAATGGAGTACTGGGCCAATGGGAGATCTCTGCAGCGGCGCATGCCTTTCTGACACACAGCGTTCTGGTGAACCCACCGAGTTGTCCTCTGACATTACAGGAGGATCCGATGCTGGAGGAGCACGTATGTTCTTTCCCATTGCTGAATTGGATTGCTGAACTATTTTCGGATGATGGCAGTGATTTCATACTGGAGGCTGTTGCAACTTACTTTGCATATACTGTCCAATCGTGACATGCCTGGGAGGATTGCTTTGTTATGGAATATGACTTTCCCCTTGCTGGATTGGAGGGATGAACTGTGCTTAAATGATGGAGAGTTCAATCATGTGATGTCGCTGAAAATAACGTCAATGTGGCACATGACTTTGGATATCGGATAAGTGCCTTGTTTTTTCTCTTACAGACATTTAAACTAATGCGACCTGGTCCTACATTTCATATTTTTGAGACCTGACGAATAACTTTTGGTTCGAAAGTTTTGTTTTTATTTTTAGATTTGAGGCCACTGTAGGCATTCATACATATTCATTCATACATATTTTTTAGCTTATTTTAGCTCAAGATTATTGAACTTTGCTTTCATTTTTATGTATCTGATTTAGTATTGCCTTTTCCCTTATGTTTGACGGTGCTCGGATCAATGGAGGGGTGTCATATGGATACTTTGTTACATATATTGCCTTAAGTTAGCATGAGTGTATTACATGTTTAAACAGCCATTTTTCCTTCGGCTTCAGTTTTGCACACGACACCTACTTGTTGTTGTCGCTTTCAACCTAGAAGCGGTGATGTGATTTATTTGAGAATAATATGTTATTACTATGCTATCAGCTTTGCCTGGTACACTTGGTACAACTGTCTGCACACTGAGAGCTGCACACTCTAGGAATAACCTAACACAAGGTTGCTGGGAGGCCTGATCCTCGCACCACATTAGACATAACACAAATAATGTTGATGCCAACATTTTGGGCTCTACGCGGGTTTAAGATAGAGTTACAGGGAATGAACGTAGACACTTGGTGCTGCGCATGAAGAGAGCTGGTAGCTGTTGATGTGATCTACTCCTACTGACATTTAGAGGTATGGGTCCGCCCTGCTAAAGCCCGAATGAGACCTTCTTAGATATAAACTAATATGCTAAATAGGGTGCGCGAAATATAGGTGATATAGATTTCTATAGATTTTGCATTGTAACATGCTATCACCTTTTGCTTACTATGGATTAGTGACTATGCTGCTAACTCTGATTTTTATAATCTGCATTTTGGTATTATACAAGATACTGCGTTTGAGAACTTTGCATTGAATAATAAATATTTCAAACTTGCACGTGTGTTCTTTGACTCTCAGTTTTTGGTTTGAAATGATTATATAACGAAAGAGTGTTCATGTGTTCCACGATTCCTGAGGTATTCTAAAGATCATGTTCTGGTTTGTCTAAGACATGGATCGTTTCATAATGATCCGTGAGACACTGTAGCTAGCTAGGTAAGGGGATTTCTGACACTGAGATGAGTTTTGGATCATCCTAACTCACTGAGGTTCTAGATCTCTATGCACAGTTCTGTGGGAGAACGGAAACCCTGCTACAATATAAGGTAGCTTATAACCTGTGTGGTTGGGTGGACTTGGTATTTAAAAAAATCGGAAAGTCTGATATCCACCTCACAAGGCATGTGCTGGAAGTAAGAGTTAATCCAACTGGTTGCTCGTATTTTCCATGCGAACCAGCCAGTCAAGGAACATTGCTTGGTAATGCTTTTTCAAGTGCGAAAGAGCTCGATCTACGTCTTCACGATTCAACTGTATTGGGAGTTGCTTCTCCTTGTATTTAAATTACACTCTAAGCCTCATCAGATTAGTCATTAACCCATTCAGCGCTGCGAACGTCCAACGGTCGTCGCGCGCACTACCTCGCTAGTGCTGCGCACGACCGTTGGACGTCCGGATCCAGTTAGCGCAATCGAACGTCCGCACTGGGGCGGAATTTGCGGCGCGCTTAACGGGTTAACATAGGTCGTGTTTATGTTTTTTCCTATCCAGGCTAACAGACTGCACCCAGGTAGCTATTCACCAACTTATATAGACGACTTTCTCTGGCTTAAATTTACTTCAGCCCCATTCTCTCTTTTTTTTTCTTTCTTTTCTTCTCCCCTTTCCTTTTCCGACGGCACTTAAAAGTGACTTGGTAATCTCTGTCCTGATGATGACCTAACATAATACAGGTCGAAAAACAGTAGACATAATCCAGCAGACCGTTGGATTCTGTCACTTAACATGCTTTTGTAAAATTATTTCCCCCAGCGTTCATGTTTTGTACCTTTTAAGTTAGACCCTCTTGCTATTGCCATCACTCTTTCTGTGCCTCATATGCACCGGTCACCTTTTTCAATAGCACTATATGTCAGTGGCATAACAAAACTCGAGGGTGCCCACCAGAAAAGCACAATGAGGGGGCCCCCACAGCGGCCCGGCCCACCCCCTACCACTTTGCTCCACCGACAAAAATAAGCAGTCACCTAAAGCCGCATTTTCAGCACTTATCTGTGCATACTTCAAACAGCAAATAGAAATAGGATGCGCTTTAATTGTGTTCTAGGGCTGCCTGAATAATCCATGACTGATAATTAAAGGGAACAAAGACAGAAAAGTCACATTACAAATGAATACATACATTTTTAGTTATAATCCTATTTAGTGTCAAGACGAGGTCTTTCAGGGTCTTTAAACATCACATGGCTGGCATGTTTCTTTTGGCAACCCTACTTTATATTCCTTATTATGAAAAGCATTCTCACATTACAGCAGTAAATGTAAATTTCAACTGTGAGGAAGAGGCAGAGTGGGGGCCCTCTTTTTTTGGTCACAACATGCCTAGGCTTTCGAGTGTCAACTTGCCTCAGGCCCATGGTTTGTGGTGCTTGCGTTCTCTAGTTATGTCTTACTGTCCAACGTTCTCCTATTCCCCCTACCTGCACTCGTTGGGGATACCCTGGTTGTACAGATACTGAATCTTTCATGTTCGTCCATGGCATTCCCCTGCATATGTCTCAGAAATCAACATGTCTTTCTCTCTTTACTCTCTCCCCTTCTCTCTCTTTCCCCCCTCCCTCTCTCTTTTAGTCTCTAACCCCCTCTCCCTCCCTGCTCCTCCTATCACGGTATCACCTTGCCTGTGTTACCCCATCTTACTCTGGATTGCTCGCTGGCCTGAATGTCTGCATGTAGAGGCCCCCCGTTCTCACAACATTAAATGCCGTCCTTACCAATGGATTGCGGAGTCTTACAGTCTCCCAAAGCGACTTCCTGTACTTTACTTATAAAGGTACATATTGTCTCAGCGACTCCTGTTGTCATTCAGTGTGCCCTTAAGTGTTCAAGGACTGGTGACTCACTGGGACAGAAAGTAGGCCTGGCACCAAAATAAAAGTGGCCCTCATTAGCAAATCAGACAGCTGAAAGAGTAGGCCATTTGCAAATAGGGGTAATTTGTATCTTATCAAGACATGCTATATATGTGATTTCAAGGTATGGTAGACTGCCTGAATTTATGCTTGCTGCAGTGCAAAGTTTGTGGTAATATAATGGATATCAACAGTAAAACCCATCATACCAGATTCAACAGGCCGACAAACAGCCTACAAATCAGCCCACTCTCTGAGGTGTCACATCTACTCTTTTGAGGACAGTATTAGCAGTGGGAGAGGCAAGGAAAAAGAAGGCTCTTAGCTGAAGGCTGCCACTTCACATGCTGTAGGTGTTTAGCAAGGAATGTGCAACTGTGTTTATTTAAGCATACTTCAGGCAAGGTTTGTGGTATTATCCAAAAATCACTAGTAAAACCCAGAGCCTCAAGTCTATGCGCGCACGCGCACCATTGAATTCATGATTGAAGTTCAATCATGAATTAAATGGTGGTGCGCACGGCTGCCCCCCCCCCCCCACCTCTTCCGATTATTCCCTCTCTTTCTGTCTTGCTCCTCACTTACTGAAAACCGTGACTTGAAGAAACGTTCACAACCTCTCTTTCCGTCTTTCATTTAGTTGCTTCCCTGTGAAATGGATCCAAAAAAGAAAAACACTCTTTCGGGAAATGCCCTTTTTCTGACATTTTTCTCTGTTCCAAAGTGCAGCCTCGGGATGGAGAGAAATAAAAGGTTTTAAATATGAAAAATAAATTCATAACTAAATAAAGCAAGACAGAGTAGTTGGAAAGTGGCCAGATTGGTTTTATTCACATCCAAACACATCACTCACTTTACAGGCTTTTCCGTGAAGCGCTACTTTTGTTTACTCATCTTTCTTTGAACATCATTGTTGTCCCCAGGCCCAGGTGGGGAAGTGCACCATTCCTGGATGTATTGCAATACCTGGTTGATGGGTGGATTGGAAAACAAAATGTGTACCATGGCTCTGTGTTTATGGATGTGGTCTTTTTAAACCATACTGCTTATGTTTTGTAAGGATATAAGCAATGGACATTGAAACGGTTTCCTTCAGGGCCCTGTAGTCATGTCCTTAACCTTTCAGGTAAAATCACTTGCTGATTTCTGAATAGTGAGTGAGAGAACCGTTATGGTAACCATGTTGTTTCTGCTTACATTTCACATGCTTTACTTAATCTTGCATTCCCTATGAGTGTTTGTTATTACTTTTTTTTTTTAGGCAGCATATTACTCTTATCAAGTGCATAATTTGAATTGAGCCACATCCAAGTGTTTATAGCCGGCACAGCTAGGTTGTAGATGAAGGCAGTGCGAGGTTCATTGGGGCAGTATGGCGTTTAGTGGGGGAGAGGATGTAGCACTATGGCCAGAGCTGTCTAATTTGGAAGTGAGGGAGCATATTCCCATGCTAGACCTTAGAAGGCCCCACTAAACCTTTGAAGGCCTGATGTCTTAGCACAAGCAGGTGTACCCTAGTCGTGTCAATTGTGGGTTAACCTTGAATGCCTGTCCCCCCCCAATCCATACTGAAGTTCATCTCCAGTCTTGCGGGCAGGCCTACGAAGCAGCACACCCTAGAGCAGCAGTGGTCCAGTCACTGTGACTCTGTCACTGAGGTCACAGGAACCTTGAGCAGGTTAGGGCAGTGCGAATGGTGTGACCGCACTGGGTACCTATTTCGGGTGGGTACGTAGTGTTTGCAAGTATTTTATGTTTTTTTTAAAAACTTGCTGCCTCCTTCCTGGCCTCCAGCAATTTTCAGCAACAATACACATATCATTATAACTTCGGTGATTAATGTTCTTTCTAGAGAGAGATCTGAGTTTTGTCTAGTGGAAGGGTTGACTCCTGGAAAGGTAGCACAGAGGGTTAATGTGCCTGCTGCAAAGAACATGTACCATGCAGATCACAAAGTGCACATAATGTTAACTAGGTTAGTAGATTACTGTTTTTGTCAGAGAGATTCTTTTGTTACTTGCAGTTTATAAGTTAAGATCCTAACATAGAACAATGAGCTATTAAACTGTACTGCCTACTAGTATGGTTGTCATTTGGCTTCTACACCTTGTAGCCTTTGTCTTATGTAACAATTCCTATACAGTGATTTACACACAAATAAATGATTGTCTCTGTGTAGTGAGTGATGTAATGTGCTCTGACAACGTATACTGGTATGAGTGGCGCTGTAAATCAAATTAAATGCATCCAAGAAAGAGTGTGGTTATGGAGACTTGAGGTGGACCGTTAAAGGGTGGTAGTGAGGGAGTCCAAGGCGTAGGTGATCATTGGGGGCACCAAAAAATATTGTTGCACAGGGCACCACCAGCACTAAAGCCTGCCCTGCCATCGAGGCCAGTCCTCCTCACCCATTTGTACCTCCATTGGCCTTCTTTCAGCAGTAGTAGCTGCAACTCACCAAGGATTGGCAATGCAGGATTTGCACGCACACCAAACTTAGGGGCCGATTCGGATTGCGGTGAATCCGCATCCTCCGGGCCGGCGGAAGCCACCGTCGGCCTCGGAGGATGCGGATTCACCGCTGCGGTTATTGCAAAGACCCCCCCGCCAGATTAGGATGGCAGGGGGGTCATCTGCGGATGGGAAGACCGTCCGCCGCTTTTCCGCCGCGGTCCCGCGGCGGAAAAGCTCTAATATGGTGGCGGTGTCTATCAGACACCGCCAGCCATATTAGGATGCATGCGTGGAAAAGCATGTGGTCTTTGGTGTTTGGGGGCCTTTTGCGGGCCCCCAGGGTGTCGGGGGTGGGGGGTGCACATGGGAGGTACCTATGGTACCCCTCAGCATTTACATGCACAAAGCGGCAGGCACCGCGCAGTGCCTGCCGCTTTGTGCATGTAAATGTTAAACATGCATTTTTAACCTTGCGGCGGGTGCTGCTTGAAGCAGCACCCGCCGCAAGGTTAAAGATACAGGATGTGACCGCCAGGGTGGCGGTCAGATCCTAATTGCACCGGAGGGACCGCCGCTGCCCCTGCGGACGGTCCCTCCACCTCGGGGCTAGCGGACGGACGCAGGTCCGTCCGCCATCCTAATAGGCCCTTAAGTTTGCAAACTTCACAGTCTCTCTGCTTCATGCACAAGCACTTTTAACATGTGCTACCTTCTTTGGAGCCACTGCAATTATGCAGCAGTGGGAGACAAAATGATACCGCAGTGATGATTAAATTATGAAACAAAGAAAAGGCTGCACCGTAATGCAATATATTTTCTTATACTTTATTATTTAGACATTTTTACACATGTTAAGTCTCTGCAAAGATTCTGCCTCATTAGTATCAGTATAACATACAAATGCAGCAGTGAAAAAGGTGATCAGTCAACCTTTGCAAAGGGCCGTCCACTTTGCAGCAACTCAAGTCACGTTTTTTCATAACTTTTTATCCATTTGAGGTACTAAAATGATTATTAAAACTGTAAGAATATGGAGTGGATGATGTATTATGTGGCAAATATGGCGGAGCCATAATTACATAGAAAACATTTGCAAACTAGGATATTTAGCCATACATGTTTGAACTGCTCTTGTGGAAGAAGGGAGGAGAAGTGCTAATGAGAGAAACTGCATGGCTTGGAGACAAAGGGCTTGTGATTCCACTTTTAATCGTATTTGGGACAATGTGTGATTGGAAATGTATCCCATTTTGTGAATGTATTTAAATGCCAATAACTCCTATTAAACCTTAAATAATCAAGTGTATCCATTGGTTGAATTAAATAACACAATCAGCTGTAACTGGTCGGTGAAATGCCAAATACTAAAAATTGGGATGTTTGGCACATTCTGGCCACACCTCTGACTCCACCCGCTGATCCAATCCTTGGGTTATTCCTGCCCTCGGAGTCTCCGCCCACAGTTCCCCTACTTTTTCCCCCCCACTTCGACCACTGCCAATATCAAGACCCTCGACACGATGTAGCCCAAATATGACGTTTCTGATGATACCTAATAAGAAAATAGTATAAGGACCATGAGGTACTCACTGACAAAGGAAACATAAACAAGAACCATAGAATGCAGGTTCTACCAAAAATGTTCTTGGCTCTGATTGAAGGCACAAAACACCACCATCCATCCGAAAGCAGGTACACATTATCATCAATATGATGACATCTGCCATAAAGTGTCATCAATTTCATGTTGCATAAACTACTGCAACCATGGGTTTAGCAGCCACAGAATATCACTATAATATTACAGAGATTCACAAAGTGCTATATTGCCATTAATATATGCCTTGCAACACCAGCTTATCATCTGAGGAACACGTTTGATAAAGATAGAAAAAGAGTGCCCACTTCCGCTTTTAGTGGGTGTTTGAAAGTTGTTACCCTCCCCTCGCGCATTCATACAGGATATGGTATGTATGGCATCTGTGTAGCGCTTTATGCCATTCTATAAGCGCTTCCTTGCGATTGGACGAAGATAGAAATAAGAACCAGGGAAGAATGCAGGTAAAGTATAAAAACATCACTTTAAACTACTCAAGTGAGACTTCGCACTTGTACTCACTCCATGTCTGTGTGATAACCACACATGACAACATATGTTAGTGTTAAGTTTGATAAAATCGCCTTTACACTGACCTGCAACTACATTAAGGGGACAGTCATATTGAAATCAGTACATATGTGCTGCTAATATATTATAGCAGAGTTTTCAATAGACAGCGTTTCATAAGTATTCCACAATCCTCTTTTGAATATATACTGCCGCGAATCATTCAGTGAGACTAGTTATTGGTTAACCGTTTTATATCCACTTCTCACACGAGAAAAATACTTACAGAGCCTTTGTGAACGCGCCGAGCCCTGCGGGAACTGCCGTCTTGCCCCTGCCGTAACTGTCCACACCGACGTCCCCAACGCAGGGGCAGGGCTGAGGGCAGAGCGAGGAGCCATGACCAGTGCCACCAGGGCCCAGGTGGACAGCCACTGCAGCACCCAGCGGCGTGACTCCGGCATGTGAGCAGTGGGAAAGTGCAGTCCAATTCCCCCAGCGAGCAGCACAGGGTCACCGAGTGTGTTTTCCCCTCTGATGCAACAGTGCTCTGCCTGCATGAGTAGAGCAGTATCCCGTTTGTTGTCCTTTCCCTCCAGATGCAATACAGTTCACCAGTGGGGCCCTAGACCTTTGCGGTGCTTTGTACTCAGCTGCGGCACAGTACTAGGATTGTGTGTCTGGCACACACCTTTATCTACAAATCAGTATAGTCTGGGACTGTTGATTCTGTCCAACAGTAGTTCCGTAAACCCAGCACTGGGACAGCGCTTGGGGTCTTGTACAAGGCGGTCTTCCAACAGTAATCTGCCGGTGCACCTTTCCTCTTCAGGCAGACCAGTACCAGGGCACTGGAACTCTTTTTGACTCTAGAAAGTAAAGAGAGGTGGTACTTCTTGCACCCTCCTCTCTTCAAACACAGAACAGTACCAGCATACTTGTGTACACCTAACTCCACAAAGCCACAGCAGTCACCGTGTGAGGTAAAGTCCTTCCCTGGCTTTTTTCTTCTAAAGTCCCTTCCCTCCGGGATGAGGCTGGTCACACCTGCGAGATTTTCTCCAGAGGCACAGATTACTTCCTCACCATAGAGGTGGAAGCAGTGGTTCTTGTACAATCCTTTCAAACAAGGGGGTTCACTGTCCATTCACCTCAGAATCAGCACAGGAACCAGGTTTCTTCTACTCCTCTGAATACACATGCACGAGAACACAGTACCTTCAGTAAGTACGCCCTGTTGAATTCAACACAGCACTGGGAGACAGTGATAACTGTCTGCAGTCTGTGTGGCTCAGGAACACTTAAGACAGCAGGCTGCAGCAGCACAGAGTTGTAAGATTCTAAGGCACACAGGTAAGCTAAATAACGCACCGCTAATAACATTCCTGATGACAGGGCCTAGTTTTCTTCTCTACCAGCAGTTTTGAATCACCAGCATGACAAGTAGCGCTGATGTTAATTTTTCCTTGTGTGCCCAGATGTTTTCAGGAAACAATTAAAATGTCAATATAACACAAGCTAATAATGTTCCTTCTGAAGGGAGATCAGCGTTTTGTCTAGTGGCAAGTCTCACTGATCATGAAGTAGTGCAGAGGGTTAATGTGCCTGCTGCAAAGAACGTGTACCATGCAGTTCACTAAACTGCATTTTATGAGGCTATCTCAGTGAGCTCCTTTGGTTACTTGCAGTTCATAATGTATGTATGAGATAGAACTCTGAAATGAAGCATGCCATAGAGATAGAACTCTGAAATGAAGCATGCATTATATTCCTCCTCACACACCTCCTGCTGAGGTGGAAGTGTGCATGTTGACGCTGCAGATATGAACTAATTCAGGCTTCCAATAAATGCAAGCAGGAGGAGCGCCAACAAATATCAATATGTGCAATAATCCACAATTTGAAAGTCTTCCAATGACCAGTCTTTAGGCAGTAGGTTCAGTTCAAGAAAATTCTTTCTTCTTTATTTTAATAATCACAGTTCAAATTCGAAATATCAAATCAGCCAAAATCTTCTTCTCTATCATATCAATTCAATCACAAATCATTTCAACATGTTAGATCAGCCGACGCGTTTAGTCCTCAAGGGACATCATCAGGGCTGAAATAAAATATTAGAATACTTATCAACACAAAGCTCACATTATTGGGTTTTACAAAGTTACAAACACAAATTCTCATTAAAAACCCCATGAGTGTAATCATAACTAATTTCACAAAACAATGACTCCTGCCTATATCCATTCTATCCATACTGCTAATACATGATCAAGGAAAACCTGTTTAATCTCATGGTACATTTGCCCCATTCTTGATCAGTTTTCATCAAAACAATGTTTAAGGAACATATTTCACAATGTATCATTCCACTGATCCCCATGCTCCAATTGATTTCAACCGCATAATATTTCAATAATCTTCAGGGAGCCCCGCTAAAATCTATCTTAATGTCACAAAAAAGAAAATAATCAAAAAAGTCCTCACCTTGAACACTGCACTGCTCAATCTGTATCTTTATCCATACGAATCCTTATGGTATTTACCTCAATTCTAGAAAGTATCTACAAGTGGAAGAAAGGGCATTACTACAGCTTAACACTATGAGTCTTGGTGTGATCAATTATGTTTGCCATAGTAAGTATTTACACTATTGGATCTACCTTCAGCAATTTATTATACTAAATTATATCTGGTACTATTTACAAAGGATCATTCCCCTCGCAAGATTGCCTGCAGGTGGCAGGATAAGTGGGTCGAAGAACCATCGCAGGCTCCATGTAAATTAATACCCTGACATAGAAGTATACCGCTCAGTGTGCTTTTACAATTTTTACCACTAAGAAATACCTCCTTTTCCCCACTCCAACATTTGTGTGTGTATGGTAAATCCCTGGTCGACTTTTTGTATTCTTTACCCAACCTTTCATACAGGCCTGCTGGAATGTGTTTCAAGCAATACTGAAACTGGAAAATTGTCACTGGTATCGTGATGTGCCATGTATTATCCATTCCACGGCTGGTTTCTCAGAAACGGTTAATGGTAATCTTTTCAGTTTTTCTATGCTCAGCACCGTATAGTCTGCTCCCATCTGTGCCAAAGAGATTTGTTTATCTGTAAGGTTAACTCCAGTAAACAATGACGTAGTCTTGATTAGACGCCAAGGCACATAGCCGGAACGAAGGTTTTGTAACGTCCAGTCTAGCAGCATTATAGAACGCAATTGAGACTGTCCATGTTGTAACATGAGCAAGTCCTGTTCTACTATGTCTATGGCAGAGGATACAATACTGTCCAAAGAATAAATTCTGAATGACAGAGTCGTTAACCCATTGTCAATTACAGAGAGAGCTTTCTCTAAGTTAATACGATCAATTTCTCGTATTTATTCTGCAGTTTCCATTTGCGCGACTTTCCATGCTTCATTATAAGCAGCATAAATACCGGCGTATATGAAACATTTATGACGTGGTTTACGAGGTCCTAGTAAGAAGTCTCTCAAATCAACGCCATCTTTAAGTAAACTTAAGTGTTGTTTTATATCCGGGAGTGCGGATTTTTGTAGCCACTCAAGGCACAGTTTTCCTACATTGTATGTTGTTATTATCCCTGGATGTTGTCTCTGGACATATCTTGGATCTGTATGTGAAAAATAACAATCCCAGGCATACACTAAGGAAAGTACACAATAGATTCAACAAACAAACTAGTTCAGTTAGAAAAAATATTATTTTTTAATTTGATAAAAAGGGATAAAAAGTAAGTGCATTAGTCACAGTTAATAAAAATAATGATACATATGTATTCACAAAACAGATTAAAAAGAGGTTAGATGGCATCCAGTGTATGCCTGGGATTGTTATTTTTCACATATTGTTTACCCTGTCCCAGGATATCTATCCTCATCAGGGGGTCCTTGTTACCTACAGTCCATATCTTGGATCTGGCCTAGTTACGGTAAAAGAAATAAGGATGGTGTGGCACACCTTTAACTGTAATAAAAGTTCAAAAAGGTAATCCTCAACAGAAGATTAAGCACGATTCTGGGCGCCTCCGGAATAGTCCCTTCTGGCTGGTGAAGGACTCTTGAATAGAACTGATACCAGGGAGGTGTGGGAAGTTCCCACACTGGATCCTGTAGGTGCTCCTGTAGAGGCAAGTCAAGCCTCTGATTTTGTCAAAGTTACTCAAGTTCAAAAATCCAAGTGGTTCATCAAAATTTTATTCGAGAAAGTCATATATTATAATCATAATGACTCAAGTGATGATGTTCAATGTTTTATCCATCTTAAACATTTCAAGGTGCAGAAATCCCTATGCATTTCGGGACAGATGTCCCTTCATCAGGAGACTCAAATTAATCTGTAGAGGAAACAAACACTGTTTCAGGAAGGGGACTTTACCCTCAAAATAAATAAAATACAACTGGAAGATAGAAACCAACGAACCATGGAAAAAGCGGGATCCAGACGAGGTGAGGCCGAATACTGTGTGACCGTGAACAACAAATGGTATAAAATAAGTGTAAGCGAAAGCCCAAAATGAAAGTTGTGAAAAGGAATAGATTTCTACGAAGGTCGTGCCTGCGTACATGCAGAAAAGCAAACGATGCAGAGATATCTAAAATACGAGTCGAAATCACCCGATAAAGCACCCAACTGTGCACATTAAATGAGTAGTGGGACGCGGTCTAAAACCGAGACTGGGGTTAATGATTCTTACCCGGGTGTTCAGGTTGCCGCATTCAGTAGCGGATACCGACAGGAATCGTTGTGCGCGAAGGAGATGGTGTGTTATGGGAACGTATGGTGCGACATAGAAAAAGGACAGTGAAGCGTGGAGGACGTGCGGTACAGTGCAACATAGAGAAGGGACTGTGAAGTATACAGTGCAACACGTGTAAAAAAATTTAGAACCATAAAAAGCCCCGGGACTCCGTAGGAGGGGGCCCATATAACAAACTGATTTACGCTCAAAAAGAATTACAAATGAGACAATCATTGAACAAAACATTAGTGCTTTGACGTAGTAGTCGGTAAGACATAGAGGTGTCAGCCATCTTGGATAGGGAATGCATGGTAGTGAAAGAAGGAAGATTGGGAACAGACGAGTAAATGTAAGTATGTTAGGAATAATAACATAATGTTCATTAAAACGAGAGAATTGTCATCACGAAATATAAAGGAAAATGTGAAAAAAAAATGTGGGGGAAGGTTATGAAGGAAAAGAGTGAGGAAGAAAAAAAGGTTCAAGAATGGCAGTTAAGGATGCAATAAGAATTATGAGCATTAAGATGAAAGGTCGTCAGCCCAAAAAAAAGAAAATATAGTGGGAGTGAAATAAACACTACGAAACGAACAAGAGGAAGAAAATACGTTCAATATGCATAACGGATATGACAGACAGAAAGCAAGAGGCATGTTCAGAGGAAACAACTATATTCAATCCGTCCATTAAGTCCCTTTGGTTGGCACGAGTCCAACGATTTTATCCAGAAGAGTTCGCGTTGTAATAACTTTTTGCGGTTGTCAATGCCAGGTCTCTTCGGGACAACCTCCAGTACAAGGAACCTTAACTGGCTGATGTTATGTTGGGATGAAGTAAAGTGAGCAGCTAGGGGAGATTTCAAATTCTTGTTTCTTGTACCGCCGTTCAGACCTATTGTGTCAACGAGGAACTCCATCCACGAACCCACTGGGAAGTTTGTTGACATGTACCTTCAGCCTATTGTGAGGGGCATGTCCACATACATACATGATTCTACAGAATTCCTCAACCAACTTAACAAAGTGACTTTAAATCCAACCACCCCACACACTTTGGTTACCATCGATGTGTGTGCCCTGTACACATCAATACCGCACAACAGGGGCATTGAAGCTTTGGAATCTTTTTTACTTTCAAACTCTATGAATGATGACTTGAAAGTGCTACTACTTGAGCTTATGCAATTCATGTTATACCGTAGTTATTTCACCTGGAATGACAAGTTTTATATGCAGTTAGTGGGTACTTGAATGGGCAACTGTGCAGCTCCTAGCTACGCAAATCTGTTCATGCACCGCCTTGAAATTGACCACATTTTGAACAATGTCCATTGGTCCAAAAAAATTGAGACATACTGGAGATACATTGATGATATCTTTCTAATTTGGGCAGGACTACCTGAAGAGATACCAGAATTCATTTCCCACATCAATGGTGTGGATAATCACATTCGATTCACTTACAGTGCAGATACCAAGAGCTTACCCTTTTTGGACATCCTAGTCACCTTCGACAATGTCAACTTAAAAACCTCACTGTTCGTAAAAGCTACTGATCTGAACAATGCTCTCTTGTATACCAGCTGTCATCCAACTCCTTTGAAAAAGCACCTACCTTTTTCCCAGTTGTTGAGGGCAAAAAGGATTTGTTCTGAACCAGAAGAATATCAACATACTGAAAAGAACATTTTGCAAAAATACAAGGAGAGAAAATATCCTGAATTTACATTGCAGTTACAGAGGAGGCGCGAAGGATCTTGGACGATGGCGGATCCACGGCAATCGTCCTACTTGACCTAAGTGCCGCCTTCGACACTGTCAATCATAATATCCTACTCCAGGGTCTTGAGGGAATAGGACTGTCCGGGACCGCTCTCAGCTGGATGAGATCTTTCCTGACTGACAGATCCTTCGGGGTTTTTGAGAAGGACTTTTCCTCTGCCAGTAGACCTCTTAATTGTGGAGTTCCTCAGGGCTCCTCCCTGAGCCCCACCCTTTTTAATGTCTATCTGCGCCCCCTAGCTGATGTCGTCCGCCCATTTGGTGTGAAAATCGTCTCTTACACGGACGACACGCAGCTAGTGGTATCATTGGACCCCCCCCTAAAGTCTCATCACAGCCTACACAAATGCCTGGAAGCAGTCGCCACCTGGATGTACGGCTCTTGTCTCAAACTTAACGGGGACAAAACAGAGATAATGCTCCTTGGAAATAATATCGCAAAAACCATTGATTCCATCTGGCCTCTCTGTTTAGGTAATCCCCCGCAACCCAAGGAGCAAATCAAGAGCCTAGGCATCTGGCTGGACAACACCCTCTCTTTCAACCATCAGGCTACCAAGCTAGCTGCCACTTGCTTTGGGTTGATGAGACTGCTGCGCAAAATTCTACCTCTCCTCCCATTCCATTCGAGACAAATTATGGTTCAAGGACTGATCCTCTCCCGCCTCGATTGCGGAAATGCCCTATACCTCGGAGCACCCCAATCCACACTCAACCGACTCCAGGTTATTCAAAACTGTGCGGCAAGAATCCTCCTGAACGTTCCTCGCCGAACCTCAGTAAGAGCCAGACTGAGAGACCTTCACTGGCTCCCGGTGAGAGCCAGAATCGAATTTAAGAGCATGTGCATTCACATCGCTCTTACTGGGTAACAGGCCACCTCATCAATTCCCCCCCTGGTGAAAGCCTATCAGCCCACCCGTTCTCTCAGATCTGTGACCTCCCACCTCGCCTCAGTACCACGCATCAGGAAGGACAGATGTGGTGGTCGAGCGCTTTCCTACAATCTAGCGAGGATCTGGAACTCCCTCCCTCTCCACATCAGATCCGAACCTAACCTCCTCACTTTCCGGAAAACTCTCAAAACCTGGCTATTCAGCAAAACTTCGGCTTAAAACCTCACTCCGCCTCTCCCCTCCCACCTCTCTGAACCAGTTCAAGCTCTCTACAGCGCTGGGACGCCCCTGGGTAGCCAACGCGCTCTACAAATCCTCATTCAATTCCATTCCATTCCAAGCTGCTCGCGACCACATCATGCTCAAGAATAGAAATGATCTCTTAACCCCCGTACCAATATGACCAAAAGCGAGAGACCGGTATTCGTGTCTAGATACTCTTCCAGAAGTCCGGCAATAAAAAACATCATCTTAAGTAACTGGCAGATGATACAATTTGAACCAGACTTTCAAGGAATATTCAATTGTACTCCACTGTTCGCTTACCAAAGAGCGAACAATTTGAAAAACATGTTGGAACGTAAATCTAAACCACCAGATACCGTTTTTTCTGGCACCAAACCATGTCACAATTGCAGTCACTGCAACAATATCATCAGAGGTAACTCCATCAACCATCCTCTATCTGGCAAACAAATCAAACTAAGAACTAACGCTAATTGTGATTCTATTAATCTGGTTTACCTACTGAAGTGCCCTTGTGGCTTACCCTATGTTGGGAAAACTGGAAGAAAAAGCAAGGTTTGCCTAACAGAGCACAAAATCACAATAAGGAACAAGAATTTGAAATCTCCCTTAGCTGCTCACTTTACTTCATCCCAACATAACATCAGCCAGTTAAGGTTCCTTGTACTGGAGGTTGTCCCGATGAGACCTGGCATTGACAACCGCAAAAAATTATTATAACGCAAACTCTTCTGGATAAAATCGTTGGACTCGTGCCAACTAAAAGGACTTAATGAACGGATTGAATATAGTTGTTTCCTCTGAACATATCTCTTGCTTTCTGTCTCTCATATCCGTTATGCATATTGAACGTATTATCTTCCTCTTGTTCGTTTCGTAGTGTTTTCTTTCACTCCCACTATATTTTCTTTTTTTTGGGCTGACGACCTTTCATCTTAATGCTCATAATTCTTATTGCATCCTTAGCTGTCATTCTTGAACCTTTTTTTCTTCCTCACTCTTTTCCTTCATAACCTTCCCCCAAAAAAATTTCTTCACATTTTCCTTTATATTTCGTGATGACAATTCTCTCGTTTTAATGAACATTATGTTATTATTCCTAACATACTTATATTTACTCGTCTGTTCCCAATCTTCCTTCTTTCACTTTTTCTCCTCATCTTTCCTACCTTTTACTACCATGCATTCCCTATCCAAGATGGCCGACACCTCTGTGTCTTACCGACAACTACGTCAACGCACTAATGTTTTGTTCAATAATTGTCTCATTTGTAATTCTTTTTGAGCATAAATCAGTTTGTTATATGGGCCACCTCCCACGGAGTCCCGGGGCTTTTTATGGTTCTAAATTTTTTTACACGCGATGCAATGTATACTTCACAGTCCCTTCTCTATGTTGCACTGTACCGCACGCTTCACTGTCCTTTTTCTATGTCGCACCATACGTTCCCACAACACACTCTCTCCTTCGCGCACAACGATTCCTGTCGGTATCCGCTACTGAATGCGGCAACCTGAACACCCGGGTAAGAATCGTTAACCCCAGTCTCGGTTTTAGACCGCGTCCCACTACTCATTTAATGTGCACAGTTGGGTGCTTTATCGGGTGATTTCGACTCGTATTTTAGATATCTCTGCATCGTTCGCTTTTCTGCATGTATGCAGGCACGACCTTCGTAAAATCTATTCCTTTTCACAACTTTCATTTTGGGCTTTCGCTTACACTTATTTTATACCATTTGTTTTTCACGGTCACACAGTATTCGGCCTCACCTCGTCTGGATCCTGCTTTTTCCATGGTTCGTTGGTTTCTATCTTCCAGTTGTATTTTATTTATTTTGAGGGTAAAGTCCCCTTCCTGAAACAGTGTTTGTTTCCTCTACAGATTAATTTGAGTCTCCTGATGAAGGGACATCTGTCCCGAAATGCATAGGGATTTCTGCACCTTGAAATGTTTAAGATGGATAAAACACTGAACATTATCACTTGAGTCATTATGATTAAAATATATGACTTTCTCGAATAAAATTTTGATGAACCACTTGGATTTTTTAACTTGAGTAACTTTGACAAAATCAGAGGCTTGACTTGCCTCTACAGGAGCACCTACAGGATCCAGTGTGGGAACTTCCCACACCTCCCTGGTATCACTAGTTACTGTAAACCCTTGTGTCTTATTCAGGAATCTATCTTGACAGTTATTCGTGTCTGTGGGCCAGATTAACCATTTTCTCCAATCAGGATTAGTTCTGTTTTGTTGTAAAATATATATCACGTCTACCTCCTGATCTCTAGTTCCATTACTATCAGGACTGGGCTTAGGTATTGACGGTTTGTTTAAGTCTTTTATCTTAGCCAGGCCAGGACAAGATGTCTGTTGAACAGTTTCATTTAAGAACATTATTTGTTCTGGGATGATGCAGGCTCTGAATAAGGCTTCTAAACCTTGCACCTGCCAGTCTTTTTTGCCCCAGACAGTTTTCGTCTCAATGTTGTCTTTCCAAAACTCAAAACCTAATGTAGACAATTGAGCATAAAAGGCCGCGGAATACATTTGCTTAGTAGAGGAATGGCTGAGATGTTCACTGACGACAGGTCTCTTTGTTCACGATGAGAGGATTTGTGTGGTTTCAGGAGCAAGTTGATTTTCTTACTTGCTGTGTCCATTTTACTATATTTTTCATCTGTCAGCTTTCCTAAACCTAAAAAAAGAATGAGCCATAGTAGGAGCAAAAGTACACCTAACACAATCCAAAATTCAGCCCATGGTGAAACTAGATACGTATTTGTAAGCTGGTGAAAAAGTTTTTTTTTACTTGTTCCTTGAAGGTTTTATTTGCTGCCGTTTTTTCGGGCTCACTGGGATCCTCAGAAAAGGTATCAAAGTTGATGAAATAACCAGAGGCAGTTCTGTCAATTGTTGGTATTGCATCTGGATTATTTGAAATCGCTGGAGTTGCTTGGTCCCTTGACATATAAGTATAGTCAGATGCTACGTCATTGTAGACGGGAGTTTCTTGACGAACTGTTATTTGGGTTTCAAGAGGCGCAAGTTCCATGGCTTTTTAAGTATGGGCGAAATTTGAGAATTCGCGATCCGCAAATTGGTGCGAAAGTGAACTTGCAATTCGCAAAATTCGCGAATTCGTGCGAATTTGCAAATTTGCTGTTTTTGCCAGTTCGCGAGGGTTTTGTACAAGTTCGGGAATGCGAACTTACTTGTGTGGTCGCAACGGTCACGACCATGTTGTTTCTACGTGTACAGCCTGTTTGCGACTCTGTGGTTCATCGGGGCCATCCTCCGGTTCATCACTGCCACCCTCTGGTTCACCAATGCCACCCTCTGGTTTGCCACTGCCACCCTCTGGATCATCACTGCCACCCTCTAGTTCACCGCTGCCACCCTCTGGTTCATCACTGCTATCCTCTGGTTCATCACTGCCACACTCTGGTTCATCACTGCCACCCTCTGGTTCATCACTGCCATCCTCTGGTTTGCCACTGCCACCCTCTGGATCATCACTGTTCCCCTTATGGTTTATAACAGCACCCTCTGGTTCATCACTGCCACCCTCTGGTTCATCTCTGCCATCCTTTGGTTCATCCCTGCCAACCTCTGGTTGATCACTGCCATCCTCTGGTTCATCACAGTGTAGGAAGGTGGATACCTGACTATGGTTACCCCAGATTTCTTTTGCCTAGTGTTTAGCTGGTTTTTGACTTAGTTGGACTGGGATCCTGCTAATCAGGCCCCCAGGCCATCTGCTCTTTCTGTAAAATTCATATCCATGTACTTTAGGTACATTACCAATTGGGATTGGATCACCTTATCAGCCCCTGTACAGAGTAACAGAGTACTATAGGTACCCAGGGCATAGGTGCATCCAAGGCCTACCAGGGGCTGCAGCATATCTTTTGCCACCCCTGGCTGGCTATCCAAACTGACAAAACTGGCTGATCACTCAGCTGGGGCAAGATGGTGTAATCACCCCTTGCTTAGATATAGTATACCTATATCTAAAGCTATATCTGGACACATATGCACCTATAAGTCACTCCTATGGCAGGCCTTAACAATCCTGGAGGCAGAGTGCTTGGTTTTATGTGAGATGGTGCTCTAGCATGAGCTGAACCTGTCTGCAGCTTTCAGAACCATGTCCTTTAGCTGTTCTGGGATATTGCCATACCATATACTCTTAAATGAATTATAATCCTCGCGGTTACTTGCTAACTTTGGTTTGACTTTATCGAAACATGTCGTGTAAGGTGTCATACACTTTGGAATACTACCCCCTCGCCAGTTCCGGCGACGGGGGTAGCATTTCACCCTTCTAGAGGGAGAAGACATGTTAGTTTGCTTAAACGCAGTTAAATCTAACCAGAGCTTCAGCATCACAAAATGGATGCTGCTGCCACAGACACAAGTCTGGCCTCCTGCTGCTGACGAATCTCTGGCAGGGGAGGCCTGGACAATAGGTTTCCTGTCGCAGGGAGGTGTTACCCCTCCCCAGACAGGAGATAGTGGATTGGGGCAGGGAGGGCTGAAGGAAACTAGACACTGCCTGGGGCACACAAGGTGTCCCATGCAAAGTCCAGTTCAAACCAGTGCTGGGGCTCTCCAGCCCCAGCTCTGGCGCAAAACTGGACAAGGGGAAAGGGGCGTAACCACCCCCTTCCTGGGTCCCACCCATAGGAGGGACCTAGCAGGAGATCCAGCCCCTAGATTTGGAATAAAGGTAGGAGCTGTGCCAATGCAAACCAGATCATCCTGACTGAAACTTTGAAACGAAACTCTGGACCCTTCGACATCCCACTTGACGTGGAAGACTGAAGAATCTCCTTTGTGGTCAAGGAGTGGCCACGCTGTGCAAGCAGGCACCATCAGTGCATCAAGACTTTCTTTGCCGTTGCTCCAGCCGGAGCTCAAACGACAGAGATCGACAAGACCCAGACTCCCAGACATCCAATAGCCCGATCCACAGTCCTGGCAAAGCTGAGACCCGTGGAGGCGTCGAGAGATGTGGGACCGGCCATCTTGAAAAGTCGACGAAGTGCTTCCTGTGCAGCGACCGAGGCAACCTCGACGTTGTGCTTTGGGGTTTGAGAAGCCCCAACCCCGAACAGCCTGTGCTCCAAAGATCGTGGGGCCCTTTTGCACTTTTCCTGCTTGACGCGTTGTCCGGTCGCTTGCCCGTTGGCTAGTGGCCTCTGTGATGACGATCCATCAAAACTATACTTCTGGTCTGGTTGCTTCAGACTGGCCCTAGCTCCCCTGAAAAGGAGCCATCGATCTGACCTTCCCGGTCCGATCCAGAAGACATCTTCGAGTCCTACATGGGTTGCATTTGCCAAGGTTTGGTGACTCCAATTCGAGAACCGACACCGCCGTCAGCAAGAGCCTTTGTGGGACAGCTTATGTCCACCAGCTGGTCATCTTCGATCCTTCCTGGTCCACGTGGCAGCGGAGACAAATTACTCGACAGCACCTGATCGCAACCCGACACTACCTGGTTCCGTCCTGGTTCCATCCTGGTCACTGGCTAGTGACCTAGACTCTGTCCCCTCTGCTTTCAGGTACTCTACATCTTCAATCCACCCTTGGATCCAACCGGACTCTTCTCTCCTGGCCACCTGCAGCATCTTTACCTCCAGGCTCCATAGAACTCCACGAAGAAACCCGACGCACATTGGCACCTATGCACCCGCTTCCTGTGGGTAAGGTAACAAGATTACACCGGTGCTCCTATATTGGTTTTCACCTCTAGTGTCCTAGTTTTTAGTGACTAAGTTCTAGTCCAGTCGGAAGACTCCTAAACCTATAACTTTCTGATTTTTACGCACCATTGACTTGTATGGTAAACGCGGTTGCCTATAGACACTGCACCCGCATCCTGTGGGCCTCCTATGTCCTAACCTTCGTTAGTCCAGTGTAGGCCCAGCGATTCCCTAGGCCCTAGGCCTGTTCATTGTGGGTGACTTGGTACTTATACCACTTTCTTAATATATGGTTTGAGTGGCCACCCGGCCTATCCATAATTGTGCATCTTATTGTATGTTATACTGTGTTCTTTGTTTAACGCTTGTGTTCCTATGCTCATACAGAGTCAAGTAGATTATTCTAGAAATAAATACATATATTTTATAATATATAACTTGTGTGGTGTCCTTTCATTTGGTATTTAAAGGATTGCATATGGTAAAACAGCTGGCTTCACATGCCCTCTTGAGTTTAGCCTAAGACTGCTTTTGTCCATGCTACCACTAGGATAGCTGGTCTATAAGGTTGACTTAAAACCAATCACCATAAGGGTCGTTTGGACTGGTGCAAGGTGCTCACTAGAATAGTGATCATCATATATCAGGCCAACTGCTCACACACAGCACTCTCTGGTTCGCCAATGCCACCCTCTGGATCATCACTGCCACCCTCTGGTTCATCACTGTCACCCTCTGGTTCATCACTGTCACCCTCTGGTTTGCCACTGCCACCCTCTGGATCATAGGTCCACCTCAATCTGAGTTAATGTGTGTCCAGATGTTCGTGGAATACACAATGTGTGTTAAAATACCCCTCACACACCAAAAGGGCCCTTGGTGTCATGCTTCATCATTGGGGTCTTCCCGCCCCGCTGCGGGATGGGCGTGTTGCAACAAGCGACTACGCTGGAGCACCTTTCTTATGTGGGTGCTATGTGAGTGTATTGGAGTGAGTGTCAGTAAGGTCAGGGGTGATATATAAGGTGATGTTAAAAATACATGGCCTAGTGGTAGAAAAAAATATTTAATAGACACTGGCTGGTATTGTTAAAAAAAGTGATTCGGAGAGATAAAGCAAGTTAATGGGCTTTCTCTCCTGTGCGGGTCAGCATGTTTCGGGGCGCCATGCCCCTTCGTCAGGACCGGGGTCAAGTCCCCCTGTCACTCACTAATGTCTTACCACAGAAAAATATTTTTAAAGTGTATGTACAAAGGTGTGTGCTAATATTGTCATTATCAATGTGTATTGATATATAGTTTATATCATAGTTTCCCTAGCTCTGTCAGAAATCCTGATGCAATAAGCCTGAAAAACAAGAGCACGTAATTACTAATGCGCGACTCCCATTGCGATTGCGCTTGACTTATGTCACCTGTAAGGGATGAAAAAAAGGCAAACACACATAGAAACAGTAGTACTGTAAGTCCCTGTCAAATGGAAAATACCCATTTGTGGGACAGTTGGGTCCTGGACAAGGTACGGTGTAACACACAAACATTAAAACACAAACACAGTAAGTTAGCTTTAAATGCATGTACTATGGTCAAAATACATACTGAGAGAGAATGGAGTCAGTGCCCTATGAGCCAAGTCTGGACAAAGGGTATATTAGGGTCCAACTGCAGATGGAAAAAAGGAATATATTCTAGTTCCCTGGTTTGTAATGGTAGCCCTGGTGTCCAGGCTCTAGGAGGTTAAATAGTAAATGCACAGCAGTTTCTCCCAGTCGGCTATGCCGTACTTACTCAGCCCCAGCAGCTCATTGCTTCCTCCTTTGTCTGTGGCTTCCGTGTTGTGGAATGCCACGATCAGGCGGGCCTTATATAGTTTGATTAATTGAATAATGAGCTTAGACTCGGGACAGGTGTGCTATGAAGAAAGATCGTAATTACTAGGTACTGAGGCAGCCATCGCTGAATGGGTGCTATCCCATGTTGTCGAGTCACTCTGCCTTCGTAGACACCAGCCGTGCCCAAATCGCTAAAGAAAGCGGTATGTTTAAACATTGTGCACGTGGAGAAAATACTTTGAAATGCCCTCCTACGCCGATCGTAGGAATACGGCAGATAAAGTAGGGGCGCATGCATGATAATGTGAAAGGGTCGTATCTATGCGCATGCGCAATGGAGCACAAACTGTAACGCTTCTCTCCGGTTGCAGCACGATTACATGAAGACCGGGTGACGGGACAGGGCTGCTCAAAATTGGGAACACGTGCAGGTTGGAGAGCCTGCAGAGGATTATTGCAAAAGTTGTATAAATAAATCATGTAATACACAATGAACACGGTCCAGGGGTACAGAAGTCATGGAACACACTTTCCTATGATGTTAGCTCGTGTGATACATTCAGGCAGTTGTGCTGTTAATTGTTTGAAGTCAAGGGGGTTTAGGAGAACTGGCTTGTTATAGATATATATTCTTAGATATTGAATTGGTTCCAAGGTATTTCATCATTTAGGCCTGTTTTGTGAGTGCACAGTCGGTACACCCAATGCTGCTCCTTTTCTAAAAGGTCCTTGTCGCTCTTAAATGCCCCAATAACAGTCCATTTCAAATCATGGATGCTGTGTCCCATTGTCAAATAGTGTGTCGCCATTCTGGTGGTAGTCTTTTTGCACCGCACGTTACTGCGATATTCTCCCATGCGTATTTTCACTGGCCTGGTGGTCATACCCACGTATTCTTTCTTGCATGGGCAGGTGATAAGATAGACCACATTGTGGCTGTTACAGTTATTGAAGGAACGCTGTTCCCATGTAGACTGGTTAGAGAAGGTGATGGTGCGGCTTTTCTGCGTGTACTGACAGGACGTACATGAGCCACATGGGTGATGCCCATTAACCTCTGTTAGTTTTAGAGGGTCATTGTTGCTAATGTTCTTTGGTCATCACTGTCCCCCTCTGGTTTATCACAGCACCCTCTGGTTCATCACTGCCACCCTCTGGTTCATCACTGCCATCCTTTGGTTCATCCCTGCCACCCTCTGGTTCATCACTGCCACCCTCTGATTTGCCACTGCCACCCTCTGGATCATCACTGCCACCCTCTGCTTCACCATTTCCAGCCTCTGGTTCATCACTGCCACCCTCTGGTTGATCACTGCCACCCTCTGGTTCAAGGCTGCTACCCTCTGGTTGATCACTGCCATCCTCTGGTTCATCACTGCCACCCTCTGGTTGATCACTGCCGCCATCCTCTGGTTCATCCCTGCCACCCTCTGGTTCATCACTGCCACCCTCTGGTTGATCACTGCCATCCTCTGGTTCATCCCTGCCACCCTCTGGTTCATCACTGACACCCTCTGGTTTGCCAGTGCCACCCTCTGGTTCATCACTGCCACCCTCTGGTTGATCACTGCCACCCTCTGGTTCAAGGCTGCCACCCTCTGGTTGATCACTGCTATCCTCTGGTCCATCCCTGCCACCCTCTGGTTCATCACTGCCACCCTCTGGTTCACCACTGCCACCCTCTGGTTCATCACTGCCATCCTCTGGTTTGCCACTGCCACCCTCTGGTTTGCCACTGCCACCCTCTGGATCATCACTGTCCCCCTCTGGTTTATCACAGCACCCTCTGGTTCACCACTACCACCCTCTTGTTCACCACTGTAGATTATGGGGGAAAAGCAAAGCACACCTTCCCAGCCTCAACTGAGATGAATTCATTTGGGGTTGGTTAATGTGTCCCTGAATTTGAGCTTTAAGTCTGGCACCTGCTTCCTTAGCTGTAAGTGCTTCCTGTTGCAGTTTAATTTTTTTACAGGAGCATTGTGCCATACTTGTAACTATTTTCTGACGCTGCTTTGAGGGTCAGAGCAGGGTCAGAGAATAGTTGCAAGTAGGCAACTGAACTCTGGAGGGGCCCCTCAGGAAGCACTACAGGGAATGGTTACAAATTAGCTTGAACTCTTGCACCTGCTAAGTGCTTCCAGTTTTGGAAAATTCGTTGTTCTGCAATTAAAATCCGGGAATTAGTTCAAATTTGTGGATTTCTTTTTTTTTGCGTGTTTGCCCGGTTTTTTGCTTATTCGCGGACCGCTTGCAGCGCAGCGACTGCGAGGTTGCCTAGGCGGTCGTACATGGGCGCGGCCATCTTGTGCGCGTTGCGTATTTCCGTTTCCGGGCGCTATTGACAATGTCACGTTGTGTGCGGCGCGCTATTACCAGTTCGCACGTGCTTTAGCGTACTTGCACGGGAAAAATCGCGCAAACGTTCCCACGCGGTCCTCAATGGGCGTGGCCATCTTGTTTTTCATTCATTGCTATGGTTCTGTGCATGCTTTCTAATCCTCCTTTCATCTGTGCAATCCTTTGTTTCTTTGGACTTTATTTAGTCTTTTCTACTCTACAACCATCCCTCTTTTTTTCTAGATCTATATTTTGTGTTTTTTTTCAACTTTTCGTTACTTTTAAAGCTACTTTTTAAAACTTTTTTTTTACTTTACTTTTTCCCTATTCTTTCCTTTTGTTTTCTTTCTGCTGTACAGGACCATGGCAAAGGGAGCCGGGAAGGAGAAGGGGAAGTGTCCCGCATCCCGTACCCGGCTCCCATGCTGGCGATTACGGGGGGAGCTAGTCACAGCCCGGGAGGTCTTCAGTGCGGAGGAGGTTGTCGCACTGGTTTACTATGTGCAGCGCCGCCTCCCCAAGACCATCGCGGTAGGTGGCAGGATCGCGAGCGGATACGGGCTCCGGGAGCATCGGAAGCGGTGGGAAAAGGTGTGCCGGGCCATGTATCAACACTCTTGGGTCCGGCGCACCTACAACCAGGCCACGCACCGGTGGTCTGACCTCCTGGACCGAGAACGCGACCTGCTCGACCTGATAGGCATTGAGATCCCCAGACTTGGTGAGTAGTAGTAGCTATTTAATCACTACTCTGTTTTCTCCTGCTCTATGTGTTATCATATTGCAAATTTTTCTTTTTTCCGAAGAGCAATAATGCTGCCGATTAGATTGTAGGTAAATTATGTTTCAAAATGTTCTGTGATTGCATTTCTGGTGGACTGCTCTCCTGCTCAGTGGCGGTGCTACTATGCTTATTTGTTTGAGATTATTTTTGCTCATTTCATTGGCCTGAGTAATTATGTATGAGTGTACTTTACAGAACTGCGTGATGCTAGACACTAAGGGGCAGATTTACAATTACTGGCGCATCCCTGCAAATTAGCAGGGATGCGCCAGTAATTGTGCGCCACGCCTCCACCACCCATGGTGCGCCGCATTTACAATGCGGCGCACAATGGGGCAAAAACGACACAGAAGCGTCACGCATCTGTGCCCTAAAGGCAGCGCATTGCTGGAATTGCGTCGCAACCACGACGCAGCTCCAGCAATGCTCCGGGGTGCCCTACCTCCCCAATGCTGCGTCAAGCCGTACGTCTGCTTCAAGCAGGTGCAGGGTTTTGACTGAGTGACGCTGCATTGGCCTAAAAGTGACTGAGTGAAATCTTGTAGATTCACGTTGTTAATATACCCCGCAACATGGCGCCTTTTTAGCGCTGCCGCAGCGTCACAAAAGTCACGCAACAATGGAGCAAAAAAGCCGCACAATGGGACAAAAACGACACAGAAGCGTCACGCATCTGTGCCCTAAAGGCAGCGCATTGCTGGAATTGCGTTGCAACCACGACGCAGCTCCAGCAATGCTCCGGGGTGCCCTACCTCCCCAATGCTGCGTCAAGCCGTACGTCTGCTTCAAGCAGGTGCAGGGTTTTGACTGAGTGACGCTGCATTGGCCTAAAAGTGACTGAGTGAAATCTTGTAGATTCACGTTGTTAATATACCCCGCAACATGGCGCCTTTTTAGCGCTGCCGCAGCGTCACAAAAGTCACGCAACAATGGAGCAAAAGAGCCGCAAGGGACTTGTAAATCTGCCCCTAGAGACTCAAGTCCAGTCCTTCCTTTGTACACCTGCCACTAAGAAGAGATAGTGGTGGTGGATTGATAGTTTGAGTATTTTAATGACTGGTTATGTAGTAGGAAACTAACTTTTTAGTGTTCTCACTGGTCTGCAATCACGATGGACTTTGTCTGTCACTTCGCGTGCTGCGTAGTGCTGCCTGCCAGTCCTAGTCGAACCTTTTTGTAGTTTGTTTAGTGAGTTACATAACTTTCCAAGTCGACGGTCCGCGAATCCAGCAATACTAATATCCTAGTAGACCACATCAGATAGGGCAATAAATGTAGTGCAATTGTTGTCTATTTGCTATTTCCCCGAAATATTTTGTTATTGTTCTTTTGAAATGTTTGATTTGGTTGACAACAATTATCCATGTTTGGGTCTTTCTTTCATGTTATACATCAGCTCCCCCCAGGGGCAAGAGGAGAGCGGAGGAGGTAGCGGCGCCGGCGGACGAGGACCAGGAAGGCCAGGATCGGTCAAGCGAGGGCTCCTCTGCTGGCCCCAGTAAGTTTTCATGTTAATATTAATAATTATACTTCCCTATCTTTTAGAGTACCTATTTTTTTATTAACGCTCAACATTCGATTTTTCCTACATCATCTTTGATCTTCTTGTAGACTGTTTCTAAATTCTTATCCTGCCTCTACTATGACTCCCTGTGGTACTTCTCGATTATTATTATTAGTCTGTCTGTGTAGCTAACTAAGCTTGCACAGTTGGCAAAAGGTGTTCAGCGAAACTCCCATTCTATTCAGCAATAGCTCTATGCACTGAATGCAGTCCTCTGGGTTGTCCATAATGTCTTTTGAAGCCTTCTAAATGTTTATGGTTTGACAATTCCCAACGATAAACTGTCAATGACCACCAAGAAAGAATAAGATACTAGTTTACTTTTTGATTGGATAGGAGGACAATCCATACTACTATTGTTGCAGTGACAATTCTGCACAAACAGAACTATGGACACTAAATAGTGCATTGTTTATCAATTATAATAGGCGCAGTTAGACTTTCCACATACCTCAGTCATAACAGAATTTGAACCCCCAATCTCCTTACTGACTAGCTAGTGTGACAGAGTCATTTAAAGCCCTAATTCATCGTTAATTGATCCCCAATGATGATTATCCAACCCAGGACATAAGACTACGGAGTCAGAGTCCTGAACTGTCAGAGCCAAACTGCAAACCCTTTCGCTCACTCACTCATGACCAAAAACCACAGAGTCTATGTAAGTTTTAAAGCTTTATTAAATGTAAAAACATTTATTAAAATCAAGTTCACCATACAACATAAACGGTGGATTGAAAATGGAAAAGTGCTTAGTGATCTCACACATTAATTGTGGGCGAGCCCTCACCTGGTTGGAACTTCAAATCTTCTTTGTGGTGCTGAATCGTTGCTGACTCAGTCCTACTGATGATGATCTGATGTTGCTCTTGTTCTTACAAGGGAAGCTTCTGTCTGTTATGGGAAAAACGGTGCATGTTAAAAAGCAAGCATTCATCAGTTGTGCCAAAAAGTGTAGCAAGACAACACCCTTCCCTGAAAAAAAGTGCAATTTTTACTTTTGACTAGACAGTCACAAATTATTACATTTGTTTGTGTAGTTTTAGTGAAATATTTTCAGTCCTAGACAAATTACTAGGGTGTGGTGTATATGGGATCTAAGAATCTGAAATGTATTTTCTAGGCGGAACATCGGCACAACCATCCACCGTTGCCGGGGCCAGCGCGGGGGTGGGCACTCCTGGGGCGGAGGCGGTGCAACAGCCAGCGGAAGCTGCTGTGGTGGGATGCCACGGTAGTGGCGGACAGTGGTAAGCTATTCTATTCCTTACTTATTGAGATAGCAGATTGCAGAGTGTGCTCTCTGCAAGGGTGTAGTATACGTTGTACAGTACAAGTATACTATACTGTCCAGAAGACTTGCAAATTTAGAACTAAGTTTGTATCATTATTTATTTATTATTATTATTATTTAAAACATTTATAGAGCGCAACTGTCGCCTGGCAGGCATCCTGGCGCTAGCGTAGCTTACTCCTAAGATAAAAAAACACAGTGGGAGAAAGATAACTGGTGAGGGGGGAAACTAGGGAAAAAGCCAAGTTTTTATTAGTTTTCGAAACGGAAGGAGCTGTGAAGTGTGGCGAATGTCAGCAGGCAGACTGTTCCAGAGCTTTGCAGCCGCTACTCGGAATGATCTTCCTCCAATCCTGGCTCTCTTGAATCTGGGCACTATTATAAGTCGAGCGGTAGCGGATCGAAGGGCTCTGGTAGGGGTGTACCAGCTGAACAACCGTTGTAAGGGGATAGGTCCTAGCCCGTGTAGTGCCTTAAAGACCAGACACAGAGACTTGAAGGCAATTCGTTGCTTCAGGGGAAGCCAGTGCAGCTCGGCTAGGGCAGCAGTGGTTGAAGCTCTCCTGGACCATCCAAGTGCCAGTTTCGCTGCTGCTGATTGGACCCGTTGGAGACGGTCCAGCAGTACCAAGGGGGAGTCCAGCAAGAGAGCATTGCAATAGTCGATACGACTAAGGATGGTGCACCTGACTATGTGTGCTCTGGCGGAAAGTGGAAGTAGTGGCAGAATTTTACGCAATGATCTCAAAAGAGCAGAGCAGGTGGCAACTGTTCTCGAGACCTGTGTTTCCATGCTCAGCTTATTATTCAGCATGACGCCCAAATTCCGCACACTGGCCACAGGTGACGGGTTGTCCGAATTTTCCGGAAGCCAGAAATCCGCAGGCAGGGGGCGAGGTATGCGGCTGGCTGGGCAGAACAGAACCTCGGTCTTAGAGGAGTTAAATTGGAGGGAGTTGTGGTGTAGCCAGCCGGCAGTGTCTCTCAGACAGTCGTGTAATGCTTCTAAAGTTATAGAGTCTTCACCCTCCCAGGAAACAATAAGCTGGGTGTCGTCTGCGTAATTTACTGTGGTCATGTTATGTGATTTAATGAGAGCAACCAGTGGTAGTAAATATACATTGAAGAGAATCGGACTGATAGAGGAACCCTCGGGTACACCGTGAGGGACTGGGGAAAAGGCAGATTGATAGGGGGGGAGGGATACAGCCTGTTTCCTGTCGCTGAGAAAAGAGTGGAACCAGAGCAGGGCAGAGCCATCAACACCCGCCGCTCTCAGCCTTTCCAGCAGGATCACGTGGTTGACAGTATCGAATGCGGCAGACAGGTCCAGCAGGATCAAGGCCGCTGCCTGGCCCCTGTCTGCCCGCACTCGAAGTTCTTCCATGGCCGTAAGTACAGCTGTTTCCGTGCCGTGGGCTGGACGAAATCCAAATTGGAAAGCGTCCAGAACGTGATTCTGCTCGAGGTAAGATGATAGGCAGGTGCTGACCCATCGCTCCACCACTTTCGCCGGAAAAGGCAGAAGCGATATGGGACGAAAATTAGAAAGGCAGTCTGGATTCAGGGATGGTTTTTTCAGCAGCGGGGTGATTAATGCTTGCTTCCAGGGGTTAGGAACCACTCCACTGCGAAGAGATTGGTTACAGATCCTTCGCAGAGTGTGGAATAGCTCGTGCCCATAAGCTTTCCAGATTTTTGGGGGGAGTGGGTCAAGAGGGGACCCAGAGGTGATGCTCAGTGCCAGTCGTTCAAAGTCTGCTTCGGGAATCTGGGGGAGAGCCAGAAGACTTTCCCTGGCCAAGCCGACTGGACTGGGGGTGTAATATGCAGGGCTGGTAGCATGAGAGGTAGGCGGGTGTTGGGATAGAGAGGATCCCAGGTTATTGATGATTTTCCTAATTTTATCCAGAAAGAACTCTGCAAGGTTATCACAGAGCGTCTGGGATGGAGGAATAGTTTTTTTCGTACAGTCCGGATGTAGGAGATTCTCTAAAATTTGAAATATGTTTTTTGAACTGTTAGCTGCATTGACAATAGTAGAGCAGTAATAGTCCGATTTACTCACTCGAATGGCCGCTTTGTATTCGAAAAGTTTGTTTTTCCACAGGGTTTTGTTGGTGTCACAGTAGCCGTGTCTCCACTTCCTCTCGGCCTGTTTACAGGCTGACTTGAGGGTTTTAAGGGAGTCGGTAAACCAGGGAGCGGATCTATTAACCAGGTAGTAGCCTCCTCTAAATTGACTTCAACTCAGCTGTGAATTTTTTTTCGAGAATCCAAGTCAGATCAGAGATGAACTTAATGGATGGTATGAACGAAAAGGGAAAGAAGGGTGTAAGTAAGTGTGGAAGGACGAGCGAGTTAAAAGTAATGATGACTGGCAAAGAATAATACGTGTTTTTGAATGCTGCCCGAAGTTGGTTAGGAATATGATGCATGTCCGGTTGAAGGATGAAGCAAGGATGGATGGAAGGAGAAAGGAAAGAGGACTGCCTGGGTGGGTGAAACAGAAACTGTATGTGTGCGCAATATATCCTTTGGTTGAAATTCAAATGCAAGTCCAGCACGGATACATGGCTTTTGTTTTCCAAAATAAAATTCAAATGTTGTTTTCCCTTGAGAAAAAGTAAGGTTTGTCCATTTGAGACATTAAGAAGAATGATTGACATTTACTTTGAATGGATGGATGCCTGGGTCATGGTAATATCTGACTCATAGATAGCATATGTGTATGTAGAAAGAGTAGACGGTCACTGGATGAACTAAGTGTTACTTTGAAGAGCATGTAACACCGCACCCGCACGTCCGTTCCAGTGTAGGAAAGGGAAGGAAAAGAAGTTGTAATTTTTACGAATACTACCATGAATAGTAGCAGTACTTTGTATTGCAAGCACAGGATATATCCGGCGATTACGGGGGCCACTCACTACCTCTGTTAATAATTTTAGTACAACTCTGTCATTCATGTGTGGCCTATCAGTGTTCACCCAATAAAAAAGAAAGCACCTAAAGTCATCCCATATGTAATCAAATACATATCCTGTGAAGGGATAGATAATCATATTATTTATCTTCTTCATTTTCCTTTTCAAGTAGTCATTGGCACTGTAGGGTGAAAGTTAAATTAATTAATCAGTAGCCCTTGTAACAGAGTATTCTCAGTGCTACCCGTAATAGAGATGTAAGAGCTTCACCACCTGCATGTACTGGACTGGTACAGTAACGTAAGCCTGTGTCATCATGGCGTGCAAGTTGACTGTGCTGGCATTATGCCGGCTTCCAGAAGTTTACATACCAATTTCGCTAAACAAGAGAGAAGAAGAGGAATAAGACTGGTGTACTGTCATAGTCGACTCTAATGTACTGAGTCCATAGTGCTCTTAGAATTGATTCCTGAAACTCCCACTAATGTTAGAGCAAGGCTGAAGAAGTGGGAGGTTAGATAGATACAGGCCACAAATGTTATGTTCTGTGCTTGCAAGTTGCTAGTTCTACTGTAACACAACTTTCTGCTGAATTATTTTGTGTTAATCTTAAAGAGCATTGGTTACAGACTATGTTTTTCTTTCTTCATGTAGATGCTCCTTCCAAACTGTCAAGGAAGGAGATGGCTAGACGGGCCCGGCAACGGAAACTGGAGGCAACTGTCACCGAATATCGGCGGCTGGTGGCCCAGGAGGAGGAGAATACGCAGTCGACCACAACATTCACAGGGACAGCTGCATCCTCCTCCCCGCTCCCTGGGTCAGCTAGTCAGCGCAGGCCTCCAGCGGTACGAAGCCATTGTACCGCAGCCACCCGCTAACGCCAAGCAGCAAAAAAATCAGCTGCCCCCCACAGCAGGTGCAAGGCACGCGTGCACCGCCTAACCCTCAGGGTGTCCTACCTTGAGCAGGAGCAGAAGAAACTGAGAATCCTGCTCAAGAACCTCCGCAAGGAGAATGACCACCTGGCCCAAAAAGTACGCCGCCTGCGGCATTAGAGAAGGAGAGACTGTCCCTTGCCCCTTTTTTAAAGACTTTTGGGGGGTGGGAATTGGGAGTTGGGTTTTTGGGACTTTGGGGACTTTATTTATTTCATGGACATTTGTTGGGGTTAGGTGGGGGGGTGGGTCAGGTCTTGCGGGATAGTTTATTTTTGTTAGGGATATAAATAAATATTACTTTCAACTTAAACATAGCATACGTGTTTTTACTGCAGTTTAGGCTGGGGTGGGTTAACTGTAAGTTTGTTTTCCTGAAACTTAAGTGGCTTCTTGATTCAAATTGTGTAAGTAATTGCCCAAATGTTTACAAAAGTAAGTGCCTCTTACAGAGTCAGTGAATTCAATTGTCCTAGGACTTTACTAGTACTACCGCCAGTCTCTCGTCTCTCATACTACTCCATTATTCTTTCTCCCCCCAAACGCTTATCTTACCTGTAATTTGTGTTTGAAAATAGGGCTAGGCCCAGGGCTGGCTGCATTGCAAATGGCCATTAAGGATGGCAATCCTGGGCGGTTGAAATGGCATCATTGCGGCGGTACTAGTGGTGGTACACAGTGGCAGTTGCAGCACATGAAAAAAAAGAAATTTAAACCTTGATTGGCCTGAGCGGAGCATTAGAACGGTACGATAGATACTATAGCATTTGACAGTACACTAGAACAGTGCCAAAATGTAGCCTTACAATGCTAAAGTATTGACAGTATAACTATTACTTGCGTGGAATTTGACATTGGCTACTACTACAAGAAATAGTACTGAAGGTGAAGGACACAGCAGCATAATCATTTGCCACGTGTAAGTGGTGGATGTTCTTCATGATCAATCCAGTTGATGGCGCCCATGAAAATCTGCTTTGATTTGCCAACAGTCATGGGTGTGTGTCAAGCTGAGTAAGAATATATCCTTCGATTCCTTCACCAGCCTTGAAATGTATTTCATTTTCAGTTGCTATGACCTTATCCTCCCCAGCAAGTGTGTGGATTTATTGCTGTCATTTACTCACACATCAATGAAAACCACACAGACCGGGGGAAGAGGGTTAGGGTTTTGAAATCGGATGGGAATGGGGTTTTTGGGAAAGTTTTGTTGAGAGAGAAAAAAAAACACAGCATGGAGAAACAACAAATGAAGATAAACAAATCTTTGGATACGAAGATATCCATAAACATTTTAAGGGACATAAAGGAAGTGCATGCACTTCTGCAGGTATGAAGTTGATTGCTCAATGGATGGTTAGGTCACTTAAACTAAGTAGTACTTTCTAATGAATGAAAGAATGCGACAGTACAGGCCTGCACTAATTATGCGTTTTTGCCTATCTCAGCACTCAGAGAAACACTTTGTTCAATAAAATAGTTTGAAAAATAGCAAAGTAAAACTATCCAATTGCTGGAGGGATGGATTTAGAAGCAGAGAGCAAAGAAATGCAGAGTCACACTCATAGAAGTTCACAGCAATAACATTACTTAAAAGATAAGTAGAAATGAATGGATACTGTTACTGTATGTTGTTGTACTTGTCCTGTTGAATTTGGGAAGTTGCATGCATCAAGCCATTCCTCTTATTTGCGGTACTCCTCCGTTCCATCTGACGCTCCGTCGATCAATGTTGGTGACCACCAGAAGACACCCTGTCCACTGCCTGCCTGGCGGATGCTGAATTGCGTGTCGCTAATGTGAAGCCTGACTTCATCCTTTTTTCCATTGCACAGGGTGAAAGCCGCCCTGTAAATGTTGATGCAAAAACAGGTAGTGATATTAAAACACCACTGAGAAAAAAATATAAGGTACGTACGCTGTGTAGTGCAAAAAGTCACACTTTCAGTTTTACAATCAACAGTACAATAGTTTCGAAAGGGCGTACTCTGAGTCTCCTTTTGAAGGATAAATAAGTATGGGCGAATTTTGCGGATCTTTCCCCTCAAGCTAGGTGTAGTGTAAACTACGATTTTAGAACAAAATTAGACCTTCCCAGCAGTGCTCCCAGACCCCTAAACACCGGCGCTAAAATGTAGATTACCCCCAATCAGACCACAAAAAACGTGCAATACTGCTACCTGTCTGCGGCCTAGTGGAAAATGGTGACAAAACTTACTTTGAAAGTAAAGTAGGCCCAAATTCCCCCCTTTCCCACCATGGATTTTCTAAAAAACCACTTGCAACCAAAATTAGACATTTCTCGACAAGTGCTCAAAGAGTAGACCCCAGAACCCAGTTGCCAAAATCTCGAACTCCCCCAAACACATGCAATACTGCTAACCCTAACGAGCCCTAAGTTAAAAATAGTGTCAAAGGCTTTCTTCTACTAGGCCCTAACTCCACTTTGCCACCATGGATTTTCTTCAAACCTCTTGCAATCAAAAGTATCCATACCCAGCGTTGGTCCAAGACCCCAAAACCCACCCACAAACACCAGGAACCCCCCCAAACAGCCCCTCGAAAACGCTAAAGTGAGCAAAATGCCTGAAAATGGAAAAACTTTTTCACCTCCGATTTCCACCAAACCACTTTTATCCGGTATTAGACCTTGACAGCAATGCCCCCAGACCCGTTAACCCAGGCGAAAACAAGTTTAACCCCCCTCAAACAGCCAAAAAGCAAAAATGGAAAAATGGACACAGATATTTCTGCATATTTTCCAGATCACTCCGTGCGCGCTCTGCAGCTAGGCCCTAACTCCCCTTTGCCACCATGGATTTTCGTCAAACCTCTTGCAATCAAAAGTATCCATACCCAGCGTTGTTCCAAGACCCCAAAACCCACCCACAAACACCAGGAACCCCCCCAAGCAGGCCCCCAAAAACACGAAAGTGAGCGAAAACTCTGAAAAGTGTAAAACTTTTTCACCTCCGATTTTATCCAAAACACTTTCATCCGGTATTAGACCTTCACACCAATGCCCCCAGACCTGTCAACCCAGGCGGAAACAAGTTTAACACCCCCAAACCGGCAAAAAGCAAAAATGGGCCTACTACCTTCAATTCAGTCCAAATACGCTGTGCAGCTAGGCCTTAACTCCCCTTTTCCACCATGGATTTCCTGGAAAACAAATGTAATCAACATTAGACTGTGCCAGCAGTGCTCCCAGACCCAAAAACCCACCCCCCAAACACCAGGAACCCCCCCAAACAGCACCCCAAAAACAAGCAAGTGAGCAAAAACGCAAAAACTTTTTCACCTCCGATTTGGTCCAAACCACTTTTATCCGGTATTAGACCTTCCCAGCAATGCCCCCAGACCCGTCAACCCAGGCGAAAACAAGTACAAGACCCCCAAACAGCTAAAAAGCAAAACTACAAAAATAGGGACTTAGAAATGTTCAGGCAAATTTCCAAAATCACTCCACGCGCGCTCTGCAGCTAGGCCCTAACTCCCCTTTGCCACCATGGATTGTCTTCAAACCACTTGCAATCAAAACTACCCATACCCAGCGTTGCTCCAAGACCCCAAAACCCACCCACAAACACCAGGAAGCCCCCCAAACAGGTGCCCGAAAACGCTAAAGTGAGCGAAATGCCTGAAAATTGAAAAACATTTTCACATCCGATTTGGTCCAAACCACTTTTATCCGGTATTAGACCTTCCCAGCAATGCCCCCAGACCTGTCAACCCAGGCGGAAACAAGTTTCACACCCCCAAACAGGCAAAAAGCAAAAATGGGCCTACTATCTTCAATTCAGTCCAAATACGCTGTGCAGCTAGGCCTCAACTCCCCTTTTCCACCATGGATTTCCTGAAAAACAAATGCAATCAACATTAGACTGTGCCAGCAGTGCTCCCAGACCCCAAAACCCACCCACAAACACCAGGAACCCACCAAACAGCACCCCAAAGACAAGCAAGTGAACATAAACGCAAAAACGTTTTCACCTCCAATTTGGTCCAAACCACTTTTATCCGGTCTTAGACCTTCACAGCAATGCCCCCAGACCCGTCAACCCAGGCGAAAACAAGTACAAGACCCCCAAACAGCTAAAAAGCAAAACTACAAAAATGGGGACTTAAAAATTTTGAGGCAAATTTCCAAAATCACTCCACGCGCGCTCTGCAACTAGGCCCTAACTCCCCTTTGCCACCATGGATTTTCTTCAAACCACTTGTAATCAAAACTACCCATACCCAGCATTGCTCCAAGACCCCAAAACCCACCCACAAACACCAGGAAGCCCCCCAAACAGGCGCCCGAAAACGCTAAAGTGAGCGAAATGCCTGAAAATTGAAAAACTTTTTCACATCCGATTTGGTCCAAACCACTTTTATCCTTTATTAGACCTTCCCAGCAATGCCCCCAGACCTGTCAACCCAGGCAAAACAAGTACAAGACCCCCAAACAGCCAAAAAGCAAAACTCCAAAAATGGGGACTTAGACATTTTCAGGCAAATTTCCAAAATCACTCCACGCGCGCTCTGCAGCTAGGCCCTAACTCCCCTTTGCCACCATGGATTTTCTTCAAACCACTTGCAATCAAAACTAACCATACCCAACCTTGCTCCAAGACCCCAAAACCCACCCTTAAACACCAGGAAGCCCCCCAAACAGGCCCCCGAAAACGCTAAAGTGAGCGAAATGCCTGAAAATTGAAAAACTTTTTCACATCCGATTTGGTCCTAAACACTTGATTCCGATATTAGACATTCCGAGCTATGCCCCCAGACCCCTGCAGCCACCCGCCCAAAAGCAGAACACCCCCAAACAGGCAAAAAGCAAAAATGGGCCTACCTTCAATTCAGTCCAAATACGCTCTGCAGCCAGGCCCTAACTCTCCTTTTCCTCCATGGATTTCCTGAAAAACAAATGCAATCAACATTAGACTGTGCCAGCAGTGCTCCCAGACCCCAAAACCCACCCACAGAAACCTAGAAGCCTCCCAAACAGCCCCCCAAAAACATGCAATACTGGTATATTCAAAACATGGCAAATTGTGCTGTTCACATAACATTGCTGTTTTCAGCACTTCCACTACTTTGATCCTCTTGAAACTCACCTGGACAGTCACTTGTTCCAGCGATTCACAAGAATCTCAGCAAGGCAGAACAAAATCGAACCACTGCGCTCTTTGAAGAAGAAGAAGAAGAAGGAAGGTCTACGACTAGTTTTCACCCAAACACACGCGCCCGCAAAACACCCAAAAAGGCCAAAATTCTGCCAATTCTGGACCAAAGAACACCAAACCCCCCTAAAACATTGCCAACATCATTATGAACGAGCCAATGTTAGAAATGGGATCCCTGGCCGGCCAGGGCTTGCGCCAAAGTCAGTCAGAGACCACCACTTCCACGTCAGGACAAGGGAGTTACACGCCAAAATAACCCCTGCTGACCCCCTTGGTAACATAGCACGAGCAGTAAGGCTAAACTCGGAGGCAATGTGAGTTAAGTGTTTGCGCATGCACCCCAGCAACAACACCCAAGGTCCACCACAAATGAAACTCCACACAAGGTAAGGTATAAAAAAAATAGCCTTTGTATTACACCAAAACACATTAGATAAAAACACACACTTCACAATGTGCCAACAGGCACGGTGAGAATTTACAGGGGATATGTACAAGACAGGGCCACCTGTACCACTGTCAGGAATCAGCGCTTTTATAACTAGAAATACTGTTAGAATTAGCACTTCGAAAATAGAGTATAAATCACTTTAGCACACAACCAGTAACTACTGGTAACCGGTAAGTACCACCTACGCAACCCTAACCATCCTTAGGAGAATATTACGCAGGGAACCAGGACCTCACAGGGAACACCTGTAGTAGGAGAAAACAACCAACTAAATATGACCGTACATTTAGGGGTATAGGCCTGGGAACGAAAACACATGATGCATAAACATACATTCAGCGGTGTAAGAACAAGGCACATGATGCATAAAACACATTCAGAGGTGCAGCACAGGAGAACACATAATGCATAAACAACACATTTAGAGGTGTAAGAACAAGACACATGTTGTATCAACACATTCAGAGGTGCAGCACAGGAGAATTCGCAGAAATTACCTTAGCACAGAACTTACATCAAAGTCCAGGTTGCGCCACTGCACTAAAACCTAAACGTAGCAGCTGGCCACTACTTGCTGGGCAGCTGAGGACAGGGACACAACAGGGCCTAAACGCTGAGGGAAATGGATAGGGGGAGTCTGGAGGAGGAGTATAAAGGAGCATGATTGAGTTGTGAACTTGTGAACCTCAGGAATGCAGACTGAGGCACCTTCAAATCAATAAGGAATATAAGATGAAGACAGCGCTGCTGATGGACATGTTGTGATTAGGTGATTATACTTTTGTTGTGGTAAAAATTGCAAAACAAAGAAAGGCACACAGGAATAAAAGTGAATAAGGACGAAAAAAGGAAGTAATTTTCAGGGCTCGGTGTCAGGGAAGTAGAGCTCGTCCTCCAACTCCATGATTTGAGATGGGAGTAGGTCAGGTAACAGAGAATAACTTCCGTCACCTAAGTCAGTGTCCTCTTCTTCCTGCGTGCATTCACGTACTTTGTAATCTGGTGGTATCAAGTGCTGATTCATCTTGATCAGTGTTAACCTCTCCACATTTTTGGCCGAGAGCCGGGACCTTTTTAAAGTTACAATTGCACCAGCAGCACTGAAAACACGTTCAGAAGACACCCTTGCGAGTGGGCAAGACAAATAATTTAGAGCCAGGTTGGCGATCAGTGGCCATAGAGCCATTTTCCTGTACCAATACAGCAATGGGTTCGTATGAACAAAGACCTGTGTTGGCTCATCCAGATAGGCCTGCACCATCAACTCAAGGTTCTCCATGGTTGCTCCACTTTGCGTACCATCTGTGGCCTTCTCAGCACTGGAACGAACAAACCCTTGATGAGTTAGCCAATCCGCTTCCGACAATATTATGGCTGGGCCTGGTGCAGGTGATGATGATGATAGGGTTGCTGCTGGTGTCGTTAACGGCTGTGAGGGAAAGTGACTCCCTTCGGCCACAGATTCAGAAGTGGAACTTGACGCTGGATTGCCTGCTGATTCAGTTGAACTTCTGACGGCTCATTGAATTATCTGCCGATCTTTTTCGAACCGTCTGGCTGACACAGCTATCCAATGTTTGTACTTTGAAACATCTGCCTCATCAAAAGGAATGAATGCTTTGCTAGTCACTGCCTTTTTGTACCGTGGATCCAGAATAGTGGCACAAATGTAATGTTGTTCTGTATGTATCTTTTGAAGCCTCTTATTGGCAACTAGGGAGCTTAATAATTTCCCCGCCAACACATATGCAGCTTGCTTTCCACCATCATCTCTCAACTTTGAAGACACTGCCTTCAGTTGGTGCTCTAGCATGCGCAAAAATGGGATAGCTTTGCTCAAAGAACAGTCCTCCCTGCTGACTTCACGCGTGAAGACCTCAAAAGGACGAAGCATGTCTGTCAGGCTTTTAACTCGCTGCCATTCCTCCGACTCTAGCCTCAAGTCATTATTACTAGAACCTACTGTAAAGATATAGTCATTGATTACCATGCACTGCTCAAACAGACGCTCAAGCATGTAAAAGGTTGAGTTCCAACGTGTTGCCACCTCCTGGATGAGTCCTTTGACTGGCACTTTACGTACATGTTGAAGGCTCCTCAGCTCCTTCCGGGCCTTAAAAGAATGGCTGAAATGTGTGCAGATTCTTCGGCAGGTGGTCAGTAACTTCTTGACCTGGTTTTCATTTTTCAAGAAATCTTGAACAGCCAGGTTTATACAGTGCGCGAAACACGGCACTCTGAAATAGTCACCGTCCTGCATGGCCCTAACTATATTGCTGCCATTATCCATGGAAACATAACCAACTATGCGATTTCTTGGTTCCAGCCATTCAGAGACCTTACTTTTAAACTCATCCAAAATGTTTTTTGCAGTATGACTTTTCTGCATGGCAAACATGGCTAATGATGCATGTTTCCGAGAAGCTTGAAAAACTGTGTCCAGGTCAGCAACTGCACTTGAGTTGTCTCTAACCCCTGCAAAAGACCCTGCAAAAGAGACCCAGTGTGCAGTGATGCACATGTAATCAAGGGCTTGGCAACTGGTCCACATGTCTGTTGTCAAGTGGATAGTGTGAACAGCACTCTTCTGCAAAGCTGCCCCAATCACCTCCAGCACATCTTGATGTAGTGCTGGAACTGCAACTCTGACAAAATAGGACCGGCTAGGAACGTTCCATTTAGGGCAGACTGTTGCCACTAATTATAGAAACCCCACCACTTCCACGAAAGAAAAGGGGAGAAGGTCAAACGCTAGCATTTTAGCCAGCTTCGCGTTATACAGATGTACCGTTGGGTGGTTGCGTTCAAATGGCGCCTCCGACCAGAACATTCCACTAATGATGGGCTGGATCATTTTACGTGATGATGATGATGATGATGATGATGATGACCTCTTCAAACCAGTTAGGCCCATTGATTTAGTTTTTCGCATTGGTGTCTCTCCAACACTCTTAGTGTGCCTCATAGATGTTGCAGGGGTAGAGGGTGTGGGCGATACCACTGCAGTGCTGCTGCCAGGGGTACTGGGTGTACCAGAAAAAATGTCTGTCGCTTCTTTACTTCCCCCCTGCACAATCACATTCTCGTCATCATCAGATTCAATATCAAGGGATACATTTGGATTTTTTTTTCTTTTGGCTTCCTCGATCTTCCTCATGTGTGCTTCCCACTGGATAGGGTGGTGTAACTTGAGATGACCTCTCTGGCCTCCGGTACCATAGTTGGTACCAAGCTTACCCCGACTAACTGATGCTTTACAAATCGAACAAATGACCACGTTTTCCACCTTTGAGCTAACAGTAAAGAAGTCCCAAACTGCGGACTGGTGATGTCTGCTGGTGGTGAAGGTGCTACTTTGACTTTCAATGCCAGATGAAGTGGAGGATGGGCGTGGCTGAATTTGTTTCTGTTGTTCACTTTCAGCACCACTACTTGAGGTCGCTGGATGGAGATCCATGCCGGCCCTTCTGACTAAGAAAGATGGAAGCTGTAGGTCGTGTTGGTGTTGTAGTTAACGCTGGTGGTACCAGTGCCACGCCGCCCATATCCCGCTCAGCAGCCATCCGGGCTAGGGTTAAAATGTCTGTGTGCTGCATGCCTGCTGGGGCTGGAGTGACGACTGTGATGACTGGGTCATCGTCAGACTGATGTTCATCAGCAGCAGAACATACCACTTCTTGTTCGTCGTCATCACCCATAAGTGGAAGCTTTGCGGGAGCCTTCCTTTTAGGCTTAGCTACCTTTGTCGGCTCATCATGGGGTGACTCACTCTCAGACTGTCTTGGTGGGTTCCAATCAACATCAGCATCAATGGATAATCATCATCAGGAGGAGTGGCTTCGTCGGATACCTCCTCTTGAATAGCAATTTCCTGATGTGCCCCTACTTCTGGAGGAACAAGCGTTGTAGGCAGTTGTGCCGCTCCATGAACCTCTAGTCGCACCTCTCCATGCACCTCTCCTTGCGGCTCTCCTTGCGGCTGTACTTGCGCCTCTCCTTGCGGCTGTACTTGCGCCTCTCCTTGCCCATGTACTTGCGCTTGTACTACTTGCACCTGTGTTTGTGGCTGTGGTTGTTGAACACTCGTCAGCTGAGTTACAACCGGCGTTGGTTGGATGGTATTTTCTTGTGATGAGCCAAAATCACTGGTCGATGGTGATTCAACAACCAAAGTGGCTGCCGCAGCAGCACTCATGGTGGTCTTGGACCTAACTTGGCGTAGTGGCACTGAGCCCAATGAAGCGGAGGTGCTGCTTCCAGCTTGGTCCCCGGCGGACACCGCTGCTACTGCAGGCGTAGTTTTTTTTCCCAAAAAAGGTGTCGGTGGGCACACCAGTCTCCTTGGTAGGTGGTGCCACTTGCTTCTTCTGCTCCTTCTTACTGGCAGTGGCACTGGCGACTTTTTTAGCTAGGGCGCTACGGCCAACTTTCTTTGGGGCCATCTTCTTTGGATGTCAGAATAGCAGGCCGCAGTTGCACGAGTTGCAGAGTTGTCTTATCTGTGGCCACACGTGACGTTGTGCTGCACACACCGCTGCAGGACTTCCTCCTGGCACTGGTGGTTCTCTTGTGCACCTAAAAGCAATGGAAGCCAGAGGAACATCAGTTATACACCCCATAAAGTCGAAAAACACTCAAAAATCACCACAATCCCATGCCATCCATGCCCTCAATGATGTTTAAATTCAAGACACCCCATAGAAAGACTAGGCCCATGCACCCCTGAGTAGCCCTTGGGCATAATGGTTGAAAGCAAGGCAAAGTGGGTGCAGGCCTGAGCACACTGCCTGCCTTCAAAATGGCCCCTTGACCCCCACCACATGGCCAGGCCCTGCCTGTACCAGGCCTCAAGATGGCCCCCACCCACATGGTCAGGCCCCAAAAACACCCTCAAAAAGTCGAAAAACACTCACAAATCACCACAATCTCATGCCATCCATGCCCTCAATGATGCTTAAATTCAAGACACCCCAGAGAAAGACTAGGCCCATGCACCACTGAGTAGCCCTTGGGCATAATGGTTGAAAGCAAGGCAAAGTGGGTGCAGGCCTGAGCACACTGCCTGCCTTCAAAATGGCCCCTTGACCCCCACCACATGGCCAGGCCCTGCCTGTACCAGGCCTCAAGATGGCCCCCACCCACATGGTCAGGCCCCAAAAAGTCGAAAAACACTCACAAATCACCACAATATCATGCCATCCATGCCCTCAATGATGCTTAAATTCAAGACATCCAAGAGAAAGACTAGGCCCATGCACCACTGAGTAGCCCTTGGGCATAATGGTTGGAAGCAAGGCAAAGTGGGTGCAGGCCTGAGCACACTGCCTGCCTTCAAAATGGCCCCTTGACCCCCACCCCATGGCCAGGCCCTGCCTGTACCAGGCCTCAAGATGGCCCCCACCCACATGGCCAGGCCCCAAAACACCCCCAAAAAGTCGAAAAGCACTCAAAAATCACCACAATCCCATGCCATCTATGCCCTCAATGATGTTTAAATTCAAGACACCCCAGAGAAAGACTAGGCCCATGCACCACTGAGTACCCCTGGGCCTACTGGCTAGTGAGGCTTTACAGGCACCCCAAAATTAAAACAAAAAACAACATATAACAGTGAGATAAAATTCCATGACATAAATAAGAATTAAGTTTTAAAAAAATCACAGAAACAGTTGTATCATGCACCCATGACTAACCCTGGGCCTACTGGATACTGTGGCTAGCTACCCACCACAATATATATTTTCTTAAAGTTGTGAAAAAAGTTTTAGCACTGGAGTTGCCTCAACTGCAATGCCCCAAACAAACAACAGCAACTTACTTGTAAAATCTCAAGTCCAAAGGTGATCCAAACTCCAAAGTCCAAAAAGTCCTCAAATACAAATTTACAGCAGCAGCCACAAAGAGTAATCCTTCTACCTCCAGATCCAAATGAAAAGGGACCAGGACATGGACAAAGCACTGGGAGGAGCCTGCTGGACAGGAACAGGAAGTTGGAGACTCTGGGGCACTTCCTTCCTCCCAACCCCCCCCAAAAAAATGGACTCCTGCACCAAAAAGTGCAGCCAAATGTCAATCTCAGGAGTTATTCTGATCAAAATCATCATTTTCACAAGGTTTATGCTTCCTGCAGTGGATTTCTTGTGCAGAATTGCAATTTTTGCAATTTCGGGAACGCGATCTGTTCAAACCTCCAGCCGGAAGTCAGCTGCGCGCTGTCACAGGTGTTTATGACGTACTCGCGTTGTCAAACTCTCGTCGTGCACGATGGCAAGCCGCGATGACGTAATTGCGTTCGAAAAACTCTCGCGCGATCACGCAGCAAGATCGAAAATGGCGCAGCATACGCAAATCCGGGAGAAAAACAACATAGCAGGCTCAGAGCCAACGCCGCACGCGATATTGTATTTTTCAAGAGCGACCAAGCAAAATCATTTGCAGCTTGCGAATTTGCGGATTATTGGGTAAATTCGTGCGAATCGCGAAATCGTCAAAAAGACGCAAATTCTCCAGCGAAGCGGATTTTACGCCCACGCTTAGTTGCATAGTCCTTCTTTTCTTACTGCGGATTCTTCAAAGGTGATGAGTCTCTCAGTTTGAACCTCTTGGATAGTGGCAAGATTTGGTCGTCTGCTACATCTTTGGAGTCCACTGGGCCTACTACTTATTATCGGCCACATGGTGTGGTTTTACCAGGTCAATTGATACGAAACGGTTCTCCTTTCTTCCAGCAATGGGTGGCAGTAACACTGTTCTTGATCCGTTGATTGCTAAAACAGGTACTGGTTTTCTGTAAGAAGGCCCAAATTCCTTCTTGTCCGCTATTTTTTCTCTGACCAGACCCCAGTCTTTGGAATGCAGACAGGTCTTGCTGGGACAGATGGTTTTTCTTCAGTGGTCGTCGGCTTTTGTAAAGTGTTGCTTAGACTTCTTGTTTCATTTAAGTCCTTCAAAACAGACAAACGGTCTTTGATATCAAAGGGTTTTTGTTCTACCACTGAAGTATGACGATCGAGGTCTTCAACAATCATTCTAGTACCAAAAAGGATATCATATGGAATGATTCCACCCAGAGAATTTCTTGGCAGATTGTTAAGACTATGTGCGACACTTTTTAGATGATTGACCCACCCGTCACCCGAGCCTAATTCCCTTGCTGTTATAGATTGCTTTATGTTACCGTTTTTATTTTCCACAACCGTATTTCCCTCAGGATGGAATGGACTTGAGTACCGCAATGCAACGCCCAAGCTGGCCTTGGCCTCCTTGTAAGCCCGAGAGCTAAAAGCAGGACACTGGTCAGAATGTAGCGTGCCGATTGTGTATGTGTCCCGATAAAGACTCGCAAATATTTTATAACAGTTCGGACGTCAGCCGACTGCTGAGGCCACATCCAAATGAATCTTGTCCTAATAGTTGTGGGACCGTTTTCGTCCATGGTGACGTCCGCGTGTTGAAAGTCTATTGCTGTCTAATAATGTTGTCTGTACTTGACTGGCTACACTGTAGTCAGGTATCTGGTGGCTCTCTATGCTGTGATCTCTGTAGCAGACATCGCAATTAATTCCAAATTCGTAAATGTGGGCATTCATCCCTGGCCACCAGTACATCTCTTTTAATTCTAGTAGAGATTTTGAGATCCCTTGATGTATCAGACCCTCTCCCATATGTGCTTCTAGAATCAAAGCACCTTTCCAACTCCTGTTTGGAATTACCCTATCCCCCACTCCAGGGATTCAAGCAAAAGGGACGGAGTTGGCATCAATTATGTATGCATATTCGAGTGGATAGTTTAGAGGTAACGCTGCACCGCTGCCTTTGCTTGTGGCATTGACAGCTAGCATTGTTTCACCATCTATTTGTGTTTTTGAACGAGTGATTGCAGTTACGGAAGCTGTTTGCACAGCTGCCTTCGAGGCTTCATCAGCCAATGAATTCCCTGCAACATGAACGCCATCAAGCTGATGACTCAGTGTATGGATCACATGAGTCTTTTGTTGTTCTTTCTGTAATAGAACTACTTGTTCCCAAAGCAACTTATGCTTGATTGTGCCACCTTTTGCATCTTTCAAACCGTTTTGAACCCAGTTCTGCAAGTATTCATTGTAAGATTGGACGCAGTAATACGAATTGCACACTATGAGTGTGGGGAACTCGCAATCGCTATATTCAAGCGCCATCTTGAAAGCCTGTAGTTCAGCTCGCTGAGCTGTACAGTCTCCTGGAGATTGAGTTTTTGTGATCATAGGTCGGAATTTACCATCGCACCAGCGACCTTTAACAATCGCACACGCAGCACTATAAGCTTGTTTACCCCCAATTGCCGGTTGTGCTGATCCGGCTGTATAAATTATACATCCGTAATGTTCTAGAGGCAGAATCTCAGTGGGCAGAGGACATTCTTGTTCGTATTGTAGAAATTCTTGAGTTTTCAAGTAAGGGTCAAAAACGTATTCAACGTCTGTTGCAGCAAGAGAATTAACCCATTGTATCCACCTTGGATGTAAAGCTTTTGCATTCGGAATGCTCGCTTTTGTCACTGCCTCCAAGGCAGGTACAGACGTAACAACCATTATGCGTTTTCCCTGTGCGAGGGCTTTCTCTTTTGCTACTGCAGTTAGAACCGCTGTCAGAATTTTTTCTGTTGAAGTAAATTTCATTTCAGCTTGTGTGTACAAGTGTGATTTTTAAGCTATTGGTACCTTTTCAACTTCATTAAAGGTTAGGTACGTGAATCCGCATCTTCGTGGGATGATTCGGATTACAAGGTTGCGTACGTTTACGCGTGTCTTTAAATGGGTTGTTGCTAACATGTTTGTTTGCACTGAACGCAAAATTTCGGTGTGTTTTTTAGTCCAATTCGTAGGTTTGAAATCAGGTTTGATTAGTTCGTAGAGAGGTTTAACCCTTTCTGCGTAGTTTAGAATATAAGTTCTTCCGAAATTCAGGAAGCCTAGAATTGACTAGGTTTTTAATCATTGTTGGAGGTTGGAGCAGCGCACATTTTTCTAAAAGGTTTGCTGCCAGGTTTTTGCCTTCACTTGAAAGTTCGTATCCCAAGAATAGGACGTTGAGGTGGGCAATTCTTGATTTCTTAAAATTGAATTTGTACCCTGCAGAGGCGAAGCCAACTATTATGGTGTTCACCCTGTTCATGTGCCTGTCCAAGTCATCGTCTGTAAGATAGATGTCATCAACATTAGATAATGCCTCATCATCATACGTTTGTCGTAACTCGGTTACTCTGGCTAAATATAACCCTGGACTATTCTTGAATCCCTGGTGGAGACAACAGAAGTGATGCTGTGTCCCCATAATTGAGAAAGCGGTCATATACCTGCTTTCAGGTGCAATGTTTTGACAGAAGACCTGTAAGGTTTAAACCCGGTTGGTTTGCATTTACTGCATCTCCACCGTTTTCTTCGTCACTAATCGACATTTTGTTGACTGAAAATTTGCAGAGCAAGTTTCAAGGAAACAAAGCTAAGGTGCACAATATTTTGGAACACTGTATCCTTCAACGTTGAACAAACCAAAAAACTAATACATAGGATTTTCATCTTACTTAGTTATGGTGGACATTTTATCCTTTAACCCACTCCAGACGTCTATTGGAGTATTTTACGGGAAAAAGGGGTCTCTGTGAAAAGCACGACTGAGTTACTCTAGTATCTAGCGTTAAATTAGTGCCTTCCCAAACGTTGGGCGCCATGTAGTGTAGTTCCTATATTCCCAATAGGCTCTGCGCATTTGAATAATATATCCTATAGATGTGACGTAGGACTTATGTCTACTAGGTCGCTATTGAATATATTAAACTTAATTGTGAGTGCCAGCTAGCTCAGAGTTCACTAGAAACTTTCTCGAATTCACAAGAAGGGATTAGTTTCTGACAACCACATAAACATGACAACTTTGTTTCCCCAAGATAAAAACGTATCTTCAGAGTCGTGGAAACAATAGATAGATATTTCACTCAGTCATTCTTGCATGCTTCATTTCACCAGAGGTGCAGAGAAATAGAGAGACAGGCGTTTTCAATAAAAGTATTTATTGAACAGTCTTCTTTCTCATGCAGAAGAAATGAACTGCTACAATCGTAATACTGGTTGTAAAGTATAATCCGTTCAGCAAGAAGAGTATTATAAAATAGTACTGTAAAAGCATGGTATGGTTTCTAAGCCATAAAATACATACATAAATAAATAAAGACAAAAAGTACTCAACTGGTGCTTCTAAAATACGCCTACCCTATGTACCTAACCTAAGTCTAGTACGAGGGAAGAAGTAAGTGCGGTGTAGCATAAGTTTAGTATTCTTTTGCCAAGAATCTATCAAAGATTTCTCTTAAGGTCTAATCAGCTCTGTACCTTAGTTTAGAATGAAGGAGGTCTAGTATCTCTCTGTCTCTGGACTCGATCTCCCAACACCCCGCAAGGGGAGCTTTGAAACACTGGAGCTGGATTTCTCGGCAGGAGAAAAGACAGCGTCTCTCTCAGTGCGTCAGCTGGACGGTCGACTTCCTTCGGCACTTGCTGTGGCGAGATGCATCTGGCAAGTAGATAGTCAAACTGCCTGCTCCAAACCACTGTGTTTGCTAGGGCAAGTGTTGGCATATTTATACCTTGAAGGTGTCTGGATCGACGTAAAGGTGGGCATAATAACGTCATCAAAGAGTCTGAGTTCTTTGAAAACTCCATGAGTTCTTGCACAAATCAATATTCAAGCAAGGGGAAGGCCCTAACTGCTGAAGCTGAGTTTTGCAAGAAATCGTTGTGGATTTTCGGAACTAGTGGAAGTAGCCATGCCGTATTTGGACTGCATGGGATATGTCTAAATATGGTTATGATTTCTATGCCTATGTAAGTAAAAGGTAATTTATACCTATATAAGGGCATGAATCGGGAAAATTACACTAGGGTCCTAAAATGCTATACAACACTGCAAGGGACAATCCACCGCCGAAATCGAAAGGACGTGGTCGGGGACGAGCCAGAGGACGGGGAAGCTTCAAAAACAAAAAAGGGGACTCAAACAACTCTGGCACCACAGGCAAAGGAAGGGGCTCAATCGGAAGTCGTAAAACACGCTCCAACAAGGCCTACTAATGGATATAAACACGGTAAATAGAACTGTGGTTAATCTGTCCAAAAGACCTTTGAATGACATGGACAAAAGAACTCTTTGCCTTGGCCTCTCGTTTTGTCCATCCTCTGCTTTTAATTACACGGACACCAGAATTGATTTGTTTAAGTTCTTGAGGAAACGGAAACTCAAAAAATGGCACAAGCTTAAAAGACTAGGTCAGAATCAGAGAAGTGTGCATAGCAACAAGACTAGTGACAGTAATCTAGTGATTGGTGATGTTGACACCCTTATCACAATAGCTGGACTTGACGAAGATGGTGAATCTAGGAATGATCAGATTAGCACTACTCAGATTCTAGAGCAGTGGTCTCCAACTTTTTCTGTAGTGAGAGCTAATTCTGCGCAAGGAAAGTCCTGCTGAGCTACTAGCATATTTTCTCATGTAAAATTCTGATGATATGTATTAATATTACACTATGACCACCCTAAGCACAATTATCAATTGTAAACACCCACAATTTCAGGTGAAGTTATCAGCAGAATGCTAGGAAAACGTTTATCAATAATAAATGCTTGTAATCAAGTAAAATTCAAATCATCACATGCTGTGTGCCACAAAGGGTATTACGACAGCAGTAAGTCTACCCAACTCAAATTGAATTATCATTCAGCTAACAACTTTAAATGTGTTTTAGAATCGCAATATTTTGCCGTCATTAGCATATTAGTTTTTGAAAATACACATATTTTTCTATCAAATCCCTATCCACTTTGAGCAATCAAACTCAATTTTTCAGAAGAAAAACCTTTTATGAAAAAGCATAATTTTTTCCTTTAAAAATCAAATCAGTTTTCATCGTTAGAAAATACACAGTCCCTAAACATCAGCTTTCATTGAGTACCGCTATGTAAAAATGCCTCTAATGGACAAATTATGCTTCAAATACCCAGGTATTGAAATCATAGGCCATGCTTTCTCACCATAACACCAAGAATGCCTCTGTTATGCCACTAATGGCCACTATTAAACCAGGGCTACCACTGTGCCACAGCTGGATGCCCAACATGTATCAGTTATGGCCATTGTTATGGGAGAAGCTGTTGCCACTCTTGTCAGGAATGGCTAAAAGCAGGCCTGTCATGCTCTTAATATGTCAGTGATGGCAGCAAGTATGTAATTACTAGACGTGTATGCCCAAAATAGTTAAGGACGAAAATATTATGGCTATGGCACAATTATACCATGAATGGGCACAATTGCGTCAGAGATAATACTCTTATGATACTCTTATGATGGAGACCAGCATACACATTTGGCAGTCGTTGGCACTAGGAGTAGCTTTAAGGAATCAACACTGTTTATCTGGAAAGGACACTGTCACACACCCACACAAAAATGAATGTGATGCTTTTAATTTTCTCTGCCCTGGATACATACTCTCTTCTCCTCAGCTCTTTGGTTGATCATGCTTCAAACTAACACATTTTCACTCTAGTTCTTGCAGTCACACCCTTTGGTGGGTAAGCCCTGGTTACTGCTGCTACTATTCTTTGATGTCACACACAGTGCGACTGATCGAGCAGGGCGGATAACATGGCCAATCTCCTTCTTAGGCAGATTTAAACTGGATAAAGATGGTTCATGTGGCAGACCCATAGGCCAACGCTGCAACTTCCACATACTTCAATACCCTCCCCATACTCAGCAAGACCTTCAAATGGACCCACCCCCCGAATCCAGGAAGACCGTCACCCATACACTCATTACCAGCAGGCTGGACTACGGGAACTCCCTCTATGCCGGAATAAACAAATCTCTACTCCAAAAACTTCATACTGTGCAGAACGCCACAGCCTGACTCATCCTCAGCATCCCACGACATGACCACATTACCCAGCATATACAACCACTCCCCTGGCTCCCTGTCGAAAAAAGGAGTGACCTTCAAGCTGCTCGCACACACCTATAAAGCCCTCCACAACACTGGACCCCAATACCTCAACAAAAAAATCTCCTTCTACACCCCCAAAAGAAACCTCCGCTGACCAGGCCTTGGCCGAAATACCCTGCATCCACAGAACTAGAACAGGAGGCACGCCCTTCTCCTACATCATGGCCAAGAACTGGAACGAACTCCCCCTCAGCATCAGATAAAGCCACACACTGAAAGCATTCAGGAAGAGCCTGAGCTGCCCAAATCCCCCCCCCCCCACACACTACCCCAGCGCCTTGAGATCTTCACAGGTGAGTAGTGCGCTCTATAAATCCCTGATTTATGGATTGATAGGCCACCACAGTGTGTGTTTGAGTGTTACCAACAGGCCCTGCCATTGGTTTGGCTGTCTGTATCTCTTAAGGGTGGTGAAATGAGCAGTGCTACCTTCTTTAATATACACAGAATCTCTGAGATTGGCTTGGTTTGGCTTCACCTCTGAGAGCTACTTTGAGGGTGCTGGTGAGCTACCAGTATCTCCCGTTCTACTAGTTGGAGACCCCTGTTCTACAGAGTATGGAACTTGAACAAGGGGCATCAGCTAGGAGTGATTTTAGGGTCAAATCTACATTTATACCTTTGCTCCCACATGATAACATAGGTACTTTCCATGAGTGCACCATAAGGGATTCATGAATCTCAGGCAGAAGGGTAAGCAACAACCTAGGGACATTCAGAATAATCTCTCTTTTACCCAAAGACAGGCTCTCAAATCTCTTTACGAGGATACCAAAATTGTGATCCGCCCTGCCGACAAAGGGGGTAATATTGTCATCCTAAAAAGAGAGGAATACATCAATGAGGAACTTCGCCAACTCAATGATACTAAATTCTATATACCCATCACACACGAGGTTTATAATCAAAACATTACTGATATCTAGGAAAAATTGATTACCTGGAGAGACAAGGGACTCCTAGAATGGGAGGAAAACTGCTACCTAAAAAAAAGATCATCCTAAACTTTCCATACTATATATGCTACCCAAGTTACATAAAGACAGCACTAGACCACCAGGACACCCCATTGTTTCATCTATCGGGAGCGTCAGCGAGCATATCTCGAAAGATGTAAACCATTTTTTTTCAAAGGTATGTGTATTGCTTTAACAAGAAACATGCGACAATCCCGCACATCTTCCCACGCAGGGGGAGCAATCATAGCAAAGCCATAGCACAATCGGCTGGAACAGGCCAAGAAACCCATCTAAACAAAGACCCCTGGCTTACAAAGCAGCTCCCTAGGGGTTACAGCTTCTAACAAGAACAGGATTTGCCATGCAGCCTTCTATATGAAGAAGGTAAGTATCAATACCTTGTGACGTCCAGACTCTAGTCGTCAGTTAGAACATCCTGCGTTTCTCAAGCAGAAGGCGACATCCGCCTTAGTATGAAGCGCGAGTCGGAGCGTCTCTCTGTGTAATGCTTCCTACGAGCATTGTCGTAAAAGAAAAAGAAAGTAGAAAAACAAAAAGGCAAAGAACAAAAACAAAGCCCCCTTCCCAAACCCCCCCCACACCCCGGTTGTGGTGGCAATGTATAGGTCTGAGAATCAAACTCTTATAACCCCGAGGTCTCAGAGCTGGAAGAGGTGGAGGGCCCTAACACTTGCAGGGCAAACTGCTGATGGAGGCCTCTTGAGAGGAAAGATACCAGGGGTCCCCATCGAAACTCAAAGTTCTTAAAGTCATCCCTAAAAATATCAGCCATGCGTTCTAGACTCAACAGTTTCCATATGCAGGAGTGCCAAGCGGAGATGGCCGGAGCCTCTCTCTTCTTCCATGCCACCGCGAGGGTGATCTTGGCCACCCAAATACAGAGCCACATAATCTTTTTATCCGCTTTAGTCTGATGTTCCAAAGCCGGGTCCCGTAGTCCCAAAAGAGTAGCGGCCATAGAAGTGGGGATGGGGTACCCAGCATCTCTTTAATGTGAGCTAAAATTTCCTCCAAGAAAGGGCGGATAATGGGGCAGTCCCACCAAATATACTGAAAGTCCCATAAGAACCCACACCCCCTCCAACACCTATCTGAGGTACCAGGAAAAATCTGTCGAAGCTTGGCCGGGTGTAGGTACCAGTCCATCATGGTCTTCATGTGGGCCTCTCTAAGTTCCAAGGAGTGGTTACATTTTGAAATGTCAGACCATAGGTGCGACCACTCCTCATCTGTGATATCTTGCTGAAGAATCCCCTCCTACATAGACATGTATCTTGGCCTGGGTGTGATTGCTGTGGAGAGCAAGAACCCATATATGAATGAGATGACACCCTTCATCAAAGAGGTTCTAGTGAGTAAGGCCTCGAATTTCGTGAGGGGCCGTGTAGCTGCATCCCGCACCTGAGGGGTGAGTGCCTAGTGGAGTAATTGTGCCTGGTGGTACCTCTCTGTATCTCCCACCCCATAGCCCTGCTTACAGTTATCGAAAGTGAGAGGGTCAAAATTATGGAAAGATGTGTTAATGCAAGGCATCCTCCCTCTTTCCACGCCGCAAAGGGGCCCTCCCGTAATGCTGGGGGAAAAGCAGGGTTAAAGTGGAGTGGTGTAAATGGGGAGGGAAAGGTAGTCCGCCTGTCGTCCCTGGACACCGAGTCCCATACCCTCAAAGTTGTGCGGGTGGGTGTGCTGATATACACATTCCTAGGTTTGTCACATTTGGGCCTCCAGACCAGATCCCAGATGGTCCTCCCTGAGAAGGGATATCTTAATAGCGTGATCCGACCCATCCAGGATATGAACATAGGCTTCCACTGGGCCAGATCAGCCTGGATCCGTGTCAGTATAGGGGGGAAGTTGGCTGAGTACAGTTTCCCCAGTGTAGGTGTCAGATGTACCCCCAAGTAACGAATAGAGGCCCCTGCCCATGGGAGAGGCGTGAGCGCCTGAAGCCTAAGTACTTCGGGTTGGGGGTGAGTGAGATTAAGTATGTACAACTTGTCTAAGTTGATTTTAAAGCCCGCTACTGCTTCAAATTGCTCCAGCTCTGCCAGCACAGACGGGAGAGAGTGGGATAAAAGGACATCGTCCGCGAATAGGGTGATTTTGTGTGACTCTCCTGTGAAGGGCAGGCCTCGGGTATCAGAATTAGCTCTGATCGCCAGCGCCAAGGGTTCTATGCTTAAGGCAAAAAGTAGAGGAGAAAGGGGACACCCCTGCCTAGTGCCCCTCGAGTGAATAAAAAAGGAGGATTGGCACCCATTCACCGCAACTCTAGACCGGGGGGATAGATAATTAGCACGAATCATGGATAAGAATTTAGAAGAAAAGCCGAATGCTGACAGTGTCTGAAATAGCCCCAATCCACCCTGTCAAATGCCTTTTCGGCATCGAGCCCTACTAGTACCGCCAGGATTTTAAACTTATTGGCCTTCTGAATCAGATGCACTATATGCAGCGTGTTGTCATGTGTCTGGCGACCTTTAATAAATCCAGACTGGTCCGGATGGGTGAGCGCTGGCTTTAGATCGTTAAGCCTTTTCGCAATTATGGAGGAGTATAGCTTCGCATCCAGATTCAGGATGGCAATAGGCCTGTAGGAGGCACATCTAGTAAGGTCCTTCCCCGGTTTGGGTATAACCGAAATCATGGCCTCCGCCATAGTCCCAGAGGTTTCACCATCCTCGGCGATTCGATTAAATAAGCGCACTAAATCCGCGCTGAGGTCAGAGGAGAAAGTCTTATAGAATATAGCTGTATACCCATCCGTCCAAGGAGCTTTATGAGGTTTAAAAGCCCTAATGGCAGCGACCACTTCCTCCCTAGTGATAGGAGCTGAGAGTGTTTCGTTTCATTCTGCAGAAACCTGGGGTAGTGGCAGGGTCCGTAGGTACCACATTGCTCGGACGGGCCCAGAGAGTCCCATGAATACAGGTTCTTGTGAAATGCACCGAAGAGCTCGGCCTTGACTTCGTCCCTGTGCGTAACATCTCCCGAAGGATCCTGGATACCCCAATATATTCCCGCTCTCTTTTGTCCCGCAGCTGCCTAGCAAGATGTTTACCCCCTTTATTGCCCTGCGAGTAGGAAAGATGCCTCAATTTCAATAGGGTATATTCCGCCCTATTATTGTAGAGCGCCCGAAGTTTGCCCCTAACTGCTGTCAGGTTACATTGTATCTGTCTAGTGGGGTTCGACTTGTGGGCTTTCTCCAGAGTGGACAGCTCCTCCTCCAGTTGTTCCCTCTCCCGGCCACGCTGTTTATTGAGAGCAGCATTGAGGGATACGCACTGTCCTCTAAAAAACACCTCAAAGGCGTCCCACGTGTTGTATTCTGATGTGTCCTCCGGGTCGTTAAGAGAAAAGAAGTCAGCAATGGCTTCCCTCAGCTTATCACAAGAGGTTTTGTCACAAACTAATGATGCCGGGAAGTACCACCTGGAGGTGGCTAGGCCCCCCACACCCCAGTTAAGACAGATCGAGAACAGACAATGATCTGAGATGGACAGCGGAAAGATCTTGACCTCACGCAGAGCACCCTGAGGGGACTGGCTAAGAAAAATGTAGTCCAAGCGTGAATAGCACCGATGAACGTGGGAGAAGAATGTGTAATCCCGGGCTTGGGGGTACAGAGCCCACCAAGTATCTAAAAGGCCTAGGTCGAATCTTCTGTTGTGTGTCCTGGGAAAATGAGCCCATGTCCGATCGTTGTGGGTGGGTGCTGTCAAGGTCCTTCTGCCACACCAGGTTAAAGTCACCCATAAGAAACAACGGCCCCTCAGCAAAGTCTGTAACTTTCCCCAGGAGAGCGTGGAGGAACCCGGTCTGACCAGTATTAGGAGCATACACCACAATGAAGGTACACATTTTCCGACGCAGTCGGCCCTTAACCATGACCCAGCGCCCATCTTTGTCACTCTGGACCCCCAAAGGTTGAAATTGTAAGGCCGAACGAAACATAAGGGCTACCCCCCTCTGTTTCGTGGAGGCAGAGGACCGATAAATGAGTGGAAACTGTTTGTGCTTGAGACGCATGTCCTCCGTCGTGACTAAGTGGGTCTCTTGGAGGGCAACTATGTCAAGCTGGTGGTCTATGAAATGCTTCTAGAGCTTTTGGCGCTTCTGGGGGGAATTCAGCCCTTTAATGTTCCACATCCCAATAGTAATCGGCATCAGAGTTTGGGACTAAGTCGCTGCGCCCTGAAAAGTCCCGACCCCCTCCCATCCCCGGAGGCTACTGTGGAGCTACCTACGATGACACCACCCCTCCCCGAGTGCTCCACTGGACCCTGAGCTTACCCATATGTCTCCTCCCTCCCCCACAGTGAATAGGCACCCTCGCTGCCCCTCCCACTCCCCCCTTGCATCTTTGCCATAGGTACAAACCACCAAAACAAAAGTACTCTGTAAAAAAACAAAGAAATGCCGCCACCACTTCCCCACCCAACCCACCCTCCAAACCCTACATAAACCCAAAAAAGAAGGAACCAGAACATTAAACAAGAACCAGTGCTCGGTCGCATATCAGGGCGAATACGCCCCCACATGGACCAGGGGAGACAACGGGTCCTGGGACCCAGTCCGCGCCCCATCTCGGCGAGATCTCATGAAAGAATCATTGTGGCAATAAGGCAGCTCAATTGCACCCAGAATGTTTCAGCCATAATGCGGATCACCATTCATTGAGTCTATAGCCTCTAGCAAACTTCTCATCCTGAAGTATAGGCCATCCCATCAACCCCAACAGAGGCAAAGATAAACTTAAGGCTTCTACCGAGAGTTCACATATCGACTAACAACCTGGGATTCTCAACAGAAGGTCCCGTCCCCTCATATAGGAACCAAAAAGAGTCAGTCTGAGGGGAGCGATGCAACTGGCATGGGAAGTAAACAGTCTCACCTCTGCCGGAGCTCCAGAACCCTTGTAATCACCTAGCCCTGGGTGCGATGGTTCATGGCAAAGCGGAGCCCCTCCGTGGAGCCAAGTAGACTCACATCTGCGGAACCTCCTTTGGTCGTTGTCAGCATCTCCCTCTTCTCGAGCTCGGCACCCAGGTCGAAGTGGATGTTGCACCCTGGGAGGAATGTAAATGTGTGTAAATGTGTGTGTCTTGTAAAGCGCACTGCTACCCGGAGGCGTCCTGGCGCTATAGACCGCTGGGGAACCCGTCCTGGCTTTCCCTGTGAGATGTTCCCTCCTGGGTATCTCCAAGGTGAAACCAGGCATCCCCGGCGTTTGTGGGGGGCCGTTGTGGAGATGAGGCAAGCTAATGCCCAGAGTTGCCGAGTGTGATCCCTGGTTAGAGTAGGCACTGAGGCGAGAATTATCAAGTCCGCTGACCCTGGTTCATGACCCTACCGCGTCGGGGATTGAATCCTGGTCCCGGGCCGTCCTCTGCTTCCGGGTCTGCCACCTCTAACCAGTGAGCCACACCACTCCACACCAGTGAGCCAAACCACACAGGAGTCACCAGATGCCTAAGAAGAAGGACCCCCCTCCTCCGATGGGAGGCCCAGAAGATTCAGTCCATCCTTCAAGTCAGTGATGTGTCGCCTCTTGTTGCAGTATTCAAAACTGAGACCAAAAGGGTACGTCCAGCGGTACCGGATAACCTCCACCTGTAGCTTGGTAGTTATAGATCGCAGCGTCTGCCTGCGTGCCAACGTGGAGGGGGCGACATCCTGGAAGATAGCACAAGAAAAATTCTGAAAGGAGATGGAATCCTTCGCTCTGGCCACCTTCAGCACCGCTTCTTTGACTTTATAGGGGTGGAACTTTGCCAACACGTCGCGGGGTCGTCTCCAATCGCCATTCTGCGGGGGTCCCACTCTTGCACTCTGTCCAGTTTTATCTTGAGTTTCTGGGGGCTCAGGGTTTCCGCAAATAGTCCCTCTACAAAGGCTTCTATGTCTGGCCCTTCTGAGCCTTCTTGAAAATCCTTAATCCGAATGTTTTCCCGTCGTGCATGATTTTCAGGGTCTTCTGCCTTAAGTTGCGTCTGCTGTAGTTGATCCTTAAGGGCTTGGATATCGTCCCGTCATTCCCCCGTTAGTTGCTTGTGTTCCTGGTGTCTCCAAGTCCAGGACTCTGGTGCCCACCGAGTCCACGTCCTGTTGGAGAGAGGTCAACCGCTCCGACAAGTCCGCTCGTAGTTGATCTATAGAAGACTTGATGTTGTGACTGAGTTCAGTGCGAAGTTCTGACTTAAATTCTTTGAGCATGGACATTAAATCGGCTTTCGAGAGGGCCATGGTCGCCTTGTCGGTATCCCCCCTGAGAGCTGGGTGGTTGTCAGCGGCGGTGAAGAAATCCGACACCTTACCGGTCCCCTTATTCGTGCCCTTCTTCGGCGGCATAAGGAGGGGGCCCCACACGGCTCAGCCCCCCCATGTCTCGCAGAGTCACCCCTCCAGGACTTGTTGTAGCCACAGGAGGAAATAGATCGATAGCTTACTCCAGCGCCCGGCACATCTTCAGGAACCAGCGGAGGCCACCTCAAAATCCGCTGGGAAACAGGTGGTCCAGGAGGGCGTATGTTTAGAGCTACGTGCCCTGCTCTAGAGAGATGGCACCACCAAGAAGCTTCAGCTGTAGCTCACATGCAGCCAGGAGTGATAGAGGCCCTCCAACGCAGAGCAGCAGCAAGGGGTGGCACCCCGGGGTTAGTAGCGCAGGCCCAGAGACCACCCGTCCGCCGGCCCACGGGACCACGCGTGGGACAGGTTATGCTGGGAGGGTCCTCATTGCTCGCATCACCTTCATCCGTAAATCATAGTCTTGGCAGAGTCCCAGGGGGAAGATCTTCCCAGCCCCACTTCCAGCACTCTCAAATCGCCACCTTCAGGTAGGGGGAAACGTAGAAAAAGCCTTCAGGGTCCCACAGCACCTCGAGGGACCTCCACGGCCGCCATTTTAAAGTCAGGGAAGGTTAGAGCCTGCCGCCTCGGAGAGCCTGCCGAGGTTCTATTCTGCCGCCCTAATGCCGGGGCTCACCTCCATAGCCCCCGTAGCTCCGGAGCCTCCAGTAGCCCTCCGAAGTCATCGCAGATGCTCGCCGCCGCTTACCGTCGATCGCCGGCCGCCATCTTGTCCTCGGGGTCCCCCTCCGACATCCAAGACTAGTGCGTGGGGACCCCCCGGGACCTTGGAAAGCCGCCAAGATGCCTACCCCCGGTGCCTCACACCATTCGGCTTTCGAGGGTGTGCCGTGGAGATGATTCTGTCGGGAAAAGCCGCCAGTAGCTCCCTCCAGACAGCGCACGAACCGGGAGTCGATGCAGGTCACGTCTGCTTGCCCATCTTGCCCCCGTAGACCATTTTTTGAGGGATTTTGTGACACAACTGCCCAGTTATTTGAGGGACTCCGAGGATTTCCTCTGTAAAATTGAAAACCTGGTTTGGAATCCTCAAGTTCTCTTTATTGTTCTCGATGTGCATTCACTTTATACAATAATAGATCATCAACACGGATTGGAAGCGTGTCAGCATTTCCTCAAAAATAGGCCACTGAGGTATCAAGAACATAGCAGGATGATCATTGGGATGATGGATTTTTGCTTGAAGAATAACATCTTTGCCTTCAATGGTGCCCTCTATAGGCAGGTCAATGGTACTGCCATGGGTTCTTGTTTTGCTCCCAGTTTTGCGAATTTATTCCTGGGCTACTGGGAGCAAGTAATCTTCGCAAGCACCATCCTGACAGAGGACCCCCAGAAAGTCATTATGTGGATACGCTACATAGATGACGTGTTCATCATCTGGAGGGGCTCTAAGGATGATGCGGAGAGATTCATTGCAAAACTGAACACCAACATGTATAGCATCTTACTTACAGGCAGCATTAATGCAGACAGGACCGATTACCTAGATGTATGTCTGGAGATCAAACAAGGCAAGGTTTGTACCTCTCTCTTTCGGCCACAGCAGGGAGCAGCGTCCTACATGCCCTTAGCAGCCACCCAGAGGCACTCAAATGGAGTATACCCCATTGCGAACTGCAGAGGGCTAAAAGGAATTGCAACAACACTGAGACATATACGGAAGAGAGCATTAACATTATCGAGAGGTTCCGGACCAGGGGGTATCCTAACTGGGTACTCAAAAAAGCCAGAGAGCAGGCGGAAGGGGTGGAGAGAATGCATACACTATGTGAGAACATTGGTGATACACAGAAAGATGAAAATGACAAAACACGGATGATTCTCACACAAAGTCAAGCGTATACTCACCAGACACTGGGACATCTTGAAAACTGATGGTGTATTAGGTACTAGTGTAACAGAAAGACCTAATATCACGTATAGACGTAACAGAAACATCCGTGACTTGGTGGTTAGGAATGACATCACCCATTATCCAACTACTACTGAACATGGGCTAATTGGATTTTACCCTTGAGGCCAGTGTAAGGTGTGCAGACATAATAAGTACAGAGGAGCTCTAGAATACAAAGGTATTTCCAAAAGAATTACTCAGTTCTTGACTTGTGGCACCAGTTTTTACATCTATGCCATTGAGTGCACATGCAAGCTTTGGTACATTGGCAGTACAACCTGTACAGCCAAAAAGAGGGTCCTGGAACATCTCATAACCATTACCAAACATGACCCAATATACCCTGCTGCACGCCATTTCGAGGAGAAACATTTCTTGAATGTTTCTGATCTCAGTTTTCTGATCCTTGAACACATTCCCAGACATCCCAGGGGGGCGATAGGGTACTAACTCTCAAACTGCGTGAATCCCGCTACATAATAGAGTTCTAAACTAAGAGCCCGGGTGGATTGAATATCGATGAGGAATTATTCATCCACCTCAGGGAGGGGTCACTCATAACCCAGTATCCTGCACTCCTGACATTTTGCTTTCCTTAGGGTATATGTGTTGTTTTCTCAGTGATTTTTTGCTCTTGTACATAAGTTTAATTGAAGAATATGTCTCTCTGATCTCTTCCATGATTTTGATGTGTGGCAGACATCATTAGTTTCTAAGTGTGTCCTATGTGGACATATTGAAATAATATTCCTCTGCCGTAGAATGTTTTTAACCATTTTGCTTTTCTGTTTATGTCTCCCTACAGGAGAAAAGGAAGGCGCCCTCTCACACGTACTCACCTGCACGGGCACACCTACCCTTTTCCTCCAACTTGATATCACATCTGTCACATTTTGTTATATTTAACACCAGCAGTTCACTGGTATGTGCACGATGTACCACAGTTTCTGTTATCGCTCTACCATCCCTGTGAAGTTGGCACTTGCCTGTCATTATCTTCTGTATATTTTACCAGACATTGTTGATCAGTCACGAGAACTTACTATCATTGGGCTCCAGGATGATGCATTTTCGTTTTCATCATTATTGAGCATGCCTAGTTTCCCATTTGATGTACCAAGCATGCGCATTAGCGCTCAGATGGTTCCATGCGCTTGTGACATTATTGTTTTCACTGCATGCTTTTCTGCCCAGTGTTCGACTTGTAGTACTACGCACTTATGCTAACCTAGTCACATCAGGGCCACCAGAACCCCCTGCCCCACAATGCCCAAACCCGCAAGTAACACACAGACACAAGTGTTAAGTTTGGGAAAAAATGCTGCAGGTTTATTACATACAACATATGTAATGATGATGGGTTATCTTACGGGCGATCCAAGGGCAGGCCGCTTTCTCGCCACCTGCCCGCCTGTTGAGCCAATCAGCACAGTGGCGAACCACCCAACTGCTGCACAATTATTAGAATTATACTACACACGCCCCTTGCGGGGCGTGACTAGGCAAACCCCCGGTTGCACAGGCCCACAACCGCCCGAAGGACTACTGGGGCGCCGACACGAGTTCCTGCACCTCCCATGAGGTTACAGGTTAGGCTCTGGCACCCCTATGTGCCCGCTGAAGTACAGTGTTTGCACCTCTCTTCTTCCGGATCGCCCAGTAACTCCGCCTGCAACGAAAAAGGAACACATTAAAAGCTCCCCAAGAGCCCCCCTCAAGCAGACACTCTGGGTTCGAGGAAGGGCGGGAAAAGAGTGTCCCGAAGCTGTAACGCGACGACGTCCAGAGCGGCAAAGAGGCCTCCAAACTGGAGCAAGGGAGTAATGTACCCCTTGAGGCTCCTCCCAGCAGCCCCGGACGTGCGTCAGCGACCCGCCTACCTCCTACCGGGCGATGCCTGCCCTGATGAGGAGTGGCTGGCCACAAGGTGGGTGGGGGCAGCCCTCCGCGACTAGGGGCCCGCCCTCTTGATGGCCACTGCGTGGCCTCGGGAAAGCACATACTCACATCAGGGCCACCAGAACCCCCCGCCCCACAATGCCCAAACCCGCAAGTAACACACAGACACAAGTGTTAAGTTTGGGAAAAAATGCTGCAGGTTTATTACATACAACATATGTAATGATGGTGGGTTATCTTACGGGCGATCCAAGGGCAGGCCGCATTCTCGCCACCTGCCCGCCTGTTGAGCCAATCAGCACAGTGGCGAACCACCCAACTGCTGCACAATTATTATAATTATACTACACATGCCCCTTGCGGGGCGTGACTAGGCAAACCACTGGTTGCACAGGCCCACAACCGCCCGAAGGACTACTGGGGCGCCGACACGAGTTCCTGCACCTCCCATGAGGTTACAGGTTAGGCTCTGGCACCCCTATGTGCCCTCTGAAGTACAGTGTTTGCACCTCTCTTCTTCTGGATCGCCCAGTAACTCCGCCACAGCCCGTGTGGTGGTACCCACTGCCGCACGGGCCCCCCACCACTGCTACTCTTCTTTACCTGCAACCTTTGTTCATGAGTGCCTCTTTCAAATCAAGGAGGAACAGGTCTAAGCCCACAGGCGTGAGATGAACCCCATCCGCCTCAAAATAACCTTTGACTTTATCCTGAATCATTTCATGCTTGATGAAGCCCAGGCCGCTACGTTGGGTGAACCTTTTAATGGCACTATTAAGTCTTCTCCTGGACCTCTTGATTGCCTCATTAGATTTAGCACCCCGCCAAATTCTCCTAGGCACTATTTCGGACCACCAAATCTCACACTTGCGCATGAGCCTGCAGATGACCCCCAGATCCATTTTCATTTTTTGCAGCAAGGTAGATCTCCCCAGATTAGTCAGGTCATTGCCACCCAGATGAATGACCAAGTGCTGCGGAGGAGGCCCCGCCGTAGCGAGGACTTCACGCAACCTGTGCAACAAGCTTTTCCAGCGCATGCCAGGAAAACCCAGCCAAACACAGTCTATGTTCTTGAAGCCCCGAGTCCAGTTCCTGATTGCTGCCCACCTGCCCAACCTGTCGACCGTGGAATGCCCCAAGACCCACACTCTTGACCCTGTCAAAGAAAAGACGCAATATATTCACGAATGTTTATTGAATCAGAGTGCACACAAATAGCAATGAGGCATAAATGCCTAAAATTAAAACACAGCAAACAAATATACAAAGAACATGGACATGCCGGGATATCTTGTTCAAGGGCGAATGTATCGTTTATAACAGGGAGACTCCCAACGCCCTACCAATTAAACTTTGTCTGGCTGCAAACCAGCTTTGAAAGCAGACGTGGCCGCCCCTATGCGGAAGGAATGGCTGGAGAACCTTTTCCCCTGCTTCAACAAACCAGCACGATCCAGACATGCTAGCACTATTTTATCCATCTGGTATTTGGTCAGGGGGCTGTGATCAGAGTGGATAAAAAATCCCGCAGGACGAAGCGCCAGGTAAGATTGTAAGGCAGACACCGGGCAGAAACGGGGATCCCCGAGGGGGGCCAACCGGATGACTGACCCTTTGCCAGCCTGGTCAGTCTTGGACCGTCTGAGCGTGATAGACAGACCCTCCTTAAAACAAATGTCAGCCACCCCAAGGGCGTCCCCAGAATGATCTGCCTTGGAGCGTGCGACTAACTCAGTGCTCCGGAATGCCCCAAAAAATGCCAGAATGAAGGCCGCTGAGAAAAGGGAAGCCTCGTAGTGCGAGTGTACTACCGACTGCAAGGCAGCCAACATGGCCTGCAAAGTGGGGAACTCGATGGGGGACCTGTCATCAGGAGTCTTAGGTTCTTCCCGAGCCCAACCTTTCAAAGCTGCCTTGATTACAAAAGACTTGACTGGATCACCCACCCCGTTCAACCTAGCCTCGTGACTGATGGCCTCCAGGTGGCCGCAGACCCAGGAGTGGGATTTGTTCTGTTTCTTGGCCCAAACTACAAAGGCCTGTACTCTGTCCTCCAGTGGAAGGGCCCCCAAACATAAGTCGGCCATGGCTTTGTGGAATGTGGCCCGGTGACTAGCATAGCGCTTCCTCGTACCTGGGGCTAAGGACTTTACCCCTAACTCTCTCAGCTCCTGCTCCACTCCAAAATGCGCCAAAGACCTGGTGCAAAGGGGGTCATCTCCTCTCTCGCCTGTGGGCAGGCCGCCCGGAAGCGGTCCCACTGAAAACGAGAAAGAGCGTCAGCTGCTACATTTGTGACCCCCACAATGTGCCTAGCCCTAAATTCCACATTGCAGCGCAGGCTCCTGCTGGCCAGTTTTCGTAGTAAGCACAGGACTAAAGGGTAACTAGCTGTTTGACCATTGATGGCCTGCACCACCGCCATATTGTCCGACCAAAACAGGCCCTTCCTGTTGGACAATGGGACCGGCCATAGATGTAACGACACCACAATAGGGAAGAGTTCCAGGCAGTGGCGTAACGAAACTTGAGGGGGCCCCCCTGCAGGGTACGTGGAGGGGCCCCCTCCGTAATTAATCTGTGCCTCTCCGGCCAAAGTGTGGAGCTAAGGTGGCCTATGGAGGTGTCGGTGGTCTCTGGCGGAGAACCGCCTCCTCATAAACCTGTTGGGAGCTGTGGACTGTCCACCTAGCTTTAAAAGCCTTCCTACCATCCATCATTCGGATGCTGGTTCAGGTGTTCACGAACAACACCACCAGCATGAGAGTTTAGAAGTATAATGTTTATCTCCACTACTAAAAAGTAGTTGAAAATATGGAAAAATACAAAGATGTCAAAAAATGTTAAATAACGAGATTAAAACTTTAATGAAGATGAAGAAAAAAAGTATATAGGTTTAGTTTTCAAGTATTGGGAAGTGGTGATCCATCTTCCCAATATATAATATATTTATATATGCAAATATTTAAGGAGAACTATGGTGCAATGGGAATTAGTAAATATGATAAATAATAACATTTTTAAATAATAAGGTAAAATGCTACATAGAATTCATAAGCCAAATAGAGAAGAAACACAGGACAAGAAAGCAAGCAGAACAACAAACAAGTTACTTACCTTTGCTAACGCCTGTTCTGGTAGAGACTCAAACGAACTGCAGATTTCTTACCTAAGACTTTTCCACAGGCGTCAGACGGAATCCAGAAAGACCTGATGACACATGTGTGCCTGGAGGTGACGGAAACGTCTCCTCGTCTGCGCCGGATGTGAGGTCACACAGATGGAACATAGCTTCCGATTCCAAGGGTTTGGGATAGGTTAGAGGCATTTACAGCATCCAGTAAATTCTGACAACATGCTATGAGGTATTTATTGGGTACTTAAATGTCTAATATTCTGAAATTAATCTTTGACCACAGGGGATTAATTACAAAGGTCAAATTATGCAAGCATGAGTATTTACTGCACGTTTTCACCAGGTTTTAACTGCGGAAATAAACCAGCGGAGAATTACAGGAGGTGCAGTAATTACTGATTCACTTGAAATTTCGATATAGAAAGTACATCAAAGTTAAACACCAAATTTGAAATTTTGGCTTTAGCTTGTAATGGTGCTACATACTGGATAAGCAAGACACTGCCATGTTTATCTTTCCTTAATTGGCGTACCCTGGAAGTTGCTAAATAAGGGCATATTGAGGATACCACAATATGATGGGAAGAAATGCTTGAAGTAAATGTTTTCGATGATTTAATATAAGGCGAATAGTTGGTGTTCTTTTATAACAAGACGCTCACACACAGGATCTCTGAAATATGCATCAGAAACTGGCTTCTGGTCTGTATTTCATTGCTATTTCCACATCTTGATTTTGCTACTTAACCAAAATTAGAAGCCAAACATACATCTTTTTAATTTTTTTAAAAAAGGAGCATGCAAATTCGACTTATGTAAAGTGCATAAAAACTGCCATTTGTTTGAAGTTTTCTTGGAAATAACATAGGTTTTGTATTCCAGCTTATGTGGAAACCCTGCTAACGAGGCTTGCATACCTCGAAGCATCACCCTCTACGTATGTGATACATTTCAACAATAAAGTGTTTTAGTTATTTATTAATTACATTTCTTTTCTGAATATGCAGTTTGCTCATTCCACTGCATGTCTTTTGCCTGTAACTCTCTGGTCGTACCACTCCCTGCTCGTCCCTTGCTTATATGTCGTCTCCCTGCCCACATCTCTTTCAGCCAGCTGCCGTCCTACACAGTCCGTCTGTCCCTGTCACCAGTTCTTCTCAGTCTGCACCCATCAGCAGCTGTCCCTGTCCACACCTCTGCTACCGCTGTCTGCTGCACTTCGCCCTGGCCGTTCCATTCTTAGTCTGCACTCTGTCAGCCCATTCCCTTCACAGCCTGCACGACTCCTTCGCCATACCTTTCTCAGGCTGTACCTCTCTGACCTTTACTATCTCCCTGCCCGCGCCTCTATATGCCCACTCTCTCCCAACCTGGAGCCCTTCCTGACTCTCGCTATCCTGCACCTTTCCCTGCACGGACTTCATGGTCACAGGTCACACGTCTCAAATCTCGCACATATCTCTACACCCCGTACCTCTCATCCTAGCAGAGGCGGCTAGGCCGGTCGCCGACATCCTGGAGAAGCATCCTAGGCAGCTGCCTAGTCCCTGTGGGAACTACAGTAAGGTGGAGAAAGATTGTCCCTTGTGACGTGGGATATATCCTGATTGCAGGAAAGGCAAGTGTTATTTCGATTTAGGTGATGGTAACGCTTGCCTTATCTGATTGCCCTTTTCATTATATTTTATCCTCCATCCTACTTCTGCCTCTTAGTGAAGAGCACTGACAAAGCCAATAGGACTGATGAAACAAGAACGTATGCTTGCATTCATGCAAGACTGCTTGTGTAAGGTAATTCGTAGCTAAGGCCAGTTTCCCCGGATTCACAGCCCGCATTTGTCTTAAAGAAAGACTAATAACACATTATCTAGGCCACCAACTAAGATGCTACTATCGAGAGGGCTTTAAATTGCTCATAGAAACATTTAATCTGGTCACCTTAGCAGTTTAGAGGGGTAGCAACTTTCGGCAAAACATCACTTCACCTTTGCACCAAACCTCGGACATTCCTGCTACTGGGCTCGGACTCTCTCTGACTCACCTGACCTGAGGGCTGGGTGCTCAGGCTGGGCTGGGCTTACTTCAGTTAGGCGGGAGGCGAGGCGAGCAGGACGCCCAGGCAGCAGGGCAGAGGCAGGGCAAGGTTAGCCAGGCAGGGGCGGGGTGGGCGGGGCGGGGTGGTTTGCTAATAAATTAATTTAAATTATGGCCGTCGGGGACGGAATTCGACAGTCCGGTGTAGGAGCGGCTCGCTGCGTGGCTGGGTGGGTCTTCTTCTTGGGATGCCTCACGCGCACTTTTAATAACGTGCGCACAATACGCATGTCTGGAGTAAGACACATTCAAATCACGGCATTGGTCAACAGCTCTGCCCCCACCCGGAAGAGCGCACACACGCGTCCGGGAAGCAACTGCGCGCCGCCCGCTTGCATATTTGTTATAAAGAGCCTCAGAGGCCTCGGCTAAGGGCGTACACCATTTCTCAAAAGCCTCAGGGGCCCCGGCTTGGGCCGGGCACCATTTATTAAGAGCCTCAGTGACCCCGGCTGGGGCCCTCAGCGCGCGTGTGTGTACTGTGCAGCAGTTGTTGCGCAAATTGTTCACCATTTATTCGTTATGACCTTCTGAGGCCCAGCGGAGGCCCAGGCAGGCATGCATGCCTTGCGCCCGATTTAATTTATTAAAGCTGCTGTGAGCATGCGCAACGCGCACCATATCTATTCAATTCCAGACGAAGTAAGTTAAGGGGCTGCGGGGGCCTGTGTTACGCCCCTGGTTCCAGGACAGTTATGTTGGAAGTGATCCCCCGCTTGCTCCAAGCATTGGGCCATTCCTGCGCGCACCACAACTCCCCTAGGATTGCCCCGAAGCCCTCCCGTCCAGAGGCATCGGTGAACATACTGATTTCGGGGCTCTCCACCCACGGAGACCTCCAAATGACAGTCCCATTGAAGTCTGACAGAAATTCAGCCCACATCAACAAATCTTTCTTAAGGCCTGAGGACAGTTTTACAAAATGATGACGTTTGGAGACCTTGGCAGTGGCCCTAGCTAACCGTCTAGCAAACACACAACCCACCGGGATAACTCTGACCGCAAAGTTTAGTTTGCCCAGGAGACTCTGGATGACCCCTAGCGGTGCTTTGTCCGTTCCCAGCAAGTCTTTAATGTCCCGTTTCAGTCCCAGCACCTTCTCGGCCGGGAGTCGAGACACACCCGTAAGCGTGTCCAACTCTATGCCCAGGAAAGTCAGGACCTGTGCCGGACCCTCGGTCTTGCCAGGCGCCAAAGGCACCCCCAAGTGACTAGCCAAGTCGATGAAACAATTCAGACCTTCCTGACATTCCTGCATACCTCGGAGACAGTTTCAAGCAAGGCATAATAATCATACTGTTAAATCAACACTGTACTGACATGTCAATATGTTATAAGGAGCAGTGTACAGAAATCCAAAATGCCTGGTGAGTGCGAGTGCGCATACATGTGAGACAGTTTCAAACTGGGCCCTCAATTCCCTTGGGATGCACACAATGGGCAGCTTGTTTGAGAATGGGGTTTTGAAAGGCTGGGACTCTGTTGTTGTGGGGGAAGCTGAGCCCTCACTCCTTGTCAAGTTCCAATATCATAGAATGCATCACACATTACTGCAGCAACTAGGTAACGACCTAGCTAAACCGCCGGAGGTGACTGCCCTTACCCTGACTATAAAACGCAAGCAACAATGGGAATGGTCTCTAAAATATACAAACAAGCTATGTCATATAGAGCGAACCACTACACTAAAGCCCGTTTAGCCTGGCAATCAGACTTGAATAAGGAGATAGATGATTCCATGTGGTTGTACTGCTGCCTTAGCACAAAATGAGTTTCTCTTAATGGAAGGCACTGTCTAATACATTTTAAGTTTCTGAATAGGGAATTATACCCTAGAAAGATTATGCAGATATGGGCTCTGGGAGAACTTTAGTGCCCTCATGCCCCCCAGCAATAGACCCAAGAATTTCTGGTCACTATACAATACATACAAGGCCAATAAAAGCAGTGAGGGTGGGGGTCTGCCAAGAGATGTACAGCAGTGATTGTCTAGTTCAGTTCCTTTTATCATTAGACACTACCTGGGAGAAGAGAGGTGGCCTCGGTACACTCTACGAGCGCGACTGGGGGAATTAAACTAAAGTTGTTGTGCTACTTATACTTTTGTAAAACTTAGGCCTGCTCTCCTACTTTTTGCCTGAAGGTATATTAATTTTGTATGAACTGTGTTATGATTACTGCCTGGTGTATAACCCTGTAGCGCATGGATCTTTCAGGTTTCCTTTTATGTCTTCGCCTTCTTATATCCACAGCGGCTATTGTGTATTCATGACAAATGTACTGAATTTGCTACCGGATTTATCTACTCAACTTGGCCGCTCCTTGTTTTTTCTCTAAATGTAAACTTAAAACAAAAAAAAACATTTATTAGCCGGAAAAAAAAACTAGCACCCGGTAACAACAATCTGGCTAACCTCGTAGCTAATTTTAACCACTGTTCAGTTAGCACTGCACCTCTCCCACCACACGCTTCGTTCACATTGGGTTTTATGAATACCCCTCTTACCTGAAAACATCCCTGAGCTCCTCCCTCGCAACGAGGGGATTGTAGCTCACATCACGACCAGGTACGTGATGCGAGGAGGATTCCCGATGATAAAGCATGACACCTCTGGTGTGTGAGGGAATCTCCCTTCTTCAGCATAGTTTTTTTTTTTTGCAGAGTTTTATATAGCGCGAACTTGACCCGAACTGAATCGTGTATGAGAGCGCTTTACATAGCACCAGTTATGTAGGATACACATTAATTTTTGTTAGGCACGGGGAGATTAAGTGATTTGCCCAGAATCACAGGATGTTTGGCGTCGTTGCAGAGACTCGAACCCAGATCCCCAGGTCTGAGGTCGAGCGCTGAGCGACCCCGGAACCAAGGGCTCTTTGTGTGTTACATAGTTTAGGATTGGGGAGTTTGCCCTCGCTGGTCCATCAAATCTCCTCAGGTCCCCCTCGTGTGTTTTCGCACGTTGACTACAGCCTGGCTTGCTCACCTCTATGTAGCGCAACCGTGGGGACAAGACTAGCAGCTGGTGCCCTTGGATGTTGTTTGGACTTATCTTTTATTTAACCAATCAGCCGAAACCATAATGTTAACCTATACAATATTATTATGTTATGTCTATATTCTTTGCCCTCAGTTCCTGCCAATACTGGCAGATTATATCTACACTCTTAGCTTAAACAGTGGTCGAAGTGGGCAGGATCGGCAGGGCACGGAGTGCCCCTACTTCTTCAATTTCATGGAGTCTGTTCCCCTACTTTCTTATTAGCAACAGGCCTCCCGGATGGCATTAATCGCCAAGGCCAATAGTTAAGGCTCTGCTTTTGGGGACGGGCGGAACGGGCAGAGAAGGAAAAGGACTCTGTCTTTTCCTTCGTGCCCAGAGAAGACAAGGACTGGAAGTTGACCCTCCTTTCTTCCCCCTTTACCCTCTCTTTCTGTCTCCTAATTTAGTGAAAACCAATACTTCAAGAAATAGGTATTACCTTCTCTTTCCTCCTTTCATTTATTTGCTCCCCTGTGAAATGGATCTAAAAAAGAAAAACACTTTTGCTGGAAACGTTGTCTTTTTCTTACATTTTTTAATTTCTAAGTGCAGCTTCGGAATGGACAGAAATAAAACATAAAAAATATGAAAAATACCTAACTAACTACCTAAAGCAAGACAGAGTGGTTGCAAAGTGGCCAGCTTCATTTATTCACACCTAAACACATTAGCGCCACTTTACAGTGTTTGCCAGTGAAGCGCTACTTTGGTTTTCTCGTCGTTCTTTGAACAACATTTTTTTCCCTGGGTGGGAAAGTGCACTTTTCCTGCAGGTACTGGAATACCTGCTTGATGGGTGAATTGGAAAACAAAATGCATACCGCCGCTCTGTATTCACAAATAAAGTCTTTTTAAACCATACTGCTCACGTTTTGTAAGGCTATAAGCAATGGACTTTGAAGCAGGTCCCTTCAGGGCCCTGTAGTCATGGCCTTAACTTTTCATGCAAAAGCACACATTGATTTCTGAATAATAAGTGCAAAAGTGTTAAGGTAACCAATTTGTTCCTTCATACATTTCACATGCTTTACTTAATCTTGCATTCCCTATGAGTGTTTGCTTTTTAGGTCTCGCCTAAGCCATTGCGTTAGCGATGCTTTGGCGAGATATTAAGTAGGGACTATAAAAAATGCTCCCAAAGGCTTTTCCAGGCGGATTGCCTACAGTGCATGTGTGCAGGCGCGTGCACATCGCACACTTTTTGGCAGCCTGTGAGCCTCTCTCCGCACACATGCTTGTTTGCTTGCAGCCGGCATCAGACTTCAAACACTTAAAAAGGAATCCGATCCCTCGCCGTTTCTGGCTTTGCTCGCTGAAGGCTGTCATGGCTTTGATGTTGTTTTGTTTACCATGTGCCAGAACCGGTAATAAACAGCAGCAGCTGGCAGGCACCGTAAGGGGCAGAGCGGCGCAAACAATTGAACTTCGTTAATTCACACACCATTTGCCATCCGCTGCAGTTTACCCTAACGTTATATACTTTTAGCTAGAATATGCCAACCAGTTTTACAATATCGTTTTTTTTTCATTAGAGCGCGAGGGAAACGCTTTAACCTTTGCCATAATTACACTGCACTCAATGCAACATACACTCCAAATACCACTCAGTGCCACATAGTTACACGCCACATAATTACACTGCACTCAATGCAACATACACTCCAAATACCACTCAGTGCCACATAGTTACAAGCCACATAATTACACTGCACTCAATGCAACATACTCTCCAAATACCACTCAGTGGCACATAATTACACGCCACATAATTACTCTACTGAATGCAACACACACTCCACACAATAGCGACCTCTGACCCTGCTCGCAGGCAGGTCGCTCTCCCCACGCCACCACACTGCTGCCAGCTGCTTCGTGCCTGATAATGCTTCCCTCCTTTTCCTGCCGTTCCCACTCCTCCCGCCGCTGCGTCCCTGCGGCCCTGCCCCCTGCTTCCCCATTGGCCACCTCGCTCCCGTCTCCCAGCTGCTCCTCCCTCCCTCTCCCCCTCTTATGGAGGCCGCGCCCTGGTGAAGGAATGACCTTTGACCCTGCTCGCAGGCAGGTCACTCCCCATGCCACCACACGGCTGCCAGCTGCTTCATGCCTGATACTGCTGCCCGCCTTTTCCCGCCGTTCCCACTCCACGCGTCCCTGCGGTCCTGCTCCTGCTTCCCCATTGGCCACCCCGCTCCTGCCTCCCAGCTGCTCCTCCCTTCCTATCTCCCTCTTATGGAGGCCGTGCAGCGGCCGCGCGCAGCTTGCACGCCAAAGGCAAACCCGTCTGCGCCCGTCCGCGCCTGGGCCGCGCCCAGCACCAGAACCCCTGGACCCCACAAACACTACAAAGCCAGACTCCGCTATGACGCCAGCACCCTCTACACACTCAACGCCGTCCAAAACCACACCTGCTTCCAGGCCACCCCAAAACGGATTCACAGACCATTCTCCTGCCACACCTGCAGCTTCACCTATGACAGAACCACCAAACCTCCAAGGACTGGACCGAACCACCTCCGCTCCATACTCCTCAACACCCGCTCTGCATGCAAACGCGCCGTCGAGCTCTGGGATCTGCTCGACACCACCGCCCCAGACGTGGTCTTCCTGACCGAGACCTGGTGGAACGATTCCTCGGCGCCTGACATCACCATAGGCATCCCGAACGGCTACAAGATCACCCGCAGGGATCGTGCCAACAGAATCGGAGGAGGAATAGCCATCGTCCACAAGTCTACCCTCAAGGTCGCCACCCACGCAGACGACACCCTCAACACCGCCGATCACCTGGACTTCCGGATCCACACCAACCCCAACACCACCCTCAGAGGAACACTCATCTACAGACCCCCCCGGACCCCGGGCTCAGTTCAGCGACTCCATCGCCGACCTCGCCAGCACCCACGCACTTCCCTCCACGGACTACATCCTCCTCGGGGACTTGAACTTCCACCTCGAGAATAACGACGACGCCAACACCGCCACCCTGATCGACAACCTTGCCAACCTCGGCCTCAGACAACTCTTCACCACACCCACTCACACCACCGGCCACACGCTGGAGCCCGTCTTCTCCACAGGCACCCACGTCGCTTTCAACCACACCACCGAACTCCACTGGACCGACCACCGCTGCATCCATTTCACCTTCAAGAAACCAACCACGCATCACCACACCCAACAGTTAACTCGCTGGCTGTTGCTGGAGCAAAGTCACCGAAGACCAGCTGATCACCACCCTCGCCCAGAACCCACCTACTGACCCCACCTACCCAGACACGGCAGCCCGCAACCTCAGACAGTGGATCGACAACTGCGCCAACACCCTTGCCCCGCTGAAGAAACCTTCAAACAACCACACCAGCACGAGAGCAACCTGGTTGACAGACGAGCTTCATACCTCCAAACCGCACCGGAAACTGGAGAAGATATGGCTCCAGGAACGCACACCGGACAACCACGCAGCCCACAAGGCCGCCACCCGCAGACATTACCACCTCATCAGATTAGTCAAGAGATCCTCCTTCAAAGACCACCTGGATAACAACGCACACAACAGCAAAGAGCTCTTCAGCATCGTAAAGGAACTCTCCAACCCCAGCGCCAGCGCCAACGACATACCGCCCTCACAAGAACTGTGCGACTCACTAGCTATCTTTTTCCACCGCAAGATTGCTGACATCCATGACAGCTTCAACACCACGACCACCCCGACTACGCCAGACCCCACCTCCCCTGTGAACACCACCAGCGCCAACCGCCTGACCTCCTGGTCCAATATCAATAACGAGGAGACACGCAAGGTCATGAACTCCATCCACTCAGGATCTCCGTCAGACCCATGCCCACACCACGTATTCAACAAAGCAGACACAGCCATCGCACCCCAACTACGGAAGGTCATCAGCAGCTCCTTCGAAACAGGGACATTCCCGGAAAGCTGGAAGCACGCCAAAACCAATGCCCTCCTCAAGAAGCCCAAGGCGCACACCAAGGACCTCAAGAACTTTTGGCCCATCTCCCTGCTCCCGTTCCCGGCGAAGGTCATCGAGAAAATCACCAACATAATACTGGCCCGCCACCTGGAAGACAAAAACATGTTGGACCCGTCCCAGTCCGGGTTCAGACGAAACAACAGCACTGAGACAGCCCTCATCGCCGCCACAGACGACAGCAGGCGGCAACTAGACAACGACGAAACATCAGACATGCCTCCTAGAAGCCGCAATCCAAGAGAAGGCCCTTGACTGGACCACGTCCTTCCTCTCCGGCAGAACCCAAAGCATCCGCCTCCTGCCCTTCCGATCCGAAGCCACCAACATCATCTGCGGCGTCCCCCAAGGCTCATCCCTCAGCCCGATGCTTTTCAACGTCTACATGGCCCCCCTCGCACAAGTGGCCCGCCAACACGACTTCAACGTCATCTCCTACGCCGATGACACCCAGCTCATCCTCTCCCTCACCAAGGACCTGCACACCGCCAAAACCAACCTCCACGAGGGAATTAAGGCCGTTGCCGACTGGATGAGGAACAGCCGTCTGAAGCTATACTCAGACAAGACGGAGGTACTCATCTTGTCTGACTCACCCCCTCAGCCTGGGATGACTCCTGGTGGCCGACCACACTGGGAACAGCCCCAGCACTCACAGACCATGCACACAACCTAGGATTCATACTCGACTCCTCCCTCTCCATGTCTAAACAGGTCAACGCCGTCTCCTCCTCCTGCTACAACATCCTCCGCATGCTCTGCAGGATCTACAAGTGGATCCCAACCGAAACAAGAAGAACACTGACACAGGCCCTCGTCAGCAGCAGACTGGACTACGGCAATGCACTCTACGCAGGAATCCCAGCCAAACACCTACGACGACTACAACGCATCCAAAACGCCTCCGCCCAACTGATCTTCAACGTCCCCTGCTGCAGGCACATCACCCACCCCCGGAAAGCCCTACACTGGCTCCCCGTCTAGAAGAGGATCACCTTCAAGCTCCTCACTCACGCACACAAAGCACTCCACAACGCCGGACCAGCCTACCTGAATAGCTGACTCAGCTTCTACACCTCCACCCGCCAGGTCCGCTCTGCCAGCCTCGCCCTCGCCGCTGTCCCCGGCATCCAACGTACAACCTCCGGCGGAAGATCCTTCTCCTACCTCGCCGCCAAGAACTGGAACACCCTCCATACCCACCTACGGCAGACCCAAGACCTACTCACCTTCAGAAGACTCCTCAACAGGGGCGTAACACAGGCCCCCGCAGCCCCCGCGTTGCGGGGGGCGTCGGGCCCCCTCACTTCATAAAGAAGAAGATTTAAAACACGCCCGGCCTCGACTCATAATAAATTAATTGGTGCACTGCACACTGGCTCTGCACATGACCTGGGGCGTAACACAGGCCCCCCGCAGCCACCGCTGTGCGGGGGGGTGCGCTCTAGCCTGAAGCGGGAGCCCCTGGCCTCCAGGGGGCCCCTGAGCGAGCCAGCAAACAAGCCTCTCCAAGTCTGCTTGGTGCGCATGCGCACCCCCGGGCCCCAGCCGGGCCTCTTCATAATTAAATAGGGGGCGGTGGCGGGCAGTTGTCTCTGCAGGCACGTCTACACATTCTTCAGGGTGGGCCGGGCATTCTGGTGGGGGCCTTGTGACCAATGCCTGCGCATTGAGCAGCTCAATTAAAAGTGCGTGTGCAGCGTGCCTTGTGAGGCATCCCAGGACCCGGCCAGTCAGAGACTCCGTACTGAGAGAAGGACTATCACTGTGCGGTCGGCGGGCATAATTTAGCCTTGCCCAGGTGCCTACTCCGAAGAAGTTTGTCGACTTTCAGACTGATGTTACAAGTAAGTTGGTTTTCGAAAGTCTATTAATGGACTGCGTTTGGAAACAAGTAGCTGAGCAACAAAGACAGTCTGAAATGTCAGGTAATCCTTCTGGGCTTTCTGTGCCTATATATTGCCCAGTATATCAGGTTACACACCTCCTCTTGCCCTCCTTGTACATTACATCGAATACCGGGAAAGGGTGGGAAGTTTTCTACAAAAACGTTTGCATTAAAATAAAATCAAGCAAACTTGGCAAATTATAGCCGTTTAAAAAAAAAAAAAGATTTGTGTTTTGTTTTCGTGTTTGAACAGATAGTTTAAACATATAATTGCAGTCTCTTAGCATGTCAGGGCGTGGCCTGGGGTCTGAGGGATGAGAGTCTGAGTCCAGTGAGGGTCAGGGCGGGGCTAGGCCTGGGGTCTGAGGGATGAGAGGTCTGAGTCCAGTGAAGGTCAGGGTGGGGCCTATGGTCTGAGGGATGAGAGGTCTGAGTCCAGTGAGGGTCAGTGCGGGGCTTGGGGTCTGAGGGATGAGGGTCTGAGTTCAGTGAGGGTCAGGGCGGGGCTAGGCCTGGGGTCTGACGGATGAGAGGTCTAAGTCCAGTGAGGGCTAGGCGTGGGGTCTGAGGGATGAGAGGTCTGAGTCCAGTGAGGGTCAGGGTGGGGCCTGGGGTCTGAGGGATGAGAGGTCTGAGTCCAGTGAGGGTCAGGGCGGGGCCTGGGGTCTGAGGGATGAGAGGTCTGAGTCCAGTGAGGGTCAGGGCGGGGCCTGGGGTCTGAGGGATGAGAGGTCTGAGTCCAGTGAGGGTCAGTGCGGGGCTTGGGGTCTGAGGGATGAGGGTCTGAGTTCAGTGAGGGTCAGGGCGGGGCTAGGCCTGGGGTCTGAGGGATGAGAGGTCTAAGTCCAGTGAGCGTCAGGGTGGGGCTAGGCCTGGGGTCTAAGGGATGAGAGGTCTGAGTCCAGTGAGGGTCAGGGCGGGGCTTGGGGTCTGAGGGATGAGAGGTCTGAGTCCAGTGAGGGTCAGGGCGGGGCCTGGGGTCTAAGGGATGAGAGGTCTGAGTCCAGTGAGGGTCAGGGCAGGGCCTGGGGTCTGAGGGATGAGAGGTCTGAGTCCAGTGAGGGTCAGGGCGGGGTGTGGGGTCTGGATGAGGGGTCTAAGTCCAGTGAGGGTCAGGGCGGGTCGTGGGGTCTGGCTGAAGGATAAGGGGTCTGAGTCCAGTGAGGGTCAGGGCGGGGCCAGGCCTGGGGTCTGAGGGATGACGGTCCGAGTCAAGTGAGGGTCAGGGCGGGGGTCGGGTCTGGCTGAGAGATGAGGGTCTGAGTCCAGTGAGGATCAGGGCGGGGCTATGCCCTGGGGTCTGGCTGAGGGATCTGAGTCCAGTGAGGGTGAGGGCGGGGCTGGGCCTGGGGTCTGGCTGACGGATGAGGGTCTGAGTCCACTGAGGGTCAGGGCGGGGCTTTGGGTCCGGAGTGTGGGGGGCCCCTCCATGTACATTGCAGGGGGCCCCCCTCAAGTATCGTTACGCCACTGCTCCTCAAGACCTGGCTCTTCGAACAGTAGCAGCACCCCATCCTCTCAGCACCTTGAGACCCTCCAGGGTAAGTAGTGCGCTTTACAAGTACTCTGATTGATTGATTGATTGATTGAATACCACTCAGTGCCACATAATTATGTGCTACATAATTACACTGCACTCAATGCAACATACACTCCAAACAAGTCCACTCAGTGCCACATAATTACACGCTACACAATTACACTCTACTGAATACAACATACACTCCACACAATACCACTCAGTGCCACATAATTATATGCTACATAATTACACTGCGCTCAACGCAACATACACTCCAAATACCACTCAGTGCCACATAATTACATGCCACATAATTACACTGCACTCAATGCAACATACACTACAAATACCACTCAGTGCCACATAATTATATGCTACATATTTACACTGCACTCAATGCAACATACACTCCAAATACCACTCAGTGCCACATAAATACACGCCACATAATTACACTGCACTCAATGCAACATACACTCCAAATACCACTCAGTGCCACATAATTACACGCCACATAATTAATTTCTACTGAATGCAACACCCACTCCACACAATACCACTCAGTGCCACATAATTATATGCGTAGAAACAATGTGGACAAGCCCACTATGTGTGTGAATATACTCTGATATTCTTGGTCACTTGTAATGGTGGCCTTGTGTCTGGACCCATTTTAACAACACCCATTGGGTCCAGACACAAGGCCATCATTACAAGTGACCAAGAGTATATTCACAAACATAGTGGGCTTGTCCACATTGTTTCTACATATTACCTTGGGGGACAGGACGCGCCCCTAAAAACCCTTGCTCTCCAATTTGATTTTCCTATTGCTTTCAGCAGCGCGCAGCTGCGAGAGCTTTTTTGAGCTACCTTTTAAATCCACAAAGTGCACCCATTCCATTCTTCAACATGGTTGAACATCCAGGTCTGGGCTTCACTCTAGGCGATGTCAACAGCATCCTAACAAATCCCCCACTCATGGCAGATTTCAATATGGGCACCACCATTGCCCAAACAGCAGATTGGGAGAGCCTGAATAAAAAGAAACGCAATCGCATACGCACCATCCTCCACGTCGTGATCCTTACAGAATATCTCAGGAACAACACAGCGCCAAGAGGCCTGATAGTAACCAACGCGCCATGCATCTTCCTAGACGACCCCACTTTCAGGAGAGACTGGACGCAAATAGCATGGAGATGCACCAGAGATTGGATTATCCTTATAATTCAAACAGCCAAACGGCTCTCGGATGCCATCCTGATAGAAATCCAGACCACAGAAGCACACTTCAAAGCTACCCTCACCTCCTTCAAGAAACGGTTGGATGAGACTAACAAAGAAATTAACGAATACAAAGAGAGCTTAACACAAAGTAAGATAAAATAAATTTCAAAAAGATCTTAAAAAATTCTCCTACTCTAAGACATACCCTTATTCAGAACCTGACTACAAGACAACCAACAAGAGCGACACCTCTGGAAGCAGTACCTCCAGCACCAACAGCTACAAGAAGAGGCAATAAGGGAGAGGGAGAAATCCCAACTGGCAACCACTTTGGACCCCTATTCCAACCGGACCGCAAGGACACTATCCAGGGCAATACCCACCAATGCACCCACCGTATGGCTACGGGTGGAACATGCCATTTTGACCCCCACCTCCTCAGCCTTACCCCATCCACAACCAAAGGTTTCCTTTTTTAGGAAGAGGCCCACGGGGCAGAGGCAAGAGGCGCCGGGGCAATCAGGTACACTGGGAAGACCGGAACGATGGGGCCATAACAAGAAGCAAAGCCAAGGACCAACAACCGGGACCCAGCACGAGGTAAGCCTGATGACAAACCTATCAAAATGATACAATATCCGTTGGTGCACGCGTATTTATCTGTTTGGTTGATTAGTTTAATCAAATTTTGATTTTTGTGCAACTACTTCCAAAGTGTTTTGTCTAGGAACACTATTATTCTGAGGATTTACTAGAAAAGGTGGAGGATCCCACCTTTGGTGGTTGTGTGCACTCTTTGACTTAGACCGTTAGGTCATCCACAAATTTCTCATTCCTAAATCATTCACGAGATAATTTATCCAATATTCATCAGTTTTAGTTGTTTATTGTTCAATCATAACATAAACTCCATGATTTGATAAATTAATTGTATTTCATCACTTCCCATGAACCCAATGCATTTCGGGTCAGGGACCCTTCCTCGGGGGTCTGTACCTGGAGAAAACAAGGAATTTTTAAGCCAACCTTACAAATAAAATCAATCGATATGAACAAGGAACATAAAATATCAATATATACATTGAAAATGAATTGCTGTCTACCATATTGTAATCGCTAAACCAGATTGCATATGTTATCTCAATAACCTTAACGGAAAAACTGGAGGGACAGGCGTCTAACATGAGTCAATGCGAGTGAATACAATGAGAATAAAAAAATGCCAACTCCATGAACTATTCTTAACGTTCTGTTGAAGTCTACATCATATGTCCATTTCAATTCCGCCTAAAGTCGTCTCAAAACAAAGTGTATCGTAACTTGCAACATGATCGTAATTGTTTGTACTTACGGAAGTGAAATTCAACATGAGCATCGTAGTTCGACCAATCGTAAGCACGCTACCAGTGTACTGCGTGTGTTAGCCTTAAGCAGTACATTAATTGGATCACGAGGAAGTCACGTGATCGCGATCAGTCATAAACGTCGAGAAACGACTGAAAGTATCTGTAATTATGAATACAGTGATCCCAATATTACTGTGCAGCCGCATAGATTACCGAGGGTTGCGGAAGTATTTTAAAGCCATTAAACGACTCAAAAAATGAAAACAATGAAAAAAAACAACTATGGTGAAAGGATGTACACAATCACTAAGAATACTATATATAAATGAAATTAAAATACAACTCGCATTTTTAGCATCGAAATGCTATGTAAATCTCAATATAGCCTGAAACATGTACATCAACAATATCATTGTGTCGGCCATCTTGGTATGGGATAATGTGAGTGAATGGTGTGCAGAATCAAAAGGAACATTCTCAACTAGTAGTTACAAAAAACATGATAATTCGATCCTATAATTTAATCCTTGAGGCTGTAGACTGCTCATCTTACGAATCCAATAGTATTCTGATCTAAGTCTTTTTTTGTGAATATCTGTATCTTGCTGAGGTATAATCACTTCTAGAATGGTAAACCGAAGTTGAGAGATATTGTGTTTTTCTTCCAACCAATGCATGGCTATCGATGATTTTGGATTCTTTCGTCTGATATTGCTCTTGTGTTCTGTTATTCTTACTTTGATCTTGCGCTCTGTCTGGCCTACATAAAGTTTTCCACACGGACATTTTATGCCATAAATAACATTTTTGGTGTCACAAGTACTGGAATGTAATAACGGAATCTGTTTCCGGTCATAGGATGAGTAAATATTTCACCTGTAATTAAGTTATTACAATGCACACAGTTTTCGCATTTCTGCATTCCTTTGTAGGTCTCAGGTTTAGTCTTTTTTTCTTTTTTCTTTAACAATTCTTTAATATTTCTTGATCTGTTGTAAGCAAATGTAATCCGTTCTGAAAAAAATGGTTGGAGATCTGGTTCTTGGGTGATCAGTGACCAGTGTTTATTCATGATCCTTGTGATTTGTCTCGATTGTACTGAATGTTTTAAAACACATACCATAAATTGATACTCGAAGAATCAAAAAATAGAGTGATGACAATGAATAGAGAAGATTTACTGAAAACTAAAGAGAAAACAGAACAAAAACTCACTTCCTCGTGATCCAATTATTGTACTGCTTTAAGGCTAACACACGCAGTACACTGGTAGCGTGCTTACGATTGGTCGAACTACGATGTTCATGTCGAATTTCACTTCCGTAAGTACAAACAATTACGATCATGTTGCAAGTTACGATACACTTTGTTTTGAAACGACTTCAGGCGGAATTGAAATGTGCATATGATGTAGACTTGAACAGAACGTTAAGCATAGTTCAGGGAGTTGGCATTTATTTTATTTTAATTGTATTCACTCGCATTGACTCATGTTAGACGTCTGTCCCTCCAGTTTTTCCGTTAAGGTTATTGAAATAACATATGCAATCTGGTTTAGCGATTACAATATGGCAGACAGCAATTCATTTTCAATGTATATATTGATATTTTATGTTCCTTGTTCATATTGATTGAATTTATTTGTAAGGTTGGCTCAATAATTCCTTGTTTTCTCCAGGTACAGACCCCTGAGGAAGGGTCCCTGACCCGAAATGCATTGGGTTCATGGGAAGTGATGAAATACAATTAATTTACCAAATCAAGGAGTTTATGTTATGTTTGAACAATAAACAACAAAAACTGATGAATATTGGATACATTTTCTCGTGAATGATTTAAGAATGAGAAATTTGTGGATGACCTAACGGTCTAAGTCAAAGAGTGCACACAACCACCAAAGGTGGGATCCTCCACCTTTTCTTGTTAAATCACCGACAAACCTATCAACCCACACCCTCACCCCTGATGAACAAGTAGTCCTAGAAAAGGGACTCGGCTTCATACCCACAGCGAGACTGGATAAATTACAGCTACACTGTGAACTAGTTACATTTTTCAGGAAATTAAAACTGAAGGCATTTTTTGAAACTTTCCCCTTTGGCACATCCAGCGAAGCAGATGGAGACACTAAGTTCAGAACAAAATCCACATTCATGCCACCACCTACCGCCATCCCCCCTGAAAAGGCAGTGTTCAAAGACATTGAGGAACTCAATGAGGGACACACTTTCCAAAACATCACCAGTGGAGAACGCACAGCCTTATTGTCCCTAAGAGCAAATGAGTCAATCATTATAAAACCTGCCGATAAGGGAGGAGGGACAGTGATCATGAATCAAGAAGATTACCACAGGGAATGCACCAGACTCTTGAGTGACACCAAGAACTACAAAAAACTGGACCAAGATCTGAGCAACAACCTCAGAGCCTGCATCAACAGCTTGGTTAGGAAGCAGAGACGACAGGTCTCATCACTACCAGTGAAGCAAAAGTTCTCACCACGACCGAAGGCAAAATTCTATACTTCTACATTGTACCTAAAATTCATAAAAATAAGATCCCGCCGCCGGGCCGACCAATCGTATCCGGCATTGGATCTCTTCTAGAACCGCTATCACGCTACTGTGATTTCTTTCTCCAACCCATGGTGAAATCAACCAACACATACCTACAGGACACCAAAGACCTACTCAGGCTCCTGGATGGACAAAACAACAACCCAGCAACATCACTTCTATCAGTCTAGACGTGGAAAGTTTGTACACCAGCCTGCCACAGGATGACTCACTCAAAGTTCTGAAGACTGCACTAGCCAACACTTATTGGCCATACCGAACATCCACCAAATTTATCTGGGACTGTGCCAAACTTGCACTCAAAGAAAACTTCTTTGAGTTCGAAGGTAAACTATACCTACAAAAATACGGTACCTCTATGGGGAGCGTTTTCGCTCCCAGCATAGCAGGCCTGTACGTCCATCATTTTGAAACTGAGCATTTATTCTCAAACAATGAGCCTAAATTCCCCGTAATCAAATTCTATAAATGCTACATAGACGATATTCTATTGATCTGGGAAGGCAATGCTGAGTCGCTGACCAACTTCTGCCAAAGGCTCAACAACTGTGACCTCAATTTAAAATTCACCTACAGCTTTGATCCACATAAAACCACTTTTTTGGATCTTGACATAGAGGCAGAGGGAGGCCTCCTAAAAAGCAAGACTCACTCCAAACCCACTGCTCGCAACTCCCTGCTACATTTCTCCAGCTTCCACCCCAGACCGTTGAGAGAAAACCTGCCATACGGCGAATACTTAAGACTCAGTCGAAACTGTAGCGAAACCTCAGACTACAAAGAACAGGCCTAAGACCTGAGTGCCAAGCTCAGTAACAGAGGATATCCCAAACGGATCACAGAGAAAGCACAAAAACGTGCCAAGAACCAGAACCGTGAGAGATTAATTGAAATATGCCCACGTGAACAGAAACCTGTGCCCCTGACCTGCGTCACCACCTACAACACGGTCTCCACCCAAGTATCCAAAATAATCAGGAAACATTGGAAGATCATAGGGACAGGAAACTTACACTGGGACCCACTCCTCATCTCTCATAAAAAAGCAAAATCAATAAAGGATGCAATTGTCTCCACCAGACCTAAGCCCATGCAAAACACACAAAAAACCATTATGAACGCTTGGGGCCTACCCAAAATCGTGGGCCATTTTGCATGTGGTGACTGCAGTGTGTGTCACCTAACCAGTACCTCAAAAACCTTGGCTTTGGAACCTGGGAAACTGTGGGAATTACGTGCCCACACCAATTGCAATTCGACACACGTAATCTACCGTATCACATGTCCATGTAACCTCACGTACATCGGCATGACCAGCAGAAAAATAAAGACACGAATATGCGAACACCGCAGCACCATTCAGTGCAAAAAGAACACCACTAAAATGACCAATCACTTCCTTGAATTGGGCCATACCACCTATGACATGAAGTGGGTGGTGATTGAAAGCATAAACCCCAATACGCCTAACATTCAAGAAAAATTCCTGAACAAAGAACAGAGGTGGATTTACTGCTTGTCCAGCCATAAGACAGGCCTGAATGATAACATACCGTAGAACTATTTGAGCAACCACTAGCGGCCCGCCCTTCCTTTGACACACACTTTATTAGTGAGATATAAGTGAAGTGAATACCGTTCTCAGAATCTGAATCAGAAACAGTCTCCATCATTCCCTACAGCATGACATCCACTCTGCCTGATACCAACCACTCCCTCCAGCATTCTAACTTGCACAGGTGTAACGTTGTCCCCAGCTCATGCACCATCATAGGAGTGCCCACTGCTACCATGATCAGAAAATCCGGGCCATATTGCCTTTGACAACTCAATTCATGGGCTACCTACACCCGACTTAGACATTGCCACTTCATTGAGCTCAACACGGCATTATGTATAGCTCACGGTGTCTGAATATTTTTGGATGACAGACACTTATAATATTTATACACGGGTAATCCATACACTCCTATGGCATTACTACCTTGACTGAGTCCATTACGGCATTAGGCACAGCTTACTGTGTCAGGTTACGAGCACCACCTTAAGATGGCCGCCAAACTTACCACAACTGTACACAACACGCATGCGCGCCCATGTGCGTAACCACAGAATGACGAGTCACTTCCTGGGTCTACACGCAACATTGCATGCCTGCCCGATACCCGCAGTCGTGTATTTAACCCGGCGCCACCGGCACAGAAACACCAGCCGGGACGCCGAGGGACCCGCAACAGGTATCCCCGCAAAGGACACAAACCCACCAAGTAAGGTCTTGCTTCCCCCATATTGCTGTGTATTGGCCTGACGGCCCTCCCGATGACAGCTAACAGCACAGTTTTCCTTTTAACTCTTGCAGATTGGAAACAGATGTGCCTCTCCCCTGCGCCTTGTAAATACTGGATCAGAATGTTGTAGCGATGTAAATATTCGTGCACTTCTTTAGACCACATAATTTTTAAATGTCTGTCTGCCTCACAATAGTCGTAATGTTTGTTTGGTAGCTACCCCGGGGTCAGCCTTTGTTTAAGATCACAACCTCGCAATTGGTGCGCATTGGAAGCGCTAGCCCCCCCACCGCACCCACAGCATACCCTTGTGCTACACCATTGATCTATCCACGAGCTCTCACCGCAGCTCCTTGATAAGCAAGCGCCACTCCCAGCACTTGCTATGGCATGCCACACAGTATTGCACGCATGCCGCTCTCCTTTTTGAGCATATGTCACTTTAAATTGGCCTACAGGAACTATCATGAATGACACCAACTTAATTCCTAAGATTGCATTTTATGTTGCTAATTAATATCATCAACGTATGTTGCCCACATCATGTGTGTTGTGTATTCTCCTTTTCTTTTCCAACAGGAGTTTTTACGCTACTGGCAGGTGTCTGTGAGTACATGGACACTGACCTTTTATCTTTCACCTTTTTCCACACACCTTAGCGAGTGTGTAGGATAATATCACCCGTGGCACCACATTTTGCCACTCACTTCACCTTTTTCTCTTGGTCCTGAAGAAAGTCCTGCATATTTTTCCAGAAGGCACTGAAACATGTAGACCGCAACACCTAAGCCAACTCATAGATACATTTCTCTATTTGTAGTTGCACCACACATCATTTTAAACAATACCCTGGGCCGCCAAGAATAAATCATTAGGTAATGAATCCCAGAGGTATTTTTTAGCTCACCTTCACCCACATCACACTGTTGCACGACACCCGCTCCGCTGTAGTCAGGCGTCGAAGCACAACCAGGCGGCACTCGGCTACCTGATTGGGACCTCGATGATGAAGCATGACACCAACCAGGTTGGTGTGTGAGGGGTCTTTTAACAACACCCATTGGGTCCAGATACAAGGCCACCATTACAAGTGACCAAGAATATCAGAGTATATTCACACACATAGTGGGCTTGTCCACATTGTTTCTACATATTACCTTTGGGGACAAGACGTGCCCCTATAAACCCTTGCTCTCCCATTGGATTTTCCTAACTTAATTATATGCTACATAATTACACCGCACTCAATCCAACATATACTCCAAACAATACCTCTCAGTGCCACATAATTACACGCCACACAATTACACTCTACTGAATACAACATACGCGCCACACAATACCACTCAGTGCCACATAATTATATGCTACATAATTCCACTGCGCTCAATGCAACATACACTCCAAATACCACTCAGTGCCACATAATTACACACCACATAATTATACTCTACTGAATGAAACACACCCTCCACACAATACCACTCAGTGCCACATAATTATATGCTACATAATTACAATGCAACATACACTCCAAACAATACCACTCAGTGCCACATAATTACACGCCACACAAATACACTCTGCTGAATACAACATACACTCCTCATAATACCACGCAGTGCCACATAATTATAAGCTACATAATTCCACTGCACTCAATGCAACATACACTCCAAATACCGCTCAGTGCCACATAATTACACACCACATAATTAGAATCTACTGAATGCAACACACACTCGCTCAAAGTGATAGTGATCCCTAGAGTGATGGGGAACACACAGTGTTGTTTAAATGCCCCTCACACACCAACAGGCCCCTTGGTGTCATGCTTCATCATCGGGGCCTTCGCACCCCTCTACGGGATGCGGCGTGCTGCGACTCGCGGATACGCAGGAGCACTTAGAAGTGAACTATGTGTGGGGGTGTGTGTTGTTACAAAGTGTGAGTGAGGTGAGGTGAAAAAAGGTGAATAGTTAAAAAATACCTGGCACGTGGGAGAAAAAAATACTTTATTTAAATCCCCGGCTGGTATTATTAAAACAAAAGTGCAGGGCGTGGTTTAGATAGATACGTGTTAGGGTATCCAGACCACTGTATTAAGATACCCTAACACGTATCTATCTATTGGATACCCTAACACGTATCTATCTAAACCACGCCCTGCACTTTTGTTTTAATAATACCAGCCGGGGATTTAAATAAAGTATTTTTTTCTCCCACGTGCCAGGTATTTTTTAACTATTGACATCTTAATACAGTGGTCTGACAACCCGAACACGTATCTATCTAAACCATGCCCTGCACTTTTGTTTTAATAATACCAGCCGGGGATTAAAATAAAGTATTTTTTTCTCCCACGTGCCAGGTATTTTTTAACTATTCACCTTTTTTCACCTCACCTCACTCACACTTTGTAACAACACACACCCCCACACATAGTTCACTTCTAAGTGCTCCTGCGTATCCGCGAGTCGCAGCACGCCGCATCCCGTAGAGGGGTGCGAAGGCCCCGATGATGAAGCATGACACCAAGGGGCCTGTTGGTGTGTGAGGGGCATTTAAACAACACTGTGTGTTCCCCATCACTCTAGGGATCACTATCACTTTGAGTGGATTCCACTTTGTTTATTCATGTAACCTGGGAGACTGAATCCACTGACTCTCTCTCTCCCCCCTCCTGTTAGAATTTGCAACACACACTCCACACAATACCACTCAGTGCCACATAATTGTATGCTACATAATTACACTACACTCAATCCAACATACACTCCATAATTACAATGCAACATACACTCCAAACATGGTAATGGACGGAGCATCTAAACCAATCAAACACTCACACCCAGTCAAAAGATCTGGGTTTAATCCATCACCATTCTTTAGCCCACTCTGCCACCCCAGTTCAGACATGGCTATATGCAAATCAGTCTGACCCTGTGCCTCATGGGAACAGTCCAGCCCGAACTGCCAAGCCATGCATTCCCTGGACCGGAAACAAGCTTCTGAGGACCGGTTTCTGGCATTCCAGCCGTCTTCAGGCCGGCTTGCGTGAATCCAGTGGCAAAGTGAGCAAGGGACTCACGTCTGAGCATACCCTGCCACACTTATGGCGGCCAAAAGCGATGCAAAAGGGGGTGGTAGTGGACGGAGTAAGCATGGGCGAATTTTGCGAATCAGGCGTTCGCGAATTTTGCGAATTTGTGAACTCGCAATCCGCAAAATCCGCGAATTCTCACGAATTTGCGGATTTTTTTTGTGTGTGTTCGCAAGGATTTCAGCCAGTTCGCAAGGATTTCTGACAGTTCGCGAGGGTTTTGTAACAGTTCGCAATTGCGAACTTACATGTCGGCTCGCAACGGTCACGATTATGTTGTTTCTACGTCTGGTTCATCATCACAGGTTCCCAGCACCCTCTGTTTCACCCCTGCCACCCTCTGTTTCACCCATGCCACCCTCTGGTACATCAATGCCTTATGCCACCCTCTGGTTCATCATCACTGTAGATTATGGGGGGAAAAAGCAAGTACACCTGCCTGCTTCAACTGACATGAATTAATTTGGGGTTGATTTATTAATGTGTCACTGTTTTAAAACTCCAGTCTGGCACCTGCTTCCTTATCTGTAATTTGCTTTCTGTTGCAGTGCAATTTTTTTTTCCAGGACCTTTGTGGCCTACTTGTAGCTATTCTATGAGCCTGCTGTGAGGGTCAGAGCAGGGTCATACAATTGTTGCAACTAGCAACTGAACTCTGGAGGGGCCCTTGTCAGGAAGCACTACAGGGAACGAGATTGTTGCTGCCCGACGCACCTACATGTTCGCAATTGCGAACTTACACCGCAAAGAAAAAAAATCCGCTGCATGCGAATTTGCAGATTTTGCGGGTAATTCGCGAATCTCGCGGATTGCGAATTTACCGAAAATCCGCAAAATCCGCGAGTGTTACAGATTTTCCGCCCATACTTTTGGCCGCCATAAGTGTGGCAGGGTATGCTCAGACGTGAGTCCCTTGCTCACTTTGCCACTGGATTCAAGCAAGCCGGGCTGAAGACGGCTGGAATGCCAGAAACTGGTCCTCAGAAGCTTGTTTCCGGTCCAGGGAAGGCATGGCTTGGCAGTTCGGGCTGGACTGTTCCCATGAGGCACAGGGTCAGACTGATTTGCATATAGCCATGTCTGAACTGGGGTGGCAGAGTGGGCTAAAGAACGGTGATGGATTAAACCCAGATCTTTTGACTGGGTGTGAGTGTTTGATTGGTTCAGATGCTCCGTCCATTACCACCCCCTTTTGTACCACATCATTACAATGCAACATACACTCCAAACAATACCACTCAGTGCCACATAAGTCCACGCCACACAATTACACTCTAATGAATACAACATGCACTCCTCATAATACCGCTCAGTGCCACATAATTATATGCTACATAAGTACACTGCACTCAACGCAACATACACTCCAAATACCACTAAATGCCACGTAATTACACGCCACATAATTACAGTGCACTCAATGCAACATTCACTCCAAATACCACTCACTGCTACATAATTACACGCCACATAATTACACTGCACTCAATGCAACATACACTCCAAATACCACTCAGTGCCACATAATTACACACCACATAATTACACTGCACTCAATGCAACATACACTCCAAATACCACTCAGTGCCACATAATTACACACCACATAATTACACTGCACTCAACGCAACATACACTCCAAATGCTACTCAGTGCCACATAATTACATGCCACATAATAACACTGCACTCTATGTAACATACACTCCAAATATTACTCAGTGCCACATAGTTGCATGCCACATAATTACACTGCACTCAATGCAACATACATTCCAAATATCAATCAGTGCCACATAATTACACGCCACATAATTACACTGCACGCAATTCAACACACGTTCTACACAATGCCACTCAGTGCCACATAATTATATGCTACATAATTACACTGCAATCAATGCAACATACGCTCCACACAACACAACTCAGTGCCACATAATTACATGCTACATAATTACACTGTGCTCAATGCAACATACACTCCAAATACCACTCAGTGCCACATAGTTACACACCACATAATTACACTCTACTGAATCCAACACAGACTCCACACAATACCACTCATTGCCACATAATTATATGCCACATAATTACATGCCACATAATTACAATACACTCTATGTAACATACACTCCAAATACCACTCAGTGCCACATAGTTACACTCCACATAATTACACTGTACTCAATGCAACATACACTGCAAATACCAATCAGTGCCACATAATTACAAGCCACATAGATACACTGCACTCAATGCAACACACATTCCACAAAATGCCGCTCAGTGCCACATAGTTATATGCTACAGAATTACCAGGCACTCAATGCAACATATTTACACTGTGCTCAATGCAACATATACTCAAAATACCACTCAGTGCGACATAGCTACACACCACATCAGTATACTCTACTGAATGCAACACAGACTCCACACAATACCACTTAGTGCCACATAATTATATGCTACATAATTACAATGCAACATACACTCCAAACAATACCACTCAGTGCCACATAATTACACGCCACACAATTACACTCTACTGAATACAACATACACTCCTCATAATACCACTCAGTGCCACTTAATTATATGTTACATATTTACACTCTGCTCAATGCAACATACACTCCAAATACCACTCAGTGCCACATAATTACACGCCACATAATTACACTGCACTCAATGCAACATACACTCCAAATACCACTCAGTGCAACATAATTATATGCTACATATTTACACTGCGCTCGACCAACATACACTCCAAATACTACTCAGTGCCACATAATTACACCCCACATAATTACACTGCACTCAATGCAACATAAACTCCAACTACCACTCAGTGCCACATAATTACAGGCCACATAATTACACTGCACTCAGTGAAACATATACTCTAAATACCACTCAGTGCCACATAATTACACACACATAATTACACTGCACTCAATGCATCATACACTCCAAATACCACTCAGTGCCACATAATTACACGCCATATATTTACACTGCACTCAATACAACATACACTCCAAATACCACTCAGTGCCACATAATTACACACCACATAATTACACTGCACTCAATGCAACATACACTCCAAATACCACTCAGTGCCACATAATTACACGCCACATAATTACACTGCACTCAATGCAACATTCACTCCAAATACCACAACATACACATAATTCCACGCCACATAATTACACTGCACTCAATGCAACATACACTCCAAATACCACTCAGTGCCACATAATTACATGCCACATCATTACACAGCACTCAATGTAACATACACTCCAAATACCACTCAGTGCCACATAATTACACGCCACATAATTACACTCTACTGAATTCAACACACACTCCGCACAATACCACTCAGTGCCACATAATTACACTGCACTCAATGCAACTACACTCCAAATACCACTCAGTGCCACATAATTACACGTTACATAATTACACTGCACTCAATGCAACTACACTCCAAATACAACTCAGTGCCACATAATTGTATGCCCATAATTGCACGGCACTCAATACAACATACACTCCATATACCACTCCGTGCCACACAGTTATACGCAACATAATTACACTGCACTCAATGTAACATACACTCCAAATACCACTTAGTGCCTCATAATTATATGCTACATAATTACACTGCTCTCAATGCAACATTCACTCCAAATACCACTAAGTGCCACATAATTACACACCACATAATTACACTGCACTCAATGCAACATTCACTCCAAATACCACAACATGCCACATAATTACACGCCACATAATTACACTGCACTCAATGCAACATACACTCCAAATACCACTCAGTGCCACATAATTACCCGCCACGTAATTACACTGCACTCAATGCAACATACACTCCAAATACCACTCAGTGCCACATAATTACACACCACATAATTACACTCTACTGAATTCAACACACACTCCACACAATACACTCAGTGCCCCATAATTATACGCCACATAATTACACTGCCCTCAATGCAACATTCACTCTAAATACCACAACATGCCACATAATTACACGCCTCATAATTACACAGCACTCAATGCAACATACACTCTAAATACCACTCAGTGCCACATAACTACACACCACATAATTACACTGCACTCAATGCAACATACACTCCAAAAACCACTGAGTGCCACACAATTACACACCACATAATTACACTGCACTTAATGCAACATACACTCCAAATCCCACTCAGTGCCACATAATTACACAGCTTTCAATGCAACATACACTCCAAACACCACTCAGTGCCACATAGTTATATGCAACATAATTACACTGCCCTCAATGCAACATACACTCCAAATACTACTCAGTGCCACATAATTACTCACAACATGATTACACTCTACTGAATGCAACACACACTCCACACAATACCACTCACTGCCACTTAATTATATGCTACATAATTACCCTGCGCTCAACGCAACATACCCTCCAAACAATACCAATCAGTGCCACATAATTGCACGCCACACAAATACACGCTACTGAATACAACATACACTCCACACAGTACCACTCAGTGCCACATAATTACACGCCACATAATTACACTGCACTCAATGCAACATACACTCCAAATACCACTCAGTGCCACATTACATGCCACATAATTACACTGCATTCAATGTAACACATACTCCAAATACCACTCAGTGCCACATTACACGCCACATAATTACACTGCATTCAATGTAACATACACTCCAAATACCACTCAGTGCCACATAATTACACGTCACATAATTACACTGCACTCAATGCAACATACACTCCAAATACCACTCAGTGTCACATAATTACACGCCCCATAATTACAATGCACTCAATGCAACATACACTCCAAATACCACTCAGTGCCACATAAACACACGCTACATAATTACACTGCACTCAATGCAACATATACTCCAAATTCCACTCAGTACCACATAATTACACGCCACATAATTACACTGCACTCAAGGCAACATACACTCCAAATACCACTCAGTGCAACATAATTATATGCTACATATTTATACTGTGCTCAACCAACATACACTCCAAATACTACTCAGTGCCACATAATTACACACCACATAATTACACTGCACTCAATGCAATATACACTTCAAATACCACTCAGTGACACATAGTAACATGCCACATAATTACACTGCACTCAATGCAACATACACTCCAAATACCACTCGTGCCACATAATTACACGCCACATAATTACACTGTACTCAATGCATCATATACTCCAAATACCACTCAGTGCCACATAATTACATGCCACATAAATACACTCTACTGAGTGCAACACACACTCCACACAATACCATTTAGTGCCACATAATTATATGCTACATAATTACACTGCACTCAATGCAACATACACTCCAAACAATACCATTCAGTGCCACATAATTATACGCCACATAATTACACTCTGGTGAGAACAACATACACTCCAGACAATACCACTCAGTGCCACATAAATATATGCTACATAATTACACTGCGCTCAAAGCAACATACAACCCAAATACCACTCAATGCCACATAATTACACTGCACTCAATGCAACATACACTCTAATTACCACTCAGTGCCACATAATTACACGCCACATAATTACACTGCACTCAATGCAACATTCACTCCAAATACCACTCAGTGTCACATAATTACACGCTTTATAAAATAAACTAGGGAGATACCCTTTATGCTGAAAAGGGAATGGGTATATAGTCAACAGAAAACGAAGGCTTACCTTTTCTTGGTTGTAGATGATAGGTCAGACTACAATTAAGCAGTCCTACTATCCAAGCGTAAAGATAAGCCTCAGCTGGGAGTATGATCAGGTATAGGGTACACCACACAGTAAAAAATTTACACTTAGGCTCTAATCAGTCTGAGTAAGATTCTTATCTCCCGCCCAATTTTAGACACAATATATAGATACATAGGTAGTCAAGCAAGAAGTAATGATCAGATAATAGAGGTTCTGTTACTTAAAATTGAGAAATTTATTGTCACAAGAGATAATATTTGACATTCATTAACATTTTATAAAAACAAATTATCACATATATTTTATTAAAAAAACATCATGAAAGAAATTATTTAAAAGAAAAAAGCACAATAACTGTTGACGCTTCGTTTCGGTGAACAAGTTGAACACCTTCTTCAGGACAGTGCTTTCAATGGTTAAAAACAATCTATGTAAAAAAACATAAACAAAACATTGTTTGTGTTACTAAGCATTCTCATTAAAAATGAACCCCTGTATTGTTATACATTTTAATTTTAATCACTCTGATCAAATGACTACCCCCTTTATCTAAAATATCAAATGAGAATACACCATCTTAACATCTTCCTTGCTGCAGTCAGAGGGTGCTGTTATACATCGTTTTTACAATAAACAGGATCTTTTAGTCTTCTAACATTTGTTACTCCATGGTGCCTCCCATTCTTTTGATCTACTCTTAAGCATCACATTATACTCCCTTTTATCTCAATATCCTCTGCGTTGTTAGATTTTTCAAGACTTCGTGCCCAAAGGTTGCTTTTGTTTAGGATGCTTGCTTCTTATGTGATTTGTACTAAAATGTAGAGAGAAATATCTTTACATTGGGTACCCAAACTATTATCAATTGTCGAGAGGTTGCTCAGCCCCTGTTCATTTAACTTACGTAATGTTATATTCAGCAGGATTTTTACATCTTCTTTGTTACTTTATGTTCTAAAAATCCTTTGTCATTTTGCCATTTGGCCATTGACCTAAGTCTGCAGTGAAAACAAAAGGGTTTGTTTTACTAATCTTATTCACTTGCTCAATTCATGTAGGTTGGCGCTAAAAAGAAATTACTAACCTTCAGTAGGATTAACTGACATTTAATTGTTGGACAGCCTGCGCATACTGTGTTGATTTTCAATTTCTTCACAGATCTAGCTATTCTGACTGTAACAAATACACAACAGTTTATGAGTAACTATTCCTTCCTATTTGTGATTTCAAGGATATTTTAATTATCACTCTTACCTCTGGCTAGTTATTAAGAATCTTATAAACAGGCTAGGTGTGGTTTGATCTCCTGGTAGCTGTAGGGGACACAACAAAAGGATTTTTTTAATAAATATTTATTTTACTTATTGGAGGCTAAATACTTTATTTCTGACATTCTTATTTCTGTTTAATTTCTGATACCTTTAAATTGTATATAGCCGTGGGTGTCTTCTATGTGAGGTTGGTCTACCTCTTCTCCTGGTTTAATAATTTCAGGGGAGTCTGTATCTAAAAGACATAAAGATAGAAAAAGGAAACCTGTAGGTCTTTGGTAAAATACTGTTTCCTTCTTCTTTTATTTTAAAGATGAGTTAAGCTCTGTCTAGATTTACTAGCTGAGAGGGATGCACTTACTTGTAAAGTTTATAAGCCTGCTTCCATACCGTCCTGTGTCCGGGCTGCAACTGAGAAAAAGGTCAGTTTTGCTGTTATACTTAAACTAGAGTTAATTGATTAATTGCCATGTTGATTGTTTTCAGCTTTGATTAATATCTTCAGAGGCCGGCTTTTTATATGTACACATTTCGGCCATCTTGTAGCGTGTTAATAGTGCTTATCGTGGGTCTTGTTGGTACCTCTTTTTTTCACGATATGTAATTTAAATGTATTCTGCACTTTATTCCAGTGTCCTACTCCTGTTTTGTGTATTGGTGATCTAATTATGTTTATTTGGAGAAAATACAGGCGGCGGTGATCCGCACTCCATATCTTATGGCAATTCAATGATCGAATTTTAGGCGGACCTGAAACTGCCGTTTCTTTTAGCTTGTCTGCTGCAATCCTTAATTCAGTCCTAAAATGCGTATTTTACCCGTTCAGAATACAACTTTATCATCACGGGCCGCGTTAAACCTTTCTTTCAAATCGTTCGGCCATCTTGGAATGGGTTCAGATCTGATAATTACACGCCACATAATTACACTGCACTCAATGCAACATACACTCCAAATACCACTCGGTGCCACATAATTACATGCCACATAATTACACTGCACTCAATGCAACATACACTCCAAATACCACTCAGTGCCACATAATTACACACCACATAATTACACTGCACTCAATGCAACATACACTCCAAATACCTCTCAGTGCCACATAATTACACGCCACATAATTACACTGCACTCAATACAACATACACTTCAAATACCACTCAGTGCCATATAGTTTTACGCAACATAATTATAATGCACTCAATGCAGCATACACTCCAAACAATGCCACTCAGTGCCACATTATTACACACCACACAATTACACTCTACTGAATACAACATACACTCCTCACAATACCACTCAGTGCCACATAACTATATGCTACATAATTACAATGCAACATACACTCCAAACAATACCACTCAGTGCCACATAATTACACGCCACAAAATTACACTCTACTGAATGCAACATGCACTCCTCATAATACCACTCAGTGCCACATAATTATATGCTACATAATTACACCGCGCTCAACGCAACATACACTTCAAATACCACTGAGTGCCACATAATTACACTGCACTCAATGCAACATACACTCCAAATACCACTCAGTGCCACATAATTATGTGCTACATATTCACACTGCGCTCAACGCAACATACAGTCCAAATACCACTCAGTGCTACATAATTACACGCCACACAATTACTCTATCTATCTATCTATCTATCTATCTATCTATCTATCTATCTATCTATCTATCTATCTATCTATCTATCTATCTATCTATCTATCTATCGCCCTCACTTTAACTATCGCCCTTACTCTATCTATCTATCTAAAATAAAGACACGAATATGCGAACACCGCAGCACCATTCAGTGCAAAAAGAACACCACTAAAATGACCAATCACTTCCTTGAATTGGGCCATACCACCTATGACATGAAGTGGGTGGTGATTGAAAGCATAAACCCCAATACGCCTAACATTCAAGAAAAATTCCTGAACAAAGAACAGAGGTGGATTTACTGCTTGTCCAGCCATAAGACAGGCCTGAATGATAACATACCGTAGAACTATTTGAGCAACCACTAGCGGCCCGCCCTTCCTTTGACACACACTTTATTAGTGAGATATAAGTGAAGTGAATACCGTTCTCAGAATCTGAATCAGAAACAGTCTCCATCATTCCCTACAGCATGACATCCACTCTGCCTGATACCAACCACTCCCTCCAGCATTCTAACTTGCACAGGTGTAACGTTGTCCCCAGCTCATGCACCATCATAGGAGTGCCCACTGCTACCATGATCAGAAAATCCGGGCCATATTGCCTTTGACAACTCAATTCATGGGCTACCTACACCCGACTTAGACATTGCCACTTCATTGAGCTCAACACGGCATTATGTATAGCTCACGGTGTCTGAATATTTTTGGATGACAGACACTTATAATATTTATACACGGGTAATCCATACACTCCTATGGCATTACTACCTTGACTGAGTCCATTACGGCATTAGGCACAGCTTACTGTGTCAGGTTACGAGCACCACCTTAAGATGGCCGCCAAACTTACCACAACTGTACACAACACGCATGCGCGCCCATGTGCGTAACCACAGAATGACGAGTCACTTCCTGGGTCTACACGCAACATTGCATGCCTGCCCGATACCCGCAGTCGTGTATTTAACCCGGCGCCACCGGCACAGAAACACCAGCCGGGACGCCGAGGGACCCGCAACAGGTATCCCCGCAAAGGACACAAACCCACCAAGTAAGGTCTTGCTTCCCCCATATTGCTGTGTATTGGCCTGACGGCCCTCCCGATGACAGCTAACAGCACAGTTTTCCTTTTAACTCTTGCAGATTGGAAACAGATGTGCCTCTCCCCTGCGCCTTGTAAATACTGGATCAGAATGTTGTAGCGATGTAAATATTCGTGCACTTCTTTAGACCACATAATTTTTAAATGTCTGTCTGCCTCACAATAGTCGTAATGTTTGTTTGGTAGCTACCCCGGGGTCAGCCTTTGTTTAAGATCACAACCTCGCAATTGGTGCGCATTGGAAGCGCTAGGCCCCCCACCGCACCCACAGCATACCCTTGTGCTACACCATTGATCTATCCACGAGCTCTCACCGCAGCTCCTTGATAAGCAAGCGCCACTCCCAGCACTTGCTATGGCATGCCACACAGTATTGCACGCATGCCGCTCTCCTTTTTGAGCATATGTCACTTTAAATTGGCCTACAGGAACTATCATGAATGACACCAACTTAATTCCTAAGATTGCATTTTATGTTGCTAATTAATATCATCAACGTATGTTGCCCACATCATGTGTGTTGTGTATTCTCCTTTTCTTTTCCAACAGTAGTTTTTACGCTACTGGCAGGTGTCTGTGAGTACATGGACACTGACCTTTTATCTTTCACCTTTTTCCACACACCTTAGCGAGTGTGTAGGATAATATCACCCGTGGCACCACATTTTGCCACTCACTTCACCTTTTTCTCTTGGTCCTGAAGAAAGTCCTGCATATTTTTCCAGAAGGCACTGAAACATGTAGACCGCAACACCTAAGCCAACTCATAGATACATTTCTCTATTTGTAGTTGCACCACACATCATTTTAAACAATACCCTGGGCCGCCAAGAATAAATCATTAGGTAATGAATCCCAGAGGTATTTTTTAGCTCACCTTCACCCACATCACACTGTTGCACGACACCCGCTCCGCTGTAGTCAGGCGTCGAAGCACAACCAGGCGGCACTCGGCTACCTGATTGGGACCTCGATGATGAAGCATGACACCAACCAGGTTGGTGTGTGAGGGGTCTTTTAACAACACCCATTGGGTCCAGATACAAGGCCACCATTACAAGTGACCAAGAATATCAGAGTATATTCACACACATAGTGGGCTTGTCCACATTGTTTCTACATATTACCTTTGGGGACAAGACGTGCCCCTATAAACCCTTGCTCTCCCATTGGATTTTCCTAACTTAATTATATGCTACATAATTACACCGCACTCAATCCAACATATACTCCAAACAATACCTCTCAGTGCCACATAATTACACGCCACACAATTACACTCTACTGAATACAACATACGCGCCACACAATACCACTCAGTGCCACATAATTATATGCTACATAATTCCACTGCGCTCAATGCAACATACACTCCAAATACCACTCAGTGCCACATAATTACACACCACATAATTATACTCTACTGAATGAAACACACCCTCCACACAATACCACTCAGTGCCACATAATTATATGCTACATAATTACAATGCAACATACACTCCAAACAATACCACTCAGTGCCACATAATTACACGCCACACAAATACACTCTGCTGAATACAACATACACTCCTCATAATACCACGCAGTGCCACATAATTATAAGCTACATAATTCCACTGCACTCAATGCAACATACACTCCAAATACCGCTCAGTGCCACATAATTACACACCACATAATTAAAATCTACTGAATGCAACACACACTCGCTCAAAGTGATAGTGATCCCTAGAGTGATGGGGAACACACAGTGTTGTTTAAATGCCCCTCACACACCAACAGGCCCCTTGGTGTCATGCTTCATCATCGGGGCCTTCGCACCCCTCTACGGGATGCGGCGTGCTGCGACTCGCGGATACGCAGGAGCACTTAGAAGTGAACTATGTGTGGGGGTGTGTGTTGTTACAAAGTGTGAGTGAGGTAAGGTGAAAAAAGGTGAATAGTTAAAAAATACCTGGCACGTGGGAGAAAAAAATACTTTATTTAAATCCCCGGCTGGTATTATTAAAACAAAAGTGCAGGGCGTGGTTTAGATAGATACGTGTTAGGGTATCCAGACCACTGTATTAAGATACCCTAACACGTATCTATCTATTGGATACCCTAACACGTATCTATCTAAACCACGCCCTGCACTTTTGTTTTAATAATACCAGCCGGGGATTTAAATAAAGTATTTTTTTCTCCCACGTGCCAGGTATTTTTTAACTATTGACATCTTAATACAGTGGTCTGACAACCCGAACACGTATCTATCTAAACCATGCCCTGCACTTTTGTTTTAATAATACCAGCCGGGGATTAAAATAAAGTATTTTTTTCTCCCACGTGCCAGGTATTTTTTAACTATTCACCTTTTTTCACCTCACCTCACTCACACTTTGTAACAACACACACCCCCACACATAGTTCACTTCTAAGTGCTCCTGCGTATCCGCGAGTCGCAGCACGCCGCATCCCGTAGAGGGGTGCGAAGGCCCCGATGATGAAGCATGACACCAAGGGGCCTGTTGGTGTGTGAGGGGCATTTAAACAACACTGTGTGTTCCCCATCACTCTAGGAATCACTATCACTTTGAGTGGATTCCACTTTGTTTATTCATGTAACCTGGGAGACTGAATCCACTGACTCTCTCTCTCCCCCCTCCTGTTAGAATTTGCAACACACACTCCACACAATACCACTCAGTGCCACATAATTGTATGCTACATAATTACACTACACTCAATCCAACATACACTCCATAATTACAATGCAACATACACTCCAAACATGGTAATGGACGGAGCATCTAAACCAATCAAACACTCACACCCAGTCAAAAGATCTGGGTTTAATCCATCACCATTCTTTAGCCCACTCTGCCACCCCAGTTCAGACATGGCTATATGCAAATCAGTCTGACCCTGTGCCTCATGGGAACAGTCCAGCCCGAACTGCCAAGCCATGCATTCCCTGGACCGGAAACAAGCTTCTGAGGACCGGTTTCTGGCATTCCAGCCGTCTTCAGGCCGGCTTGCGTGAATCCAGTGGCAAAGTGAGCAAGGGACTCACGTCTGAGCATACCCTGCCACACTTATGGCGGCCAAAAGCGATGCAAAAGGGGGTGGTAGTGGACGGAGTAAGCATGGGCGAATTTTGCGAATCAGGCGTTCGCGAATTTTGCGAATTTGTGAACTCGCAATCCGCAAAATCCGCGAATTCTCACGAATTTGCGGATTTTTTTTGTGTGTTCGCAAGGATTTCAGCCAGTTCGCAAGGATTTCTGACAGTTCGCGAGGGTTTTGTAACAGTTCGCAATTGCGAACTTACATGTCGGCTCGCAACGGTCACGATTATGTTGTTTCTACATCTGGTTCATCATCACAGGTTCCCAGCACCCTCTGTTTCACCCCTGCCACCCTCTGTTTCACCCATGCCACCCTCTGGTACATCAATGCCTTATGCCACCCTCTGGTTCATCATCACTGTAGATTATGGGGGGAAAAAGCAAGCACACCTGCCTGCTTCAACTGACATGAATTAATTTGGGGTTGATTTATTAATGTGTCACTGTTTTAAAACTCCAGTCTGGCACCTGCTTCCTTATCTGTAATTTGCTTTCTGTTGCAGTGCAATTTTTTTTTCCAGGACCTTTGTGGCCTACTTGTAGCTATTCTATGAGCCTGCTGTGAGGGTCAGAGCAGGGTCATACAATTGTTGCAACTAGCAACTGAACTCTGGAGGGGCCCTTGTCAGGAAGCACTACAGGGAACGAGATTGTTGCTGCCCGACGCACCTACATGTTCGCAATTGCGAACTTACACCGCAAAGAAAAAAAATCCGCTGCATGCGAATTTGCAGATTTTGCGGGAAATTCGCGAATCTCGCGGATTGCGAATTTACCGAAAATCCGCAAAATCCGCGAGTGTTACAGATTTTCCGCCCATGCTTAGGACGGAGCATCTGAACCAATCAAACACTCACGACCAGTCAAAAGGTCTGGGTTTAATCCATCACCGTTCTTTAGCCCACTCTGCCACCCTAGTTCAGACATGGCTATTTGCAAATCAGTCTGACCCTGTGCCTCATGGGAACAGTCCAGCCCGAACTGCCAAGCCATGCCTTCCCTGGACCGGAAACAAGCTTCTGAGGACCAGTTTCTGGCATTCCAGCCGTCTTCAGCCCGGCTTGCTTGAATCCAGTGGCAAAGTGAGCAAGGGACTCACGTCTGAGCATACCCTGCCACACTTATGGCGGCCAAAAGCGATACAAAAGGGGGTGGTAATGGACGGAGCATCTGAACCAATCAAACACTCACACCCAGTCAAAAGATCTGGGTTTAATCCATCACCGTTCTTTAGCCCACTCTGCCACCCCATTTCAGACATGGCTATTATTATTATTATTATGTTTCTTATATAGCGCCTGAATCGACCCCCGAAGGGGTATCTCCGTGCTTGCCTTGGGAACCCGTCCTGGCTTTTCCCTGTGAGATAGCCCCTACAGGGCATCCCCAAGGTGAAAGCCAGGCATCCCGCCGCGGGGGGGCCGTTGTGGAGATTAAGCAAGCTTAATGCCGAGAGTTGCAGAGTGTGAACCCATGATTAGGTCAGGCACCGAAGCGAGAATTATCGAGTCCATGGACATTTGAGCTCAAGACCCTGCCGCGTCGGGAATTGAACCCTGGTCCCGGGTCTGACCTCTGCTTTAGGGTCTGCCTGCTCTAACCAGTGAACCACACTTCTCCGCTATATGCAAATCAGTCTGACCCTGTGCCTCATGGGAACAGTCCAGCCCGAACTGCCAATCCATGCCTTCCCTGGACCGGAAACAAGCTTCCGAGGACCGGTTTCTGGCATTCTAGCTGTCTTCAGCCCGGCTTGCTTGAATCCAGTGGCAAAGTGAGCAAGGGACTCACGTCTGAGCATACCCTGCCACACTTATGGCGGCCAAAAGCGGTACAAAAATATATGCTACATATTTAGACTGTACTCAATGCAACATACACTCCAAATACCACTCAGTGCAACATTACACGCCACATAGTTACACTGCATTCAATGTAACATACACTTTAAATACCACTCAGCGCCACATAATTACACGCCACATAATTACACTGCATTCAATGTAACATACACTCCAAATACCACTCAGTGTCACATAATTACACGCCACATAATTACACTTCACTCAATGCAACATACTCTCCAAATACCACTCGGTGCCACATAATTACACGCCACATAATTACACTGCACTCAATGCAATATACACTCCAAATACCACTCAGTGCCACATAATTAAACGCCACATAATGACACTGCACTCAATGCAACATATACTCCAAATACCACTCAGTGCCACATGGTTATACGCAACATAATTACACTGCACTCAATGCAATATACACTCCAAATACCACTCAGTGCCACATAATTAAACGCCACATAATGACACTGCACTCAATACAACATACACTCCAAATACTCAGTGCCACATAGTTATACGCAACATAATTACACTGCACTCAATGCAATATACACTCCAAATACCACTCAGTGTCACATAATTACACGCCACATAATTACACTTCACTCAATGCAACATACTCTCTAAATACCACTCAGTGCCACATAATTACACTCCACATAATTACACTGCACTCAATGCAATATACACTCCAAATACCACTCAGTGCCACATAATTAAACGCCACATAATGACACTGCACTCAATACAACATACACTCCAAATACTCAGTGCCACATAGTTATACGCAACATAATTACACTGCACTCAATGCAACATACACTCCAAATACCACTTAGTGCCACTTAATTACACGCCACACAATCACACTCTACTGAATACAACATACACTCCTCATAATAGCACTCAGTGCCACATAATTATACGCAACATAATTACACTCTACTCAATGCAACATACACTCCAAATACCACTCAGTGCCACATAGTTACACGCCACATATTTACACTGCACTCAATCAGTCTGACCCTGTGCCTCATGGGATCAGGTTAGCCCAGCACAGGGTCAGACTGATTTGCATTTAGCCATGTCTGAACTGGGGTGGCAGAGTGGGCTAAAGAACGGTGATGGATTAAACCCAGATCTTTTGACTGGGTGTGAGTGTTTGATTGGTTCAGATGCTCCATCCATTACCACCCTCTTTTGTACCGCTTTTGGTTGCCATAAGTGTGGCAGGGTATGCTCAGACATGAGTCCCTTGCTCACTTTGCCACTGGATTCAAGCAAGCCGGGCTGAAGACGGCTGGAATGCCAGAAACCGGTCCTCGGAAGCTTGTTTCCGGTCCAGGAAAGGCATGGCTTGGCAGTTCGGGCTGGACTGTTTCCATGAGGCACAGGGTCAGACTGATTTGCATATAGCCATGTCTGAACTGGGGTGGCAGAATGGGCTAAAGAACGGTGATGGATTACACCCAGATCTTTTGACTGGGTGTGAGTGTTTGATTGGTTCAGATGCTCCGTCCATTACCACCCCCTTTTGTACCGCTTTTGGCCGCCATAAGTGTGGCAGGGTATGCTCAGACGTGAGTCCCTTGCTCTTTTTGCCACTGGATTCAAGCAAGCCGGGCTGAAGACGGCTGGAATGCCAGAAACCAGTCCTCAGAAGCTTGTTTCCGGTCCAGGGAAGGCATGGCTTGGCAGTTCGGGCTGGACTGTTCCCATGAGGCACAGGGTCAGACTGATTTGCATATAGCCATGTCTGAACTGGGGTGGCAGAGTGGGCTAAAGAACGGTGATGGATTAAACCCAGATCTTTTGACTGGGTGTGAGTGTTTGATTGGTTCAGATGCTCCGTCCATTACCACCCCCTTTTGTACCACATAATTACAATGCAACATACACTCCAAACAATACCACTCAGTGCCACATAAGTCCACGCCACACAATTACACTCTAATGAATACAACATGCACTCCTCATAATACCGCTCAGTGCCACATAATTATATGCTACATAAGTACACTGCACTCAACGCAACATACACTCCAAATACCACTAAATGCCACGTAATTACACGCCACATAATTACAGTGCACTCAATGCAACATTCACTCCAAATACCACTCACTGCTACATAATTACACGCCACATAATTACACTGCACTCAATGCAACATACACTCCAAATACCACTCAGTGCCACATAATTACACACCACATAATTACACTGCACTCAATGCAACATACACTCCAAATACCACTCAGTGCCACATAATTACACGGCACATAATTACACTGCACTCAACGCAACATACACTCCAAATGCTACTCAGTGCCACATAATTACATGCCACATAATAACACTGCACTCTATGTAACATACACTCCAAATATTACTCAGTGCCACATAGTTGCATGCCACATAATTACACTGCACTCAATGCAACATACATTCCAAATATCAATCAGTGCCACATAATTACACGCCACATAATTACACTGCACGCAATTCAACACACGTTCTACACAATGCCACTCAGTGCCACATAATTACATGCTACATAATTACACTGTGCTCAATGCAACATACACTCCAAATACCACTCAGTGCCACATAGTTACACACCACATAATTACACTCTACTGAATCCAACACAGACTCCACACAATACCACTCATTGCCACATAATTATATGCCACATAATTACATGCCACATAATTACAATACACTCTATGTAACATACACTCCAAATACCACTCAGTGCCACATAGTTACACTCCACATAATTACACTGTACTCAATGCAACATACACTGCAAATACCAATCAGTGCCACATAATTACAAGCCACATAGATACACTGCACTCAATGCAACACACATTCCACAAAATGCCGCTCAGTGCCACATAGTTATATGCTACAGAATTACCAGGCACTCAATGCAACATACACTCCAAACAATACCACTCAGTGCCACATAATTACATGCCACACTATTACACTCTACTGACTACAACATACACTCCACACAATACCACTCAGTGCCACATAATTATATGCTACATAATTACACTGTGCTCAATGCAACATATACTCAAAATACCACTCAGTGCGACATAGCTACACACCACATCAGTATACTCTACTGAATGCAACACAGACTCCACACAATACCACTTAGTGCCAAATAATTATATGCTACATAATTACAATGCAACATACACTCCAAACAATACCACTCAGTGCCACATAATTACACGCCACACAATTACACTCTACTGAATACAACATACACTCCTCATAATACCACTCAGTGCCACTTAATTATATGTTACATATTTACACTCTGCTCAATGCAACATACACTCCAAATACCACTCAGTGCCACATAATTACACGCCACATAATTACACTGCACTCAATGCAACATACACTCCAAATACCACTCAGTGCAACATAATTATATGCTACATATTTACACTGCGCTCGACCAACATACACTCCAAATACTACTCAGTGCCACATAATTACACCCCACATAATTACACTGCACTCAATGCAACATAAACTCCAAATACCACTCAGTGCCACATAATTACAGGCCACATAATTACACTGCACTCAGTGAAACATATACTCTAAATACCACTCAGTGCCACATAATTACACACACATAATTACACTGCACTCAATGCATCATACACTCCAAATACCACTCAGTGCCACATAATTACATGCCATATATTTACACTGCACTCAATACAACATACACTCCAAATACCACTCAGTGCCACATAATTACACACCACATAATTACACTGCACTCAATGCAACATACACTCCAAATACCACTCAGTGCCACATAATTACACGCCACATAATTACACTGCACTCAATGCAACATTCACTCCAAATACCACAACATACACATAATTCCACGCCACATAATTACACTGCACTCAATGCAACATACAGTCCAAATACCACTCAGTGCCACATAATTACATGCCACATCATTACACAGCACTCAATGTAACATACACTCCAAATACCACTCAGTGCCACATAATTACACGCCACATAATTACACTCTACTGAATTCAACACACACTCCGCACAATACCACTCAGTGCCACATAATTACACTGCACTCAATGCAACTACACTCCAAATACCACTCAGTGCCACATAATTACACGTTACATAATTACACTGCACTCAATGCAACTACACTCCAAATACAACTCAGTGCCACATAATTGTATGCCCATAATTGCACGGCACTCAATACAACATACACTCCATATACCACTCCGTGCCACACAGTTATACGCAACATAATTACACTGCACTCAATGTAACATACACTCCAAATACCACTTAGTGCCTCATAATTATATGCTACATAATTACACTGCTCTCAATGCAACATTCACTCCAAATACCACTAAGTGCCACATAATTACACACCACATAATTACACTGCACTCAATGCAACATTCACTCCAAATACCACAACATGCCACATAATTACACGCCACATAATTACACTGCACTCAATGCAACATACACTCCAAATACCACTCAGTGCCACATAATTACCCGCCACGTAATTACACTGCACTCAATGCAACATACACTCCAAATACCACTCAGTGCCACATAATTACACACCACATAATTACACTCTACTGAATTCAACACACACTCCACACAATACACTCTGTGCCCCATAATTTTACGCCACATAATTACACTGCCCTCAATGCAACATTCACTCTAAATACCACAACATGCCACATAATTACACGCCTCATAATTACACTGCACTCAATGCAACATACACTCTAAATACCACTCAGTGCCACATAACTACACACCACATAATTACACTGCACTCAATGCAACATACACTCCAAAAACCACTGAGTGCCACACAATTACACACCACATAATTACACTGCACTTAATGCAACATACACTCCAAATCCCACTCAGTGCCACATAATTACACAGCTTTCAATGCAACATACACTCCAAACACCACTCAGTGCCACATAGTTATATGCAACATAATTACACTGCCCTCAATGCAACATACACTCCAAATACTACTCAGTGCCACATAATTACTCACAACATGATTACACTCTACTGAATGCAACACACACTCCACACAATACCACTCACTGCCACTTAATTATATGCTACATAATTACCCTGCGCTCAACGCAACATACCCTCCAAACAATACCAATCAGTGCCACATAATTGCACGCCACACAAATACACGCTACTGAATACAACATACACTCCACACAGTACCACTCAGTGCCACATAATTACACGCCACATAATTACACTGCACTCAATGCAACATACACTCCAAATACCACTCAGTGCCACATTACATGCCACATAATTACACTGCATTCAATGTAACACATACTCCAAATACCACTCAGTGCCACATTACACGCCACATAATTACACTGCATTCATTGTAACATACACTCCAAATACCACTCAGTGCCACATAATTACACGTCACATAATTACACTGCACTCAATGCAACATACACTCCAAATACCACTCAGTGTCACATAATTACACGCCCCATAATTACAATGCACTCAATGCAACATACACTCCAAATACCACTCAGTGCCACATAAACACACGCTACATAATTACACTGCACTCAATGCAACATATACTCCAAATTCCACTCAGTACCACATAATTACACGCCACATAATTACACTGCACTCAAGGCAACATACACTCCAAATACCACTCAGTGCAACATAATTATATGCTACATATTTATACTGTGCTCAACCAACATACACTCCAAATACTACTCAGTGCCACATAATTACACACCACATAATTACACTGCACTCAATGCAATATACACTTCAAATACCACTCAGTGACACATAGTAACATGCCACATAATTACACTGCACTCAATGCAACATACACTCCAAATACCACTCGTGCCACATAATTACACGCCACATAATTACACTGTACTCAATGCATCATATACTCCAAATACCACTCAGTGCCACATAATTACATGCCACATAAATACACTCTACTGAGTGCAACACACACTCCACACAATACCATTTAGTGCCACATAATTATATGCTACATAATTACACTGCACTCAATGCAACATACACTCCAAACAATACCATTCAGTGCCACATAATTATACGCCACATAATTACACTCTGGTGAGAACAACATACACTCCAGACAATACCACTCAGTGCCACATAAATATATGCTACATAATTACACTGCGCTCAAAGCAACATACAACCCAAATACCACTCAATGCCACATAATTACACTGCACTCAATGCAACATACACTCTAATTACCACTCAGTGCCACATAATTACACGCCACATAATTACACTGCACTCAATGCAACATTCACTCCAAATACCACTCAGTGTCACATAATTACACGCTTTATAAAATAAACTAGGGAGATACCCTTTATGCTGAAAAGGGAATGGGTATATAGTCAACAGAAAACGAAGGCTTACCTTTTCTTGGTTGTAGATGATAGGTCAGACTACAATTAAGCAGTCCTACTATCCAAGCGTAAAGATAAGCCTCAGCTGGGAGTATGATCAGGTATAGGGTACACCACACAGTAAAAATTTTACACTTAGGCTCTAATCAGTCTGAGTAAGATTCTTATCTCCCGCCCAATTTTAGACACAATATATAGATACATAGGTAGTCAAGCAAGAAGTAATGATCAGATAATAGAGGTTCTGTTACTTAAAATTGAGAAATTTATTGTCACAAGAGATAATATTTGACATTCATTAACATTTTATAAAAACAAATTATCACATATATTTTATTAAAAAAACATCATGAAAGAAATTATTTAAAAGAAAAAAGCACAATAACTGTTGACGCTTCGTTTCGGTGAACAAGTTGAACACCTTCTTCAGGACAGTGCTTTCAATGGTTAAAAACAATCTATGTAAAAAAACATAAACAAAACATTTTTTGTGTTACTAAGCATTCTCATTAAAAATGAACCCCTGTATTGTTATACATTTTAATTTTAATCACTCTGATCAAATGACTACCCTCTTTATCTAAAATATCAAATGAGAATACACCATCTAAACATCTTCCTTGCTGCAGTCAGAGGGTGCTGTTATACATCGTTTTTACAATAAACAGGATCTTTTAGTCTTCTAACATTTGTTACTCCATGGTGCCTCCCATTCTTTTGATCTACTCTTAAGCATCACATTATACTCCCTTTTATCTCAATATCCTCTGCGTTGTTAGATTTTTCAAGACTTCGTGCCCAAAGGTTGCTTTTGTTTAGGATGCTTGCTTCTTATGTGATTTGTACTAAAATGTAGAGAGAAATATCTTTACATTGGGTACCCAAACTATTATCAATTGTCTAGAGGTTGCTCAGCCCCTGTTCATTTAACTTACGTAATGTTATATTCAGCAGGATTTTTACATCTTCTTTGTTACTTTATGTTCTAAAAATCCTTTGTCATTTTGCCATTTGGCCATTGACCTAAGTCTGCAGTGAAAACAAAAGGGTTTGTTTTACTAATCTTATTCACTTGCTCAATTCATGTAGGTTGGCGCTAAAAAGAAATTACTAACCTTCAGTAGGATTAACTGACATTTAATTGTTGGACAGCCTGCGCATACTGTGTTGATTTTCAATTTCTTCACAGATCTAGCTATTCTGACTGTAACAAATACACAACAGTTTATGAGTAACTATTCCTTCCTATTTGTGATTTCAAGGATATTTTAATTATCACTCTTACCTCTGGCTAGTTATTAAGAATCTTATAAACAGGCTAGGTGTGGTTTGATCTCCTGGTAGCTGTAGGGGACACAACAAAAGGATTTTTTTAATAAATATTTATTTTACTTATTGGAGGCTAAATACTTTATTTCTGACATTCTTATTTCTGTTTAATTTCTGATACCTTTAAATTGTATATAGCCGTGGGTGTCTTCTATGTGAGGTTGGTCTACCTCTTCTCCTGGTTTAATAATTTCAGGGGAGTCTGTATCTAAAAGACATAAAGATAGAAAAAGGAAACCTGTAGGTCTTTGGTAAAATACTGTTTCCTTCTTCTTTTATTTTAAAGATGAGTTAAGCTCTGTCTAGATTTACTAGCTGAGAGGGATGCACTTACTTGTAAAGTTTATAAGCCTGCTTCCATACCGTCCTGTGTCCGGGCTGCAACTGAGAAAAAGGTCAGTTTTGCTGTTATACTTAAACTAGAGTTAATTGATTAATTGCCATGTTGATTGTTTTCAGCTTTGATTAATATCTTCAGAGGCCGGCTTTTTATATGTACACATTTCGGCCATCTTGTAGCGTGTTAATAGTGCTTATCGTGGGTCTTGTTGGTACCTCTTTTTTTCACGATATGTAATTTAAATGTATTCTGCACTTTATTCCAGTGTCCTACTCCTGTTTTGTGTATTGGTGATCTAATTATGTTTATTTGGAGAAAATACAGGCGGCGGTGATCCGCACTCCATATCTTATGGCAATTCAATGATCGAATTTTAGGCGGACCTGAAACTGCCGTTTCTTTTAGCTTGTCTGCTGCAATCCTTAATTCAGTCCTAAAATGCGTATTTTACCCGTTCAGAATACAACTTTATCATCACGGGCCGCGTTAAACCTTTCTTTCAAATCGTTCGGCCATCTTGGAATGGGTTCAGATCTGATAATTACACGCCACATAATTACACTGCACTCAATGCAACATACACTCCAAATACCACTCGGTGCCACATAATTACATGCCACATAATTACACTGCACTCAATGCAACATACACTCCAAATACCACTCAGTGCCACATAATTACACACCACATAATTACACTGCACTCAATGCAACATACACTCCAAATACCTCTCAGTGCCACATAATTACACGCCACATAATTACACTGCACTCAATACAACATACACTTCAAATACCACTCAGTGCCATATAGTTTTACGCAACATAATTATAATGCACTCAATGCAGCATACACTCCAAACAATGCCACTCAGTGCCACATTATTACACACCACACAATTACACTCTACTGAATACAACATACACTCCTCACAATACCACTCAGTGCCACATAACTATATGCTACATAATTACAATGCAACATACACTCCAAACAATACCACTCAGTGCCACATAATTACACGCCACAAAATTACACTCTACTGAATGCAACATGCACTCCTCATAATACCACTCAGTGCCACATAATTATATGCTACATAATTACACCGCGCTCAACGCAACATACACTTCAAATACCACTGAGTGCCACATAATTACACTGCACTCAATGCAACATACACTCCAAATACCACTCAGTGCCACATAATTATGTGCTACATATTCACACTGCGCTCAACGCAACATACAGTCCAAATACCACTCAGTGCTACATAATTACACGCCACACAATTACTCTATCTATCTATCTATCTATCTATCTATCTATCTATCTATCTATCTATCTATCTATCTATCTATCTATCTATCTATCTATCTATCGCCCTCACTTTAACTATCGCCCTTACTCTATCTATCTATCTAAAATAAAGACACGAATATGCGAACACCGCAGCACCATTCAGTGCAAAAAGAACACCACTAAAATGACCAATCACTTCCTTGAATTGGGCCATACCACCTATGACATGAAGTGGGTGGTGATTGAAAGCATAAACCCCAATACGCCTAACATTCAAGAAAAATTCCTGAACAAAGAACAGAGGTGGATTTACTGCTTGTCCAGCCATAAGACAGGCCTGAATGATAACATACCGTAGAACTATTTGAGCAACCACTAGCGGCCCGCCCTTCCTTTGACACACACTTTATTAGTGAGATATAAGTGAAGTGAATACCGTTCTCAGAATCTGAATCAGAAACAGTCTCCATCATTCCCTACAGCATGACATCCACTCTGCCTGATACCAACCACTCCCTCCAGCATTCTAACTTGCACAGGTGTAACGTTGTCCCCAGCTCATGCACCATCATAGGAGTGCCCACTGCTACCATGATCAGAAAATCCGGGCCATATTGCCTTTGACAACTCAATTCATGGGCTACCTACACCCGACTTAGACATTGCCACTTCATTGAGCTCAACACGGCATTATGTATAGCTCACGGTGTCTGAATATTTTTGGATGACAGACACTTATAATATTTATACACGGGTAATCCATACACTCCTATGGCATTACTACCTTGACTGAGTCCATTACGGCATTAGGCACAGCTTACTGTGTCAGGTTACGAGCACCACCTTAAGATGGCCGCCAAACTTACCACAACTGTACACAACACGCATGCGCGCCCATGTGCGTAACCACAGAATGACGAGTCACTTCCTGGGTCTACACGCAACATTGCATGCCTGCCCGATACCCGCAGTCGTGTATTTAACCCGGCGCCACCGGCACAGAAACACCAGCCGGGACGCCGAGGGACCCGCAACAGGTATCCCCGCAAAGGACACAAACCCACCAAGTAAGGTCTTGCTTCCCCCATATTGCTGTGTATTGGCCTGACGGCCCTCCCGATGACAGCTAACAGCACAGTTTTCCTTTTAACTCTTGCAGATTGGAAACAGATGTGCCTCTCCCCTGCGCCTTGTAAATACTGGATCAGAATGTTGTAGCGATGTAAATATTCGTGCACTTCTTTAGACCACATAATTTTTAAATGTCTGTCTGCCTCACAATAGTCGTAATGTTTGTTTGGTAGCTACCCCGGGGTCAGCCTTTGTTTAAGATCACAACCTCGCAATTGGTGCGCATTGGAAGCGCTAGGCCCCCCACCGCACCCACAGCATACCCTTGTGCTACACCATTGATCTATCCACGAGCTCTCACCGCAGCTCCTTGATAAGCAAGCGCCACTCCCAGCACTTGCTATGGCATGCCACACAGTATTGCACGCATGCCGCTCTCCTTTTTGAGCATATGTCACTTTAAATTGGCCTACAGGAACTATCATGAATGACACCAACTTAATTCCTAAGATTGCATTTTATGTTGCTAATTAATATCATCAACGTATGTTGCCCACATCATGTGTGTTGTGTATTCTCCTTTTCTTTTCCAACAGTAGTTTTTACGCTACTGGCAGGTGTCTGTGAGTACATGGACACTGACCTTTTATCTTTCACCTTTTTCCACACACCTTAGCGAGTGTGTAGGATAATATCACCCGTGGCACCACATTTTGCCACTCACTTCACCTTTTTCTCTTGGTCCTGAAGAAAGTCCTGCATATTTTTCCAGAAGGCACTGAAACATGTAGACCGCAACACCTAAGCCAACTCATAGATACATTTCTCTATTTGTAGTTGCACCACACATCATTTTAAACAATACCCTGGGCCGCCAAGAATAAATCATTAGGTAATGAATCCCAGAGGTATTTTTTAGCTCACCTTCACCCACATCACACTGTTGCACGACACCCGCTCCGCTGTAGTCAGGCGTCGAAGCACAACCAGGCGGCACTCGGCTACCTGATTGGGACCTCGATGATGAAGCATGACACCAACCAGGTTGGTGTGTGAGGGGTCTTTTAACAACACCCATTGGGTCCAGATACAAGGCCACCATTACAAGTGACCAAGAATATCAGAGTATATTCACACACATAGTGGGCTTGTCCACATTGTTTCTACATATTACCTTTGGGGACAAGACGTGCCCCTATAAACCCTTGCTCTCCCATTGGATTTTCCTAACTTAATTATATGCTACATAATTACACCGCACTCAATCCAACATATACTCCAAACAATACCTCTCAGTGCCACATAATTACACGCCACACAATTACACTCTACTGAATACAACATACGCGCCACACAATACCACTCAGTGCCACATAATTATATGCTACATAATTCCACTGCGCTCAATGCAACATACACTCCAAATACCACTCAGTGCCACATAATTACACACCACATAATTATACTCTACTGAATGAAACACACCCTCCACACAATACCACTCAGTGCCACATAATTATATGCTACATAATTACAATGCAACATACACTCCAAACAATACCACTCAGTGCCACATAATTACACGCCACACAAATACACTCTGCTGAATACAACATACACTCCTCATAATACCACGCAGTGCCACATAATTATAAGCTACATAATTCCACTGCACTCAATGCAACATACACTCCAAATACCGCTCAGTGCCACATAATTACACACCACATAATTAAAATCTACTGAATGCAACACACACTCGCTCAAAGTGATAGTGATCCCTAGAGTGATGGGGAACACACAGTGTTGTTTAAATGCCCCTCACACACCAACAGGCCCCTTGGTGTCATGCTTCATCATCGGGGCCTTCGCACCCCTCTACGGGATGCGGCGTGCTGCGACTCGCGGATACGCAGGAGCACTTAGAAGTGAACTATGTGTGGGGGTGTGTGTTGTTACAAAGTGTGAGTGAGGTAAGGTGAAAAAAGGTGAATAGTTAAAAAATACCTGGCACGTGGGAGAAAAAAATACTTTATTTAAATCCCCGGCTGGTATTATTAAAACAAAAGTGCAGGGCGTGGTTTAGATAGATACGTGTTAGGGTATCCAGACCACTGTATTAAGATACCCTAACACGTATCTATCTATTGGATACCCTAACACGTATCTATCTAAACCACGCCCTGCACTTTTGTTTTAATAATACCAGCCGGGGATTTAAATAAAGTATTTTTTTCTCCCACGTGCCAGGTATTTTTTAACTATTGACATCTTAATACAGTGGTCTGACAACCCGAACACGTATCTATCTAAACCATGCCCTGCACTTTTGTTTTAATAATACCAGCCGGGGATTAAAATAAAGTATTTTTTTCTCCCACGTGCCAGGTATTTTTTAACTATTCACCTTTTTTCACCTCACCTCACTCACACTTTGTAACAACACACACCCCCACACATAGTTCACTTCTAAGTGCTCCTGCGTATCCGCGAGTCGCAGCACGCCGCATCCCGTAGAGGGGTGCGAAGGCCCCGATGATGAAGCATGACACCAAGGGGCCTGTTGGTGTGTGAGGGGCATTTAAACAACACTGTGTGTTCCCCATCACTCTAGGAATCACTATCACTTTGAGTGGATTCCACTTTGTTTATTCATGTAACCTGGGAGACTGAATCCACTGACTCTCTCTCTCCCCCCTCCTGTTAGAATTTGCAACACACACTCCACACAATACCACTCAGTGCCACATAATTGTATGCTACATAATTACACTACACTCAATCCAACATACACTCCATAATTACAATGCAACATACACTCCAAACATGGTAATGGACGGAGCATCTAAACCAATCAAACACTCACACCCAGTCAAAAGATCTGGGTTTAATCCATCACCATTCTTTAGCCCACTCTGCCACCCCAGTTCAGACATGGCTATATGCAAATCAGTCTGACCCTGTGCCTCATGGGAACAGTCCAGCCCGAACTGCCAAGCCATGCATTCCCTGGACCGGAAACAAGCTTCTGAGGACCGGTTTCTGGCATTCCAGCCGTCTTCAGGCCGGCTTGCGTGAATCCAGTGGCAAAGTGAGCAAGGGACTCACGTCTGAGCATACCCTGCCACACTTATGGCGGCCAAAAGCGATGCAAAAGGGGGTGGTAGTGGACGGAGTAAGCATGGGAGAATTTTGCGAATCAGGCGTTCGCGAATTTTGCGAATTTGTGAACTCGCAATCCGCAAAATCCGCGAATTCTCACGAATTTGCGGATTTTTTTTGTGTGTTCGCAAGGATTTCAGCCAGTTCGCAAGGATTTCTGACAGTTCGCGAGGGTTTTGTAACAGTTCGCAATTGCGAACTTACATGTCGGCTCGCAACGGTCACGATTATGTTGTTTCTACATCTGGTTCATCATCACAGGTTCCCAGCACCCTCTGTTTCACCCCTGCCACCCTCTGTTTCACCCATGCCACCCTCTGGTACATCAATGCCTTATGCCACCCTCTGGTTCATCATCACTGTAGATTATGGGGGGAAAAAGCAAGCACACCTGCCTGCTTCAACTGACATGAATTAATTTGGGGTTGATTTATTAATGTGTCACTGTTTTAAAACTCCAGTCTGGCACCTGCTTCCTTATCTGTAATTTGCTTTCTGTTGCAGTGCAATTTTTTTTTCCAGGACCTTTGTGGCCTACTTGTAGCTATTCTATGAGCCTGCTGTGAGGGTCAGAGCAGGGTCATACAATTGTTGCAACTAGCAACTGAACTCTGGAGGGGCCCTTGTCAGGAAGCACTACAGGGAACGAGATTGTTGCTGCCCGACGCACCTACATGTTCGCAATTGCGAACTTACACCGCAAAGAAAAAAAATCCGCTGCATGCGAATTTGCAGATTTTGCGGGAAATTCGCGAATCTCGCGGATTGCGAATTTACCGAAAATCCGCAAAATCCGCGAGTGTTACAGATTTTCCGCCCATGCTTAGGACGGAGCATCTGAACCAATCAAACACTCACGACCAGTCAAAAGGTCTGGGTTTAATCCATCACCGTTCTTTAGCCCACTCTGCCACCCTAGTTCAGACATGGCTATTTGCAAATCAGTCTGACCCTGTGCCTCATGGGAACAGTCCAGCCCGAACTGCCAAGCCATGCCTTCCCTGGACCGGAAACAAGCTTCTGAGGACCAGTTTCTGGCATTCCAGCCGTCTTCAGCCCGGCTTGCTTGAATCCAGTGGCAAAGTGAGCAAGGGACTCACGTCTGAGCATACCCTGCCACACTTATGGCGGCCAAAAGCGATACAAAAGGGGGTGGTAATGGACGGAGCATCTGAACCAATCAAACACTCACACCCAGTCAAAAGATCTGGGTTTAATCCATCACCGTTCTTTAGCCCACTCTGCCACCCCATTTCAGACATGGCTATTATTATTATTATTATGTTTCTTATATAGCGCCTGAATCGACCCCCGAAGGGGTATCTCCGTGCTTGCCTTGGGAACCCGTCCTGGCTTTTCCCTGTGAGATAGCCCCTACAGGGCATCCCCAAGGTGAAAGCCAGGCATCCCGCCGCGGGGGGGCCGTTGTGGAGATTAAGCAAGCTTAATGCCGAGAGTTGCAGAGTGTGAACCCATGATTAGGTCAGGCACCGAAGCGAGAATTATCGAGTCCATGGACATTTGAGCTCAAGACCCTGCCGCGTCGGGAATTGAACCCTGGTCCCGGGTCTGACCTCTGCTTTAGGGTCTGCCTGCTCTAACCAGTGAACCACACTTCTCCGCTATATGCAAATCAGTCTGACCCTGTGCCTCATGGGAACAGTCCAGCCCGAACTGCCAATCCATGCCTTCCCTGGACCGGAAACAAGCTTCCGAGGACCGGTTTCTGGCATTCTAGCTGTCTTCAGCCCGGCTTGCTTGAATCCAGTGGCAAAGTGAGCAAGGGACTCACGTCTGAGCATACCCTGCCACACTTATGGCGGCCAAAAGCGGTACAAAAATATATGCTACATATTTAGACTGTACTCAATGCAACATACACTCCAAATACCACTCAGTGCAACATTACACGCCACATAGTTACACTGCATTCAATGTAACATACACTTTAAATACCACTCAGCGCCACATAATTACACGCCACATAATTACACTGCATTCAATGTAACATACACTCCAAATACCACTCAGTGTCACATAATTACACGCCACATAATTACACTTCACTCAATGCAACATACTCTCCAAATACCACTCGGTGCCACATAATTACACGCCACATAATTACACTGCACTCAATGCAATATACACTCCAAATACCACTCAGTGCCACATAATTAAACGCCACATAATGACACTGCACTCAATGCAACATATACTCCAAATACCACTCAGTGCCACATGGTTATACGCAACATAATTACACTGCACTCAATGCAATATACACTCCAAATACCACTCAGTGCCACATAATTAAACGCCACATAATGACACTGCACTCAATACAACATACACTCCAAATACTCAGTGCCACATAGTTATACGCAACATAATTACACTGCACTCAATGCAATATACACTCCAAATACCACTCAGTGTCACATAATTACACGCCACATAATTACACTTCACTCAATGCAACATACTCTCTAAATACCACTCAGTGCCACATAATTACACTCCACATAATTACACTGCACTCAATGCAATATACACTCCAAATACCACTCAGTGCCACATAATTAAACGCCACATAATGACACTGCACTCAATACAACATACACTCCAAATACTCAGTGCCACATAGTTATACGCAACATAATTACACTGCACTCAATGCAACATACACTCCAAATACCACTTAGTGCCACTTAATTACACGCCACACAATCACACTCTACTGAATACAACATACACTCCTCATAATAGCACTCAGTGCCACATAATTATACGCAACATAATTACACTCTACTCAATGCAACATACACTCCAAATACCACTCAGTGCCACATAGTTACACGCCACATATTTACACTGCACTCAACCAGTCTGACCCTGTGCCTCATGGGATCAGGTTAGCCCAGCACAGGGTCAGACTGATTTGCATTTAGCCATGTCTGAACTGGGGTGGCAGAGTGGGCTAAAGAACGGTGATGGATTAAACCCAGATCTTTTGACTGGGTGTGAGTGTTTGATTGGTTCAGATGCTCCATCCATTACCACCCTCTTTTGTACCGCTTTTGGTTGCCATAAGTGTGGCAGGGTATGCTCAGACATGAGTCCCTTGCTCACTTTGCCACTGGATTCAAGCAAGCCGGGCTGAAGACGGCTGGAATGCCAGAAACCGGTCCTCGGAAGCTTGTTTCCGGTCCAAGAAAGGCATGGCTTGGCAGTTCGGGCCGGACTGTTTCCATGAGGCACAGGGTCAGACTGATTTGCATATAGCCATGTCTGAACTGGGGTGGCAGAATGGGCTAAAGAACGGTGATGGATTACACCCAGATCTTTTGACTGGGTGTGAGTGTTTGATTGGTTCAGATGCTCCGTCCATTACCACCCCCTTTTGTACCGCTTTTGGCCGCCATAAGTGTGGCAGGGTATGCTCAGACGTGAGTCCCTTGCTCTTTTTGCCACTGGATTCAAGCAAGCCGGGCTGAAGACGGCTGGAATGCCAGAAACCAGTCCTCAGAAGCTTGTTTCCGGTCCAGGGAAGGCATGGCTTGGCAGTTCGGGCTGGACTGTTCCCATGAGGCACAGGGTCAGACTGATTTGCATATAGCCATGTCTGAACTGGGGTGGCAGAGTGGGCTAAAGAACGGTGATGGATTAAACCCAGATCTTTTGACTGGGTGTGAGTGTTTGATTGGTTCAGATGCTCCGTCCATTACCACCCCCTTTTGTACCACATAATTACAATGCAACATACACTCCAAACAATACCACTCAGTGCCACATAAGTCCACGCCACACAATTACACTCTAATGAATACAACATGCACTCCTCATAATACCGCTCAGTGCCACATAATTATATGCTACATAAGTACACTGCACTCAACGCAACATACACTCCAAATACCACTAAATGCCACGTAATTACACGCCACATAATTACAGTGCACTCAATGCAACATTCACTCCAAATACCACTCACTGCTACATAATTACACGCCACATAATTACACTGCACTCAATGCAACATACACTCCAAATACCACTCAGTGCCACATAATTACACACCACATAATTACACTGCACTCAATGCAACATACACTCCAAATACCACTCAGTGCCACATAATTACACGGCACATAATTACACTGCACTCAACGCAACATACACTCCAAATGCTACTCAGTGCCACATAATTACATGCCACATAATAACACTGCACTCTATGTAACATACACTCCAAATATTACTCAGTGCCACATAGTTGCATGCCACATAATTACACTGCACTCAATGCAACATACATTCCAAATATCAATCAGTGCCACATAATTACACGCCACATAATTACACTGCACGCAATTCAACACACGTTCTACACAATGCCACTCAGTGCCACATAATTACATGCTACATAATTACACTGTGCTCAATGCAACATACACTCCAAATACCACTCAGTGCCACATAGTTACACACCACATAATTACACTCTACTGAATCCAACACAGACTCCACACAATACCACTCATTGCCACATAATTATATGCCACATAATTACATGCCACATAATTACAATACACTCTATGTAACATACACTCCAAATACCACTCAGTGCCACATAGTTACACTCCACATAATTACACTGTACTCAATGCAACATACACTGCAAATACCAATCAGTGCCACATAATTACAAGCCACATAGATACACTGCACTCAATGCAACACACATTCCACAAAATGCCGCTCAGTGCCACATAGTTATATGCTACAGAATTACCAGGCACTCAATGCAACATACACTCCAAACAATACCACTCAGTGCCACATAATTACATGCCACACTATTACACTCTACTGACTACAACATACACTCCACACAATACCACTCAGTGCCACATAATTATATGCTACATAATTACACTGTGCTCAATGCAACATATACTCAAAATACCACTCAGTGCGACATAGCTACACACCACATCAGTATACTCTACTGAATGCAACACAGACTCCACACAATACCACTTAGTGCCAAATAATTATATGCTACATAATTACAATGCAACATACACTCCAAACAATACCACTCAGTGCCACATAATTACACGCCACACAATTACACTCTACTGAATACAACATACACTCCTCATAATACCACTCAGTGCCACTTAATTATATGTTACATATTTACACTCTGCTCAATGCAACATACACTCCAAATACCACTCAGTGCCACATAATTACACGCCACATAATTACACTGCACTCAATGCAACATACACTCCAAATACCACTCAGTGCAACATAATTATATGCTACATATTTACACTGCGCTCGACCAACATACACTCCAAATACTACTCAGTGCCACATAATTACACCCCACATAATTACACTGCACTCAATGCAACATAAACTCCAAATACCACTCAGTGCCACATAATTACAGGCCACATAATTACACTGCACTCAGTGAAACATATACTCTAAATACCACTCAGTGCCACATAATTACACACACATAATTACACTGCACTCAATGCATCATACACTCCAAATACCACTCAGTGCCACATAATTACACGCCATATATTTACACTGCACTCAATACAACATACACTCCAAATACCACTCAGTGCCACATAATTACACACCACATAATTACACTGCACTCAATGCAACATACACTCCAAATACCACTCAGTGCCACATAATTACACGCCACATAATTACACTGCACTCAATGCAACATTCACTCCAAATACCACAACATACACATAATTCCACGCCACATAATTACACTGCACTCAATGCAACATACAGTCCAAATACCACTCAGTGCCACATAATTACATGCCACATCATTACACAGCACTCAATGTAACATACACTCCAAATACCACTCAGTGCCACATAATTACATGCCACATAATTACACTCTACTGAATTCAACACACACTCCGCACAATACCACTCAGTGCCACATAATTACACTGCACTCAATGCAACTACACTCCAAATACCACTCAGTGCCACATAATTACACGTTACATAATTACACTGCACTCAATGCAACTACACTCCAAATACAACTCAGTGCCACATAATTGTATGCCCATAATTGCACGGCACTCAATACAACATACACTCCATATACCACTCCGTGCCACACAGTTATACGCAACATAATTACACTGCACTCAATGTAACATACACTCCAAATACCACTTAGTGCCTCATAATTATATGCTACATAATTACACTGCTCTCAATGCAACATTCACTCCAAATACCACTAAGTGCCACATAATTACACACCACATAATTACACTGCACTCAATGCAACATTCACTCCAAATACCACAACATGCCACATAATTACACGCCACATAATTACACTGCACTCAATGCAACATACACTCCAAATACCACTCAGTGCCACATAATTACCCGCCACGTAATTACACTGCACTCAATGCAACATACACTCCAAATACCACTCAGTGCCACATAATTACACACCACATAATTACACTCTACTGAATTCAACACACACTCCACACAATACACTCTGTGCCCCATAATTTTACGCCACATAATTACACTGCCCTCAATGCAACATTCACTCTAAATACCACAACATGCCACATAATTACACGCCTCATAATTACACTGCACTCAATGCAACATACACTCTAAATACCACTCAGTGCCACATAACTACACACCACATAATTACACTGCACTCAATGCAACATACACTCCAAAAACCACTGAGTGCCACACAATTACACACCACATAATTACACTGCACTTAATGCAACATACACTCCAAATCCCACTCAGTGCCACATAATTACACAGCTTTCAATGCAACATACACTCCAAACACCACTCAGTGCCACATAGTTATATGCAACATAATTACACTGCCCTCAATGCAACATACACTCCAAATACTACTCAGTGCCACATAATTACTCACAACATGATTACACTCTACTGAATGCAACACACACTCCACACAATACCACTCACTGCCACTTAATTATATGCTACATAATTACCCTGCGCTCAACGCAACATACCCTCCAAACAATACCAATCAGTGCCACATAATTGCACGCCACACAAATACACGCTACTGAATACAACATACACTCCACACAGTACCACTCAGTGCCACATAATTACACGCCACATAATTACACTGCACTCAATGCAACATACACTCCAAATACCACTCAGTGCCACATTACATGCCACATAATTACACTGCATTCAATGTAACACATACTCCAAATACCACTCAGTGCCACATTACACGCCACATAATTACACTGCATTCATTGTAACATACACTCCAAATACCACTCAGTGCCACATAATTACACGTCACATAATTACACTGCACTCAATGCAACATACACTCCAAATACCACTCAGTGTCACATAATTACACGCCCCATAATTACAATGCACTCAATGCAACATACACTCCAAATACCACTCAGTGCCACATAAACACACGCTACATAATTACACTGCACTCAATGCAACATATACTCCAAATTCCACTCAGTACCACATAATTACACGCCACATAATTACACTGCACTCAAGGCAACATACACTCCAAATACCACTCAGTGCAACATAATTATATGCTACATATTTATACTGTGCTCAACCAACATACACTCCAAATACTACTCAGTGCCACATAATTACACACCACATAATTACACTGCACTCAATGCAATATACACTTCAAATACCACTCAGTGACACATAGTAACATGCCACATAATTACACTGCACTCAATGCAACATACACTCCAAATACCACTCGTGCCACATAATTACACGCCACATAATTACACTGTACTCAATGCATCATATACTCCAAATACCACTCAGTGCCACATAATTACATGCCACATAAATACACTCTACTGAGTGCAACACACACTCCACACAATACCATTTAGTGCCACATAATTATATGCTACATAATTACACTGCACTCAATGCAACATACACTCCAAACAATACCATTCAGTGCCACATAATTATACGCCACATAATTACACTCTGGTGAGAACAACATACACTCCAGACAATACCACTCAGTGCCACATAAATATATGCTACATAATTACACTGCGCTCAAAGCAACATACAACCCAAATACCACTCAATGCCACATAATTACACTGCACTCAATGCAACATACACTCTAATTACCACTCAGTGCCACATAATTACACGCCACATAATTACACTGCACTCAATGCAACATTCACTCCAAATACCACTCAGTGTCACATAATTACACGCTTTATAAAATAAACTAGGGAGATACCCTTTATGCTGAAAAGGGAATGGGTATATAGTCAACAGAAAACGAAGGCTTACCTTTTCTTGGTTGTAGATGATAGGTCAGACTACAATTAAGCAGTCCTACTATCCAAGCGTAAAGATAAGCCTCAGCTGGGAGTATGATCAGGTATAGGGTACACCACACAGTAAAAATTTTACACTTAGGCTCTAATCAGTCTGAGTAAGATTCTTATCTCCCGCCCAATTTTAGACACAATATATAGATACATAGGTAGTCAAGCAAGAAGTAATGATCAGATAATAGAGGTTCTGTTACTTAAAATTGAGAAATTTATTGTCACAAGAGATAATATTTGACATTCATTAACATTTTATAAAAACAAATTATCACATATATTTTATTAAAAAAACATCATGAAAGAAATTATTTAAAAGAAAAAAGCACAATAACTGTTGACGCTTCGTTTCGGTGAACAAGTTGAACACCTTCTTCAGGACAGTGCTTTCAATGGTTAAAAACAATCTATGTAAAAAAACATAAACAAAACATTTTTTGTGTTACTAAGCATTCTCATTAAAAATGAACCCCTGTATTGTTATACATTTTAATTTTAATCACTCTGATCAAATGACTACCCTCTTTATCTAAAATATCAAATGAGAATACACCATCTAAACATCTTCCTTGCTGCAGTCAGAGGGTGCTGTTATACATCGTTTTTACAATAAACAGGATCTTTTAGTCTTCTAACATTTGTTACTCCATGGTGCCTCCCATTCTTTTGATCTACTCTTAAGCATCACATTATACTCCCTTTTATCTCAATATCCTCTGCGTTGTTAGATTTTTCAAGACTTCGTGCCCAAAGGTTGCTTTTGTTTAGGATGCTTGCTTCTTATGTGATTTGTACTAAAATGTAGAGAGAAATATCTTTACATTGGGTACCCAAACTATTATCAATTGTCGAGAGGTTGCTCAGCCCCTGTTCATTTAACTTACGTAATGTTATATTCAGCAGGATTTTTACATCTTCTTTGTTACTTTATGTTCTAAAAATCCTTTGTCATTTTGCCATTTGGCCATTGACCTAAGTCTGCAGTGAAAACAAAAGGGTTTGTTTTACTAATCTTATTCACTTGCTCAATTCATGTAGGTTGGCGCTAAAAAGAAATTACTAACCTTCAGTAGGATTAACTGACATTTAATTGTTGGACAGCCTGCGCATACTGTGTTGATTTTCAATTTCTTCACAGATCTAGCTATTCTGACTGTAACAAATACACAACAGTTTATGAGTAACTATTCCTTCCTATTTGTGATTTCAAGGATATTTTAATTATCACTCTTACCTCTGGCTAGTTATTAAGAATCTTATAAACAGGCTAGGTGTGGTTTGATCTCCTGGTAGCTGTAGGGGACACAACAAAAGGATTTTTTTAATAAATATTTATTTTACTTATTGGAGGCTAAATACTTTATTTCTGACATTCTTATTTCTGTTTAATTTCTGATACCTTTAAATTGTATATAGCCGTGGGTGTCTTCTATGTGAGGTTGGTCTACCTCTTCTCCTGGTTTAATAATTTCAGGGGAGTCTGTATCTAAAAGACATAAAGATAGAAAAAGGAAACCTGTAGGTCTTTGGTAAAATACTGTTTCCTTCTTCTTTTATTTTAAAGATGAGTTAAGCTCTGTCTAGATTTACTAGCTGAGAGGAATGCACTTACTTGTAAAGTTTATAAGCCTGCTTCCATACCGTCCTGTGTCCGGGCTGCAACTGAGAAAAAGGTCAGTTTTGCTGTTATACTTAAACTAGAGTTAATTGATTAATTGCCATGTTGATTGTTTTCAGCTTTGATTAATATCTTCAGAGGCCGGCTTTTTATATGTACACATTTCGGCCATCTTGTAGCGTGTTAATAGTGCTTATCGTGGGTCTTGTTGGTACCTCTTTTTTTCACGATATGTAATTTAAATGTATTCTGCACTTTATTCCAGTGTCCTACTCCTGTTTTGTGTATTGGTGATCTAATTATGTTTATTTGGAGAAAATACAGGCGGCGGTGATCCGCACTCCATATCTTATGGCAATTCAATGATCGAATTTTAGGCGGACCTGAAACTGCCGTTTCTTTTAGCTTGTCTGCTGCAATCCTTAATTCAGTCCTAAAATGCGTATTTTACCCGTTCAGAATACAACTTTATCATCACGGGCCGCGTTAAACCTTTCTTTCAAATCGTTCGGCCATCTTGGAATGGGTTCAGATCTGATAATTACACGCCACATAATTACACTGCACTCAATGCAACATACACTCCAAATACCACTCGGTGCCACATAATTACATGCCACATAATTACACTGCACTCAATGCAACATACACTCCAAATACCACTCAGTGCCACATAATTACACACCACATAATTACACTGCACTCAATGCAACATACACTCCAAATACCTCTCAGTGCCACATAATTACACGCCACATAATTACACTGCACTCAATACAACATACACTTCAAATACCACTCAGTGCCATATAGTTTTACGCAACATAATTATAATGCACTCAATGCAGCATACACTCCAAACAATGCCACTCAGTGCCACATTATTACACACCACACAATTACACTCTACTGAATACAACATACACTCCTCACAATACCACTCAGTGCCACATAACTATATGCTACATAATTACAATGCAACATACACTCCAAACAATACCACTCAGTGCCACATAATTACACGCCACAAAATTACACTCTACTGAATGCAACATGCACTCCTCATAATACCACTCAGTGCCACATAATTATATGCTACATAATTACACCGCGCTCAACGCAACATACACTTCAAATACCACTGAGTGCCACATAATTACACTGCACTCAATGCAACATACACTCCAAATACCACTCAGTGCCACATAATTATGTGCTACATATTCACACTGCGCTCAACGCAACATACAGTCCAAATACCACTCAGTGCTACATAATTACACGCCACACAATTACTCTATCTATCTATCTATCTATCTATCTATCTATCTATCTATCTATCTATCTATCTATCTATCTATCGCCCTCACTTTATCTATCGCCCTTACTCTATCTATCTATCTAAAATAAAGACACGAATATGCGAACACCGCAGCACCATTCAGTGCAAAAAGAACACCACTAAAATGACCAATCACTTCCTTGAATTGGGCCATACCACCTATGACATGAAGTGGGTGGTGATTGAAAGCATAAACCCCAATACGCCTAACATTCAAGAAAAATTCCTGAACAAAGAACAGAGGTGGATTTACTGCTTGTCCAGCCATAAGACAGGCCTGAATGATAACATACCGTAGAACTATTTGAGCAACCACTAGCGGCCCGCCCTTCCTTTGACACACACTTTATTAGTGAGATATAAGTGAAGTGAATACCGTTCTCAGAATCTGAATCAGAAACAGTCTCCATCATTCCCTACAGCATGACATCCACTCTGCCTGATACCAACCACTCCCTCCAGCATTCTAACTTGCACAGGTGTAACGTTGTCCCCAGCTCATGCACCATCATAGGAGTGCCCACTGCTACCATGATCAGAAAATCCGGGCCATATTGCCTTTGACAACTCAATTCATGGGCTACCTACACCCGACTTAGACATTGCCACTTCATTGATTACAGTCCAAATACCACTCAGTGCTACATAATTACACGCCACACAATTACTCTATCTATCTATCTATCTATCTATCTATCTATCTATCTATCTATCTATCTATCTATCTATCTATCTATCTATCTATCTATCTATCTATCTATCTATCTATCTATCTATCTATCTATCTATCTATCTATCTATCTATCGCCCTCACTTCTATCTATCGCCCTTACTCTATCTATCTATCTACCTATCTATCTATCTATCTATCTATCTATCTATCTATCTATCTATCTATCTATCTATCTATCTATCTATCTATCTATCTATCTATCTATCTATCTATCTATCTATCTATCTATCTATCTATCTATCTATCTATCTATCTATCTATCTATCTATCTATCTATCTATCTATCTATCTATCTATCTATCTATCGCCCTCACTTTATCTATCGCCCTTACTCTATCTATCTACCTATCTATCTATCTATCTATCTATCTATCTATCTATCTATCTATCTATCTATCTATCTATCTATCTATCTATCTATCTATCTATCTATCTATCTATCTATCTATCTATCTATCGCCCTCACTTTATCTATCGCCCTTACTCTATCTATCTATCTATCTATCTATCTATCTATCTATCTATCTATCTATCTATCTATCACCCTCACTCTATCTATCTATCGCCCTCACTCTATCTATCACCCTCACTCTATTGCCCTCACTCTATTGCCCTCACTCTATTGCCCTCACTCTATCGCCCTCACTCACTCTATCTATCTATCTATCTATCTATCTATCTATCTATCTATCTATCTATCTATCTATCTATCTATCTATCACCCTCACTCTATCTATCTATCGCCCTCACTCTACCTATCACCATCACTCTATTGCCCTCACTCTATCGCCCTCACTCACTCTATCTATCTATCTATCTATCTATCTATCTATCTATCTATCTATCTATCTATCTATCTATCTATCTATCTATCTATCTATCTATCTATCTATCTATCTATCTATCTATCTATCTATCTATCTATCGCCCTCACTTTATCTATTGCCCTTACTCTATCTATCTATCTATCTATCTATCTATCTATCTATCTATCTATCTATCTATCTATCTATCTATCTATCTATCACCCTCACTCTATCTATCTATCGCCCTCACTCTATCTATCCCCCCTCACTCTATCAAGCTATCTATCTATCGCCCTCACTCTATCACCCTCACTCTATCTATCTATCTATCTATCTATCTATCTATCTATCTATCTATCTATCTATCTATCTATCACCCTCACTCTATCTATCTATCGCCCTCACTCTATCTATCACCCTCACTCTATTGCCCTCACTCTATTGCCCTCACTCTATCGCCCTCACTCACTCTATCTATCTATCTATCTATCTATCTATCTATCTATCTATCTATCTATCTATCTATCTATCTATCTATCACCCTCACTCTATCTATCTATCGCCCTCACTCTATCTATCACCCTCACTCTATTGCCCTCACTCTATCGCCCTCACTCACTCACTCTATCTATCTATCTATCTATCTATCTATCTATCTATCTATCTATCTATCTATCTATCTATCTATCTATCTATCTATCTATCTATCTGTCTATCGCCCTCACTTTATCTATCGCCCTTACTCTATCTATCTATCTATCTATCTATCTATCTATCTATCTATCTATCTATCTATCTATCTATCTATCTATCTATCTATCTATCTATCTATCTATCTATCTATCTATCTATCTATCTGTCTATCGCCCTCACTTTATCTATCGCCCTTACTCTATCTATCTATCTATCTATCTATCTATCTATCTATCTATCTATCTATCTATCTATCTATCTATCTATCTATATATCTATCTGTCTATCTATCACCCTCACTCTATCTATCTATCGCCCTCACTCTATCTGTCACCCTCACTCTATTGCCCTCACTCTATTGCCCTCACTCTATCGCCCTCACTCACTCTATCTATCTATCTATCTATCTATCTATCTATCTATCTATCTATCTATCTATCTATCTATCTATCTATCTATCTATCTATCTATCTATCACCCTCACTCTATCTATCTATCTCCCTCACTCTATTTATCCCCCCCTCACTCTATCAAGCTATCTATCTATTGCCCTCACTCTATCACCCTCACTCTATCTATCTATCTATCTATCTATCTATCTATCTATCTATCTATCTATCTATCTATCTATCTATCTATCTATCTATCTATCTATCTATCTATCTATCTATCTATCTATCTGTCTGTCTATCTATCTATCTATCTATCTATCTGTCTATCTATCTGTCTATCTATCTGTCTATCTATCACCCTCACTCTATCTATCTATCTATCGCCCTCACTCTATCTTTCACCCTCACTCTATTGCCCTCACTCTATTGCCCTCACTCTATCTATCTATCTATCTATCTATCTATCTATCTATCTATCTATCTATCTATCTATCTATCTATCTATCTATCTATCTATCTATCTATCTATCTATCTATCACCCTCACTCTATCTATCTATCTCCCTCACTCTATATATCCCCCTCACTCTATCAAGCTATCTATCTATCGCCCTCACTCTATCACCCTCACTCTATCTATCTATCTATCTATCTATCTATCTATCTATCTATCTATCTATCTATCTATCTATCTATCTATCTATCTATCTATCGTCCTCACTTTATCTATCGCCCTTACTCTATCTATCTATCTATCTATCTATCTATCTATCTATCTATCTATCTATCTATCTATCTATCTATCTATCTATCACCCTGACTCTATCTATCTATCTCCCTCACTCTATCTATCCCCCCTCACTCTATCAAGCTATCTATCTATCGCCCTCACTCTATCACCCTCACTCTATCTATCTATCTATCTATCTATCTATCTATCTATCTATCTATCTATCTATCTATCGATCTATCTATCTATCTATCTATCTATCTATCTATCTATCTATCTATCTATCTATCTATCTATCTATCTATCACCCTCACTCTATCTATCTATCGCCCTCACTCTATCTATCACCCTCACTCTATTGCCCTCACTCTATTGCCCTCACTCTATCGCCCTCACTCACTCTATCTATCTATCTATCTATCTATCTATCTATCTATCTATCTATCTATCTATCTATCTATCTATCTATCTATCTATCTATCTATCTATCTGTCTATCTATCTGTCTATCTATCACCCTAACTCTATCTATCTATCGCCCTCACTCTATCTATCACCCTCACTCTATTGCCCTCACTCTATCGCCCTCACTCACTCTATCTATCTATCTATCTATCTATCTATCTATCTATCTATCTATCTATCTATCTATCTATCTATCTATCTATCTATCTATCTATCTATCTATCTATCTATCTATCTATCACCCTCACTCTATCTATCTATCGCCCTCACTCTATCTATCACCCTCACTCTATTGCCCTCACTCTATTGCCCTCACTCTATCGCCCTCACTCTATCTATCTATCTATCTATCTATCTATCTATCTATCTATCTATCTATCTATCTATCTATCTATCTATCTATCTATCTATCTATCTATCTATCGTCCTCACTTTATCTATCGCCCTTACTCTATCTATCTATCTATCTATCTATCTATCTATCTATCTATCTATCTATCTATCTATCTATCTATCTATCTATCACCCTCACTCTATCTATCTATCTCCCTCACTCTATCTATCCCCCCTCACTCTATCAAGCTATCTATCTATCTCCCTCACTCTATCTATCCCCCCTCACTCTATCAAGCTATCTATCTATCGCCCTCACTCTATCACCCTCACTCTATCTATCTATCTATCTATCTATCTATCTATCTATCTATCTATCTATCTATCTATCTATCTATCTATCTATCTATCTATCTATCACCCTCACTCTATCTATCTATCGCCCTCACTCTATCTATCACCCTCACTCTATTGCCCTCACTCTATCGCCCTCACTCACTCACTCTATCTATCTATCTATCTATCTATCTATCTATCTATCTATCTATCTATCTATCTATCTATCTATCTATCTATCTATCTATCGCCCTCACTCTATGTATTTGAGCTTATATAGCGCACAGCTACCCGCAGTGGGTTTCCCGGCGCTTGCTTAGGGAACCCGTCCTGGTATTCCCCAGTGAGATAACCCCGGCAGGGTATCCACAAGGTGAAAGCCAGGCATCCCGCCGCGAGGGGCCGTTGTGGAGATTAAGCAAGCTATTGCCCAGAGTCGCAGAGTGTGAACCCGTGAGTCGAGAAGGCAGCGGAGCGAGAATTATCGAGTCCGTGGAATTATTAGCCCAAAGACCCGCCGAGGTGGGGAATTGAACCCTGGTCCAGGGCCGATCTCAGCTTCCGGGTCTGCCACCTCTATCTATCTATCGCCTTCACTCTATCTATCTATCACCCTCACTTTATCAATCTATCGCCCTCCCTCTATCCATCACCCTCCCTATGTCTATCGCCCTCCCTCTATCTATCTATCGCCTTCACTCTATCTATCTATCGCACTCACTCTGTCTATCTATCGCATCACCACAGCATCACTCAGCACCACCACAGCATCACTCAGGTTCACCACAACATCACTATGCACTACCACAGCATCACTGAATGCCACAACATCACTCGTCGCCACCACATCACTCAGCGCCACTACAGCATCAATCTGTGCAACCATTCAACAATAACTGGTTCAAATATGTTCTCTCAATGTTTCAAACTTTATTACAAATGTCACAAAAAGATGTTAATATTTCACTTCTGTTCTTGGATTTTTGTCACAATAAAATACACTGAACATAATCTTCACAAAAGTTATTTACAAAATGTTAAACTATTGCCATTATAAATTACAATAACTTTTATTTAAGTATTAATTATTTAAAAAAATGAAAAGCTATTGTTATTTGTAATATCAATACATCTAAGTCACGTAAATAACAACACATATTGCATTACAAATGCTATAGGTGTCACATTTGCGAAAGTTTAATACTATTGGCATTGTAAATGACAATGTTATTAATTTCGCTATTTTCAAAACCAATACATAAATAAAAAATGTGTCATTTACAATACCAATAGCTCCAACTTTCCTAATGCGAGACCTATTGCATTGCAAATGCTTGTTCTAGGATGTTGTTAATTTTTCTTTAGGCAGCATCTGCTCTTTTCTAGTGCTTAATTTGAAGTGAGTCACATCCAGGTGTTTATAGTGGGTCAGTGCAGTGCAAGTTTCTCTCAGTGGGGTAGTATGGTGTTCAGTGGGGGAGAAGATGTGGCACCATGGTCAGAGCTGCTGAATTTGGAACTGGGGAACCACGTTCAGCCTTCATGACCAGTCCAGTAGACCACTCCCCCTGAGATAGCACATTCCCTCACTAGAACTTAGAAGGCCCCACAAGATCTTAAAAGCCCTGTTGTTGTAGCACCAGCAGGAGGACCCCAGAAGTGGCAAGTGCGGGTTAACCTTGAAGGCCTGTCCGCCATTTTCTTTTTTTAAAAACATTTTTATTGGTTTAGCGACAAAATAGCACGCCGTACATATAAATGTCATCCCAATCAGTCATCCACATTCCACAAGGTATGCACAAGGTACACCATCTTCTCCTGTAAGAAAGTCCATTGTCCCACCTGTCTACTGTGCTTCCTTTCAGTTTCAGTGCAATCCATGTGTGGTCGCCGTATCAGTATCTATTAAACAATTACTCCCTGCCTCCCCCAGTCCCAACCAACTTCAGTCACCCTCAACCATTCCCCTCTCACCCCCTTCCCCATCTCCCACCCCCCTCCCCATCCAGACGTGCCATGGTATGTATTTCCTAGGACATAAGTGGGCCTATGCTCCTGATCGTATCTAGCAATGAGACCAAGTACTATGTTGTGGAATGAAGTGTCCCACCCATGGGTAGGGGCAGCAGTTTGTCATCGGCTTATGAGGAAGCCCCAGAGACAGTGTAGTATACTATAGTGGGCGAGCCTCAGGTCTATTAGCCAAGGCCTCAACATCCTCATTCTCAGGGGGCTTACGTTCCATGACCAGCCTTCCCTAGGCTCTCGCCCTCTCCATCGCCTGCTCGCTACCCTTTCTGTGTGCAATTTGAAGTCGGATAGTACCTTCACAGTCAACCCATTTTCGAAGTTCAGCCATCCATTTATCCAGGCTGGGACCCTTTTTTGTTTTCCACTGAGAGGTTATAGTTCTCTTAGCTAGGAGGAACCCCAGGTCTATAAATTTACTAGTGATCTTGTCCTTCGAGGTGTGGGGAAACCAGTGTAGTATACAATGGGCCATGGAGGGTTGTAGGTCCCTTTCTGTCACATCCATCAACAAGGTCGTCACCCCCTTCCAAAAAGAGTCAAGAGCCGGGCAATCCCATAACATGTTTGAAATCAGCTTCAGACATTGCGCACCCTGGGCAGGATGCTGACTGGGCCGGAAAGTATTTATGTAATCAGACTGATGTCAAATCTGCCCTATGTAGAATGTGAAAATGCACTAACTGGAAGCGCACATTTCTTGTACTTTTCCAGGCCCTCTCCACTATGCCATTCCATGCCGTATCTGTTATGTCCTCCCCTATGTCAGTTTCCCATTTCGTCCTTAGGGCTGTCAAAGGGGTCAGGGCTTCCTGTGTCATGCACATGTATAAGCATGTTACTGCCTTGATGGTGCCTGCAGCAACCACAACATATTGGCAACCCATGGAAGTAGGTGGTTCCGTGAGGCCTGCTTTCCAGTGTTTCCGGACCGCTGCCGTGAGCATAGTGTGTAGCAAAAAGTCCCCTCCCGGTAGCTCATAGTGGTCTCGGAGGTCATCAAACGGTATTAGGCCGCCTTCCTTATACAAATCACCGATCATCGCCAACCCCTGCTGTTCCCAGTTCTCCAACCTCCACCAGGTCCCCCCATGTGGTAGAGCCCTGCACATCTTCGATGGTAAGTCAGGTGCCTAGGGGGTCCCTATAGACCCTCTCTGCAGATACCTATTCCAGCACCTGCGGGCCGTGGCAAATTCCCGGGTAAGATGCAAGTCTCAGAGCGGGAGATAACGCCAACAGGGGACCCGCCAGTTCGCCGATTCCCCCTCTCCCCTAGTGGCTCTCGCCACCCACTGAGTGAGCCATTGGAGCTGGGCTGCTATGTAATACATTTCATAGTCAGGGACCGCTAGTCCTCCCTCCGCTCGAGATCTCATTAGTGTGCCAAGAGCCACTCTGCGTCTGCCCGTCCCCCATAGAAAAGAGCTGATCATCTCCCTAAGCCTCTTGAAATTAATGGCCAGGATCCAGATCGGAAGGGCTCGGAAGAAGCATATCAATCTTGGAACAGTCAGGGGGCGTGGCTTGGACGCCGATCGGGATGGCGTCGTGAGCTTGCAGCTCCGCGCATGGTCCCGCTATTTCTCCTGAATAATACACCTTTGGCGTTCCCTGCACGGCGATTTCCTTGTGCGAAGTGTTGGGGAAACATCGGAGAGCAGCTGCAGGCTCTCGGGAGACCGAATATAACGCTGAGACCCGATAGTGGAGGCCGGAGGTGCTGCGCCGAGAGGGAAGAAAATGGCGGCGTAGAGGGTCGGCGGTCTCTGCTCAAGGGGCGAGGCGGACCAGAATCGAAACGAAGTGTGAGCCTCATTCAATAGAGCTGGTGAAGCTAGGGCCCACCTGAACGGGTCTAGGGAGTGGACTTGGAGGTGCGGGGGCCCGCGTTGGACTGGGGAACGGTTCACACGACATCCGCCTCTACCCTCCCCTCCCCCCCAACCTCGGCCTTCGGGATTGTGAGAAGGGCGGCCCCGGCTTCCAGTGGCTATCGGCACCGTCGGAGAGGGTCACCGCTCGGCAGCCCAGTCGGGGTGTTTGCACTGGGACCGACAATAGAGAGCACGGCTCCCGAGACGGGGATCACGAGACCAGGAGGAAGGCCTGTGGCGGCCGTATGACGACGCCCGAAGCAACTAAGATGGCGGCTGCTGGCGGGGCCACCGACGTGGAACAGGGCCGGGACGACTCGACTGCGCTGACCCAAGATGGCGAGGCCCGGGCTTCCCCGTTGGTGACGGAGCAGGAACAGAGGCTGAACCAGCGACTGGACAACATTTTGGAAGCAATAACTGCGACTAAGGAGGCTTTGCATCAGGACATTGCACAGGTCGCCACAGGGCTGGGTCTCCTGAGAGCGGACCATGCCAAGCTATCGGACAAAGTGAAAGATCATGAACAATTGCTTCAGGAACTGAAGCCGGCGGTGGTGACCGCGGAACATAAACTGACGGATATCCTCAGCCGCCTGGACACACTAGAGAGACGAGCAGAGGATGCAGAAAGTCGTAATCGAAGGAACAACATGAGGGTTGTAGGCCTTCCAGAGAAAATCGAAGGGGACGACGCAGTGGCCTATATGGAGAACTGGTTCAAAACGGTGGTGGCGCCAGAGGGCCTATCTCCCTTCTTCTCCCTGGAACGGGCACACAGAGTGCCAGCTCGTCCACCGATGCTAGGCCGACCACCTAGGCCGATGGTGGTGAAACTCCTGCACTATAAAGATCGGGATCTGTTTATACAGAGGGCTCGCACATTAGGCCCCTTTCAGGTGGACAATAGTCGGGTTACGATCTTCCCGGACTACACACAGGAGGTCCAAAAGAACAGAGCGTCCTTCCTAGCGGTAAAAAAGGAGCTGAGGGAGGAAGGCAATCAATACTCCTTGCTCTTCCCGGCTAAACTACGTGTTATCCTGGATGGGAACACCCAATTTTTCCAGACCCCTGATGAAGCGTGGTCGTGGCTTGAGTTGTATCGAGCCGGCACGGACCGGACTGGTAAAAATCAACGGGAGAGACCTAAACCGCTCCAGATCCGAAAATCGCAACGAATCCGTTCACGAAACAAGCTCAAGAGAGCGGAGCGGGAGGGTCAGATGGCGGCGGATAAGAAGGGGGCGCTGGCTGCAACAGCGAATATCACGAGGTCGCAACAGGAGAGGGAACTGGTTGAATCGGACTCTGGTGAGGACGGAGGCAGAACTGGAGAAGAACTATCGGAAGCTGAGAGTTCGAAGGGCCCTGCGGTTACCCCACAGACATCTGATGGACTCTTTAATGAGTGACTATTAATTGGGCTTGCCGATTTCGTTGTTTCTACGGGGGCAGGCTCTACTAGTGATTGAAGGGCCGGCAGGTATGGTGGTGCACACGCAGTGTGGGATGGGAGACACGGGGCGGGGGCTCCGCCTGCCCTGGGTCGGCGATAAATCACCCCCTTGTGACCCTTAAGGCCTTCTGTGGTGGCGACCACAGATTAGACTGATGTGTGTTGTGTTACAGGTTTGGAACAGGGCTGAAACTGGGTTATTAGGCTCTGTCCTGGGGAGTGGGGTTTGGGGAGTTTTTTCAACAGTTATGCTGGGGGGAAGCAACTGCAATGATGTGGGCAGCAACTGGTTGCTATTGAATTGGTACAGTAATGATTACCATGGGGACGTTACCTAATTTGAAATGCCTAACATGGAATGTCCGGGGACTGCGAACAATGGTCAAACGCCACAAGGTGCATGCTTATCTGGTGAGGTGGGGTGTCCAGATTGCAATGTTACAGGAAACTCACTTAACTAAGCAAGAATGCACTGCACTACAGAAGAGGTGGCGGGGTCAGGTATTTGGTACCACTTATTCAGTGTTTGCTAGAGGGGTGCTGATATGGGTAAGGGCGGGCATACCGTTCCAGGTTACGAAACAGTTGGTGGACCCTGAGGGTAGATATGTGGTGGTGGAGGGGAGGTTATATGGCAGGGATGTGGTTTTATGCAGTGTATACGCCCCAAATGTTGATCAGGCTCACTTTTTTGATGGCCTTACGAGCTCACTGGCCTATTTCCTGGCAGGCCCCATAATCCTAGGAGGTGACTTCAACTCGATTACTAATGTGGCGCTTGATAGTTCGCACCCACCGCTGGCTGATTCCCCGGTACGCAGGTTAGCCACACATAGGAAGGATTGGCAAGAGAGGTGGGGATTGCTAGATGTATGGAGGGAGCAGCATCCTGATAGTAGGGATTATTCCTTTTTTTCGGCTCTCCATGCGTTACACGTCAGGATAGACTCGGTCTTGTGTAATAGCTCCCTGGCTGCCATGGTCACCCACACGGAATACCTGACCAGGACCATCTCAGATCATAATCTCTTGTTGGTCTTAGTGCAGTGGCAACGTGCGAGATCAGCGGTTCCAACATGGCGGCTCCGGCCTGACACCTTAGAGGATTCGGTGTTTAGTGACACGGTTCAACAGGGCGTAGAACACTACTTTGAGGAAAACGAGGGTTCAGCCAATACCAGATCCACAGAATGGGATGCGATGAAAGTGGTGGTGAGAGGAGTATGCATGGGCAGGTTCTCGAATGCACGAACGTCAGTTTTGAATGCACTTGCAAAAGCGGAGGAGGTATTAAGGGACTTGGAACGGCGTAGGCCTGAACGACCGGACTTACAAGACCGGTTATTAGAGGCTAAAGAGGTAGTGGCGACCGAAACGGAACGGCTGCAGAGCTATGATTATAAGCAATACGCCATTAAAGCGCATGCCGAGAGGGATAAAGTGGTTACGCTGCTTGCCAGGATTGCAACCCGGAAACTAGAGGCTGTCCAATTATGAGCATAAAAACTGATTCAGGGGAGATGGTTTATTCGCAGGCGGCGGTGATGGCGCGTTTTCGGTCTTATTACGGTCTTATTACGCGTAGTTGTATGAATGCCACTTAGAGGTGGAGGCATCGGAAATCAGAGCATACCTGGACTCAGTACCACTCCCAGTGCTGGATGACGACGATGCGAAGGAGTTGGGAGGACCTATAACGCTAACGGAAATTAGAGTGGCCATTAAACAAATGGCAAGGAACAAAACGCCTGGGGTAATGGCCTGCAGATCGAATTTTATCAGAAATACGTGGATATTTTGGCGCCCAGACTATTGGTGGTATATGCGGAGGCTGGAAGATTGGGGTACCTGCCCAGATCAATGAGGGAGGCACTGGTAGTACCGCTGCTGAAACCCGGTAGAGAGGCATCTGATGTAACGTCCTATAGGCCTTTGTCCATGCTGACGGTGGACTATAAGATATTGAGCCGTATCCTAGCCACCAGATTAGCTCCACACATGACCAGACTGGTACACGGGGACCAAGCAGGGTTCATTCCTACTAGGAACACGACGCTAAACATACGCCGACTAATCAGGATATTGGATGGTGCTGCGGACACGGATGAAAGACCGGCGGTCTTATCAGTTGATATTGAAAAAGCTTTTGATAGCCTTGAATGGGCTTACTTAGATGAGGTACTGGGGAAGTTTGGTATAGGTGAGGGGTTGGGTAGATGGACGAGAGTGTTGTACTCATCGGCCACGGCAAGGGTGCGCCTGGGCTCAATTGTATCTTCGGATTATCCGGTCCGTAGAGGGACGAGACAGGGGTGTTCGTTGTCCCCACTGCTGTTTGCACTGGCAGTGGAACCATTAGCAGCGTGGGCTAGGTCCGGAGCCATGTATCAGGGAATCGAACAGGGTGGGCAATCACACTACATATCTCTGTATGCAGACGATTTGTTGTTATACCTGGCAGATGTGGAACAGGCTCTAGCGGGGGCGATGGACATGTTATCCAGGTTTGGTCAGTTATCGGGACTTAAGGTGAATTGGAATAAAACTTGTATCTTTCCGCTTAGGGCGGACTCACCGTGTCCCCCTCGTGAGTTGGGTGTGATCTGGGAGCCATCTTGCTTCACGTATCTGGGAGTCCGCATCTATCATGAGGTCGCGCATCTGTTGGAGGGTAACATAGGGCGTTGTATACGTGCGCTGAGGGGTTGTATATCCTTCTGGGCCTCTCTCCCTTTGTCAGTGTTGGGCCGAGTGGCACTACTGAAAATGGTGGCGCTCCCGAGGTTGCTCTATTACTTCCGCACACTGCCCATCCGGATCCCTCAGCGGATCTTTAAAGAACTAAGGATGTTGACAACGGACTTCCTTTGGGGTCATGGACGACGCAGAGTAGCATTGAATACCTTGTTTAGACCCAAGCTCGAAGGGGGGATGGCAGTCCCCGATTTTGAGCTGTACTATTTGGCGGCGCAGCTTCAAATATTCACACAACACGTGGCCAGGGAATTCAGAGGGCCGGAACATGAAAGAGGGACTGGTATACAACGTCACGTCCTGGCCTACATAGTTATGCAACAGAAACTAGAGTTAAGGGGCCTTACTGTAGAAGAAAAGACGATCAGGTTGTGTTGGCACAGGAGTTTGAAGAGGACAAAGAAGTCCCGGCCTTATGCCCCAGAGATACCACTGGGAATGTTGACTGCGCTGCCACATGGATGTGATTAGTCTCCGCTGTCGGAATGGGAGGAGTTAGGTTTACAGATGGTGGGAGATCTGTATGTGGATGGAATGTTGGTCCCCTTTCAGACGTTGCAGGAACAGTTTGGTCTACCGGACGGGAGCTTCCTTTTGCATGCAGCAGTGGTGGCGGCGATACAGAAACACTGGAAAGGAGGGCTCCTCGAGCCAGAAACTACCATGGCCTGCCAATATGTAGTGATGGCCGCGGGTACGTTTAAAGCGGTGACCTGCCTACATAACAGGATGCTACATGAAGGATTGGAGCCGCTTCTGGTGCTGAAATCGAAATGGGAGGATAGTATAGGTAGGCCCATTCCGGACACGGTGTGGGGACATATTCTGAAGCTAACATGGAAGGGGACAAGGAATGCACGTTTTCAACAGGTACACTTTTACATCCTACACAGGGCTTACCTGACCCCGGAAAAGATCAAAAGGTACTTCCGGGTAAATGAAGCACTGTGCCCGAGGTGCCTGGCGCCAGAGGTTGACATAGATCACCTGTTGTGGGGCTGTCCAAAGTTGGGGACGTATTGGCTGGAAGTGGGGGAACTCTTGAACGTGGTGACTGATCGGGAGGTGGACTTTGACATGGCGGCGTGTCTATTGCTCTGGTTTCCGCAAACAAAGAACACAAAAGTAACGAGCAAATTCATTGATCTGGGGCTCATATTGGCGCAAAGAGAAATTACTTGGCACTGGAAGTCTAAGGAGGGACCGTCGGTGAGGAGATGGGTGAACGAACTGCTGAAATGGTCTGAATGTGAGAGTGTGCTCCAGATGAGACAGGCTGTCAGGATTGATAATGACAAGAGCTTGGAAATGTCAAGGGCGTGGGAGACGATAGTCCAGGCATTGCGTGACTACATGGTGGAGGACGAAGAATAGACAAATTGTATACCTGGGGCTCCATGAGGCGTGAAAGAGAAAAGGCACCACTCGATCTGTAGCGAGCTCCACTGAAGTGTTAGCAGGACCAGGCCCACATCAGAAGCGGTTGTGGGGAGGGGAGGGGAGAGGGCGTTGTTTGGGGGAAGTGTTAGGCACCGAGGCCATGTTCAGGGAGACACTGCAGTTGAACCTAGGGTTAGGCATGCTTCCAAGGGTACTGAGAGGGCCCAGACAGGCTGTGAGGGTGATAGTAGAGATACCCTAGGTCGACACGATAGGCGTCCATTGGTAGATAGGTATGGGACCAGGATTACAAGTGCGGAGTCGCTCATATGGATCGCTGGAGCATGTTGGCTGGTGTAAGGGGAGGGTCAGGAGTTTAGGGGGGTAAAATGCAGATACAGAATGATGTTATTGACCAGATATCCCTCCGGGATAATCACTGTGATGTTCTTGCTGGAAGTACGGATTGATGCGCCGCCCGGCCTCCGGGTTGTGGGCTAAATGGCTGTGTACGATATTCTGCTTACTTTATCTATGCATTGGAACACCATAAGTGTACTGGTTAATCTATTTTGTGTACTGGTTTCTAATTCTGCAATAAAAACAAATAATAAAAATAAAAAAATCAATCTTCGAACAGTCACTATTTTGAGTAGAGCCACCCGTCCCGCAACTGACAATGGTAAGGTACCCCAAAAATCAAAGTTAGATCTGGCTCCCCTGTTCCCTTCAAGCATATCTTTCTGTACATCACTGTGCCCAGGTAGGGGAGACATCTCTCTTCCCAGTTCACCCTGTCAGCATTCTGGGGCGAAGCCTGCCTTTGCACACCGGAAAGAGGCACAACTTCGTCCAATTGACTTTCAATCCAGCTATTGCGCTCAGGGCTCGCAGCAGGGATTTCGCCCACTGCAGTGCCTCGCCGGTATCTGCCAGAAACATTAAGAGGTAATCTGCATAAAGAGCAATAAGGTGAACCTGTCCATAAACGTCTAGGCCCTGGTACTCCCGCCCCAATCGAGCATGCGCCGTCAGAGGCTCCATCGCTATAGCGAATAGCAGAGGGGAGAGGGGACACCCCTGCCGCGTGACCCTCCCCACCTTGCATGCCTCCGAAATCACCCATCCGTTTCTGACTCTGGCGGTTGAATCTGCGTATAGTAGTGCCGTCCATTGTACAAAGTCTGGCCAAGACCCATCTGTCCCATTACATGAAATAGGTATTCCCAATCTAAACTGTCGAAAGCTTTTTCGATGTCAACTGCAAAAACCGCTGCAGTATCCACCTCATAGGAGTCGGCCTCCAAAATGTGAAGGAGCCGTCGTATATAAAGCACTGTGTTGCGGGCTGGGATGAATCCAGATTGATCGGCATATATCAGCATGGGCATGTGGGGAAGCTAGAGTGGCCAGTATTTTGCTCAGGATTTTGTAGTCTAAGTTAAGCATGGATAGCGGGCGGTAAGCCGTTCTTTCCTAAGGTTGTTTGCCTGGTTTTAGTAAAGGAATAATGGTCGCCTCCCTGGTGGAGTCCGGCAATCTACCTATCTTTTTGGCTTCAATATATAGGTTCGCAAGGCAAGGGGCAAGAAGGTCAACGTAAGTTAGATAAAATTCTACCGGAAGACCATCCGAGCCCGGAGTTTTATTGCGGGCCATACTTTTGATGGCTACTCACACCTCCCTCACCTCAATATTCCGCTCCAACATTTTCGCATCCTCATCATCCAGTTCCGGCAGGTCCAGTCCCTCTGTAAAGCTCTGTATGTCTTCCTGGGACTGTAGAACACGGCTGCTATGAAGCTCCGTGTAATAGTAAAAAAACAATTTGTTTATCCCCTGCTGATCAAAGCGGGCCTCCCCCAATTGGTCCCTCAGCTCCCGTATAACTGAGCAGCGACGGGCCGGATTGGCCAACCATGCCAGAAGGGTCCCCGACTAATTCGGCTCCGAGTGCGCTCATGTGATATATTTTTTGCAATCGAAGCACCTCAGACGCTCCACATTCGCTGCTACTGCCTCTTTGGCTTTTAATAAGTCATCTTGCTTAGCCGGATTTTGCGGGCGCTCCTTCTCTAGGGCGCGCAAGCGATCATCGTCCCTCTGGATGTCTTGTAGGAGGGCCTTCCGAGACCCAGCCACCACTGAAATACATCTCCCACGCACAACTGTTTTACAGGCGTCCCACTCCACAGTCACAGCCCCCGCAGTCCCCTCATTAAACTGGAAGTATTCTGTAATAGCCGTGGCAATGGTGGCTCGAAAGACCTGGTTATCAAACGCTTCCGGTCGTAATCTCCAGGTGGGGATTCTGGGTTGCACTTGCGACCAACCCAGCTGGGCCAGCAATGGATTATGGTCCGATATAGTTCTAGTGAGATACTCGCTATTGCAAATCTCTCCGTGTACCTCTGGGGAGCATAAGAAGGCGTCCAGACGGACGTGCAATTCGTGTAGGGCAGGGAAATAGGAGTAATTCCTAACCAATGGGTGCTGGGCTCTGCAAGTGTCTACTAAACCCCAAGTCAGCTGCCAGGTAGAACCCGCCATTGCTAGTTTATGTGCTGGTGCATTTGGGAGGGGAGGATGTGAGCGATCTAAGTCAATGTCCGTGACACAGTTAAAATCACCCCCAAATAACAGTGGCCCTGCAAGGACAGTCGCTAGCTTGTGAGACAGATGGGAAAAAAGGCAGGTTGGTCCACATTAGGTTAAATCGTTAAATTATGCGTTAAATCCCTACCATCCTGGATCACCACATATCTCCCCTCTGGGTCAGTCAATTGCGTCATACATTGGAAGGGAACCCCTGCTCTAATCCAGATTAATACCCCCCTCGCATATGCAGAGTATGTAGTGTAATAGACCTGACCCCTCCAACGGCGCTGTAAAGCTTTCCCTTCTGTCGCAATGAGGTGGGTTTCCTGGAGGAATGCGATGTGTATGCCCCTGCGGATTAAGATCGAGTGTATTTTGTGGCACTGATGCATTGTGTGCATACCCCGTACATTCCAAGTTAGACTTGTGTGGCCTAATGCGGGTCCCATTGCTTACAATGACATACCCAACACTCCATTACTCCTACCCCCATGACACGCCTGGTTCCCCCGAACAAAACCTCATAAGTAATATATCCCCAACTACCCCTCCCCAGGACAGGCACCCAATGAGGTAACCCCATCCAAACAACAAAATTGTGCTTACAAAATCTACCCATTGGAGGCTGCTTGATCCGTTAATTCTATGTCTCCAGAAACCCTCCCGACCCCTCCATAGACTAATGCCTCCACCCAGGCCCACCTCATGTCTCTTGTGGTTCTCCCAGTCAGCCCGCCCCAACACAGGTAAGAGATCACAAGGTCCAATAGGCAGCGCAGATACCTCATGAAGTCAGCCACACTATTCTTGGTGCCCCCTCATCTGAAACACCCCTTCTGCCGTTTGCGGGTAACCACTATCAGATCTGCATCCGAAAGGCCATGGGCGCAGCTTCAACTTGGGCTGTCCGCTCCACTTTTCGTGTGCTCTGACATATTACTGGCTGGGCTAAGAACTCCGTGGCTGATGGCAGCCACCACCAATACTGCCTTGTCTCGCTCCTGATGCCAGTCTGTGAGAGAAACGGGCCCCTGCATCGGCAGTGCAGCAGGGGAGCGATTGCGAGGAGAGGCCGCAGGTGGTGAACGCGTGCCAGGCTCCCCTCAGGTCTCCAGCCAGTCCCAGGCGGCCTGCGGAGAGGAGGAAGAAGTGCGTACCCTTGTCAGCAGTCACTCGTAGCCGGGCCAGGAACAGCATTGCAAAAGGGAGATGTAGTTGACGCAATTTCCATTTAACTGCTAAAAAAGAGGCTCTTTGGCGTTGCACCTCCCTGGTGTAGTCCAGAAAGATCATTACTTTGCTGTTCCCAACACGCAAATTCTGTAGCCCCTCTGGTCCCGGTCCCGGTAATGAAGGAGTTTCACCACCATCGGGCGGGGTGGGGCCCCAGGTCTCGATGGGCAAGATGGTACCCTATGCGCGTGTTCCAGCGCGTAGAATGGAGATAGGCCCTCCGGCGCCACTTCCGTGTTTATCCATGCCTCCAAGAATTGAACCGCATCAGATCCCTCTTCCCGCTCTGGCATTCCCACTATGCGGAGGTTGTGCCGCCTGGAGCGCCCCTCGCTGTCCTCTGCTATCACCTCCAACACATGGACCCTCTGCACCACCTCATTCAGTGTCTTTTGTAGGGCAGTGACTGTGTCTGTGACGTCTTTCATGGTGGTCTCGTTAGCCACCACTCGCTCCTTGAGCTTCCGATGGTCATCTTTTAGCAGAGAAAGGTCTGAACCTATGTCATCCATCCTCTTCTCCAAAGCCTCTCTCGAGGCCATGATGGCTTGCATAATGTCACCCAAGAAAGGGTCCCGGGGTTGTGTGGGCACGCTACCCCCAGGTGCAGTTTCCTCTTCATCCATGCTATGTCCCGGCTCCTCGACCTGTAGCACCTCAAACCCTTTCCTTTTGGTGACTCTGCCCATTTTGAGGCCTCAGCTGGCAGCAGATGGCCAACCCAGCAGAGTCTATGCACACATGTCTCCCCGGGCGGGGATCCTGGTCTCTTTCCGCAGGTCCCAGCAGTCAAGGCCTGTCCGCCATAATTCATTGTGAATTTCACCTCCAGTCTTGCAGGCAGGCCTATGAAACAGCACACCATAGAGTGACAGTGACTCTGTCACTGAGATCACAGGACCCTTGAGCAGGGTGGCTCTAGGGCAGTGCGACTGCACCAGGCACTGAACAGCCGCGGTTCATGCAGCTAACAGAGGGGCCAGGTAAGGGGGAATTTCTAGGGACGATGCAGGAGGAAAATTAAATAAATAATTTTGCCTCTGCATCGTCCTTCGATATTGCCCCTTACACGGCCCACCGCCCCACAGCTGTTTTCTGCATGGACCGCGGTTGGCCCTGACTTCAGGTGGGGTTGTCGTGTTTGCAAGTAGAATAGGGTTTTAAAAGCACTTGCTGCCTCCTTCCTGGCCTCCAACAATTTTCGGCAACAATAAAAATGTCATGATAACTCTAGTGATTAATGTTCTTAGTAGAGAGAGATGGTGTTTTGTCTAGTGGACATTGTGACCCATGGAAAGAAAGCACAGAGGGTTAATGTGCCGGCTGCTATGAAAATGTACCATGCAGATCACAAAGTGCACATAATGTAAATAGGTCAGTGGGTTATTGCTGTTGTCAGAGAGACCCTATTGTTATTTGCAGTTAATAAGTTAAAATGCTAACATAGAACAGTGAGCTCTTAACTGTCATGTACGAGCTGCATGCAAACTGCAAGGTATACATTTGAGCTTTATGTTTTTTTCTACAGTCTTTGATTATCCTATTGTTGCAGAAAAAAGGTTCATTTGGTACATACACATGAAATTCTTCTTATAGCTTTAAATGTTTGTTTCACAAAACAACAATCATGTTAATACAGATTCAAGAACGAAATCAAATTAAATGCAATAAATTGTAGTGACCCAATGCATTTCGGGACCGAGTCCCCTCATCAGGGGTAATCTGTAAGGCAAAGAAAACATTTCAAATGAAGCACCTGGGGATCGGTTAAACAAATTAATACTAGTGTGACACTTGTGTTGTGACATGCAACCCACACCTTTGTGCTGTGAACAAATTCAAAAAACACAGTTGATGGACAGAATGCAGAACAATGTCTTACATTCACCCCAGTACAAAGATCTGGGCCTAAATCCATCGTTTTTGTGCACTCCACACCACCCTAGGTCAGACAATGGCTATATGCAAATCAGCCTTGACGCTGTGCCTCATGGGAACAGTCCAGCCCGAACTACCAAGCCATGTCTTTCCTAGACCGGAATCAAGCATCCAAGGACCGGTTTCTGGCTATCAGCCTTCTTCAGCCTGGATAGCTGGACTCCAGTGATGTGGAGAGCCTGGGACTCACGTCTGAGCATACCCAGCCCACTCGGGGTAAAAATTGCAAAAAACACAGTTGATGGACAGAATGCAGAACAATGTCTTAGATTCACCCCAGTACAAAGATCTGGGCGTAAATCCATCGGTTTTTTTCACTCCACACCACCCTAGGTCAGACAATGGCTATATGCAAATCAGCCTTGACCCTGTGCCTCATGGGAACAGTCCAGCCCGAACTACCAAGCCATGTCTTTCCTAGACCGGAATCAAGCATCCAAGGACCGGTTTCTGGCTATCAGCCTTCTGCAGCCTGGATAGCTTGACTCCAGTGATGTGGAGAGCCTGGGACTCACGTCTGAGCATACCCAGCCCACTCGGGGTGAAAATTGCAAAAAACCCAGTTGATGGACAGAATGCAGAACAATGTCTTACATTCACCCCAGTACAAAGATCTGGGCCTAAATCCATCGTTTTTTTGCACTCCACACCACCCTAGGTCAGACAATGGCTATATGCAAATCAGCCTTGACCCTGTGCCTCATGCGAACAGTCCAGCCCGAACGTGAGTCCCAGGCTCTCCACATCACTGGAGTCAAGCTATCCAGGCTGAAGAAGGCTGATAGCCAGAAACCGGTCCTTGGATGCTTGATTCCGGTCTAGGAAAGACATGGCTTGGTAGTTCGGGCTGGACTGTTCCCATGAGGCACATGGTCAAGGCTGATTTGCATATAGCCAGTGTCTGACCTAGGGCGGTGTGGAGTGCAAAAAAACGATGGATTTAGGCCCAGATCTTTGTACTGGGGTGAATGTAAGACATTGTTCAGCTTTCTGTCCATCAACTGTGTTTTTTGCAATTTTCACCCTAAGAGGGCTGGGTATGCTCAGACGTGAGTCCCAGGCTCTCCACATCACTGGAGTCAAGCTATCCAGGCTGAAGAAGGCTGATAGCCAGAAGCCGGCCCTTGGATGCTTGATTCCGGTCTAGGAAAGACATAGCTTGGTAGTTCAGGCTGGACTGTTCCCATGAGGCAGAGGGTCAAGGCTGATTTGCATATAGCCAGTGTCTGACCTAGGGTGGTGTGGAGTGCAAAAAACCAATAGATTTAGGTCCAGATCTTTGTACTGGGGTGAATGTAAGACATTGTTCTGCATTCTGTCCATCAACTGTGTTTTTTGCAATTTTCACCCCGAGAGGGCTGGGTATGCTCCGACGTGAGTCCCAGGCTCTCCACATCACTGGAGTCAAGTTATCCAGGCTGAAGAAGGCTGACAGCCAGAAACTGGTCCTTGGATGCTTGATTCTGGTCTAGGAAAGACATAGCTTGGTAGTTCGGGCTGGACTGTTCCCATGAGGCACAGGGTCAAGGCTGATTTGCATATAGCCAGTGTATGACCTAGGGTGGTGTGGAGTGCAAAGAAACGATGGATTTAGGCCCAGATCTTTGTACTGGGGTGAATGTAAGACATTGTTCTGCATTCTGTCCATCAACTGTGTTTTTTGCAATTTTCACCTCGAGAGGGCTGGGTATGCTCAGACGTGAGTCCCAGGCTCTCCACATCACTGGAGTCAAGCTATCCAGGCTGAAGAAGGCTGATAGCCAGAAACCGGTCCTTGGATGCTTGATTACGGTCTAGGAAAAACATGGCTTGGTAGTTCGGGCTGGACTGTTCCCATGAGGCACAGGGTCAAGGCTGATTTGCATATAGCCAGTGTCTGACCTAGGGTGGTGTGGAGTGCAAATAAATGATGGATTTAGGCCCAGATCTTTGTACTGGGGTGAATGTAAGACATTGTTCTGCATTCTGTCCATCAACTGTGTTTTTTGCAATTTTCACCCCGAGAGGGCTGGGTATGCTCAGACGTGAGTCCCAGGCTCTCCACATCACTGGAGTCAAGCTATCCAGGCTGAAGAAGGCTGATAGCTAGAAACCGGTCCTTGGATGCTTGATTCCAGTCTAGGAAAGACCAGTGGCGGTTTCTCTTTGCGGGCGTCGGGGCTCCGCCCCAGGTAAATTTTCACATTTGCAAGAGAAGAATAGAGATCACATTTTGCTTAGAGATCACATTTCTTTAATTACAAAAACTGCCAAAGAACACGGGCACTCGGCAGTGTCTCTGACACTTTGCCCCACTCACAAATACCGCTGTTCACAACTTCACATTACGTCTCATCACATGACTGATTTCTTTGCAGCTCCCGGGCCGAGAAAGAAGCCTGCTATGTCTTTGCCGGCTGAGAACCTCACTGCCCTGAAGGCTGTGATGTCATCAGCTCGGCAAAACACTAGCTGCAGGGTCCAGTCTCCACCCCCTCATGGCGTGGAGATTAAGTTAGCCCCGGGCGTTTTTAATACAAGCCCGGGATCGCTACTTGACGACACCCAATTTGGGTTCAGACAAAGTCACGGAACAGAGACAGCGCTCCTAAAAGCAGCAGATGAGATAAGGACCACAATGGATAACGGAGGTTCTGCGATACTAATACTTTTGGATCTCTCCCCAGCTTTCGACACGGTCGATCATGTCACTTTGATCGACCGTGTCGCGGCTTTAGGAATAAAAAACAAAGCCAAAGAACTCCTCGCCTCATTTTTGGCCAACCACCCTCAGACAGAGAAGATGGGCAAATACATCTCCCAGACCTTCTTTCTGCCTTGCGGAGTACCACAGGGCTCCTCGCTAAGTCCGACACTTTTCAACATTTATGTTTCGGACTTAGCGAGGGTTATAAAATCTTATGGAATTGCCCTCACAACCTACGCAGACGACACCCAACTGGTGCTATCTGTATACACTGATGGCATCTCGGTGGCAGCCAGCTTCCAAGAAGGAATGAGGGCAATAAGCTCCTGGATGTCATCTAACTGTCTCAAATTAAATTCTGATAAGACAGAGGTGATGACATTCGGGAGGCTGCAACGTACATGGTCCCCCCAATGGTGGCCACCTCAGATGGGACAACCTCCCGAACCAGTTACCAAAGAACGCAACCTAGGAGTCATATTTGACAATAAAATGTCCTTCCAACAGCATGCCAATTCGGTGGTCTCCTCATCCTTTCACATTTTAAAAAGGATTAAAAAGCTAACCCCATACCTACCTCCGTCTGCAGGCAAAACCCTAATCAGCACATTAGTTTTCTCAAAAACAGACTACTGCAATGCCCTTCTATTAAATGCCCAACAAAAGGTCCTCAACAAACTGCAGACGGTGCAAAATGCGGCGGCCAGGACTCTGCTAAACATCCCTAAATTCACATCTATCTCTCCTTACATCCGACACCTACACTGGCTCCCGGTGAGGAGTCGGATCAAATTCAAGGCTTTATGCATAGCCTATAAAGCTATCCATAACCAAGGCCCACTATTCCTAAAACAAGCCTTCTGCCCGCTTGAGCACTCAAGAACATTACACTCATCATCAGCCCATTTGCTAAGGGTCCCACGCACAAGAAGAGCAAATTGGGGTGACAAATGTTTCTCCACCGCAACAGCCAAACTTTGGAACAAGCTGCCCCTCCACATCAAAACTGCTCCGACACTCCTCAATTTCAGAAAAAAACTCAAAACCTGGTTGTTCTCAGCATAAACCTCTTCCTCCACAAATGAGAGCTCTGCTACGTTAGTGCCAAGACACCTTTGGGTATTTGCGCGCTCTAAAAATCGCACAAAATAAATAAATAAATAAATAACTCTCCATGTTAATCAGAGAGTGGAGGCGAGCTTGCCATGGTGTCACCCCACCCCTTCCCAACTCGTCACTGGGTGTGGTGAGACCCACCCTGTGACGAGTTGGGAAAGGGTGTGAGTGACCGTCTGCGCAGGTTCAGGCTGCTTCCCGCGCACATGAGTTGGCAGTTCAACGGAAGCACTTCTGCTGTGACGGTACACCGTACATTAGAAGGTGCAAGATATTACTGAACACATCTATTGCACGTCCGGATCCCGACTAGATTGCACAATTTCTTCATGCATGCAAAATGGAGTGAATGCGTTTGCCAATTCTGTAGTGGGAAATGGAATACGCAAAGTTTGCAGATGTTTTTCTGCACCGTGGCAGAACTGAAGCAAACTAAAGGTGGCCTGTTTCTAGCACATTTACTGACACTGACAGCATTTCCACGCACTGAAATCGAGAATATGTAATTGATCTTCAGACAAACTCAACTTGCTCCATTGTTTCTGACAGCAATGAAAATGATACGAAATCTGTTTGCTTTATTAATTAACATTCTTCAATCTAATTTATAATCAAGGCAGTTATTGTTTAAGCTATAATGCATTTTCTCAAACTTTTCCCGAGTGCAGCAATATGTTCATGTAAAACGGGTAAGACCAGCAAAGCCTGTTTGCTCAATTTTCTATTTTTTAGCAGTTTTTTATACAGCGCAAATTAGACTGTAGGGTCATGGAACCTTTACACAAGCACCAGTTACATTTCAGATGCACACATTCATTTTTGGCAGGAACGGGGGGATTAAGTGATTTGGCCAGATTCACAGGATGTTGAGCTAATGCAGCGACTAGAATTAATAATGAAATCTTTCTTATCTAACAAAATAGCGTTAGTCTCTGTGATATTATACACAGGCCAGCGGCCATGGCGGGTCTGCTGCGCCAGAACAGATATAAATGCTGCACGCGCCATATTGTTCTTAAAGACAATCTGCAGATAGTTCAAGTTCATTAGTTCTTTTGGGAATGCGGCCCATTTTCTATAGAGAGCTCTCTTTTTATGTGAGCCTTTCATTTTATTTCCAAGGGCGAGAGTGACTTTCAGAGTTTCTAAAGGAAAGTCAGCATTTGTGCAATACGTTATTTACTGTTTATTTATTATTATTGCACTCCACTATTTATGACTAAGGTGTGTTGCGATACCCAGAAAACATCCAACACAGCCCACTGCACATTACAGTCAAGTGGTGCGTGCAAGCATCCATGCGAAGAGTGTCTGTGTGGTGTAGAAGTCCTGAATGAATCCTCAGTGTCGTAGTAACCAGTGGGTTACATGGCGTGTTGCTCACTAGCAGGGTCAGAAAGAATGTTGGGTGTTTTTGGGGCCCACCCAAAGCTGTATTCTTTTGTGCATGCATGGGTAGCTAGCAGTAATCATCATCCCTGTGACCAAGACACAGAGTCATGGGGCCTGGCCTGGGCTTTAGATGCAAGCTTCGTGTTCATCTAACCCAGGAGCAGAGCCGAATGTATAATTGCTCCACATGTTAAATCTGCAGTGTTACCTCTTTCCCTTGATTTTGCGTGGAGTGCGTGTGCTGAATTGGAGCCACACTGGGAAAATAGCTCAGTGAGTTGTACGGGCTCCTGGCATCTGCTGCAATCTACAGTTCAAGATAATGAAGCAAGACGTATCTATGTTACTAAGACAATAGTATTGTCTTAGTAACATGAACAAGTCGCGCACAATACTCTTTCAGCAGACAGTTGAGAAGAAAACAGTGTGTTATGTTGCCTGGTTGTACGGGGTGCCGACGGCAGCTGGCTCTGCACTAGATGTGTTTTTAAATGCCCGGACCCTTTATTTTCTGGTACTGTCGCAGAATAGCATTTAGTATAAGCACACATGTTTTTTTATTCTGTTTCTCCTAAATTGCAACATGAGTGACTTTCCCTAGGCTGTCTAAATTAAAACTCCACTTTGCGCATTCCTTGTGTAATCTGCACCCTTTCTAGAAAGGTCCGGGGGAATTCTTTTTTAGGTCGAGCTCTCGACCTATTGTGGCCAAGTTGCTCCTCAAGGGACGTAGATTGGTGCACGAGTGCCGACTGCACATCGTGGACGCGCATCATGCCCCGCCCCCCCAGCCGTGCACATCTTTTGATCCACATTCCACATTCACAGCCTCTCACAATCACGCACGCACACAGCCACACTCACGGAAGCACACACACACACACCCACCCATCCCCTCTCTGCCCCCCACCCACTCACCTGGCTCTTTCGGTGTCCCGCTCCCTCTGCAGCGAGTCAGTGTAGGCAGCAGGCAGCCTCGGAGGTCGGCGTGTCTTGACTCTTCTCCGGCGATCTGATGTGCACGCTCACGGTGGCGTGCACTCCCTCCTTCGCACACAACAGGTACAGTGCCGGGCCAGGGCATAATTCAGTGCGTTGTAAACAAGTGTAAGAAAAGGGGGGGCCAATCGGCCCCCATGCATGCATGGCGGGGCCCGGCCCGGCCCCTCCCATATTTCCCCGTCCCTTCGTGGTGGCTTGCCCCGCCCTCGTCCCGGAAGTAGTTGTGCACTTCCGGGCCGAGGGGGCGGGGCCGCGACTGTGAAGGGGTTAAGAGCTTGGGGAGCGCGGAAAGCGGCCTCTTTGTGCCTGCGCTCCTCGCCCCACCATGGGGCTGTTTAATTTTGTTTTTTGTCTTACAGGGTTTTCAACGCTTTACCAGTACAGCGAAGGTCTAGAGCGGCTGGATCACGTGCGCTGGACTGGGGAGCATCTCTTCAATTAATTTTTCTCCTCTGCAGGTCATGAAGCAATTTTGACGGGTCCGGTGGGTGCTCGGAGGCCTTGAGGGTGCTCACCGGAGGGAGTACTGAGACGCGATCGGCTGGAATTGCACAGCGAGCTACCGGAGGCCCGTGTATCGGGGGCTCTATTCAAGCCGGTGAGGTGAATGGTAGACTGGTAACTCGGAGCTGGAGACATGAGTGGGGGCCGTGAGGAGCATCGGAGCTGTGGAACTCGCGCACATGGGTAAGGGTGCTGGGGCGATGATGGACTGCTTTTAAGATAATGTGTGCTTGCTGCAGAAGGGCCCGGTCGCAGCGCGTGCCTGTGGGTCAGGAATTAAGAGGCCGCCAACATTGGTCCAAGGAACGGAGTTATGACCAGTGTAAGTGAAAGCCTAGCGGTCATGGCGCTCGCATTGCTTAGGAAAAATGTCACCCCTCGGATGACTTTAGAGCTCGGACTGTTTAAAAAATGCATTCCGTTTCCTCCGGCGTCTTTATTTCTTTCCATCCAGTGCATAAGGTCCTTCAAAGTTTCTCTCTTCGTAAAAGTTAATAATCTATTCGTTCACTCATGGGTGTGCCAAGAAGGTTTATTGTGCTTGCATTGTATTGCATTTACTGTAGCAGCATATTTGATTCCATTGCCCAGCAACAACTGCACGTAGCCTCATCAGTTGCACACTCAAGGCGGCCACTAAACACTGCACGCCGCTTTATAATTCTCAAAGGGGGGAAGAAGGTTGCTAATTTAGGCCTAGGTTTACGAAGGGTTGGCCAGTTACTTCAGTAGCGCTGAGCAATTTTGTGTTGCACTCGCAGGTTGTTATAATGGAAAGTAAATCTATGCAAGGATTTGTGTCACTTTCTGCCACACAAGTGCAGTAACGCCCTTAAATCCGAGTAAGCGTTAACATTGAGTGAGAGCTGCGCGTGGGGGAGCGCTATGAGAGCTCATAGGTATATTTAGAGATATGCAGCGCAGCCTGCTGGAAGTTAATGTTGTGTACCGATGCAGGCGGGGTATCAGGTTTTGCCTGCACATGCACGGTACCTTTGTAGCATGACCAATGGTAAGTGTCTATCCATGTAGTGCTGCTGTTTCTTTGTGAAGCACTTTGACAGATGCACTTTGACAGATGCAGGCGATATAAAAAAGCACTTAAAAACAAAGCTAGGTGATGATGTTCCACGAGAGTCTGGGAGGGGAATTTTTCTCGGCATACAGGAGATTAAATCTGGCAGCCATATGTTACCCTCTAGTGGGCATGTTAACAATATCGGGGATGATATTGCTTATGCATTTCGACATCGATTCCAACCCATGTTTCGAAATAGACAGACCTGTTTGCAGCTTTTAGGAAAATAAGTGTATGTGCGCAGTAATTGGGGTTTATGCGTTAATGGTTGTGTCGTGATTACTCTAAGCGGTTGGTTTTGGTAAAATACCTTTTATATTCAGGCTATTTGTAAAGATGGAAAGCAGGCACTGTGATATACGTGTATAAAATTACGTAAGCTAAACATCCGGGCTTAGCATGCTGCCCTAATTGTGTTTTGCGGTTTTTGCCATTGCATACAGATATGATACAACAAGTAAACAGCATACCTACAAGGTTTTCAACGGTTGTTAGTTATATAAGATGAATAACCAGCAACTAGGGCTTGTATTACAATAGTAAAAGGGGGGCCAATGTGACACTACAACGACTATGTCAAAAAGAGAAGGGAAATCCCTAGAGAAAAAAAAATGACTTCAGGGGAGTTCCCTTCCCCTACAAGGCTCGCCTGGCATGACGTCATGCCATAACATCCGTTTGTTTTTGAACTATGGCTCATCCCTATGTTAGGTGCGTCACATGGTTATATCTTGAGCATCCAGCAGTGGGAGCACACGTACAGGCAGCAAGTCCCTGTGTTTGTTTTCTTTCTTCATCTACTAGCTGAGACGGGCTAGGAGCTCAGGATGGCTTGTGTATTGATATTTGAATTATGGCTCATTTCTGTGTTGGGTGAGTCAAATGGTATCTCATGAGCATCCAACTTTCTCTTCTTTTCTTTACTGAAGGTAACAAATTTTGGGTGCCAAGAATTTCCAGTCCTCGGCCAATTGGGCCAAGAAAGTCAATACTCCAGTGGTTTTCTTATTAAAGTGATTTAGAATCTGAGGTGCTACCCCTGAGCGGGGAGCCCTGTTTCGGCTGCATTGCTTACATTAGGTGTTGAGTGGTACTCCTTTTCCTCGGAATGCTCTGTAGTCTGTGCAGAATGCCTTAAACATTGATCATCTAGCCAGATCATGCAGCCATTGAAGGACTTGGGGAAATGGTGTCATATCTTCGGGAAATTAGGTGAGCATAGTCTGAGAAGGTTGCCTGGCATATGCTGTCCATTGCTCTAGGGGGCACATTGCACCAGTCCAACAACCCATATGGTTAAAGATAGCGTTATTAGAAAGCTATCCTAGCGGTAGCTGTGGAGAGCAGCCTTCAGGCTAAGGCTTGGAGGAAGGTAAGGCAGCTCGTTTTACCAGTCTATAATGCTGGAGTGAGGAACAAAAAGTAGAGCCACACCAGGTGTATATGAATATATGTATTTGTTCTAAACACATCCCTCTAGTCCCTTTAGGGGGCTAGAGGCAAAACATTAGTCAGTAAGCCTATTTAACACACAGTAACTTAGCACAATATACGTTGAGCCCTAGGGGCGTACCGAGACATATTAAGAAAGTGGTATAAGAACCACGACTGGGATACAGACAAGGCCTAGAGCCTTTAGAAGGGAGGTAAAGCAGCTTGTTTTACCAGTCTAAAATCTCTTGAGTGAGGAAATGAAAGTGAACCACACCTTGGTTAGCGGAATTTGGGTAAGGACAATGGTAGGTATACTGTCTAGCGATGTGCAGGATCATAGGAATAAAATGCTTTCTTCCTTAGGCCTTTTTCCCGTTTACAGACAAATGTGCATATGTATATGTTTTGTGGGCTTTGCTGTGGTTTTAACTAAGTTTTCCTTAGGCCTTTGTTATGCAAGATCATAGGAATACAATGTTTTTTCTTCCTTAGGCCTTTTTCCCGTTTACAGGCAAATGTACATATGTATATGTTTTGTGTTACCTTGTCATAGGCATCTCAAGCGGTGTCCATAGTGCAGTAGGGGCGATAGCAGGAAAGTCACGGAGCTTGCTAAAGACTTGAGGAGAAGCTCCGCGTTGACAGCTTGAGTTGGGGCTGCTGGAACAGCTTCCAGGGCTATCCCGGCAACCCCGGGACGCCTGGTCACCCTACATATAGCGAACCTGCTCTCAAACGTGCTAAACGTTCTTCAGCGTTAGTGTCTAGAAGCCGTGTCCTTCACATCATAGCTGCCTCGTGTTAATTAGCCTAAGGCCAGTCTTTCCTAGTGCCTCACACAACGCGAGCATGAAATCCCTCTGGGCTGCCTATGTTTATGCTGGTTATTTAAATCACTGCCTCGCACTGGTTTTGAAATGACCCCTTTGTTGCCACGGCACTGTCTCCCGGCAAATTTGTATATTTGAACTGAAAAGCATATCTTTCTCTGGTTAAATGTGTTCCGTGCGGTGCAGCCCTTCGCTTACTACTCGAGGGCTCATCAACACTTACTTCACCGCTTGCTAATATAACGTTGAGAATCCTTGTCTGGCATACACGCTCTCCGCTTAAACTCGATGGAAGTAGAGTAAACAAAAGGATAGTTCAAATAGAACTTCGCATGGGTGTATTTTTTTTAAGTGAATAACATATTTCTACCAAACGGTGTTAGTGACCGAAATAGAGCCTTCTAACAAGATTGCATTTGGGGGCTATCAGCAGTACTCTTTGTTTTTCCACTGTTGAGTCAGCTATTAGATATAGCCATTATAAATTGCAATCCCTTTTATTTAAGTATTAATTAATTTAAAAAAAAGTAAAAGTCACATAAATACAAAACCTGTTGCATTACAAATGCTATAGGTGACACATTTGCGAAAGTTAGAACTATTGGCATTGTAAATGACAAAGCTATTAATTTAGCTATTTTCAAAAACAGCACATAAATAAAAAAATTGTCATTTACAAGACCAATAGCTCAAACTTTCATAATGCGAGACCTATTGCATTGCAAATGCTTGTTAACAGAGTACCCTTCATTCCTTGTTCCTTTCTTTACATCTCTTTTCTATCTCTCTTTTGTTACGTGTTTTTCCATCCTTGTTTCGCCCTTATCCAATTTGCCTCGCGCATATGTTTTACTTTCTTTGGAAACGTTAGCATTAGACTGACTACATTTTGTGCTACTATTTATTTTAAATTTAATATGCATGGCACTTGAGAGCATTTTAGTAGAGATTTCCACCATGTAGCCTTCAATATTTATACTGACATCTCTGAAAACAGGGATAATGTATATTTCCATAACAGTGCTTACCTGAAAAGAAGAAATAATCATGCCTACTAATTCTCAGCTAATAAGTGTTTGCCCTGTATTTAGTGCCACTTTTTTCTTAATTATTATTCTTTTTCTTATTTAGCAGAAATGTAGGGAAACATGAGGAATACAATAAATACGTGATTTTATACACCGATAAAATGAAAGCATTTTTAATGAGGTGCCTGAAAAACCACCACCTCGGCTGCTGCTGAATAATACTCTGACACGTTTTAAATAACCTGCTTCGGATCTGGTTCATGAGGTACTGGGCATGTGTAAGCTTTAATGCATCTGACAGCCCAGGCCTCTCTTGGGGCCATGCTGGCGCAGTCTGGGTTGTAATTAATGTGGCCGAGTATATTGCTGTAAGTTTAACTCTATTCCAGATGCTGTGATTGTCTGTCAATGACAGTAGTAAAATGTAAAATGTAAATTGATACTTGTATAGCGCACTACTCACCCGCAAGGGTCTCAAGGCGCTTGTACGAATACCGCTGTGGAACCCATACTGGCTTTACCTGTGAGGCGTCCACTCCTGGGCACCCCCAAGGTGGAGGCCAGGCATCCTTAGAGTTGTGGGGGCCGTTGTGGAGATTAAGCAAGCTATTGTCCAGAGTTGCAGAGTGGGACTCCATGATTGGAATAGGCACCGAGGTGAGAATTATCAGGTCCATGGAATTTTGAGCCCAAGACCCGCCGAGGCGGGGAATTGAACCCTGGTCCCGGGCTAGACCTCTTCTTCAGGGTCTGCCGCTCTAATCATTGAGCCACACTTCTCCACCCTTCTTCCAACTAAACTGCGCTCAGAAAGGCCCACTAATCTCCAAAATACAAGTGGCAGGGCCTGTGCTGGGTGTATTAAAAGATTATATAGATGAGCTTGATGATATTACTTAAGGTGTTGTGCTTGTGTCTCATTGCGGTTCTTGTTGAAAGAGTTGGACGGTCTCTGGCTACATACATAAGATGGGTTTCTAGAAGCATACTGAGGTTACGGGCAAATGGAAAATACATAGGAACAAAATTGACCAGTGACTGAGGGGTGTGGAAGAAAGTAAATAAGTGCAAGTTTATTGCCAGGTACTATGATACTGGTTCTGTCTGCTGCAAAAAAGTTGGGCCCCTGCACTGTTAACCCCTGAAAGGTGGGCACTGGTGCAATTTGAATTGGATATATGTTATCCCCGACCTCTCTCCCATTTGCTCCTAAAAATGTGTACTTTGGCCATGATGCAAGAAACTCCCCAAAAGTTAGCTACCTCAGTGTTCTTCCAGTAGGGTCCCTGCAATGTTTGCTCCTGCAGGTTGGCCCTCTGTGCACTCAGCTTATTCATGCTGAGATGCTTACAAGGTTTGCTGGTAAATCGTTGGGCCATAGTCCACTTTTAAATATTTGATCCTTGGTGTCGATTACTCATAATGTTTTGCTTCAAAGATATTCACTCTGTAAAGATAGACTTTATTCTGTGGAGTTCTCTGGTTGGGCAGATCCAGTAGTATTTTATTGCATTTCTACCACTGGATATAATTAATTATAGACTGCCTGCAGTCTAGGAGAGAGCATTGTCAGTTCTAGCGATTTAAGATCAGTTTGTTCGGGTGTGTATCTGCAGCTTGTTAAAATGATAAAATCCCTGACTGACATAAATGTGTGGAGACTTGCCACAGCCAAAGTTAGGGCTTTCTAATGGCATGGATGGGTGTCAGGGTGGGAGTGTTAACCTGTGAGAAATCACCTTTCTTGGCTTGCCTTTAAGTTGTTTATTAAAACAATTATCAATGAGGTATTGAGCAGATATTTAGCCAGAGTTAAAGATGTAACTGATGATAGTTTGAGGGGAGGCAGTGGCCTGTTTCTGTTTAGCACAGTGGCTTCCGAAAGTCTTGAAAATGCACCATTTGCCTTCTAATTTTTCAAAATTTTCTCGGGGGAACGCCCCCCGAACTCTCCTTAGGTGGTTCGGGCTCGCTCACTGCGCTCGCTTGCGTGGTGTGCTACACCACTAATTTTACGCCTCACCACTTTGAAATGTCACCAGCCGCCACTGGGAAAGACATGGCTTGGTAGTTCGGGCTGGACTGTTCCCATGAGGCACAGGGTCAAGGCTGATTTGCATATAGCCAGTGTCTGACCTAGGGTGGTGTGGAGTGCAAAAGAACGATGGATTTAGGCCCAGATCTTTGTACTGGGGTGAATGTAAGACATTGTTCTGCATTCTGTCCATCAACTGTGATTTTTGCAATTTTCACCCCGAGAGGGCTGGGTATGTTCAGACGTGAGTCCCAGGCTCTCCACATCACTGGAGTCAAGCTATCCAGGCTGAAGAAGGCTGATAGCCAGAAACCGGTCCTTGGATGCTTGATTTCGGTCTAGGAAAGACATGGCTTGGTAGTTCGGGCTGGACTGTTCCCATGAGGCACAGGGTCAAGGCTGATTTGCATATAGCCAGTGTCTGACCTAGGGTGGTGTGGAGTGCAAAGAAACGATGGATTTAGGCCCAGATCTTTGTACTGGGCTGAATGTAAGACATTGTTCTGCATTCTGTCCATCAACTGTGGGTTTTTTTTCACCCCGAGAGGGCTGGGTATGCTCAGACGTGAGTCCCAGACTCTCCACATCACTGGAGTCAAGCTATCCAGGCTGAAGAAGGCTGATAGCCAGAAACCGGTCCTTGGATGCTTGATTCCGGTCTAGGAAAGACATGGCTTGGTAGCTCGGGCTGGACTGTTTCCATGAGGCACAGGGTCAAGGCTGATTTGCATATAGCCAGTGTCTGACCTAGGGTGGTGTGGAGTGCAAAAAAACGATGGATTTAGGCCCAGATCTTTAAACTGGGGTGAATGTAAGACATTGTTCTGAATTCTGTCCATCAACTGTGCTTTTTGCAATTTTCACCCCAAGAGGGCTGGGTATACTCAGACGTGAGTCCCAGGCTCTCCACATCACTGGAGCCAAGCTATCCAGGCTGAAGAAGGCTGATAGCCAGAAACCGGTCCTTGAATGCTTGATTCCGGTCTAGGAAAGACATGGCTTGGTAGTTCGGGCTGGACTGTTCCCATGAGGCACAGGGTCAAGGCTGATTTGCATATAGCCAGTGTCTGACCTAGGGTGGTGTGGAGTGCAACAAAACGATGGATTTAGGCCCAGATTTTTGTACTGGGGTGAATGTAAGACATTGTTCTGCATTCTGTCCATCAACTGTGTTTTTTGCAGTGAACAAATTCAAAGCACTTACTCTTTCTACACAGCTGGAAGCTAAATGAGAAAAAAGATAACATAAAATTATTTCAAAGTCTAGGGTCTACATACATGTGTGTGTTTTGGATTAACTGGCCACACCTCTAGATACCACGTACCTGTGGTCTCTTAGATAAATCCCACTCCAAAAAATTCAAGCGATGGCAATTTTAGTCACGCCTCCGAGAAGCTCGTGAAAGACATCAAGAACAATGGAATCACCGGAATCTGCAAATACGAATTGTCTAGTGTAAACAGACTTATCGAACAGAAAATCAATGCCGAAAAAAAGAAGGAAACATTCTCAAATCATGTGAACTGAACCTTTCGGGCAATTATTCCTACCAACACGAGTTAAAACTGTCTTTCCTCCCTGAATGTCACTCTCTCAGGTGTTGCCTGTGGGAACATTCCAACTATTAAAATAGTCTGAGAGGACACTCCCTGCTAGTTTAATACTGAATGCTTTCACATTACTAACTCGCCCTTGAGGTCATGCGCTGACATAATAATCTGCTCTCCTGCAAACAACAACTATGCTGCGTATATCCCACTCGAATAAAATCCCGCTACTACCATGTCCAACTCCTCTATTCGAAAAAAATATTCTGTGGATTTCATAAACCTACTGACCTGAAATAGCCTAAGTTTGTTCTTAAAATCTTCTGGGCAATATGATCGTGCCTCGAAACCTTCAGGAAACTCACTGCGGCATTATAAGACCCAGACTTCTGGACAAACACAGCGCGATCACAATGATCTCATGATCATGTGATCGACCCAAATAAGTATAGAAAGTGGACTGTCTCAACAACCCGGATGTGTACTTAAGCACATCCCACTGAATAACAAGCATTTACAATGCAATGGTCTCAGCATTATTAAAGGTAGAGCTATTGGCATTGGTCATGACATTTTTTTTCATTTTTTTAAAAAACATTAATAAATGGTACTATTATTTACAATGGCAATAGGTGAGCATTAGAGAGTAGTAGAGAGTATTCGCGGACACAGAGCCACACACACAGAAAGCCACACACACACACAGAGAGCCACACACACACACACATAGAGAGCCACACACACACACACAGATCCACACACACACACACACAGAGAGCCACACACACACACAGAGCCACACACACACACACACACACACACACAGAGCCCCCCCACACACACAGAGCCCCCCCACACACAGAGCCCCACACACAGAGCCCCACACACACAGCGAGCCCCGCACACACAGCGTGCCCCACACACACAGCGTGCCCCACACACACAGCGTGCCCCACACACACAGCGTGCCCCACACACACAGCGGGCCCCACACACACAGCGTGACCCACACACACACAGCGAGCCACACACACACATCTTTGTTTCCATTGCATTACAGACTTACCAAAAAAGTGTTTTTTTGCTTTTCCAACTGCTGAACGTATATAGTTAATTTAGTCATATTTACATTTTGACGTGGATTAAAAAATGACATCCTCCAGCCTTTCCTTTAATACTCCCTGTACTCAGAAAGATTGTCACAAATTCACCGAACTTTTTTTTCTCTGACTGCAAAGTGAGAGGCTTGCCATCTGACCTCTGTCTTTAAAGTGCAGCACAGCCTAGATGTGTACTTACTTCCAACAGTGCAAAAGAGTGTAAGTAAACATCCATGAATATTTTTAATTCAAACAAAATGGATTTAGAATGGATGCTTCAATTCACATTGCAAAGGATGAAAAAGCCTACTAGTCAACTGATTTGATGGTTGAGCAATTTGGATTGCAATGTGAGGAGTTTATCAATTGCCAGAAGCCACAAGACCTGCTTATGGAGCATTTGTAACACAAAACAGTCACTCTTAGACTGCTGCCCCTGGCGAAGGCTAGAGTGAGCAGTTTGTGGGCAAGCCCAAGCAGCAGGGACCCAGAAGCCCCCATGCAGTGTCTGACCTTGTGCCTTAACCACGCCATCTCCACAGCGCACCCCAGCACTGGTGGCCCAGACAAAACACTAGAACTGCCAGGGTTCATATAACTAACTTCCATTACAAACATGTCTTGCAGATAAAGCATTTCTATTAGCACTCGACACAGAGGAGGTACAGACCAAGGCTGGCTGAGATTTTAGCAGGATGAACTTGTAATGGCAAAACGATGGAGCAGACTAGAGAGCGGAGAGTGGCAACGCCGATAATTCTAGAACGGTAAGCACGGACAAGCACATAACCAGCCCGGCACTACTGCCCGGAGGAGCAAGGGGGAATGGAAGGAGTTACTCATGCGATACTACTAAAGCCATAAGCAATGTTATGAAGGCACTGACGGCTTGAGTGAGGAGAGTCCTACTGCCACTACAGATGCAAAGGAACAGAAGTATTAGTTGGAAAAGCTACATTTGTTGGGAGGTTTAGTTAGCATTAAAGAAAAGGTCACAGTGTGTTTGCTTCCACACAAAAGTGAAGTAGGAGCAAGAGAAACAAGATAAGACTAACGTGACAAAAGAGCTTGATGCTCTTTTCTTTTGCTTGAGACAGGACGCAGGTTGGTCTGGTGCTGGCCTTTGCTTTCCATCATCCTGATCAGGCTTAATCCTTCCGTCTGCCAAGCTCCCCTTCCCAGGACAGGGGGTCCCCTTCTGAGGGGTCACTTTACACTTTAATCTGCCTATTATCCTGTGCTTTTTAAGTAACGTTGTTCGCTTGAAGTGAGCAATGCTTTTATAAGTACGGCCTCTCACCAACGATGCCCATCCCGAGGCTGCAGGGCGAGCCAGAAACCTACTTCTAACATCTTTTTTTCCAAAGAAAAAGGCGTGAGATTTGGAGTTAGAAAATTTAGTTGTAGGGCGCATACGTTTTGGCGGTGCATAGCTTTGGAAACCAACGGATACAAGTGCTACCAGGAGTCTTCTAAAATCAATGCATTACTGAGGAGCGATCTATAAATATTTATTCCTCGCCATCACCATCTTTGTTTGCTAAGCAACAAAGTCCCCCATGGTAAGCAGCAGAACACAGTGAAACCCAAAGCTTGAGCTGAGCAGCACTTGAGCATGTGGCATGTCACGGGGTGCTTAGCAGACGGAGCCAGCCTGCACACAAGCGCAGCCCTAAACGCAGCCCTCCTGCACTGAGGAGTCCTTCCTGTCTGTCCTTAAAGCGATGCAGCTAATCACAGGCAGAGAAGGAGCGGCCATCTCCTTTTAAACAAAGGCAGCGGAGCCTGAGGGGCTCGAAAAGACAGCGCAGCGGCGAGGCCAGGACACATGATACCAGCACAGCCACAGAGAGGGACGTGCGCAAGCAACGAGGATCGGCAGCGGGGGCGACATGCTCCTTAGAGCCTAGTCTCGCACTTCACCGAGGATTAATGGCACTGCCCAACATCTCTGACTTGTACACGACAGCTCTGTCAGTGCAGGTTGCCTTTGACTTACTCTTGCGAATGCATTAGATTCTACACAGCGCTGCCATGCCGAGGTTAACTAAGTCCTGCCCTGTAGCAAGCGGCTGTGATTTAAGCACGGAGACCTACACACAGCCCTGCCAGTGCAACTCACTCTTGATATACAGTCCCCTGCCACTGCTGCATACAGCACTGCGCCTCTTCCTGACAGGAACTGTATCTTTTATATGATATATAACAAAAGGGACCCCCTGATACTGCTAGATAGTTCCTAGGTCAGGGCACACATTTTATATAAATAACTTATCCTAGGCAACTAGACGGTCCTGAGAGGATGACAGGTACTAAAGTACATTGATTTGTTGTAGCCAAATAGTAAATCATCTAAAGTAGTGCACATACAATTATTGACAATAAGAAAGATTATTATTCATGGTTAATTTATTAAAAATAAAAATTTTAGACAATATTTAATCAAGTCCTTGACACAGTTAAAAACGCATATAAATGCTTTCTCCTGGATGTTACGAATAACAATATTACAAATAACAATATTATCAATCAAAGCAATATCAATTTATACATATATTTTGTTAAAAAATTGGTAAAAAAGACCAAACAAGTGGAGTTATTAATTTTTCTCTACGCGCGTTTCGGCGTATTCACGCCTTCTTCTGGAGAACCACTTGATGTTTCTAAAAGAGAATAAAATATATTTACATCTGTGTATGGGACACATGATTACAATTTATGTGCACTACATTTACAGACTACAGGCTACATTTGTGAACATCATGAGGCTATACAGTATATTGTTTAAAGAGCTGGCTGCTAGAATTTACGGTACAGATTTTGTACAATATATAGACATGTAACAATTCGAATTTTGCTTTCCTAACAGATAGATATATCTAGAAATCAAATGGTTTTTCCCTTGGTCTCTGTGGGGTCCTAGAACATATGTTTCAAGGTCCTGAGAAGATATAGTTAAATAAAGCTACAAATTTACAACTTCACAGTGCTTTTCATGAGGATCTTACCCCGTTTGGATGTGCTTGCGGATAAAGCTGGATCTAAATCCTATCTTTGTTTAAGGGAATTAAAGGATAGTGTCGTGTCCTTTGATTGAAAATAGACAGAAAAAAGAAAAGAAAATAGAGTTACAATATTCAGGCTGAAGAGTATATATACGTGTATATGTGCTATTTTATGGGGGGATGCATTGTGATTATAATTACCTTAAAGAATGGCAATCCAAGTCAATTCCTTGATTAACTATCTAGATACTTAATCAAGGAATAGGAGGTCATCAATACCCCCACCTATCTACATTTGGGAACCTCGAATTACCAATATACAAGGTACTATCAGGGGAACATCTTCCCCCCACTATATAACGTTTCTAAAAAATGAACCCTTGAATTAAGTGTATCCAGATGTACTATGTTCATGACTTTAGTCTCATCATTCCTTGTGTATATAGGTTCATCCCTAACAAAATTCAAGTGCGACTCTTTATCACGACCGACTGCAGAAGCATATGCATCTTTGATAGATTGTGACACATATCACGGTTAGTATCTATTAAGATATATACCACAAAATATAAGATAACATTAAAGATCCAACACCACTAGACGAATAGCCTAATATTAGCTTATCATTCTTTGCAGTTCAGTCCTCTTGTAAAAAATACCATTCAGCAGATCTACACATCGAGAAGTATGATTCAAGTAACACTAAGAAACGAATCATAGACTTGGATTGCCATTCTTTAAGGTAATTATAATCACAATGCATCCCCCCATAAAATAGCACATATACACGTATATATACTCTTCAGCCTGAATATTGTAACTCTATTTTCTTTTCTTTTTTCTGTCTATTTTCAATCAAAGGACACGACACTATCCTTTAATTCCCTTAAACAAAGATAGGATTTAGATCCAGCTTTATCCGCAAGCACATCCAAACGGGGTAAGATCCTCATGAAAAGCACTGTGAAGTTGTAAATTTGTAGCTTTATTTAACTATATCTTCTCAGGACCTTGAAACATATGTTCTAGGACCCCACAGAGACCAAGGGAAAAACCATTTGATTTCTAGATATATCTATCTGTTAGGAAAGCAAAATTCGAATTGTTACATGTCTATATATTGTACAAAATCTGTACCGTAAAATTCTAGCAGCCAGCTCTTTAAACAATATACTGTATAGCCTCATGATGTTCACAAATGTAGCCTGTAGTCTGTAAATGTAGTGCACATAAATTGTAATCATGTGTCCCATACACAGATGTAAATATATTTTATTCTCTTTTAGAAACATCAAGTGGTTCTCCAGAAGAAGGCGTGAATACGCCGAAACGCGCGTAGAGAAAAATTAATAACTCCACTTGTTTGGTCTTTTTTACCAATTTTTTAACAAAATATATGTATAAATTGATATTGCTTTGATTGATAATATTGTTATTTGTAATATTGTTATTCGTAACATCCAGGAGAAAGCATTTATATGCGTTTTTAACTGTGTCAAGGACTTGATTAAATATTGTCTAAAATTTTTATTTTTAATAAATTAACCATGAATAATAATCTTTCTTATTGTCAATAATTGTATGTGCACTACTTTAGATGATTTACTATTTGGCTACAACAAATCAATGTACTTTAGTACCTGTCATCCTCTCAGGACCGTCTAGTTGCCTAGGATAAGTTATTTATATAAACTGTATCTTTTATAGCAATACGGTGACCACATAAACCGCTCTGAGCTCTGCCAGTCTAGTTAACTCCTGACCTTTTGCCTTTAAGTAGCTGAGGCATGTCAAATCTCAACAAAAAACAAGAAAAAAGGCACAATCAGGGGCAGAAGAAAACTTACCTGGAGTGGCAGCGAGGCTGTTCCGGGCAACAACAAAAAAAAAATGGCAGCCGCAAACGTCCGAAATTTTCGGAATCGGGGGGGTGTTTTTTGCGTTCTGAGTGACGGTTGACGTCACAGGGCGAAAGAACGCAAAAAACACGTCCCCAAATCCGAAAGAGACAGGGCTTGAATGGAGTGATGCCCCTCTCCTCCAATGTCTGGCCTCCGTTTAGGAAGCCAGCCAATGGAGAAGAGGGGCGGGTTCAAGCCCCCCTAACCTAAAAACATAAACTCTTCGGACTCCGCCCACTGCTTCGCAGTGCGACGGTCCTCGACCTAAAAACAGGAGTGATGAAGAAAAGAAAAAGAATGGACACTCTGCTACTCTGTCTTCGTAACAGTAGTCACCATTCTAATCACAATAATAACCGATAATAAATTACAAGACGAGGGTGGTGCGAAAACCAGCTGTAACAAACGCAATAAAAACGTAGTGGGGTGTTTTAAAGTTAATAGAGCGTATTCAATGTGCGTGTATTCTTCGTGTCACATATCTGACAACATTTATGCAGAATATACAAAAACATTAAACACAACATGATGTATGTAAGCATTCAGTATTGTAAATTTGGGGATGTCAATAAAGATTGTTGTTTAGACTGACGCATCTGTTTTGTATATTGGTAATCAATGTCCTCCGAAGTCCTTATGTAATGTAACTGGTTCTGTTGTAAATCTCTCTAAGACCTTCAGGTAAAGTACGCGCGTCGCGCTATATAAAAATGCATAAATAAACTCCTCTCCCTTGGATCCATGATCATACCCCAGCCCGGGCTTCTACTCCGTGTGCGCAGATTCATTCCAAGTGCGCGCGGCTTCTCTTCAACTGACGGGAGCAGAAATGTTCACCTTGGGCAGGCTCACGAGAACGCTTTAGTGACCAGTCTTCCGTTCTACTGGCACGCGGACTTCCCTACTTCCTCCTCACAACCTTTACTCCACTGTGCGCACCTCAGGAGTGCCAAAACACGATGTGTTATGATCTATTTCATACATAATAAATCAATGCGAACAGACATTAATTTAGCACTATTAACGCTCATTGATATTGATTGATCCCAAGGCTTTGGCGCTCCGTGTTGTTTCCCGCGCACAGCCACTTTTAACTTGAACACGCTGTGAAAGACAACAAACAATTCAATATGCCATATAAATCTTTAGAAAATGGACTCTTGTTCTTTGTACCAATTATTACCAGAGACAGGAATCTACAATACCCGAAGCAAACCAAATGTTTCTGAAGCGGATCTGTTCCATTTTGTCCATGAACCCTTTTCTTAGTGTGTAAGGGTAGTTTCAAGGCACATTGTCAGGGAACAGGGTACAGTTATGCTATACTATGTTATAGACACTTTCTATAGCACAGCGACTCACATCAGAAGCAGTGTCTTGGCGCTCTGTGACCCAGCTTCGGTAGAGTGCAGTTGGAACATCCACGTCTTTTGGAGTTTTTTTTAACTTGACAGGATGCTGACATGCCCGGATCTGCAAACGAAGCTTGTTCCAATGAAGTGGGGCAAGATAAGAAAAGGATCTAGCCCCAAATCTGGAAGTGGGGCTACGAGTGATCCTTAGTAACACTTTATTTGCAGACCTGAGCAATCTCATAGGCTGATAGTGCTGAGTCTGATGTGCAGGTAGGTTGGTAACTGCTTGGTTAGAGTCAAGCAGCATAGTTTAAAGATGGTGCGTTTTCTGACTGGCAGTCAGTGCAGGGCTTTCAGGATTGGTGCGGTAGATGAGCGTGAAGTAAGGTTGCACGGGCGGCCTTAGGCATGCAAGCTGTGCACCTGCACAGGGCCGCCAAACCCCAGGGGTAGGTGTGGGCGGAAAATCCGTTCCGCTCGCGGATTTTGCGGATTTTCGGGAAATCCGCAATCCGCGAGATTTGCGAATTTCCCGCAAAATCCGCAAATCCGCGAGCAGCGGATTTTGCTCGCACTGCTCGCACTGTTCGCGTGAGTTCGCGCCCCGCGAATAAGTGCAAAATTGCAGAAATACGATTTTAGCAAAACTGAAAGTAACTACTTACCAGGTTCAAAAGTTCAGGCACATCATTAGTAGCCATTTCCTGTAGTGCTTCCTGAGGGGCCCCTCCAGAGTTCAGTTGCCAGTTGAAACTATTATGTGACCCTGCTCTGAACCTCAGAATAGTTACACATATGCCACAAAGGTCCTGAATTACAGCTAAGGGAGACAAGCAGGAGCCAGGCTGGAAGTTAAAATCCATTAATCAGCCCCTAATTCATTATTGTCAGTTGGGGCAGGGCAGGTGTTGTAACTAATTTTGCAACAATGAAAGCACTTAGCAAGTGCAAAAGATCACTAATCAGGGCGCACTAAGGAAGCAGGTGCCAGCTAAAAAAATATTCTGTGACACATTAATCAGCCCCAAATTAATTCAGGTCACTTGAGGCAGGGAAGGTGTGCTTTGCTTTGCCGAAAATAATGTACACTGGACAACCAGAGGGTGTGATGATGAAACAGAGGGTGGCATGGGTGGGCCAGAGGGTGGCATGAGTAGTCAGAGAGTGGCAGTGGTGACAGAGAGTGGCAGTGATGAAGAAGAGTGTCCCAAACAGGCTGGACACGTAGAAACAACAAGTTCGCAAAACTTGCGACCCGACAGGTAAGTTCGCAAATTGCGAAATTGTAAAAACCCTCGCGAACTGGCAGAAACACGGGCGAACACAAAAAAAAAAATCCGCAAATTCGCGGGAATTCGCGGATTTTGCGGATTGCGAATCCGCAAATCCGCAAAATTCGCGAACGCGAGATCCGCAAAATTCGCTCATGCTTACCCAGGGGCCAACACAGCAATATTTATCCTTAATATAATAATCCTCTGCAGATGGATACATATTTGCGTGGCGGCTCCTGGCAGGGTTTTGACGGCCTCCGACTCTGTTCCACTTCCAAACACCCTGACACCCCCCTCTTCACTGGCCTCCGCGCCTGCGTTCCTCCGGGGCCCCCTACCTACGCTCCCTGCTAAGGGCCGCTATGAGTCTAGAGCCGCCCCTGAAGGTTGCAAGTCAGTCAAGCCACTGTGTTCTGCACAACTTGAAGCTTTTCCAGCAGTGAGTCCTTTGCTGCCACTAGCAGTGTGTTCCCATAGTCCACCCTACTCGTGATCAAGGCTTGTACTAGGGTTTTCTTGATGCAGAGAGGAGCCATGGACCGACTTTCCTAAGTAGGGGCATAGTTGCAAAACAAGTGACGTGACACAGGTTGCGCTGACCTGGTCTTTCATGGAAACTGGAATGGCATGGTGAGCAAAAAAACTATGGATTTAGGCCCAGATCTCTGTACTGGGGTGAATGTATGGCATTGTTCTGCATTCTGTCCATCAATTGCTATTTTTGCTTTCATGGATATAGTCTGATTTAGTTTGGTGCCAAGACGTTTTGGCACCTGTTTTGGACAAAGGGCTGGGCCTCATTCAACAAGCCACCAGTCCACCGACCAAAGCTCCTGGGCCAATTCTGGCAATTGACAAAGCTCCTGAGCCTTGCCAAACAGCATTATCTCAGTTCCTTCACTGTTTAATTGGAGGCAGTTGTTAGCCTTCCAATTAGCAATTTTTTTCACGCAACTCAAGAACCCCAGTTTCATCTTATCTGGATCCTACCCAAAGGAGATGACTAATTGGGTGTCATTGGCGTAAGACATGATCTCACATCTGCATGATTTGACAATATGCACAAGTGGGCCCACATAAACATTAAATAATGTCGGGGTCGGGGAGGAACCCTGCGGGACTCCTTTATTGATCAGTATGGTCTGCGACCTAAAGGAGTCTAAGGAGATAGTTTGGTTCCGGTTGTTCAGAAAATCCCTGAGCCACTGGAACCAGGGCAATTAATATGTACTATAGAGACAACAGTTCATGTGGACAATGTACGGGATACTTAATATTGTCGATGGGCAGTGGCAGTTACCGTTGGTATAGTGATACTGAAATAGAAGAACAATCACACAGAATGCAATACACAGGACAATCATATTTGTGCAATTAATATATTTGTATTATAGTTCCATAGAAAAAAGGGGCTGAGTGTCCCAAGTGAACTTAGGATCTATATCACCAGTGTGGCAAGGTATAAAATATATTGAGGTTTCAAAATCAACGAAAATGATCATTATTCAATACATAGTCATTAATCCTAGCCTTCTACCACATTTGTGAAGGCTACAAATGGTTCATTTAAATGTGTTGATGGCGGTTCGACTCCACGTCCAGTAAGGGGTCTCATCAGGACCTAACAACGAGGGACATCTGAAAATAGTTTGGCAATAAATTGACAGAGAGTCGTGCACACCAGTTATGTGAGTGAAAACAAAGGGAGTGATTACTCACATGGGCACCCAGTAAGGGGATAGCTGACAATTTCTATGGCGTATTTCACAATTTTGCGCAGCCAAAATATAGATAAATTCAGGTGCACTAATGCAAGCTCCTCTTCATGGCACGACGGACAGAAAATGACAACCAGTCATCGTCTTCATTCAAAATAAAAGAGCTGCAATAAGTCGGCTGCTTGCCGTGGTAGTGTGAGTCATCTACTATCTACGTTGAAGAAGGGGCCAAGGTCAGTCTCTTTCATTTGGCTGTCGAACAAAATATATTATTTGTACAAATATTATTGTCCTATCTACTGCATTCTGTGTGATTGGTCTTCTATTACAGCATCATTATACCAATGGTAACTGGCATTTCCCATCGATAATATTAGGTATCCCGTACATTGTCCACATGAACTGCAGTCTCTTTAGTACTTGCCATGCATACCTGCAATGGACAGTGTGCGGATTAACAGCCCGATTCATCAAGCGAAATTGCGCTCGCAAAAGGCCAGATTCTGAGAATCTGGCCGTTTGCGAGTGCAATTTTTGCATTTGGGATTCATCATCCCAAATGCAAAATTCGCTATTTAAGAACTCCAAATTTGCGAGGAATAGCATTTAAGGAATCTCTATTAGAGATTCCTTAAATGCTATTCTTGAAACATTTAAAAATTGCGAATTCGCAATTTAGAGCGAGGCGGTGCTGCCGTGAATTGCAGAAGTGGGGATCCACGGAGTGAGCCGGCGGCGGCGGTGAGAGTGACCGGCAGCGGGAGGCTCGAAAATTGAGGTCCTGGCTTTGGGGCCTACAGCTGAACAGCGCCCATCAGCCTCACCGGGCCAGCACCAAGTGGCGCGTGGGGCCCGGCCGGTGACCTGCCCATCCCGGACTGCGGTGCAGCGGATTAGGGGACTTGTCTGCTGGGACTGTTGTGTCCGGGGCGGAGTGGAGCCGAGCGGCCTAGCGTCGCAGAGAAGCACACTGAGACGGCGCGAACCTGTGCCCGGGGCGGCGGGGCTTGAGAGACGAGCCCCCCGGTTGCCCGCTCCTGCCCAGTGAGTGGCTTCCAGTGACTGTAAGGTGAGGAGTGGAGGGAGCAGTTGGAACCACAGTGAGCCTACTGTGACCCACCGCGGACTTCGGGAGAGACGACTGAGACCAGTGGGGGGCCCGCCAAGAAGTGAATCTGATCAGGCCTGCGCGGCCTTTGTGGATGCACGGCCTAGCTTACACCGACTCATTGACGAGCTTGCCTCGACCCCCCCCCCATACCGGCTGCAAGCGACCCCCCCTGGCATGGCGGAGAGTTCCTGGAGGTCTGGAAACCCCTGGGGCCCGGTGTAAGCCTTCGCAGCGCCCATTCCCCATGGAGGCTGAAATAAGAGTGCGGTGAGCACAACAAGAGTACGTACAGAGGAGGTGGGGGAGCTGCGAGACTGGGGGCTCGGCCCCTCGCCACCCCGGGCAACACTGAGACACTCTAGTGGGCAGCCCATGCATGCGCCTGTGCACATTCCCCCTGTGCTTGCATGCTTTTGGGGCGCCTCCAAGATTGGAGCTGACGGCAAAACGTGGCCACTACAGAGCGTAGAGGCGGGCACACTATAACGGACATGCTTGTCAAGGGCACCCCTAAGGAAAAGTCCCCCATCCCTATCCCCGGCAGCGGCGACGGAGACCACAGGGCAGGGGGACGAGGGGGTGCCCATCACTAAATCGTTTCTTTTTTTTTTTTTTTAATTTTTGAAAACCTTTATTGTGCATAAGGAAGAGTAACATATACGGGCCTACAACCATCCGGCCGGCCACGAACGATCAAAGAGCACATCAGCTTGCATTACGTCTACACATTACCGTAGCAGAATCTCAGTCATCAAAAGGAAGAAGGAATGGAGGATATCACAGCTCCGTGTAGCAGGATGAATATAGGTTCAATTTTAAAGTTTTTTGTTATGCAACTATTAATGTCAGGCCGTTGTGTTCCGTACAAATAAAATAAGCGAAGAACAAGGGTCCATGCAGGCGGGACATGACGTAAGCAACTGTATCAAGCCCATCGTAGATCGGTAAACAAGTCCCCGCCGGGGAGGACGGTTATACAATAGCAAAGCCACAGAGTTACACCCATGACCCGGTTACAGCACCACTACCACCCTCACCCGGCATTCCCAAACATGGACGAAAAAGTTGAAATCATAAAGAAGAACAAAACAGGTCCCATAGAAACTAATAAAAATGAGATATAACCCCCCACCCTACACACATGCAGAGGCTATGGCCTACCCCCCCCCTAGCAGCGTGTCTGTCGCCCTATAAACCCGAAATTTAGAAAGAAGAAGAGTCGGAAGAAAAGAGGAGGAACAGCAAGAAAGAGCGGAAAGAGAGGAAAAAAAAAGAGGAAGAAAAGAAGAAGAAAAAGGAAAATTTCACTCTCGAATACAGGGAGGGAGAAAAGAACGAGCTAGTCTACCACTCCCTATAAAAGAAATGGGGGGGGGAGGAGCCCACCTAATATCCAAGCTCCCGGATCCCAGCCATCCACTGCGTCCCACACTGAAACCCGCCTACTCCAAATGCGACAGAGCTATATTAAAGAATAACAATAGGGAAGATGAAGAGACCTTATCACAGTGAGTGCGCCCAACATTTGCAAAACCAGTCCAGGTGTTCTTGAAGCCCACCCTGGCAGACATAATATCAGTAAACACCCCAAACACGACATGATAGCAGGCACATGGCAAATCCAGTTACTGATAATAATGCAATCCCATGTAGAACCACCGGACTCCTACAGGGCCACCCTCTCACCACCAAGGAGCATAAAAGTACAGGATAGTCACGAGCTCAAGTGGGCGAGGGGCTACAATGGCAAAATTGTCAGCAGATCAAAACGATGACTAGTCCGGGTCTCCACCAGCCGATCAAAGCAGTCGAGGTGATATGCCCCCTCAACCCTGGCCCGATCGACGAAACTTCTCCAGGCAGGACCGTCGCAGCGGATACGTGTCCAGCAGAACAAAGGGACAAAATGGCCGCACTCGCCATGAAGGAAGCATCAGAGAGGAAGATGAGCGTCTTCGTTCCCTAGCTAACACATCGGCCAAGATAACAAGCCCCCCTGGCCGTTCAGGACGTCGCTCACTCCAGCAGTGTTGAAAGAGGGCTTCGAGGGCTACACTCTCAAAGGGGGCAAACAGCTGGGAGAGTGACAAGCGAAGCCCCGAGTGCAGTTGGCCAGGCAGAGTCAATGTTCCCGGTGCGAGGGGAAACCTCGCAACAATAGTAGCATCGGCAGGGCGGCACGCAACACTGTAGCTAGGAACATTGCGATCATCCGCTTGCACTTGTGGTAACACTGTATCCACTTGAAAGGCACACACAGGCAGCGTAGAAACAGGCAGCGCCGGCCGTCTGAAGGAGGACACAACCTCATCGATCTGTTCCCCCAGTTGTTGAGCAATGTGCCGCCATGTTGCTCGTAGATCTATGAGGGCATCAAGAATGTCGCCATAGGTTAGGTCACTCCGGGATTCCAGCCGAGCCGCAGTACACCGCGACACATCCGACTCTCCACCCGGGCCAAGTGCGGGCAAGTCTGCATAAACTGGGGACAAGGGACCAGCCCGCTGGCTTTGTTGGGGGACAAGCGCCATTGCCGTCTCACCCACAGATCCACACTGGAGGGAAGGGGGGGGTGACCCCGTCAAGGAAAGGCGATCGTCGCTCCACGGAGGGGCACGCAGCCACCAGCGCGGAGGGTCAGCACAATGAGGTCTCCCTTGGGTCCCGGGGGCACGAACTGTGCGCGACCAGAAGGGCGCTGCAAAATGGAGTCTGCCCAGGACAAAGGCTGCGTAGAAGGGAGAGCGAGGAACAAAGAGATCCCGTCTTCCAGGCGCACTCACCACAGCAGACTAGAGTCGCACCCCGCGGGTCAGGATAAAGCCTCCCGTCTCCAGCAATCGGGCCGATCCAGACGCCGGCACCTCCACTGCCCGTCCGCCCAGCTGAAAGCACCAGTGACCTGCGGCTGCAATCGGCACCAGGGTCGCGGTCAGCCCAGGTAATCAGTTAGTCACCGATTCCTCGTCCAAAACGGCCGGCGAAGGTCTCATGTGAAAGCGACTGACTCCAGCGCATCCGAATCATCGTTGCAGCGTGGCGCACGAAAGGATTAGTGCCAGGATGTCAAAGCGAAGCAGACGGCTTTGGGAGCCGGGCGCTCACACGTCCGTCCCGTCCGCCATCTTGGCTCCTCCCACTAAATCGTTTCTTGAAACTTTATTTAACTCCCTACACGAGGACTTCCAAGCGCTAAAGCAGGAAATGGCCGGAGAGCACCGCGAACTGCGTCGAGAAGTGGATGGATTAGGTGAACGAGTGGCGGTGGTGGAGGAGGCGGAACAGTCCAGAAGCGAAGAAGTGGAACAACTTCAGCAAGAAGTAATTTGCCTCCTAGAACAGCAAGTTGACCTTCAGACGCACACGGAGGACCTCGAGAACCTTTCTAGGAGGAACAACATTAGGGTCTGAGGCGTTCCATCCAAAGCAGAAGGGGACAGAGTCACAAGATTCCTGCAGGGAATGTTCCGGCAGATTTTGGGGGAGGCCGACGACTGCAATTCGCATCGACAGGGCGCACAGGGTAGGCCTGGCGCACTGTGCACCTGGCCTTCCTACCTGACTTTCCCTTGAAAGAGAGGATACTTCGAGAGGCGCGTCAGAAACAACCTCTCCAATATCAGGGGTACCAGGTGGCATTGTATCAGGACCTCTCGGCCATCACCTTGCACAAGAGGAAAGCCTTTAAGGTGTCCACAACATTCCTGCGTGATAAGGGAGTCCCCTACTTGTGGGGCCACCCCTTTAGGTTGATCTTTAAATGGAAAGGGTCCCTGCACCAGCTCAGATCCCTGCACGACACGTGTGCCCTCCTGGCATTGATCTCAACGAGGAATCCCAGTCACAGGAGGCATCTCCGCGAGCTTCACAAGAGAAATCACGACGGCCCTCGCGAGCTGGGTGGCAGCGAGTGGGCCGCAGACGTTCACCCAAGGACAACCTAAAACCGGACCCAGCCACTATGGCACAGAAACAGGCCTCGGCTATCCAGGAAGTGTCTAAGGACACAGCAGCATTGAATTGACCTAGCAGAGGTGGGGGCTTTCTTTGTATTATGACCATGCGGGTCCGATGGGGGGGCAGGCGGGGGACCGAACGGGTCACCACAGCCACACGCTTCTTCACATAACGTCACCACAGGCCTGAACTGGCTGTTAATCAGCCTGGGACTATGAACCGACACTGGGAGTTCTCCGTTGGGTTTAGGGCGGGGGTGAGGGGGATTGGGGTGTTGGGAAAGGAGTTGGGGGGCGGGGCCTTGGGAGGGGGGTCGGACAGTCGGTTGTGGGAGGGTGGTTCCACGGGAGACGGTGGAGGTCAGGGCAGGGGGGTTTGGGCGTTGACACAGGAGTTCATGGGCTGGGGGGGTAAAGGGTGGGAACCAGTGTGTCGAAAGGGACAGGGCTCAAACATGCGGCTTGATGGAATGTCACTAGGTTCACTTAGCAAACGTTATCCACTGATTCCAGGATGGCAGAAGCTGCCCTAAAAATTTTAACACTAAATGTGAAAGGCCTGAACAACCCCATTAAGCGGAGAGCAGTGTTATCATGTCTGGAAAATTCAGGGGCAGAGATTTGTTTGCTTCAGGAAACACATTTACTTTCTAAAGACTGGCACAGGATGAGGTCCCGAGCGTTCCCCCAACAATTCTTTTCCTCAGCGCCTGAGAAAAAGGCGGGTGTCGCGATTCTGGAGCTAAACACTTCCGCGGGCAGGTCAAGGATAAGGTAGGAGAGATTAAAGGTAGACTGTTAGCCCATAGTATTATGGTGGGTTGTCAGCAGATAACGGTGGGGTCTCTGTATGCCCCAAACACAGGGCAGGAGCCCTTCCTACGAAATGCCCTTTCGGAAGTATAGCGCTCCTCTAACCCCCTTCTACTTCTGTGGGGGGACCATCATTTATTGATGGATATTGATGAATTCTCCGAGCTTTAAGGTCCGGCTCACCTAGTGACCCCTGTGCAGCGAGGCTTTTAGCTGCAGTAGCAGATACGATAAATCCCGAAGTGAATCTGATGATCAATAAATCTCTGCGTATGGCTCTGGTTCCTCAATCTTGGAAGTTTGCCCTTATTTTGCCCCTTCTCAAGAAACCTACTCTTGATCCGGCAATACCCGACAACTATCGGCCCATTTCACTCCTTCCCAGTATAGCCAAGGTCTGCGAAAAGGCGGTCACGGCTCAACTTACGAACTTCGTGGAGGAAGCAAACCTGCTCCACCCAGCGCAGTCTGGTTTTCTTGCTTCTTACAGCACGGAATCAGCTCTGCTAGAAATGTCTGAGGCTATCCGCGAGTGTCTGGATGCCGGCGGGAGAGCGGCACTGATCATGCTGGATCTCTCCGCGGCATTCAACACCGTGCCTCATGTCAAACTCCTTAAATGCCTCTCAGACATTGGTATTGCCTGGAACTGGATCCTCTCTTTTCTTGAAAATCGACATCAGCAAGTCTGGCTCCTGCCGTCTTGCAGGTGCCCACTGGGGTCCCGCAGGGGTCATCATTTAGCCCTCTGCTGTTTAACATCTATCTGACTCCGCTGGTTTTTCTGGCGGAGTCCTTGGGGGCGAAGGTGATGGCCTACGCGGATGACACCCAGTTGCTCTTCACCTTGTCAAAAGATGATCACACGGTTGATTTAGCCAAACACTGTCTGGCCATGGGTTTTGGCTGGCTGGCCGATGCACACCTCAAATCTAATGAAGGAAAGTTGGAGGTGCTTCTCTTTGGTGCTTTTCATGCCAACTTTAGGGAGAAACTATGGCCCTCCGATTTCACCTGCCCTTCTGCCAAGAAAGGGGCATCAAAAACCTTGGCGTATGGTTCGATGAAGACCTCAATTTTAAAACCCATATTAGGAAATTGGCAGGCACCTGCTTTGGTCTACTTAAGACCATGAGGAAATTTCTTCCTTATCTCCCAGACAGCACAAGGGAAACGTTAGTCCGTGCCCTGATCCACTCGAGATTGGATTACGCCAATGCTGTCCTGGCCGGCTGCCCAGGCTTTCTAGTGAAGAAACTACAGGTAATACAGAATTCTGCAGCCAAACTTCTAGTTGGTGTTTCTACCCGTCAGCCTGTGCTCTACACTGGCTCCCTGTGGAGGCCCGTCTCAAATTCAAAACACTCACGATAACCCACAGAGCCCTCTACGGTTCGGGCCCAAAATACCTACAGAAACGATTAGGTTTCTACTCGCCTGGGAGACAACTACGCTCTTCCAGCCAGCAGCTGATGCTGACTCCCAGGTTCTCCCTCCATCGGTTGGGCTGGAACTCCTTTTTACGCCGCGCCAGTCTGGCGTGGAACAAGTTACCCTTGGCACTGCGTAACACGCAAGATCCCTTGGTGTTTAAGAAGAAACTAAAAACATTCCTTTTCTAGTGCCTTGCTTTACAGCATTGTCTCTGTCAGTCTTCTTTCTGGATGCAAGCGCCGGGACACTCATGAGTAGCTGAGCGCTATACAAGTTCAAATAACATAACATAACATAACATAACATAACATACAGATAAGGACAGGTCGGGCACAGGTATGGCAGCACAGGCGCTATCTCCGGGACAGATAAGGAATGACTACAGCAAAGAGGGTTAGTGGACCTGTGGAGGGCTAAACATCCAGGGGCATCACAGTACACTTTCTACTCTCATGTACATCCCACCTATGCCAGATTAGACCACTTCAAAGGTTCTTCTGAGCTGGAGGCCCGGGTGATTGACGTGAACATCACCCCGGCGGCCATCTCTGACCATGACGCTGTGGAGCTTACGCTCAAGGTCCCTAATGTTAGGAGGCCCCCAGGTAGGAGGAGACTAAGGAAACCCCTCCTGCAGCGCACAGAAGTGGCCCAGCAACTCCGTAAGTGCATCACTGATTATTTAGCGGTCATTGATAGTCCGGAAACGCCAGTGTTGGCACTGTGGGGGGCATTGAAGGCGGTGGTACGGGCGAACTTATTGCGGTGGCAGCGGCGGAGTCCAAGGACGTAAAGCTAAGCGAGAAGCCCTAACAGCCCAGGTCATAGAGCTGGAGCGGGTCCACAGTCGCACAGGGGTTCCCAGGGTCTGGAAGCAACTAAAAGCGGCCAGGGCTCAAATGGCAGGTCTGGACATCGACGGGCCGAATATGCGGCTCTCCGCCTGCGACATACTTATTATGTAGGGGGGAACAAAACTGGTCGCCTCCTTGCAAGTGCATTGAGGGCAAAGGTCCAGCGCTCAAAAACTCTAGTCTTAAGTAATAGGGATGGGGACGAAATACGAGATGAGGCACAGATAGCGGAGGTATTTCGAAACTATTATGCCTCACTGTACCAGGCGGACACTGTAATGGGGCAGACGCCGACACCTATCTGAGAGATGTGGCTACTACAGCGCTGAATTCAGCGAATGCCCTAGATGCCCCAATCCGACTTGACGAGGTGGTTGCGGCCATATCCCGCCTCAAACCCCTAAAATCCCCAGGCCCGGACGGTTTATCCGCCGGCTTTTATAAAGCTTTCAGCCCGCTGCTTGCCCCGATACTGACAAAGCTTTTTAATTCATTGCAGGGCCCAGGTTCCATCCCGCCTGACATGCTTGAAGCGGAGATCATAGTGCTGCCTAAGCTGGGCAAGGACGTCACGCAATGCTCGGCGTTCCGACCAATCTCTTTGCCTAACCTTGATCTCAAGTTATTTACGGGTGTGTTGGCCACGCGGCTTGGGCCTTGTTTACCCAGTATTATAGAGCCGGATCAATCGGCTTTGTCCCTGGTCGACAATGTAGTGACAATACCAAGCGATTCCTTCACCTGATCGATAAAACCCACTTCCAGCAATCGGATTCGGTCCTATTAGCTATTGACGCTGAAAAAGCGTTTGACCGGGTCGATTGGGGTTTTTTACAGAAGGTTCTGACACACTTCAGAGTAGGGGAACGCTTCCAGGCATGGGTTGCGAGCTGTTACCATTGCCCCCAGGCGCGGGTCCGCCTGAGCGGCTTATGCTCTAGTCCCTTTGAAATCCAACGCGGTACCAGGCAGGGATGTCCCCTTTCCTGTGAAGTAGTGTGGCTCACTGGTTAGAGGCGGCAGACCTGAGAGCAGAGGACGGCCCGGGACCAGGGTTCGATTCCCGGCGCGGCAGGTTTCTGGACCAGGGTCAGCGGACTCGATAATTCTCTCGCCTCGGTGCCCACTCTGATCAGCGATCACACTCGGCAACTCTGGGCATTAGCTTGCCTCATCTTCACTAACGGCCCCACCAAACCGCCGGGGATGCCTGGTCTCACCCTGGAGATACCCATTAAGGGACCATCTCTCAGGGAAGCCAGGAAGGGTTTTGCAGCGGTCGAAGCGCCTTGGGCGGAAAATCCGTTCCGCTCGCGGATTTTGCGGATTTTCGGGAAATCCGCAATCCGCGAGATTTGCGAATCTCCCGCAAAATCCGCAAATCCGCGAGCAGCGGATTTTGCTCGCACTGCTCGCACTGTTCGCATGAGTTCGCGCCCCGCGAATAAGTGCAAAAATTGCAGAAATACGATCTTAGCAAAACTGAAAGTAACTACTTACCAGGTTCAAAAGTTCAGGCTCATCATTAGTAGCCATTTCCTGTAGTGCTTCCTGAGGGGCCCCTCCAGAGTTCAGTTGCCAGTTGAAACTATTATGTGACCCTGCTCTGAACCTCAGAATAGTTACACATATGCCACAAAGGTCCTGAATTACAGCTAAGGGAGACAAGCAGGAGCCAGGCTGGAAGTTAAAATCCATTAATCAGCCCCTAATTCATTATTGTCAGTTGGGGCAGGGCAGGTGTTGTAACTAATTTTGCGACAATGAAAGCACTTAGCAAGTGCAAAAGATCACTAATCAGGGCGCACTAAGGAAGCAGGTGCCAGCTAAAAAAATATTCTGTGACACATTAATCAGCCCCAAATTAATTCAGGTCACTTGAGGCAGGGAAGGTGTGCTTTGCTTTGCCGAAAATAATGTACACTGGACAACCAGAGGGTGTGGTGATGAAACAGAGGGTGGCATGGGTGGGCCAGAGGGTGGCATGAGTAGTCAGAGAGTGGCAGTGGTGACAGAGAGTGGCAGTGATGAAGAAGAGTGTCCCAAACAGGCTGGACACGTAGAAACAACAAGTTCGCAAAACTTGCGACCCGACAGGTAAGTTCGCAAATTGCGAAATTGTAAAAACCCTCGCGAACTGGCAGAAACACGGGCGAACACAAAAAAAAATAAATCTGCAAATTCGCGGGAATTCGCGGATTTTGCGGATTGCCAATCCGCAAATCCGCAAAATTCGCGAACGCGAGATCCGCAAAATTCGCTCATGCCTTCGGGTAAGTAGTGCGCTATATAAATGCCTATACATTTACATTTACATTTCCCCTCTCCTGTTCGCGCTTTACCTCGAACCGCTGACACAGAAAGTGCGTGACCACCCGAGCATACGAGGCATAACATTCGGCAGGGAGCCACATTCCATAGGCCTGTATGCTGACGACATTCTGGCGGCTCTTGACCACCCGGAGAGTTCTGTACCAGCATTCCTGGAAGAGGTGGAACCCTTCGGGAAAGTGTCAGGCTTCCGGATGAACAGGGGAAAATGGGAAACATCCTTTACAACGCAACTTTTACCATGCAGTGCTTTTACATCGCAACTTTTACAACGCAAACCATTACAACGCATTGCGCTGGGGGGCGCTCTAGGATAGGGAATAGATTGAATTTACTATCCAACACCTTCCCTACTATCCACGGGGACTGGAGTTGTAATAGTAAATTAAACTATTCACTATCCAGCACCCCTCAACACTATGCGTTGTAAAGGCATGCGTTGTAAAAGTTGCGATGTAAAAGCATGCGATGTAAAAGCATGCGCTGTGATGTCATACATCCATTTTCCCCAATCATTTATCCTGCCGCTGGGTAAGAACGCACGCTCTACCCAGGACACGCCAATGTACTGGGGGGGGGGTATTGATACAGTCACAACTCCCATATTTGGGTATCACCCTTACTCTGTCTACCGATAGGACGATTGCACTCAATTATACTACTCTCACGTCGCAGATTCAAAAAGACCGGGCGCGCTGGACTAAACAACTGCTCTCCTTGTTAGGGAGGATTACAGTGGTGAAAATGTCGGCCCTTCCTAAGATTCTTTATATCTTTCAGACTATTCCAGTGTCCCCAGCGGCCGGGACCATTGCAACTCTATAAACGGCTCCAGCACTTTATATGAGTGGGGGAGAGACCACGCCTGCACAAACGACTAGCATACTGAGAGATGGACGAAGGAGGCTTGGGGATTCCCAATCTCCTGAACAATTGGGAGCCCAGGGGGAATAAAGGGATTGAAACAGGTCGCCCCCCACTTAATATCTTATCAACAGCACAAGACCTGTCCCTATATTATGTAGAAACAATTGTTTCCCATCAATCTTAACAGACCCCCTTCTTAGGGTGTCAATAAGCCATGAGTGAATCTCACCCTACTGCTTAATTATGCCCTTGTGGTCATGAGTTTCTATTTAAGAATAATGTCTAAAACTGTGAGTGGCACTAAAGACAACTACACACCCTCACCACACCTTCTAAAGAAAGAATTTCTGAAAAAAGGGGGAGGGGGAGTTGGCAGTGCCTCACGGGAGCAACACCTGCGGAGGAATGAACAGACTGGTACTCGTCTGTGTCCTCACGTTATCATCATCAGCAACTGCCAACTATAACAAAGAAAAGGATAACAAACAGTGCAGACTACATAAACCAAAACTGTGCTCTGTGTCAGTGACCCAATGAGGTGCGACCACTCTGATTTCAAAGTGTGACACCACCACCGTTTAAAAAGAGCAGAGCGGGCGTGGCCAAGATGGCGGGGTGAGCGGACGCTTCCTCCCGTAGCTCCTCCGGCCCGGCTCAGCCCGAGCCCTGATCGCCGCGCTTCTCTCCCCCCGCGGCTGCACTGCGGGCGAGAGAACTGTGCCGGAATTCCTGGGGCACACTTTGATACCACTTTGACTTTCGTGGCCCCGGGGGAAGTCCCCGAAAAGTTTATCCGAAGATCGCCCCGAGGAGCGGAGCCTGGGTCGTCCCGAGGAGAAGAGCTTGGAGGCGGGGCATACGACGGCGCTGTCCGCTCGCCTCGGCTAGGCCGAGTGCTGAACAGCTGAAAGCCGGAGCTCCCGAGGGAGCGGAATAGACGGACTTCGCGGAGTGCCGGAGCTCCCTGACCGGTGCCCTGGTGGCGAACACCATTGATGGGCGGCGGACCTCACCCCTGCACCGGCGACCCTCCCCCTGCCTTGGTCTTCGAGGGGCGACGCCTTGCGAACTCCGCGCCCGGAGTCGCTGGATGGCGGAGTTCGAGCTGTGCCCATGCCGGGCGAATTGTCTAGTGGCGAAGGGAGCCGCCGGTTTCGCCCCTTCCGGACCTGTTGCTGCTTGAGGGTCGCCCATGGACTTGCTGGCCCGGGCTGCCTCCTTGGGTCCCACCCTCCCGCCATCTTGTCTTTGTGTAGCTGTGCCCAGTGGCCCTCGCCCGTGCCCTTTTTCTACGAGAGCCTCGATTTGTCCTGGCACCGACTCATCTGCTGCCCTCTCTGGGAATACGAGGCTGGAGGCCTCCACTTTGGACGTTGCTGCCTGCCCCGCTGGCCCGGGGGTCGTCTTGCCCAGGACCGGGCCGCCATTTTGTCGCCTGTGACGCACTACCCTTGTCCCCGCCGAAGGCCTCACACTTGGTGCCCGCGAACAGTGGCGCTCGTCTACAGCGACTGACCCTAGGCTTCACCGGGGGCCAAGATGGCTGGGAGACGTGGCGCGGCAAGAGGAGATCGTACTTTGCCGGAAATGCTCGGCAGGTCCCAGCAACTACGCGACAGGACACAGCCGTCCCCGGGGGCCTCCCGGACATCAACGGACGCAGCCGTGGGCGAGCCACCAGTCACGAGGTCCTTCATGGAGGACTTATTCAGCTCCCTCAAGGAGGAATTTCAGACTCTTAAGACCGAGGTGGCTGGAGAGGTCCGGGAGGTGCGCAGGGAGGTCGAGGGCCTGGGCGAGAGGGTCGATGCGGTGGAGACGACGGCCCAGCGCCGCGATGAAGAGATAACTCATCTCCAGCAGGATGTCCTCCGCCTCCGGGAGCAATGTGTTGAGCTCCAGGCCCATTCGGAGGACCTCGAGAACAGGTCCAGGCGGAACAACATTCGGGTGCGAGGTGTTCCGTCCGCGGATGAGGGTGGGGACCTGGTGGCCTATCTGCAGGACTTGTTCCGCGACATCTTGGAGGAAGGGGCGGACTTCCCGATCCGCATTGACAGAGCGCATAGGGTGGGCCGCCAGCGCCAGTCATCGGCTCCCCCGCCTGATATCCTAGCTTTCCTGCCGGATTTCCCCCTGAAAGAGCGCATCATGACGGAGGCCCGCAGGAAGCAGCCGCTGACCTTTCGTGAAAGACCTGTGGCGCTCTACCAGGACCTGTCCGCCATCACACTGCAGAAGCGCAGGTCTTTCCGCATCGCGACGGACTTTCTGCGAGAGCATGAGACACCCTATTCCTGGGGCCACCCCTTCCGTCTTATCTTTCGCTGGAATGGGGTGCTGCATCAGCTGCGCTCTTTGCAAGATGTCTGTGGAGTTTTGGGCCTTACTGCTACAGAGGAGGAGGGGGCTACACCTGCATGGCGGCGCCCCGAGCGGCGGGGCCGACGGAGGTCGAGGAGGCGCCCATCGTCAGCGCCGACGAGTCGTCCGGACTCGCCCACCATCAGGGCAGAAATGGCGGAGGCCCTGAGGAATGCGGCCAGGAACTTGCCTGAAGCTACTGGTGTGGCCCTAACGGCCTAACTTTTCTCCGGGGGGAGAGATTCTTAGCTTTACCGGTACTGAGCTGGGGCTGGGGGGGAGGGGGGGGGGGTGTGTGGCTGGACGTCCACTTGACTTTTTTCTACAGACTCGCCCATTTGGGCTAGACTGAGACTATGGGGTGTTGTTTTCTGTCTTTTCTTACTTTGGTTGGTTGCCATGGGTTGGTTCTGGGGGGGTTTTACTGTTGGTTTGGTGTGGGGGGGTCCCGTCCGAAGTGGTCCGAACATGTGCGATGTTGCCTCTGGCCTTCCCTGCGCCCCTGCCCCGCGCGCCCCCTCCGCTGATCCCTTGCTCACTGCATAGCGCGTTGTTTCCCTGGAGGCGATGCCGCCCCTGAAGGTAGTGACCCTTAATGTTAAGGGTCTGAATAATCCCGTGAAGCGTAGGGCGATCCTTTCCCTGTTGGAGGGGTCGCAGGCGGATATTTGCCTCCTGCAGGAGACCCATTTGCTTTCCAAAGATTGCCATAGGTTGCGCTCTGCCAAGTTCCCTACGCAACTCTTTTCCTCTGCTGCGACTAAGACTGCTCGGGTGGCCATTCTTTTAGCCAGCTCCTTCAGGGGGGAGGTGTTGCATAAACATGCTGAGCAGAAAGGGAGGCTTCTGGTGTATCGCATGCGTTTGGGAGGTGTCACCTTTACGGTTGGTTCCGCGTACAGCCCGAATGACCACCAGGATCGCTTCCTGGAATCAGTGTTGGTGGACGTTACTGCCTCGCCCGATCGCCATATCATCTTGGGGGGAGACCTGAATATGGTCTTCGACTCCACCCTGGATAGGTCTGCCCAACGCTTTCCGCAGACAGGGGAGCTTTCTAGGGCGGTGCAGGACCAGCTTGCGGAAATGGATCTGCATGACCTCTGGCGCGTCCTGCACCCCACCGATAGGGACTATTCCTATTTCTCCCACGCGCACCGCACGTATTCACGGTTGGACTACCTCTTGGTGAGTGGACCGCTTCGCTCGGCCGCCACGGCAGCGGACATCGGGGTTTTGTCCTTGTCCGACCACGCACCGGTTTCCGGAATCTTTGCTTGGCCGGCGGCCCCCCCCTCTAGGGGGATGTGGCGGCTCCGGGACACGCTTCTCCATAAGAAATCGGTCGTAAAGCGAGTGGAGGAGGTCATCCAGGACTACCTGACCCACAATAACAACTCTGCCACGTCCCTGGCGACGCAGTGGGCGGCTTTGAAAGCGGTCGTCAGAGGGGAGTTTATCTCCATTTCCTCGGCGGAAAACAGGGAACGCCAACGCAAGAGGGAGGAACTGACAGCGCAGGTTCGGGAGCTCGAGCAGGTTCACCGCCGGACGGGGGCTCCTCGTGTCTGGAAGCAGCTGAAGGCGGCTCGGAAACTCCTCTCCGCGTTGGATCTAGATCGGGCGGAGTATGCTGCGCTGCGCCTGAAGCATGCCTTTTACACCGGCGGAGACAGGTGCGGTAAACTCCTAGCCCATAGGCTCAGGGCTGCGCAGCAGCGCAATGTGGTGCAGGAGCTGGTGGGAATGAACGGGATCCCGGTTTCCGGTGACGCGGAGGTGGCAGATACCTTTCGTTCCTTTTACGAAGCACTGTACGCGGCGGAGCCTTCCCCACCGGGAGAGGCTGAGGCCTATTTGGAGTCCGTGACCCTCCCGGCCCTGGACTCCTCCCAAGCGGACCACCTGGAGAGGGACATCCACGTGGAGGAGGTCATCTCCACGATTGCACGACTAAAGCACGGCAAAGCCCCGGGTCCGGATGGTTATACGGCCTTGTTTTACAAAACCTTCTGTCCCACTGTCGCGCCTCTACTGGCTCGCTTGTTCAACTCCTTCTCCGAGCCGGGAGCTATCCCGCCGGACCTTCTCTCAGCGACGGTATCGGTTATCCCCAAGCCGGGGAAGGACCGGACCCTGTGCGGCTCGTACCGGCCCATCTCGCTCCTAAATGTGGACCTCAAGCTTTACACCGGGATCTTGGCGGCCAGATTGGGTTTACATTTACCAGGTCTGGTGGAGGCAGACCAGGCCGGTTTTGTACCCGGTAGACAGACGGTCGACAACACAAAGAGGGTGACGCACGTGCTGGAAAAGGCCTCACGCGTTCCGGGGGAGCGGATGCTGCTATCAATCGACGCGGAGAAGGCCTTTGATAGGGTTCATTGGCCATATCTCGAGCTGGTCCTTGGGAAACTGGGGATCGGCGAGAAGTTCCGCACTATGGCCTTTAACTGCTACAGGAGACCATCAGCGTCAGTGCGTGTCAATGGACACAGCTCCAATTGCTTTGCCATTGAGCGCGGCACGAGACAGGGTTGCCCCCTCTCGCCGCTCCTCTTTGCCCTCTATATGGAGCCGTTTGCACAGAGGATTCGTGATAATCCGGACGCTATTGGGGTGCAGATGGGGCAATACACGCACACTATCAGCCTATACGCGGACGATGTCTTGTTGACCCTGGACGACCCCAAGCGGTCGCTCCCTGCCTGCGTCCAGGAACTGGACGCCTTCGGCCGTGTGGCGGGTTTTAAAATGAACATGACTAAGTCGGCTGCACTGGACGTGTCGCTCTCTGCTTCCACTAGGCGAGACCTTCAGAGTCTCTTTCCTCTGCAGTGGTCCTCCTCCACGGTGCCTTACCTGGGCATTTTGCTTGCCCCCTCCCTGCCTGCCATGGTTACAGCTAACTACTCCTCTCTGGGCAAAAAGATCAAAGAGGAACTCGGCCGATGGAACAAGGGCCTACTCTCGTGGTTGGGCCGTATCGCGGCGGTGAAGATGACGATCCTGCCTCAGATCCTATATCTCTTCCGCGCTCTGCCCCTCCAGCCCCCTGTGGGTTGGATACGGCAGGCGCAGGCGGACATATCCCGCTTTGTGTGGCAGGGCCGTAAGCCTCGGATGAAGCGGGTCCTCTCCATGCTGGCCCCGGAGGCGGGGGGTCTCGGAGTCCCGGACCTCCGGAGATACTTTCAGGCGGCACAGCTTCGGTATCTGGTGGAGTGGAGCCGGTGGGAATCGGATAAACACTGGCTCTTTCAGGACCAAGCAGTCGCAGGCCGTACCCTCCAGGAGGTCCCGTTCCTGCGGCGCGCTCACCGCCCGCCTAATCTCTACGCCTCTTTTATCACCCGAGTCCCGCTGAGAGTGTGGGACGCGGTGTGTGAGCTGCGTGAGCTCACGACCTTTCCATCGCCGTTCACTCCCATCGCTGGCAATCCGGACTTTACCCCGGGTTTGGAGCCGGGAGCTTTTTCCCACTGGGTGAGCGCGGGCTGCAGGGCGCTTTTCCAGATCTACGGGCCGGAGGGCGTGCTCCCCTTCCAGCAGCTCCGCCAGGAGTTTGGCCTGACGGAGGGGGACAGGCTGCGTTACATGCAGGTCCGCCACTGGGCTCTTCAACCCCCTGTGCGTGACGTCGCTGCCCGTTCAATTACGCCCTACGAGCGATGGTTGGTGACCCGGACCTCGGACGCCAAGCTCATCACTGATTTGTATAAATTTCTCCAACCCCCGCCGTTTCATTACCATAACCCAGGGAGGGAGCGCTGGCACAGGGAACTGGGCAGGACCCTGAGTCACAAGGAGTGGGACAGGATTGCGTATCGGGCGAGGCACTCTGCGTACCATACTGGGCTGACCGAAACCTTCACTAAAGTGTCCACCTACTGGTTCTACACCCCGGAGCGGCTCTATGAGATGCGCAAAATAGGCGATAAGGGTTGCTGGCGAGGCTGCGGACAGGTGGGCACCCTCACGCACATTCTCTGGGAGTGCCCGGTGCTGTCGGCCTACTGGAAGGAAGTCTTAGATGAGGTGGATAGACATTTTGAGATCGAGCTTCCGCGCTTCCCCGCGTATGTCTTGCTAGGCCTCCCCAATGATTTGATGTACCCGCTGAAATCCTGCAGGGGCAGGCAGATTGCGATTGCGCTAGGTTCAGCCGTTCAGAACATACTGATACTCTGGCGCACCCCTACTGCCCCCTCTATCACTGGCTGGCTGCATAGACTCTGGCAGGTACTGGGCATGGAGAAGATGTCGCTAACGGTGGCTGGGAATGTCGATCAGTTCGAGGAGCTCTGGCACCCCTTTTTGGCATTGCTGTCCACGGAATTCCACGAGCTCACGTGTCCACGGTACTTGCGCCTCCTTAGGCTGACACCGCCGGCAGCTGCGGCGGAGTGAATGTGCGGATTGAGGGCCGGGGGTTGGGGGCGGGAAGAGGGGTTATATGCTTCTATTGCTGCCTTTCGGACGGGGATGTTGGGGTATTGTTTTCTTTCTTTTCTTCCTTTACTCTCCTCTCTTTTTCCTTTCTGGGGTTGGGGGGTTGGTGGTACGGTATGCTTTTCCTTTACTGTGTTGCGGGGTGCTATTCCGGTTTGGCCTTGCTTAGGGAGTGGGGGTCAACAGGGGGGTTGTTCACAATGCCTTATTGCCTTTTGTATTTGCTTAGTTACCCTCTGGGGCTTCCTGCCTCCCTGTTTTTCTTCTGACTCGCTGCAACGTTCCGCTTCTTGTATTGTATGTATGCTTGACCTCCTGCTCCCCTCCCCGTGTTTCTGTGCCTTAATAAAATACTTTAAGCCTAAAAAGAGCAGAGCTCCACTAGCTAAATTACTTTTATTCAGTGCTGTGTGCCCACTCTATTAAAACCAAACCAACATGTTTCATTGCCGTGATAGATTTGTCGGCAATTTCGTCGGGGTTTTGGGTCTTCGTGTTCTCTGCACGTCAATTCTTCATTTATTGTACCAGGTAGCAGCTTAATGCTTTATGTACCAGCGCCCCCGTAGAAGAATCACCCAGCACGGTGCCTGAAACCTTGTAGTAGGTACCGGTCAACTACCCTCTGTCAGTGCGGTTTTTGTGCAGGTAGCTGGCCTCCGCTCAACCACTGTATGTACCCTACTGTTACCAAAGGCCTGAGGTACTAAAGAGGGTCCCTATGGGGAACAACATGGATTGTTCCACCCTAAGTGACCCCTCACCAAGCACATGCAGGGCTGCTTTCACAGGTTGTGTGTTTTGGTGCAGACAAAAGTTAAAACATGACATTTCACACATCCTTGTGTGTTTTGTCCCCTAACACTGCATGTGATATTTGTAAGTCACCATAGCAGCAGGCCTGACAGCCCTAATGTTGTGTGCTGAATACTACATGTAAGGGCTTACCTGCATGAGCAGATATGCCACTGTGCTGATCAGTCCTATTACTACCAGTACAAGTGACCAGGGAAGCCATTTTAAAACATGAGCTGGATACTGGTGAAAATAAGTTCCCCGACTACATGATGGCTTCACTGAAGACAGGGAATTGTTAGATTTACCATTACATGCACGGGAGACATGCTAGCCTTCACCCAGGAACCAAGGTCTCCTGAGGGACAGTGGACCTGTGCCCTGCATCCTGCAGACAGTAATAGAAGGACCAAGAGGACCCAGGCCCTGTCAAAACCTGATAGCACCAAGCACCACTGCACCCGAGCCCCCCAGCACAAGTTGAAGAAGGGCCTTCGATGGCAGCATGGTTCTCAAGTCCACAAGGTACAGAGTCCACTGTGGAGTGAACTCCCCAATGTCGCCAGCAGCCTCTGTTGGCAGGCCCCCTCAACCACGAGTGTGGCGAGATGGAGAAACCCGACACCCCAAAGACACTCTGCACTCAGATGCCCTGTCCCGAGGAGAAGAGGACCAAAGGTGTCCCCACATCCCCCAATATCGCAAGAACCGACGCCACTCATTGGTTTTACTGGACTGGTCTCTCAGTCCCCTCCTGCAGCCTCTTTCTACCACAACCATTCACCATAGGATAACATTGGGCACCCAATGCTGTTTTGCACCTCTGCACCTGACCGCCCTCGTGCCACCAGTGGTGTTCTGCTGGTGCTGCCATGGATCTTGCACATCACTCATCTTAATTCCTGGAGAAGGGTCCCATAAGTTGCTGACAAGAGCTAGTAAACTGCATAGGAATTTCCTTTCAAAAGTTAATATTGAAGAACTCAGAAATTGCACTGTGTCAACTTTTTAAACCTATCAGAATTCTTATTTAAAAACATACTTTCCTGAACAATTTTCTTCTGATGCCTAAACTTATATAAAGATACTTGCTATTTTCATAAAGTGGTGTGGATCACCTCCTTGAGTTGTATATCTCATTTATTGACCATTGTGTGTGTTTTTAGATGTCTTGCACTCCTCTCTGATAACCTTTTGCCCTGCATGCTCTGCACCCATGGCCCTTTTGCAATTTCCCTGTTTTTAACTTTTGTAATGTTGTTACTTTTGTATTTTGGTTTTATGTAATGGTTTTTAGTAACCAAACAAATAAATTCATTTATTCATTCACTCCTCTCTGATAAGCCTCAGGCTGCATGATCACACTACCCCTAGAAGAGCACTTTGGTATTGTCATAGCAAGCCCCTGTCCACTTATAAAGGAACCCTTGGACTCTTTACATAATATATCTCATTTGGATATATCATATAAATAACCAACTTCCTACACATTGAGTTTCACTTTTGTTATTAGTATGGATCTGTAAAGAACATCATGCTTACAATTATTGGTTACAAATCTGGACTGGCTCCTTGTGGCAAGTTGGAAGATAAAAACTATAACTATGATATGATATTAGGATATGCACGAGGTTTCATCACAATTAATTTCCCATCCAGCATGATGCTAAGGATACTGCAGCACAAGATCACCTTCCAATCTCTCCATCATGGAAACACATAAGTTCACACAAATTGCCTAAGTATTTCAACATCTGATCAAAGATATTCCCTCATTCCCTTCCATCTGGGTTCCACGCATTCATTGTATTACACAGAATTTGTCTCCTAACATTCGTAAACATCTTATTAAAAGTAGCCTTAGGTATAATCCTCAAAGCAGAAATTATTCAACTTCTGGCGGATTATGGACAATAAACTCGTGTCACATCCAATCCACACCAGCAGTAAGTGTGTCAATTGGTAGCTGCCTACCAGCTGCAACAGCAGTTTTTCTATTTTCCTAATAATAGTCTGTCTTAGTGGGGACTTTGGCCTGTATACATTCAAAATATTTATTGAAACCAAAACAAGAGAATTAGTCAATTGAGCCCCAAGTGGCCAACACTTTAGCACCCCTGTAGCACCTATGTAAGTCCCTAGTAAGTGGTACCTCTGGTGCCTAGAGGATAGGTACTAAAGAGGGTGCCTAAGAGCTGTAGCATATATTATGCTACTCTGAGGGACCCAGCACCAAATTTCTACAGACTTCCATTGCAGGCTGCATGATAAGGTGGCCTAAAAGTGACCTGTGCCCTCTGCAGCCTCCCACCGGCTGGCTTCAGCTGATGCAGGCAGAACTTTCTCAATTCATCTGGCTAGGTTGCAAACCGAGGATGAGGCGGCTGGTCAGTTTACTCCCTCCAGATGAAGGGGGTCTAGAGATATCTGATCTTGCGCTGTACTATAAAGCTACACAGCTCTGACATTTGGTGGAATGGAGCCGGGCCGAGTCGGAAAAGCACTGGCTTTTCCAGGATCAGGCGATAGCGGGCACTTCCTTGATGAAGATTCGTTTCCTTCGGAAAGTCCTGCTTCCCCCCAATCTCTACACCTCTCATGTAACTCACGCTACAATGTTGGTCTGGGATCAGACGAACAGGCGGCATGGGCTGACGACCTTCCCTTCCCCACTCACTCCTCTTTTTGACAATTCTGACTTTGGACTGGGGATGGGTGAGAACTCCTTCCCTCTCTGGAGAACCAGTTGCCTCGTGCTAGGTACCCTTTACTACCCTTCGCACACTACGCTCTGACTATGGTCTCCCTGATTTAGTGATCAACAGGTAGGAAGGAGGAATTATGGTCCATTCAGTTCCCCAATTCAATATACCACATAACCAAGTGAGAGAATGGACACTTGTAACTACGTAACCGTAGGTTAAATTGAATCACCCTCATAAACGCTATGTTGATTGTGCGGTGTATGTCGTTTTTCAGCCCCACATACGCGTTACGGCATTATCATTGGGTGTCCAAATTTGTGCTGTATGCCACCCTCAAACCTGAGGCAACCTCTGGTATGAGTAGTAGTGTCCATAGATAGGAGGGCACCCCCAAAAAGAAATGAAGGGTAATTGGAAGGCTGTGTCTAAAAAGCAAGACTTCACCAGAAACGATTTTTAATTTAAGAATGGTGAAGTTTTGTTATTAAAAGATGGTGGGTATAAACATAGATCGAGTTACTAGATCTCTTTATATCACTTATTGATAAAGTCGACATGTTTCTGCTCCATTTTGCCCAGACGGGTCTACGGAGCATTCGTCAGGACAGACAAAACGAACAACAAATCAGTTACTTACACAATTTGTGAAGTACTCAGTAGAGTTAGTCTTAAACACTCTGTTTCTTGTTTGGATAAGTTTCCTGAAATAGAAGAGACAGAGAAAACAGACATGCAGATAAGGGGGTACAAGTTCAGCACTATGTACAAATCTCTAATTGAGAAATTTCGAAAAAATGTGCCAATATTGTGCACTACATTTATTAGAGCAGTCCCAGTAGAGACCGCCATGGCTGAATCTACACTTTGAGGCGAAATGAGTCAGTAGTAATGATGCAACGATGCATATAAGTTAGACGGAATCTCATGATCTAACTAAGTTGTATAGTATGACCTTATGTTGGGCCCATTAATAAACTGTGTACTAAGCAAATCTCGGATCCACCAATTAACGCTAGGCGCGGTGATTATGTCGCGCCGGCTGTGGCGGTTCACGGTATTTCTCACTACCATATAGACGTACTCATTAGTAAGTGGTCGTCGGTCTAAAGTTACACAAAGGTTGTATATGGCAGAGATCTTTTCTGTATCCCTATGAGGACGCATGGCGTGGTGGCGACTGATTACGCTCTAGCACGTGTGTGGCGACAAAAGAAAGCTTTTAATAACAAAACCTCACCATTCTTAAATTAAAAATCGTTTCTGGTGAAGTCTTGCTTTTTAGACACAGCCTTCCAATTACCCTTCGTTTCTTTTTGGGGGTGCCCTCCTATCTCTGGACACTAGTACTCATACAAGAGGTTGCCTCAGGTTTGAGGCTGGCATACAGCACAAATTTGGACACCCAATGATAATGCCGTAACGCGTATGTGGGACGGAAAAACGATATACACCACACAATCAACATAGCGTTTATGAGGGTGATTCAATTTAACCTACGGTTACGTAGTTACAATTGTCCATTCTCTCACTTGGTAATGTGGTATGGTCTCCCTGAATCTGAGCGCTTGCACTATATACAGCTACGACACTGGGCCTCACAACCAGACAATAGATCACAGGCCCACAGACACCTCACCCCGTATGAGAGATAGCTGCTCACACGTTCCTCAGACAAGAAGTTAATCTGAGGCCTGTATAGAATTCTCCGATCACGCTACACTCTCACTTTCCATGCAGGGCGGGCCCGATGGGAAAGAGACTTGGGTCCTGATCTCACTAGCAAGGAATGGGAAGGGATTTGATATAGGGTGTGACACACGGCGACTCATATAGGTCTCATCGAAACATTTACTAAACTCTCGTTACACTGATACTACACCCTCGAGCGCATGCATCACTTCGACAGCGCACATAGCCTGGACTGTTGGCAAGGATGTGTGAAGGTGGGTACACTTGTGCATCTACTTTGGAAATGCGAACACCTGACACCCTACTGGAATCAAGTCTTCGACAACGTTGACAAGTATTTAGAAACTGAGATCCCTCGGCTTCCAGAGTATATGCTTCTGGGGGTTCCCAACCTATCGTCTGAAATCCTTGAGGGGGAAACAAATAGCGCTTGCGTTGGCTTCTGCCACACAAAATATTCTCACACACAGGAAATCTACACAAACGCCAACACTCACTGTGTGGCTTCACTGCCTATGGCACATATTAGACATGGAAAAGATTACGCTCACCATGGCTGGCAAAGGCTCTAGATTTAGCGACCTATGGCAACCTTTCCTGGCTCTCCTGGCACAGGACTTTAGGAAGATAACATGCCAGAATTACCTGCGCCTTCTGCGCTTGGCACCACCAGACACTCCCATGTTGGGGTGAACCATTCCAACTAGTTGCCACCTATTTATAGATGGGCTGGGCGGAGCAGGTGAGGAGAGTGTAGAGCGCTACCTAATTCTCTTTCTTTTCTTTTTTATTATTTATGGGTTAGGGTGGCGGGTCGTTTTTCCGGTCTTACTCTTAAGGTTTGCTTCCTTTGGTAATCTCATATGTCATTTGTTTGCACTGGAGGCCTGCTTGGCCCAATTGGTCACATTGCTGTTTTGCAGGTTAGCAATGCATGGCAGTTACTTCAATAAAAAACTGTAAACCATAATAGTTACCTGTGTGCCAGGTCCACTAACACTGCATGTAATATTTGTAAGTCCCCCATGCAGCACGACTTACAGCCCTAAGACAGGGTGCATTATATTACATGTGAGGACATATCTGCATGAGCATTTATGCCCCCGTGCTGGCCAGTTCAATTACTGACAGTACAGGTGAACATTTTTTTTTGTAAAATGTTTTTATTGGTATTATGTGTCTTTCCATGAATCATACATCCATATATTTGCATTACATTTGTTCCATACATTTTATATGTTCCTTCTCAAAATGGATATATTTGCGATAAGGTAGGTGGCAGAGTATGTGTGATGTTTGGAACGTAAACTTTTATGTGTATCTAATTGCTTTATTACATGCTCTGTTGCATTTCTGAGATGTACATCCTTCCTGGAAGTTCCGGTCTATTAACTGCAGGTGTGGTTCTTAACTATTAACTATAGGTCATACTGCGGTCAGGTGGGGGGATTGTGCTCAGGCGGAGTATTTTTTATTGGGAGTTGTTATGCCGTCAGCGTTATGTGATTAGGTATGTGGGGATGCGACGGTCTCTATGGGAATATTCGAACTTCCTAGTTTTTGTATGGGGTGTTGAGGGTGTGATGATGTCTGGGGCCTGGGATGTGACTCTACGGGTGAGTTCCCAGCCGATTGTGTTGTTGGAATCTGGGGTGCAGTGGGCGGTTTGCTGTGTACTGTCTGTTGTTTTAATTGATGTAGAAGTACGGCCCATTCTGTGGATATGTGGCACTTACGTAGCCCCCTCATCTGTTCATTCCCAATCACTTCCTCTTCTGCCGTTTCTTCATTTATTAACTGCTCCCACCCAAGCCGTACGTGAGGGCCCCGTTGGGGCTCTCCAGTGCATGGCTATTCCTCTCTTTGCCATCAACATTGCCAGCGATGCAAAGCGTATCTGAACTTTGTGTTGTTTTCGCCGCTGGAACACTCCCAGTGCACTGGCATCTCATGCATTGATGTCTGGTAAGCCTGTAACTTCCTGTAGTGTCTCTTGTGTTGAGCTCCAGTAAGGTTGTAGTGTGGGGCAGCTCCAGAACATATATTGAAAAGCTGTGTCGGAAGCCTGAAACGGGGGTATGAGAACTCCGTGTCTGGGTGGAAGCGATGGAGGCGTGCCGGTGTTAAGTATGCACAATGCAGAATATAAAATTGTATGTTTTAAAAGCGAGCGCTTTGGGATACTTTCTTAGGGGTACTCTATTGCGTGTTCCCATTCTTTGTCATGTAATGGTCATCCTAGCTCCTCTTCCCATGTCTGTTGTAGTGAGTCTAGAGGTTTGACTGTAAGTTCTCGTAAGGCTTTGTAGAGCCAGGTAACTAGATGCCGGCCTGCACCCATGTGGAGGATAGTTTGTGGTACCGGGTGTGTCGTGGGTTCCCCTTCAGTCAGGTTCCAGTGTGGGCGGCAACTGGCAAGCATTTGTCTGTGGAGAAGGAATTGCCCTGGGGGAGGCCGCTGTCCTCCACTAATTGGTTGAACGGACGTAGCTGTCCGTACTCACATAGGGATTCCATCTTGAGAAGTTGTCTGTCCATACCTGTTACATGCAAGGTGAGTAATAGCTCTCATTTCTGGGCAGTCCGATCAGAGGCAGCAGTGGGGAGTAGAGAGGCGTTCATGGGGAAATGCGGTGTATCCTCTGCATGCTTGTGCGGGCTATTGATACTTGCAGTGGGTATGTCTGCATAGGTCTGGTGCCGGGTAGGAGCAGTCAGTGAATTGCCGGCAGTGGTATAGGCCCTGTCTTGGTAATGGTTTCTCTTAGGTAGCACTCTGCCATCCAGTGAGAGAGCCACTGAAGTTGTATGGCTAGGAAGTATGCCTCAAAGGATGGGGCCCCCAGTCCTCCGCGGTCAGTTGTCAATTGTAGTTTGGAAGACGCGGCCCTGTGTCGGCTTGTTCCCCAGATAAGTAAGCTAAGTAATGAGTCTAGTTCCCAGAAAAAGTAACGGGGAGAAATGACCGGGAGGTTAGGGAAGTAGTATAGTAGTCTGGGTACTATTATAATTTTGGCCAAGAACACTCTTCCAATTGGAGCCAGGGGGAGGGTCTTCCAGAAGCCCACCTCCACTCTTATCCCTGCCAGTGCCTTGCGATGGTTACCCTTGTATAAGTTGGTGGGGGAGTGGTATAACTGGACTCCTAAGTATCGGGGGTATTCTCACTCCAGGTGAGGTCCCAGCCTCCCATGTTGATCCTCTGGGGGTGAGATCCAGGCTCAGCAGGTAAATCGCGTATTTATCCCAGTTGACCCTAAGTCTTGATGCCTCTGCGTATTCTGTAAGTGTCGTCCAAATAGGGGTTAGGTCTGATGTGATATCTCTCACATACAATAATTGGGCATCCTCATATAATGATACACTATGAGTGGTACCTGCTATGGGGATACCCTAGGTCTCCGCCTCCTGGCGTAGGGGGATCGATAGTGGCTCTGCCGCCAAGGTGAACAGCGGGGGGAGAGGGGACACCCTTGTCTCTTGCCCGTCTCCACCTGCAATGGGGCCGAGACATATCGTCCCATGCGCACTCTTGAGGTGAGTTTAGTGTATAGTAATTGTGTGTACGCTAGTAGGGTAGGGCCTATTCCCGCCTGACGGAGAACTGCAAAGAGGTACAGCCATTTGAGGGTATCAAAGGCCTTCTCCAGGTCCAGGATCAGGCAGGCGGCTATTGGATAGGTGGTGTGTGCTCTGTTCTGGATGTGGAATAACTTGCGTATATCTTGCTCGCTGTGTGCATGCCCCTAGCATTTAGTGTGATGAGGCTAATGTCAGTGTCTATGGTCTTGGTAGTCATGTTATGGTGTCTGTGGGGCCCAAAGTGAGGTGCCCTGGGGGCTCAGTTGTGACTGGCATCTCCCCAACTTGAAGTTGGTTGGTGTTATGCAGTTGTGCTGCCCTCCTATAGGGTATATATGATAGTGTGAATGCGGTTCGGTTGAGGGAAGGGATGAAAAACTGTAAGGAGACTTGGTCCCAACTCTGTGGACCTACCAGTACAAGTGAACAGGTAAGCCATCTTAAGGTATGTACCGGACACTGGTCAAAACGAGTTTCCCAGCTACATATTGGCTTCACTGAAACCTATGGTGTTTGGTACAAAACACCTTGAAGTGAGAAACACACACTGATTCCAGTGATGGATTTATTGATACATACACCCAGTGGGTACCTTAGAGATACCACCTGAACCCGACTAATCCTCTAGTGTGCTAGCTGAGGGGTTCAGTCCAGCCTGCCACCACAGACATTTTCTGACCCCAGTAGAGGACAGAAACTATGCCTGCTTTGATAGTAGGTGTTTACACCTTCTCCAAGCAGGATGACTGGTGATCTGCATATCAAGGCAGGAGGCTTCAAAGGCCTCTGCCACCTTTGATATGTGACCCAAGACTTTCCCAGTCAGGGGAGATGCCACCTCCTGCCCTGGACCTATCTGGCTCCAGGACAGGCAGGAAAATTAGCTAAGCAGGAGGCATGTTGCACTACCAGGCTGGACACACCTCTAGGGTGAACAGCCTGAAGTGAACACAAAGTTAGGAATTTCAGCATCTTGTGTGTTGTGAAATTAGGAATTCTGGGACAGGGTGATGCCCACTCCCCACAGGATGTGGTCATCTAGGGGGTGCAGAGGCCCCAGGGGTAAGTAGCCCATTGGCTACTACCCCTCACTCCCTTTAACGCCCCTAAATTGAGAATTTAGGAGACCCTCTGATACCATGACTACAGACTTCGATGGACACAAGGAAGGAGTGGACAAAAATGGCTGAACAGAGGAGCGCGACTGAGTTGGTGCCAACACTGCCAGCCAGCCTCCTGCACCCAACTCTCATGGAACAACCGGCTCGTCCTGCCCCTGTGTAGATTCCCAAAAACCTGGAGGGCTGCCAGTGCTTTGCCAATCACCAGAGAAACTCCCTCCGAGAAGATGAGCTACTCCCCTGCAGCCACAGGCAGCAAAGAAGCAATGTCCAGGGTACTATCCTGTCACCTACTGAGAATACTAATGCTGCACCCACCCAGGAAGAGGTCACCATGCTCTTTCAGCTCAGATCCATCCTCACTCCAAGTGTGGGGATTCCAGGACCGAATGGAGCTGCACTGTACCAATACCTGGGGTACCGGACCCTTGCAAAAGCCAAGGCTTAGTGTGTCCAGTCCTGACACCAACGTTGAGTGAAAAGCAACCTGCAAGTCGAGGGACTTCAGAGACAGCGAGACCCAAATCAAGAGTGGCCCAGCTATCCTCTTTGCCCCCCTTCTGCAGAACCAAAGACAAAGAGTGAGTCCCTGTCACCGCCACCCAACACTTCAAAGTGCCTCTGTTCCCTCGCCCCACAGCCCGAGTCTGAGGAAGGTGAAAGTGCCCCACAGGGTCCTTAGACCCACAAGAGCCAAGCCCATTCTTGGGTCCGGCCAGGTTAGACTTCAGTCGCTGCCTGCAGCCTCTTTCTGTAGGCCCCCTCCAACCATGAGTGACTGCAGCACTGAACCCGATACCAAAATACACCGCTGCTCCCAAGTTCCACAGCCTGAGGAGAAGTGGACCAATGGCATCCCTATGACCCAAGCAGCTCAAGAGTCAAGTCCCCCTGTGGGTTCCCCCAGACTGGTCCCCAAGTCCCTGCTTGCAGCCTCTTACCAACGGGACCAATCTCAATTGAAGTGAATAGGGGACCGATGCCGTAACACACCTCTGCACTTGAACGACCCAGCCACCCAAGGTGACATGTTGGTGTGGCCTTGGACCTTGCCCCATACTCATCTTAAGTCCGGAAGATTGGTCCTGTAAGTTGCTGACTAGTGCCTGAATGGAATACATGTTGTCACCCATAGGATAACATTACAGCTTCAAGAAATTGCACAGTCAACTTTTGAAACGTATAAAAATTAATAACTCGAAAAGTGCTTACCTGATTCCAATGACCTTGGTATCTAAATTATTATAAAAAGAAGTGTTATTTTTATAAATTGGCATCAGATTTCTTTATTGAGTGTGTGTCCCACTTACTGCCTTTTTGTGTGCAATAAATACTTAGCACTGCCCTCTGATATGCCTCACTGCTCGCCCACACTACTACAAAAGAGAGCATTTGTGCCTCTGTAATTCCTTTGGGGTTTGCCTAAACTCTATACAGTGTACCTCTTTATGGTCCACTTTATAAAGAGACAGCTTCCTACAAATAACACTTATTACTCCCAATGATGGATTGTAGCACTCTATGCTGATCATCACGCTGCTCTGGAATCCAGCTTTTAGAGGGGGGGGTTGGTTCTTGTTGGTTATTGCTCTGGCATGCCTATGTAGCAGAACCATGCCCTCTGGAAGAGCTTTCTAACCCCAGGGGCTATTTATCACCTCATCAAAGCAGCCTGGATAATCCACTTAACTCTGACCAATCAGGACAGACCACTGGAAGGCTGAACCTTGGCTTACAGGCAAGAAAGTCTTATAACTTCTTATCTGTACACTTTAGAAGAAAATACCATATTTTTGGATTTATCAATACCATTCTAGGATGTCCTTGAATGGTATTTTTATGATTCTCCTAGGGAGAATTATTAGTTAATAACTTCTTGCTATGTTAACCTATATGGCAGGAAATTTACAAAGGGAAAAATGACTTGGGCCATTTTTCCAACATCAGGGCTTATAAAAACATCTTTCATGAGGACCCTACCCATATCTACAGGACCCCCACCCTTGAAACACCTAGGGGACACTTTAGGCGTTCTGAATATGTACAAATATTGCAGATCCTCACTGCACAGTGCTCCTAGTACAAAAGTCGAGTTTGGGAAGCACTTTACCACAATGTTGGGCGTGAAATGTGCTGATGTATGACGTTACAATGCATACTTTAACAACGCATACCATTACAACACAATTTTTACAACGCAGGATCCTTTACAACGAATGCCTTTACAACGCATGACATTACATCGCTGATGCTATTACAACGCATGCCATTACAACCTAAGTATAGGTAAGTATATAAATTTTTTTTTAAATGTAATTAATAAATATTTAATTAATGTAATTTATTTAAGTTATTTTTTTAAATGTATTTGTAAATATATATATATATATATTTTTTTTTTAAATAGTGTAGGTGTTTAAAAATAATATTCTAACTCCAGGGGGGAGTAATAGTAGGGTAAGTGCTGGATAATGTAGGGGTAAAAATTACTATTCAAACTCCAGGGGGGTGTAATAGTAGGGTAAGTGCTGGATAGTGTAGAGGTAAAAATTACTATTCTAACTCCAGGGGGTGTAATAGTAGGGTAAGTGCTGGATAATGTAGGGGTGAAAATTACTATTCTAACTCTAGGGGGGTGTAATAGTAGGGTAAGTGCTGGATAGTGTAGGGGTAAAAATTACTATTCTAACTCCAGGGGGGTGTAATAGTAGGGTAAGTGCTGGATAGTGTAGGGGTGAAAATTACTATTCAAACTCCAGGAGGGTGTAATAGTAGGGTGAATGCTGGATAGTGTAGGGGTACAAATTACTTATATTTTTTTATTTTTAGAACTTTTTTTAAATTAATATTGAAATTACTTAAATTAATGTATTTAATTTATTTAAAGTACTTTTTTTATTAATAATTATTTTTATTGTTAATATTTATTAAATTATTAATATTTAATTAATTAATTTTTTTAATTTAATACATGTTTTAATAAAATGATATAATAATAATAATAATAATATAATACCGATATTTATAAAGCGCGAACAGCTACCTCACAAGGAGGTGTCCCGGCGCTGAGTGATCATTTTTCCAGGTAGGAATGGGCGGAGAAAAGGGAGAGAGTGTTTAGTTATTCTGGGAAAAGAGCCAGGTCTTTAGCTGCCTCTTAAAACTGGCTTCCGTTGGAGCCAGTTGGATGTTGACCGGTAGGGCGTTCCAGAGTGTCGCCGTGCAGGCAGAGAAAGATCTGCCTCCGAGTCTGGCTCTCTTGGCGCGGGGGATGGAGAGCAGGTTTCGTGAATTAGAGCGCAAGCATCTCTCCTGATAGTATCTGGGGAGTCTAAGCTTTAAATAGGAGGGGCAGGTCCCCTTTTGGGCTCTAAACGCCAGAGTTAGAGCTTTAAACTTGATTCTGCAGGCTACAGGGAGCCAATGCAGATCGCGCAAGTACGGAGAGACATGCTGTTTAAAAGGGATGTTTTTTAGCAGTCTCGCAGCCGCGTTCTGCACGATCTGCAGTCGTTGCACCAGATATTTGGGTAGGCCGAGGTAGAGGCCGTTTGCGTAGTCCAGTCTGGAAGTGACTGTAGCATGGACCACCGACTTGCGACAGTCTTCAGGCAGGAGGGACAGAAATTTGCGAAGGTTTCTTAGTTTATGGAGACAGCACGCAGAGACCTGCTGTATATGTGAAGAAAAGGAGAGACTCTCATCCCATCTTACTCCCAGATTTTTCGCATTGGTGCTGGGTAGAGGAGGGATACCCATTTCGGAGGGCCACCACAGGCTTGGGGGGGGCCGAGTATGTTTGCCAAAGAAGATGACTTCCGTCTTGCTTGCATTCAATTTGAGTTTGTTTGCATTCATCCATTTGGCAACATCTCGCAAGCATCCCTTCATATTGCTGAAGGCTGCCTCTGAGACGTCCGAGAAGGGGAAAATTAATTGTGTGTCGTCGGCGTATGAAATCGCCTTGACACCCCAATTAGCAATAAGGGAGAAGAGAGGAGCCAGATAAATATTAAAAAGTAGTGGACTGAGGGCCGAGCCCTGAGGGACACCACACCAGAGGGGTTTAGGTTTTGAGGAAAGGGGGCCCAAGGCTACTTTCTGGGTACGATCCGTGAGATAGGACTGTAGCCAGCCCAGAGCCTTATCTTCCAGGCCTGTGTTTTTTAGCCTTGACAGTAGCCTCACATGGTCCACAGTATCAAAAGCGGCAGATAGATCCAGGAGCACCAACATAGCCGATGCTCCTGAATCTAAAGACCACCTGATTGACTCAGCCACTTCTATCAGAGCGGTCTCAGTGCTAAAGCCCGCCCTGAAACCCGACTGGGTTTCATGTAGTGTGTCTCTTTCTTCTATGAACCTGTTCAGTTGGCGCTGTATCAGTTTTTCAAACATTTTGCCAGGGGCTGCTAACAGGGAGATTGGCCGGAGATTGCTCAAATCATCCGGGGCACCGTTTGGTTTCTTTTTTAAAGGCAGGAGTGTGGCATGACTTACCTATACCTACGTTGTAATGGCCTGCGTTGTAATAGCATCTGCTATGTAATGTCATGCGTTGTAAAGGCATTCGTTGTAAAGGATCCTGCGTTGTAGTAGTTGCGTTGTAAAAGTAGTCCGTTGTAATAGTTGCGTTGTAGGCATCTAAAACTCATTTTATAAGGATCCTCCTTACAAATACCAGACCCCCCCCCCCGCCACTCCTGGACACCTAGGGGAGACCCTGGGGTCCCTAATATGCCCAAATAATGTAGCTTATCAATTTTGAAGTGCTCCAAACACCAAAGTCGAGTTTGGGCACAATTTGTTTTTTAAAAGCAGTCTTGCAACACAGGGCTACTTATAAACTGACCTCAGGCTTTAGCAATGCACACATGCAAGTGCAGAAAGGGCAGCTGGCCTCTAAACTGCCATGCCCTATTATATAGTAGGGATTTAAAGGTAGTTTCAATCCCCATGCCCGATTATGTTCTCATAACCCTTATAGGGGAGGTCTTGCTAATCATAGGGGTACCCTAACCCATAGTGTACCCTAGTGTATGTAGGTGTTTTTACTGTACTCTTGGTGTCTCTTTCAGCATAGCACTGGCCCTGGGCCTGGTTAGGCGGAGACCAATCATACTCAGTTACCACCAGTGCCAGTCAGCAAAAACGGTGGGGGCTGCATAGGGCACAGGATAGCTTTGCAAGAGAAGGGTGCAGGGTATGACTTTTAAAAGAGAGGATGAAATCTTTGAAATAAAGTGTAGGCAAATTGGAGAGATGCAATAATAGGGATTACGGGAAACATACATCCTCTTAGGGTAGGCTGTGCTCAGCGAGGAAGCATGTAGAGAATGAAAAGGAAGGGAGCAAGAGTTATTTGAAAGTCGACAATCAGAAGTTTACAGTCAAGGTGAGCTTTCATGCAGGGATTTTAAGAGGCTGGTGAGGCTTTCTGAGAGCATGCAGGACAGTAGAAGGAGAATTATTTGCATGTGTTACAATACCACTGTAAGCCACAATGACCCCAGCGGGTACACACATCACCACCACCTTTAGGTAAATACAATTGAAATATTTATAATTTTATTTTCACATAAAATCTGATGGAAGGAAACGCAAGGTAGGAATGTTGTATTTTAAATGTTTGTGCTAGAGATGCTCCTCCCATATCCCTCTAATGATGAGGGTGGGAGAAAGGAAACAGTCTGTTTGAGTGAGTTTGTATAAAGTAATGCTTCTTAAATTTATACTTCGCAGGCAGTTAGCATTGTGCTTGTCTCCAGATCTGTTGACTGGGTGTGAGTGTTTGATTGGTTCAGATGCTCCGTCCATCACCACCCCCTTTTGTACCTCTTTGTTCGCCATAAGTTGGCAGGGTATGCTCTGATGTGAGTCCCTTGCTCATTTTGCCACTGGATTTAAGCAAGCCTAGCTGAAGACGGCTGTAATGCCAGAAACGGGTCATAGGAAGCTTGAATACGGTCCAGGAAGGCATGGCTTGGCAGTTCGGGCTGGACTGTTCCCATGAGGCACAGGGTCAGACTGATTTGCATATGGCCATGTCTGAACTGGGGTGGCAGAGTGGTCTAAAGAATGGTGATGGATTAAACCCAGATCTGTTGACTGGGTGTGAGTGTTTGATTGGTTCAGATGCTCCCTCCATCACCACTCCCTTTTGTACCGCTTTGTTCGTCATAAGTTGGCAGGGTATGCTCAGACATGAGTCCCTTGCTCATTTTGCCATTGGATTCAAGCAAGCCTGGCTGAAGACGGCTGTAATGCCAGAAACCGGTCCTAGGAAGCTTGAATCCGGAGCTTGAATCCGGTCCAGGGAAGGCATGGCGTGGCAGTTCTGGCTGGACTGTTCCAATGAGGCACAGGGACAGACTGATTTGCATATGGCCATGTCTGAACTGGGGTGGCAGAGTGGGCTAAAGAACAGTGATGGATTAAACCCAGATCTGTTGACTGGGTGTGAGTGTTTGATCGGTTCAGATGCTCTGTCCATCACCACCCCCTTTTGTACCGCTTTGTCTCCAATCTGCAGCAACCACAACATAAGAAAAAAAATAAAGTGTGAGTTCTTGCATCTGCCTGTCATTCAGCCGTCCTGCAGCAGTAATCAAAGACACCAAAAGCAAAAAAAAGACTTGCCAAGAAACATCATCACCTAATCAACAGAAACCGCATTTCAACCTCTTACACTTATCATTTACTAAACCTGTAGTGTAGTTCCTATTTTCCAAATAGGCCCTGCGCATTGGAATAACATAAACAGTAGTATCGACGTAGAAGTGCGGATCTTCCAGGCCTCCACTGACTATGCTAAACTTAATTGGGGTTGTTACCAACTAGCTCAGAGGTCACTGGAAACTTTCTTGACTGAATAGGAAGTGATCAGCTTCCCTGGCACAGCCAAGAAGGGATTCAGTTTTCCAACAACCGTGCAACATGACAACTTTGCTCCTCAGATAAGAGTCAATCTCTAGAGTCGTGTGAAACAATAGACAGTTATTTTACTCAGTCAGTTGTTGTGCAGATTACTTTCACAACATGTAGAGAATAGAGAGACAGGCTATTTCAATAAAAAGGTATTATTTATTGAACAGTCTTTCTTCTCATACAAGAGAAATGAATTGCCACAATTGCAAGACTTGTTATTATAAAAACTGCATACAGTAAAATGAGTATTGCGAAATAATACTGTAAAAGCATTGATATGGTTTCTTAGCCATACAATGGTTTAAAATGAATAAAACATATATACAGTCATATATACATTTAGCTAACGTACTCAACTGGTGCTTCTAACTACGCCTACCCCAGTGTACCTGACCTAAGCCTAATACTTGGAAGGGGAGTAAGTAAGTAGCTTTAGTTAAGTTGGTTTTGCCAAGGTTTGCTTCAAGAATTCTCTCTAAGGGTTTAGTCAACACCATACCTCTGGAATAGAATGTTGGAGGGCTTGTATCTCCTTCAGGACTCGATATCCCAGTCACTCGAAAGAGTAGGCTGGAAACGCCGGAGCTGGATTTTCTCGGCAGGAGAAAAGACAGCGTCTTTCTCAGCGCGTCGAGGAGGAGGAGGAGGGGCAGCGTCCGCGGGTAGCTTGCATCTGCTGGGCTCTGAAGGGGGATAGCTGCTCAGCTCCTGTGTTCACCACACCATCGTTCGTTCGTTAGCAGCGATAGCAGTAGCGATAGTCAGCGATGGTATCATCAGCTTCAGCGTTTGCTTAAGGCAATGTTGGTAATATTTATACCTGAAAGGTGCCTGGTTTGACGTAAGTTTTTGGACATAAGACGTCAATAAAGATGTCACTAGAAAGTGATCGTCTCTCAGTGCCCATTAGAGTTCTATTACTAATCAAAACATAGCAAGCTGGGCTTTCCCAGGTTGCTGAGTTTTTATCTTGTTGAAGAACTCGGAGTGTTAATCTAGGAATCTTGATAGTGACTTCTGCTGTGTCATTTGCACTAATGAGCTGCAAAGGAAGTTGCCGAGGAAGCGATTCTGAAATGTGGCTCTGTTCGTGTGAGGCCAGAGACGAGTTTCTGAATATTGCATTTGATCGGTTATGCCAATATAGGGGTACAAGGGATTATAGCCGTATAGGGGCATAAGGTCACAGTATCGATCAGGGTCCTAGATTAGAACGCGACACCCACTCCACGAATTTATGTCTAAAACTATAGCAAAAGATGCATGTGTAACATTGCCCACCCCAAAATACATAATTGCATTTGAAATAGGCGTATTTGAAATACGTGAAAATATAGGTACCGTACGTCTTTAAGCATAGGAATCATTCAAAAAATTATAGCATATGTAATCAGTTTGAACGATTTTGCGAAAAAATTACACATGAAATATCTCTTAATACAGAAAAGAAAAGGCGAGATAATTTCATCACATATAAATGCATTTGTTGTAAAATGTGCTAGAGGCTCATGTAAAGTTATTATGTCTCTAGATTTACCTAAAAATAGAAGTAGAAGCTTCTGTTCTTTATGAATAGGTTTACTTTAAGCAAAGAATTTCGTGCCAGAAAAAGGTAAATATTTTAAAAAGTGTTCAATCCCAAAAAATTGTTGTTGAACGGGGGAAATAGAGTTCCAACGCTTTTCATCAGTTTTTGTTGATCAAAACTGAAGACCGAATTCAGAGTTCCTGGGAACGCTGTGTGTCAGAATGCTTTTCTAAAGTTATTGTTTCTGTTCGGATGAGAACATCATATCAGACAGGCTCTCAAAAAATTGGTCTACAAAATCAGGTGACAGTTCGACCAAGTTCGACAGCGCTGTAACTTGGCAGGTGTGAGAATGATTGCTATCATCAAAGTCTGGATCAGCAATGCTCACAGAAGGTCGTACCTGGGTGATGTTGCTTTTGTCACTCGCTCCACTGTTACCACCTAGTCGTAGTACAGGAGTCTCAACGAATGCCGTCATCAGGATTGGTAGCCGCTGGGGACAATACAATGCGTGAGCCATTATCGGACTGACCAAAGTATCGATATCCATTGGTACTGCTGATGGAAGTGCAAGACAGGTGTCCAACACGCACTCATCTCCGCATAGCATACATCGTAGCACAGGTAAGATGCAGGATTGCCATATCGGTCTGAATGAAAGGAACCAGGTCATGTTTAGATCTCCCAGCCTGGCCAACCCAAGGACTCTAGTTATTTTGTCCCGGTAGCGTATTGCTAGGATCGTTTCTTCCATCCTTGTAGGAGTCATGTCTGAGTTTTGGCTTGCCATATCGGAGCAGGAGGGTCAAAAATAAAATCCCTGCTACAAGTCCCAAAAATAGGGGTATGCCGCCAAAGACTGAATGGACAAAATTAGGAATGATTCCCAGAATTGCTTGAAATGGTGTTAGCAGTCCTGTAAAAATCGTCTTAAATATGCCTGGGATGCCTGTGGCGCTAGACATGTTAAGGAGTTGGCTAAGCATTTCTGCGAAATGCACGGGGAAATTTGTTGATAAAAGGTCATGAATCTCTGTAGCTGTCCTTGCAACTAGGAGATCATACGTCTCTTTTGATGACGTGATGGGCACTGTTGTCTGCAAAAGCACAGACTTCATTCTGCTTAAAGTATCAATTCGTATAGAAGAGAAATTCAAACGAGGCCAAATGGGAGTCTCTATGTCTCCAGGGCCGCTCGGAAACAATGCTTGCATACAGCATTTGACCATGGAAGTTACGCTTACGAGATAGGCTTTTCCTGGAAAAAGGCCACAACATCTGTGATCCGTTCTTAGAATGTAACTCCCGTTTGCGAGTTGCATAAAGAAAGGCTCTATCTGCGTTGCAGGTGTGACAAGCTGGTGGCATGAAAGGATGTTAGAATTACCTTCACAGGCTCCGTGTAAATTAATACCCTGGCACAAAAGTATACCGCTTAGTGAACGTTTACAATTTTCACCACTAAGAAATACATTTTTGTTGCTGTCACTATAGCATGTGTGTGTGTATGGTAATTTCCATGTTGACTTAACGTATCCTTTACCCAATCGTTCATACTGGCCAGTAGGTATGTATTCAAGGCACTTTTTAAATTGGAAAGTTGTTATCGGAATTGTGATAATCCCGTGTATTATCCATTCAATGACAGGACTTTCTGACATTGTCAAAGGTAATCGCTCAAGTTTTTCGATGCTCAGTATTGTATAGTCTGCTCCTTTCTGTGCCAAGCTGATTTGTTTATCAGTAAGGTTAAAGATGGAAAACAATGACGTTGTGTTGATTAAACGCCAAGGCACATAGCCTGAACGAAGATTTTGCAGCGTCCAGCCTAATTGTACAATAGAACGCAATTGCGACTGGCAATGCTGTAACATTAGCAAGTCTTTGTCTATTATATCAAAGGCAGATGATACAATATTGTCCAACGAATATATTCTGGAGGACAGAGTCATTAACCCATTGTCCACTACAGAAAGTGATTTTTCCAAATTAATACGATCAATTTCTCGTATTTTTTCAGCTGTTTCAATTTGTGTGACTTTCCAAGCCTCGTTGTATGCAGCATAGATACTGGTCGCTATGAAACGCTTTTGACGCTGTTTGCGTGGTCCCATAATAAAATCGCGCAAATCAGCACCATCTTTAAGTAAAGACAAGTGTTGCTTAATTTCAGCCAGTGTGGATGATCCTAGCCATTCGAGGCAGAGTTTCCCTACACTGTATGTTGTTACTATCCCTGGATGTTGTCTCTGGGAGTATCTAGGGTCTTGTCTGGTCATTTTTAACCCCTGTGTTTTATTCAGGAATCTATCTTGACAGTTGTTTGTGTCAATAGGCCAGATTAACCACTTTTTCCCATCAGGATGTGTTCTGTTTAAATGTAAAATTTTAGTTATGTCTATCTCAATATCTGTTGTTGTATTCTCAGGTATTGGTTTTGGAATAGACGGTTTGTTAAGGTCTTTGATCTTAGCTAGGCCAAGACAGGATGTTTGGTGAATTGTTTCATTTAAAAACATTATTTGTTCTGGGATCATGCAGGCTCGAAACAGTGCTTCTAGGCCTTGTACCTGCCAATCTTTCGAACCCCAGATTGTTTTTGTTTCAATGTTATTTTTCCAATAATCAAAACCAAATGTCACCAGTTTTTCATAAAATTCTTCTGAATATATCAATTTAGTATTTGTCAGCATTGTTTTCAATCCTGTTTTATCTAACAGTTTATAATAAAACGTTTCTGCATTACTGGTGTTAAACCCTGAGAAGTACTGACATTTCTCATAGAATGTTTTAGAACTGCTCTTAGGCGGTGTAGCACAATGTTCCCATTGGTTATACTTAAAAACATTTCTAGGTTGTGCAGATTTATGCAAATAATGGTCACCATAGTGTGTGAAGCAGAACATCTGTTCATAACTAGACGAACCTTGTAAATAATCATGATCTGTGAATCTAGCTGACATTACTAAATCAGACATCATACTATTAATACTTTCAAAGTCCCAATCATCAGAGAATGTTCTAGGTTTTACAAAGTCACTTAAGGAAACCTTGAATTGATGAGGATACTTCAGGATTTCAACCGGACCATAGATTTCATAGTCAGTTTTCTCCCATACTACCCCACCGGGTATTGGAATGACTGTGACATTTACTGTTGACAGTTCTCTTTTCTTCACGTGGGATGATCTGTGTGGTTTGAGGACTAAGTTGATGTTCTGACTTGCTGTGTCCATTCAATTGTAATAAACCTTCCTAAAATTAAAACTAAAAGTAGGCATAGTAGGAGTATGAATACCCCTGAAATAATCCAATGCTCAATCAATGGTGCATCCAGATATACTTCTTTGATTTGTTGTAAGAGTTCTGTTGCTTTTTCTTTAAAAGTCTTTGTTTCTGGCATCACTTCGGGGTTGCTTTGATCCTCAGAAAAGTTATCGAAGTTGATGAAATAGCCAGAGGCAGTTCTGTCAATTGTTGGAATTGTTCTTTCAATTTGTCTTTCGGTAGCACATTCTGATGCCACATCATTGTAGACTGATGTTTCTTGACAAACTGTTTCAATCTGTGTTTCAAGAGGCACGAGTTCCATGGCATTATTGCATAGTCCTTCTCTGTGCACTGCAGGCTGATCGAATGTGATTAGTCTTTCAGTTTGAACCTCTTGGATTGTTGCAAGTTTGGATATTCTGTTGTTTCTTGGGAGACCACTGGGCCTACTGTTGATTATAGGCCACATGCTTGTGGTTTTACCAGGTCGATTGATACAACTCTGTTCTCCTTTTTACCAGCAAGGGGCGGTAGTACTACTGATCTTGTTCCGTTGATTGCTAAGACAGGTACTGCTTTTCTGTAAGAAGGCCCAAATTCCTTCTTCACCGCTATTTTTTCTCTGACTAGATCCCCAATCTTTGGAATCCAGACAGGCCTTGCTGGGGCTGGTGCTGGTGGTGCCTCGTCAGTGGTAGCTGGCTTTTGCTTTAACTTTATGTTGCTTAAGGATTCTCTTGTTTCGTTCAAGTCCTGTAAAACAGCCAAACGATCTTTGATGTCAAAGTCTGTTTTCTTATCTTGTACCACTGATACCTGACTATCTAAGTCCTGAATTTGCATTCTAGTTCCGAACAATAGTTCGTATGGGCTGAAACCTTTTAGAGAATTTCTTGGCAAGTTATTTAGACTTAACTGAACACTTATTAAATGTTTGACCCACCCAGCAACCGAACCTAATACCTTCGCTGTTATAGATTGCTTTATGTCCCGGTTTTTCCTTTCTACCACACTGTTCCCTTCGGGGTGTGACGGACAAGAATACCGCAACCCAATTCCCATGCTGGCCATGGCCTCCTTATAAGCTCGAGACCTGAAAGCAGGACCCTGGTCAGAATGGAACATGGAAATTGCGTATGTGCCGATAAAGACTCGCAGATCTTTTATAACCGTTCTGGCGTCAGCCGAGCGCTGGGGCCACATTTTTTAAGTGTGTTTAGCCTTAATGATTAATAGGACGCTGGATGGCATGTAGACAGCATTATGCTTACCATGGCATTAATGTGCTTGACTCATTGCCGCGATTTCTGTCGCAGTCCGGGCAGTTCTTTACATATCTTTAGTGGTGTAGGCTCATTCCTGGCCACCAGTACACTGATTGTAATTCTTTCAGAGATTCACTCATCTGTATGTGCCTAGGACCTTCACCCATGTGTGCGTCTGCTATTAATAACTTTCTCCGGTTCATGTTTGGAATTACCCTATCCCCCACTCCAGGGATTCGAGCAAAAGAAACGGAGTTTGCATCGATTACGTATGCATAATTGAGTGGATAGTTCACGGGTAGTGCTGCACAGTCGCCTTTTACGGACGTTTTGACTGCCAGCATAGTTTCCCCGTCTATGTATTTATCTGAACGCTTTTTTGTGGCTACGGAAGCCGGTTTAGTTGCTTCCGCTGTGGCTGTATTAGCCATGGAATTCCCTGCAACGTGAACGCCATCACTTGAAGACTCCATGCGTGTATCACGTGAGTCTTTTGTAGTTCTTTCTGTAAAAGAGCTACCTGTTTCCAGAGCAATTTATGCTTTATTGTGGCACCTGTGTCATCTTTGTAATCATTTTCAATCCAGCTCTGCAGCTTATTATTGTAAGAGTTGACGCAAAAATGAGAATCACACACGATTAGTGTCGGGAATTCACGTTCTGCATTTTCAAGCGCCATCTTTAAAGATCTGATTTCAGCTCTCTGAGCCGAACAGTACTTCACTGATTCAGTTTTTGTTATTTTCGGTCTGAATTTACCGCTCAGCCAGCGACCTTTAACAATCGCATAGGCTGCATCGTAGGATTTGCTCTCTACGTTGAAATGCTGTACAAATCTATCTGTATAGATTATACAGGCGTACTGTGGGAGAGGCAGAAGTTCGATTGGCAGAGGATATTCTTCTTCATATTCGAAATCATTCAGTTTTTCGAATTGCGGGGCAAAATAGTATTTCACATCTTCCGCTCCTAGAGAATCTACACACTGTATCCATTTCGGATCCAGTGACACTGTAGGCAGGTTTACGGGGCTGAATAGCGCCTCGAAGGCGGATTCCGCTGTGAGGATATTAATCCTTTTGCCGTGTGCTAGTTCTCGTTCATTTGCTAATGCAATTTCTACTGCTTTCACAGTATTTTCTGTGTGACTGAATGTTTTTTCTGCTTGTGAGTACAAGTGAGATTTAATTGAAATTGGTACCTTTTCTCCCTCATTAGAGGTTAGGTATGTGAATCTGCATCTTCCTGGGATGACTCGGATTACAAGATCGCGTGTGTTGTCACGTGTATCTAATTTTGTTTTTGCTAACATGTCTGTTTGAGGTGATCTCAAAATTTCTGTATGTTTTTGAGTCCATGTGATTGGTTTAAAATCAGGTTTAATTAGTTCGTAGAGAGGTTTAACCCTCTCCGCGTAATTTAGAATGTAAGTTCTTCCGAAATTCAGGAAACCTAGGATCGATTGTAAATTCTTCAGCGTTTTTGGTGCTTGGAGCACAGCGCACTTCTCTAAGAAGTTGTCCGCTAGGCTTTTCCCTTCACTTGATAATTCTTATCCTAAAAATAATACTGTCAGATGGGCAATTCGAGACTTTTTAAAGTTGAATTTGTAACCCTCTGCTGCGAACCCAAGTATAATGGTGTTCACTCTTTTCAAGTGAGTATCCAAGTCGTCGTCTGTGAGATAGATATCATCTACGTAAGATAATGCCTCATCATCATACATTTGTAGTAACTCTGTTACTCCAGCTGAGAATAGTCCTGGGCTGTTCTTGAATCCCTGTGGGAGCCTACAGAAATTTTTCTGTGACCCCATTACTGAGAAAGCGGTCAAGTATCTGCTTTCTGGTGCAATGTTTTGACAAAAGAAACCATTAGATATGTCTAATGTCGTTTTATATTTTTTCCTAACTATGTTATTCATTAGTGCAGCACTATGCGAATTTTGTACTGCAAATGTTTTGCAACATGCATTAAAGTGTCTGTAGTCCAAAACTAGACGATATGAATTGTCTGGTTTGGAGACAGGAAACAAAGGATTGTTCATTTGAGAGGTGCATGTTTCAATCACCCCTTGATATTCAAGTTGATCTAAAATCTCCCTGACTTGTTTTTTAGCTTCTTGCTTAATGGGATACTGCCTTTGTGCAGTCGGTTGACTTTTTAATTGGATTTTGTGAGGAGGAGAGTCCTCATCCCATCCTACATGATTTTTATATAATGCCGGTGCCTGGGCCACTGCCCATTTCCTTGCATAAGTATATTTTTTGTGAATCGGAATGTGATTCGAGAAGGCAGGCATAATCATTTCTTCGTCACGAGGGCACTCCCAGACAAACTCTGGGGGGCCAATCTTTTTCAGCTAACAGAATATCATAGCCTTTTGAGAGTTTATCCCAAAATAGACCCCTTATTTTCCTAGTCTTATCACCCTCTATACGCAGTGTTATTTCGTATATCTTATGGGGCTCGCTAAGTCTGGTGTCGGCAGTTTCAACCTGAATGTATTCATTCGTGCCCACTCCCACTGTCTCCAGATGACTCATCAGGATCTTGCGGGCTATACTGATTGCTGCACTGTCTAGCATTGTTTGTGCCCACTCCCCGTTTTTCAACTGTGTCCTCAGTATTCTCGGCATGTTCGATTACTCTAATACTGGCTACCTTCGTTTTTGGAAATTGAGATTTTTTACTCTGAGCAGGTTCCTTGTCTTTGGACTTGGTGTGCTCTCCTGGGTCTGACCGTCCTCTTCTTTCCGATTTCTGTGAAAAAGATTGAGAGGGACGTGTATCAATACTTTGATATCTATCAGGCTTCTTCAAATTATCCCTATTTCTAAGGTTATATCTTTTCTCAGAGGGCTCCCTCTGGGGAGACTGGTGTTCTCGAGTCGGAGTTCTTTCCCTCCGTCGAGGAGACCTTCCTCTGGACTGGAAAACTTTTTCTTTAGGAGTGGATTGTTTATTTCCATCCCAGCTCTTTTTAGCAGTGTTTGAATTATTTTTAATAAATAATTTTTCAGGATTTTCGAGCAGTTGGGGCTTTACTGGTTTTCCACCCAAGCTGTCTCTACCTAATTCTTCATAGGATTTCTCTATGATTCTGGCAAGCTCAATTGGTTGATCTGTTATATCTGTTTCCTTCAACTTCTGGCGGATCGCCACAGATGCTGCTTCTCCTTTTATGTTGGCTAGTAATATAGCCGAGACCTGTTTGAAGTCTTTCAGTAATTTCATACCAAGAGTTAAAGCAGGTTCTGGACCGTATTCATTCTGAATCTGTTTTAGCACATCTGGTATTACCGCCATAGACGGAACACCATGTGTTTTTGTGTAAATGGAAGCAAAGACTGTACCCCAAGTGTCACAGTCCTCCACGTGTGGTGCGACCCCCATAGGAAGGCAGATGGTTAGGATCCTGTGTTTCTCAATAGGGGTAGTATTCGGAAATACTGCCTCTATTTGAGTGATTTTCTGAGCTAACCAGAAAGGAATTGGTTTCCGTTTTACGGGTGTTTTACCAAGACATGATTGTATGTTCTGTGGTGTAATTTTATTGGTGTTCCCCTGATGAGGGGTCAGCTGTGGAACATTAACAGCTGATTGGACTGTAGCAGTCCGCATTACATATTGGACTAATTGCCTATGTATTTTGATTAATGTTTTTAACTGTGCTAAAAGTTCTTCTCTAGACATTTTATCAATGTCCGGATGTGGTGTGTAGCTGGCTAGAACCGGCCACGTTGCTCCTGGTCTACCTAGTGGGCCGAGCCTGGTAATAAGATCATTATGTTTTAGGGCGCCATTAAACCAGAGCAGGTGCTCTTGGAATTTTAATGGGATTTCAAGCTCCTCGAAAGGAGCGTACTCTCCTGGTGGATCCCCTATTTTGTAATAGTGGAACTCGTGTGTTGCGGCGTTTGCCACTGGAAATTTTATACATGAATAGAATACCTCTGTCTGCCGCTATTCGTGTGCCTCTATCACGAAGACGACTGTGCCACCTTGTGTGGTCAGTCCATTTTCTATAAGTTTTGACGTTATAGATTTTCTTAAATGTGCCGGGATGATTATTGCACCCGGTTCAATAGTACCGGTGTCCCGTTGATTTGCATCTGCTGCGGTTTCAACGGTCCCGTTGTTTTCTTCTGACATTTTATAAATGCAGGTTTTGCAGAGCAGGTCTCCAAGGAGACAAAGATTAGGTGCACAATATTTTGGAACACTGTATCCTTCAACGTTGAATAAACCAGAGCTTTACATAGGAATCTCTTCCTACTAAGGTCGGGCGGATTTTAACCTTTCACCCACTCCAGACGTCTATTGGAGTATTTACGGGAGAAAGGGGTCTGTGTGAAAAATGCACGACTGAGTTACTCTAACGTCTTGCGTTAGTTTATCGCCTTACCAAACGTTTGGGCGCCATGTAGTGTAGTTCCTATTTTCCCAATAGGCCCTGCGCATTGGAATAACATAAACAGTAGTATCGACGTAGAAGTGCGGACCTTCCAGGCCTCCACAGACTATGCTAAACTTAATTGGGTTTGTTACCAACTAGCTCAGAGGTCACTGGAAACTTTCTTGACTGAATAGGAAGAGATCAGCTTCCCTGGCACAGCCAAGAAGGGATTCAGTTTTCCAACAACCGTGCAACATGACAACTTTGCTCCTCAGATAAGAGTCAATCTCTAGAGTCGTGTGAAACAATAGACAGTTATTTTACTCAGTCAGTTGTTGTGCAGATTACTTTCACAATATGTAGAGAATAGAGAGACGGGCGTTTTCAATAAAAAGGTATTATTTATTGAACAGTCTTTCTTCTCATACAAGAGAAATGAATTGCCACAATTGCAAGACTTGTTATTATAAAAAGTGCGTACAGTAAAATGAGTATTGCGAAATAATACTGTAAAAGCATTGATATGGTTTCTTAGCCATAAAATGGTTTAAAATAAATAAAACAAAATATACAGTCATATATACATTTAGCTAACGTACTCAACTGGTGCTTCTAACTACGCCTACCCCAGTGTACCTGACCTAAGCCTAATACTTGGAAGGGGAGTAAGTAAGTAGCTTTAGTTAATTCGGTTTTGCCAAGGTTTGCTTCAAGAATTCTCTCTAAGGGTTTAGTCAACACCATACCTCTGGAATAGAATGTTGGAGGGCTTGTATCTCCTTCAGGACTCGATATCCCAGTCACTCGCAAGAGTAGGCTGGAAACGCCGGAGCTGGATTTTCTCGGCAGGAGAAAAGACAGCGTCTTTCTCAGCGCGTTGAGGAGGAGGAGGGGCAGCGTCCGCGGGCAGCCTGCATCTGCTGGGCTCTGAAGGGGGATAGCTGCTCAGCTCCTGTGTTCACCACACCATCGTTCGCTCGTTAGCAGCGATAGCAGTAGCGATAGTCAGCGATGGTATCATCAGCTTCAGCGTTTGCTTAAGGCAACATTGGTAATATTTATACCTGAAAGGTGCCTGGTTTGACGTAAGTTTTTGGACATAAGACGTCAATAAAGATGTCACTAGGAAGTGATCGTCTCTCAGTGCTCATTAGAGTTCTATTACTAATCAAAACATAGCAAGCGGGGCTTTCCCAGGTTGCTGAGTTTTTATCTTGTTGAAGAACTCGGAGTGTTAATCTAGGAATCTTGATAGTGACTTCTGCTGTGTCATTTGCACTAATGAGCTGCAAAGGAAGTTGCAGAGGAAGCGATTCTGAAATGTGGCTCTGTTCGTGTGAGGCCAGAGACGAGTTTCTGAATATTGCATTTGATCGGTTATGCCAATATAGGGGTACAAAGGGATTATAGCCGTATAGGGGCATAAGGTCACAGTATTGATCAGGGTCCTAGATTAGAACGCGACACCCACTCCACGAATGTATGTCCATCAAATTACTAAAACTATAGCAAAAGATGCATGTGTAACATTGCCCACCCCAAAATACATAATTGCATTTGAAATAGGCGTATTTGAAATACGTGAAAATATAGGTACTGTACGTCTTTAAGCATAGGAATCATTCAAAAAATTATAGCATATGTAATCAGTTTGAACGATTTTGCGAAAAAATTACACATGAAATATCTCTTAATACAGAAAAGAAAAGGCGAGATAATTTCATCACATATAAATGCATTTGTTGTAAAATGTGCTAGAGGCTCATGTAAAGTTATTATGTCTCTAGATTTACCTAAAAATAGAAGTAGAAGCTTCTGTTCTTTATGAATAGGTTTACTTTAAGCAAAGAATTTCGTGCCAGAAAAAGGTGAATATTTTAAAAAGTGTTCAATCCCAAAAAATTGTTGTTGAACGGGGGAAATAGAGTTCCAACGCTTTTCAGCAGTTTTTGTTGATCAAAACTGAAGACCGAATTCAGAGTTCCTGGGAACGTTGTGTGTCGGAATGCTTTTCTAAAGTTATTGTTTCTGTTCGGGTGAGAACATCATATCAGACAGGCTCTCAAAAAATTGGTCTACAAAATCAGGTGACAGTTCGACCAAGTTCGACTGCGCTGTAACTTGGCAGGTGTGAGAATGATTGCTATAATCAAAGTCTGGATCAGCAATGCTCACAGAAGGTCGTACCTGGGTGATGTTGCTTTTGTCACTCGCTCCACTGTTACCACCTAGTCATAGTACAGGAGTCTCAACGAATGCTGTCATCAGGATTGGTAGCCGCTGGGGACAACACAATGCGTGAGCCGTTATCGGACTGAGCAAAGTATCGATATCCATTGGTACTGCTGATGGAAGTGCAAGACAGGTGTCCAACACGCACTCATCTCCGCATAGCATACATCGTAGCACAGGTAAGATGCAGGATTGCCATATCGGTCTGAATGAAAGGAACCAGGTCATGTTTAGATCTCTCAGCCTGGCCAATCCAAGGACTCTAGTTATTCTGTCCCGGTAGCGTATTGCTAGGATCGTTTCTTCCATCCTTGTAGGAGTCATGTCTGAGTTTTGGCTTGCCATATCGGAGCAGGAGGGTCAAAAATAAAATCCCTGCTACAAGTCCCAAAAATAGGGGTATGCCGCCAAAGACTGAATGGACAAAATTAGGAATGATTCCCAGAATTGCTTGAAATGGTGTTAGCAGTCCTGTAAAAATCGTCTTAAATATGCCTGGGATGCCTGCGGCACTAGACATGTTAAGGAGTTGGCTAAACATTTCTGCAAAATGCATGGGGCAATTTGTTGATAAAAGGTCATGAATCTCTGTAGCTGTCCTTGCAACTAGGAGATCATACGTCTCTTTTGATGACGTGATGGGCACTGTTGTCTGTGAGGCCAGAGATGAGTTTCTGAATATTGCATTTGATCGGTTATGCCAATATAGGGGTACAAAGGGATTATAGCCGTATAGGGGTATAAGGTCACAGTATCGATCAGGGTCCTAGATTAGAATGCGACAAAAACACAAGTAATCAGCAGCCCCTTCATAACAATACCCGAACTGAATTCCTAGGGGGAGCTCTGTCTGCATTGTGCCTCACTTTTCTGGCTGGAGTCCTCAATCCACAGGAATGATGGCAATACACTTCTGTCTCTGGGGAGGCCACACTATGGCAGACTAGGGAGCTCTAACACATGCCCCAACCCACGGTTCTAAAAAAAGGCCTTCTTATCAGATATGGGCCTCTAATGTCATTATTGCTGGTCAATTTTTACAAATTGAAATGCATGTCATCCCTGGAATTCTCACTCAAACATTGACAAGAGAAACCCACATAAAATTCTGGAAATGTTAAAAGGCTGAATGTTCACACTATAATGGACTCCGCCCCCACCTGGAATGGGTGACAATGACTTTTTCCTGAATGGGATATCACCATAGTGCCTTCTTGGTGAAAATCCATTGTAAAAAATTCATACAATAACGTAGGCACCCATGTGCATGGGGTAAACAATTTTAACACATAGAAACAAGTGTGCCTAGAGCTCGCATAAACCTGGCAGAATGCCACACTAACATGTGTTACTCCTGAAGTTTTTTTCACAACCAAGCTGCTTCTTACTTGCAGTGACTTGTGCTCCTTACAGTACAGTGTCCTTCACTGAGAGACAAAGCCCCCATTTTGGGCAGGGGTATAACTCAGGGCACTTTATCTGCCTTCACATCCCCGGAAAGGGTCTCCTCAGCCTGGAGTGCCCGTGAGATAATTTCACAGCCACGCTCCCCAAAGGAGTTGAGCTCCAGTATGTAATTCCCTCCACATGTGTTCAACCCTTTGGGAAATTGCTGGTACTGTCATAATAAAGGTATAGCAACCACTCTGTGATATCCTGTTTCATTCACATTAAATGTATATCACCCATTCTGAGAAGCGCTTGTACTACCTCATTTAAAGCATGGTTTGCTTGCTGTGATGCTGAGAAGTTTTCACACGGCCCCTTTAAACGTTCAGCCTCTACTCTTGCACTGTCTCAGAAGTATAGCATAAGAGAACAAACATTTGCAAAGCCTGCTGTTCAGTAGGGCTAACAGTTTGTGGCATAGAGGAGAGTGTAGTTGAGTGGAGTGATGTAGAGTGGAGTAGAGTGGAATAGAGTGGAGTGGCGTAAACTGTTGTGGTGTAGAGTGACGGTTGTAGAGTGGCATAGAGTGTTGTAGAGTGGAGCGTCATGAAGTAGAGTGGAGTGCTTTGGAATAGAGTGGTGTTTCATGGATTAGAGATGAGTGTTGTAGATTAGAGTGGAGTGGAATGCTGTGGCGTGGTGTACAGTGGTGTAGAGTAGAGGGGAGTTGACTGGATGGTCATAGAGTGTAGTAGAGGGGCAAGGAGTGTTGTGGCATAGAGTGTAGTGTAAAAGCACAAAATTTGTGAATAGGGACAAGAAGGGCACATACAAGGTTTCAAAAGAAAATGGCTTTATTGCCAATAAGCTGCAGCTGAGACAATTTGCAGGACTGCAAAGTGATCTGGTTTTACAGAGAGGAAATCAGTCTTTATATATGTTTTCACAGACCCCTGACACATTATTCATTAACTACTACATTGTGGTGTGACCATCTCAGCCACGTGTACATTACAACATCATGGTGCATTTCAGAAATATGTCTACGTTCACACTTTACATTATTCCTGACGGATCTGACCATGCAGATACTGGTTAATCTTTTACACCACTACCTCCTGACCTACAGCCTTGGTCGGTTATCTTGAAATGTCAATGTGCACTGTTTGATCTAATCAGCAGAGGCCCGTGTTTTCTGCTTTCCCCATGCAAATGACGCACATGCTATTTGTGCTTAACAAGCACTTTACCCCTTCACCTTACCCAGGCAAGGGCAGAGCAAACTTGACACGTCCTAGGTCAGCGAGCCCTTTCTGGGAATTGACTCGCTGAACTGGCTCTGTACACAGGTGAAAGCTTGTAAATCATTAAACAAGTTGGAGTTACAGCAGAATGGACACGTACACGTTCACTTGCAATTCTTTCTGGTTTCAGCAGAATTTCAGACAATTTAATTTTAACCATTTGTGCAGCATGGAGCTACCTACCATTATGAGTGGCTCATATCATTTACAGGCAGATGTCAGACATAAATTAATATAAACTACGGTTCACTTTAACGTATTTATTCAAGAGGGCCAACTAATTTTTCATCTTTTACAAAACGACCTTTTGAACCTTAGTTTAAAATAATTTCATCACGAAGCATATCACACTTTAATAATTATATTGTCCATTCTTATCATTGTCAGAAATGTCTATGTTCATCAACTCAGTAGTGACTCTTTGCATCAGCATTCTTTCTTTTTCCTTTAATTTCCTCACTTGGCATTTTGTCAGCTGTCCCAATAGTTGACAGCACATTGGCAGGCAATTATTTAATAGACAACAGCCTATTATTAGTAGGAAAATTGTTATGAACACCATTCCTATCTTCCAACCCCATGCGCTCAACCAACTCCAAAGTGAACCTCCTATATCCTATGTACCAGAATCCTGATGTGCTTCTACACCTATATGATGCAATCTTTTTATTGCTTCCCTGACAGTAACAGAGGAGTCAGGGACATAGGTGCAACAGGACACCCCTATAATTGCACAGACTCCTCCCCTTTCTGCTAGCATCATGTCAAGAATCATTCTATTTGGTAACGAAACTAATCTCACAGCTTGAAGCTCTACTGTAATATTTTCAAGTATACTTGTCGTTTCATTTATTGTTGCTTCTAGTAGTCTGGACAATCTACGTATATCCCTGGAGTTGATAGCTGGACCAATCCATGGTATCACCCCTTTAAATATATCACCCGCTATCTGTGATGCTGTATCTCTTTGATCCACACTTCTCCTGCTCGCCGTGGTGCATGTCTTTGCATGTCCCTTCGTACTTCCTTTGTGTCTTTTATTGCTATAGCAGGTAATACAAAACCTAGGTGGCAACAACCACTCTAACTTGTTGGAAGCCATGTATAAGCCCTCTCTCCACAAATGAAATAAATTGAGTCACCTACGTAAAGTGGAATGCTAATATTTCCGGCCGTTATTTCAAATGTCATGTTACAATTTGTACTATTGCCCACCTGATAGGTCCCATTACTCTTAATACAAATACTCCCTATTGCGTTGTGTTTTCTTAATTTTAACTTCAAAAATGGTATATTCTTATTTGCCTCTTTTGCTGGGCCTGCTATCCCAGTGCTTGTATTCTGAGTTGGAAAGAGCGGAGTAAAGATGTCAGACAGGGGGAATGTTGCATTATGTTCTATTACTTCCGTGCAGTTTCCCAGAGTCAGAATATCTGCCATATATTTGTTATATAATGTTCCTGCAGGTGGAGCCATAGTTGTCCCTGCACCAGCAGTACTTTTCTTTAAATTCTGCAAAACAGCTATTAGCTCTATTTTTACTACTGTTATGTAAATGCCATAACAGGATGCTGCAAAAGGCAGTGGGACTTGAACCAGGGGCAAACTTTGGTCTACAGAAGCTGGGAATTGCACACATATCCAGCAATCTCCCCTTGTTAATATCTTATTGGTATGATTTTTTTTTTTTTTTGAAATATATTTTTATTGCAGGAATTAGCAAAATGTTACATATACGACCAGCATTATAAAGCCAATAAAATCAATGAACTGCATCCCACCTACCCCCCGCAGCATGTTTTCATATACAATCATTCAGTCCACAGCCCAAAGGTTAGGCGACAAAATCCAGTGGGGGCTCAGCAGGAAAGCAAAGCTGGTCCGGATAATCCGCTGTCCGTCATCTGCTTTTCTAAACAAGCCCATAAAACCCAAAAGAAAATCCCTCCCACAAAACACTAAATTCCAAAGTAATCCCTCCCCAACCCAACCCCGCCATCAGTGTATGGTAGCAGCCGCAGTAGGATTCATGAGAGGACCCAAGAGGAGAGTATCAGAAACAGAAATCGCAATCGCCTATCGGGACTCGGGGCGCGCCGCACTCTCGCTATCAGAGTCGCTGGGGGCGCAATAGTCCCTGAGGGCCTGCACTAGTGTCTCCCATTCTAGCGCTGCCTCCTGTGCCTTTTCGTTATGTTGTCTCCCAGCTAGTTGGTATCTCAGCGTACTTTCTCCCGCCGCCCACTTCAAGAGTTCGCTGTGCCACCTGCTCCCAGTCGGACCAGCTCGTGCCTTCCAGTTCCTGGTCACCTCTCGTTTAGCCAGGAGAAGCCCCAAATCAATAAATTTACTGGAAATTTTGTTTTTGGGGGTATGTGGAAACCAATGCAAGAGTCCCACCGCCGCATCGACCGATAGGGGTCTCCCCGTCACCTCCGTCAGGGTCTTCCCCACTTCCACCCAGTAGGAGGACAATCCCGGGCAGGCCCACAACATATGGAGGAGGTCTGCCTCCGGCGCCGGGCATCTGGGGCAGGTCGCCGAGCCCGTGGCGAAGTACTGTTGGATTTTCGCCGGGGTCAGGTATGCCCGATGGAGTACATAATAGTGGACCAACTGAAAACGGGCGTGGCGCGTCCCCTTCCAAGCCCGTCGCACGAGTTGAGACCAGGTCATTTCCGGGATCTCCTTGCCTATGTCTGCCTCCCAACGGGCTCTCAAGGTCGTAAGGGGGGTCAGCCCTTCATTGATCAGTCTACCGTAGAGGCAAGTGACCGCCTTCACCGTGCCCGCAGACATCATGACGTATTGGCACACCGGAGACGTAGGAGGTTCCTCCTGTCCGCCTTTCCAGTGCGCCTGGATCGCTCGGACCAGGGCCGAGTGCAATAGGAAGTCCCCGCGGGGAATCCCGAAGCGGTCAATGAGCTCCTGAAAGGGCAAGAGCACCCCAGCCTCATAAAGATCCCCCACCAACTGCAGCCCCGCGTCCTCCCAGTCCGCCAACCGTGACCAATCACTGCCATGGGGCAAGGCCGTCAACATCCCTAAAGGTATTTCAGGCGCATACGGTATACGCAATTGGCCCCGGGCGTGGGCTCGGTTCCAACACAGGCGAATGGTCTTCTCCTCCAGCGTCAGGTCTTGCAAGGCCAAACGTTGGCGTAGAGCTATGAAGGATAGAACATGCCTGGCCATCCCCCTACCTCTCCTGTCCTCCGGGCCCCGGAATTCCCTGGCAATCTCCTGGGTGAGGGTCTGGAGCTGCGCCGCCAGATAGTATTTCTCAAAGTCCGGCACCGCGAGCCCACCCTCGGCTTTCGGCCTCATCAGGGTTTTAAGGGCCACTCTTCGGCGGCCCGAGCCCCAGAGGAATCCGACTATCATTGACCGTAGGAGCCTAAATGTGGCCGGCGGGATCCAAACCGGTAGCGCCCGGAAATAATACAGCAACCGGGGAAGAGCCACCATTTTGAGGAGAGCGACCCGCCCCGCCAACGAAAGCGGTAGCGTAGCCCAGAAGTCCATATTACCCCGTAGCGCTCGACTGCATCTGGTAATGTTTCCGTCCAGGAGGTCAGATGGTTCATGATAAATATACACTCCCAGGTACCTGAAGCAGTCAGGTTCCCATCTAATCTCTCTATTGAGGACTGGGCTAGGGGTGCCTCTGCGAACCGGGAAAAGGCATGTCTTAGCCCAATTCACCCGGAGGCCCGAGACCTCCCCAAACGCAGTGAGCGCCGTCGCAGCTCCATGTAGGGCTACAACTGGGTCCTCAAGGAAGAGCAACAGGTCGTCGGCATATAACGAGATGTAGTGCGGGCCCGAAGGTGTCCAAAAGCCATTGTAATGAGCCCCCGATCGGAGTAGCAGTGCGAGAGGCTCCACCGCCAGTGGGGATAACGAGCAGCCCTGTCTCGTGCCTCTTTCCACCGGGTACTGTGAGGAAATTAACGGACCCGCCCGAACCCTGGCCGATAAGGAGGTATACAAGACCGCGGTCCATCTGATGAAACCCTCGCCGAGGCCGAACCGCCGCAACACAGTGTGCAGGTAGTCCCATTCCAGGCTATCAAATGCCTTCTCTAAATCTACCGATAGGACCACCGGGCACGGAGCATCCACGAGCGGTTCACCCAGCAAGCGGAACAACCTACGGATGTTCATTGTCGTGTTGCGTTTGGGGATGAACCCAGCCTGGTCTTCATGTACCAGGGAGCTCATGTGGCCCAGCAGTCTCGAGGCCAAGATGCTGCTCAGAATCTTATAATCGACCGTCAGCATCGATAAGGGATGGTAGGACGCCGGATCGGCCGAGTCCCGTCCCGGCTTGAGGAGGGGAACCACCAGGGCCTCGCGCATCGAGCCGGGGAGTCGGCCAAGCCTCTTCGCCTCCCTATATACGATCACCAGTCTCGGAGCTAGGAGGTCGGCATAGGCCGCGTAAAATTCCACAGGAAGACCGTCTAGACCCGGGGTCTTATTCCGCGGCATCTTTTTAATGGCGCCGCGGATCTCCCCCAGTTCAATATCGGACCCCAGGGCTTTCGCCACGTCAGGCTCCACCGCTGGGAGCTCCAGGGGCCTCAGATAGTCCTCGAGAACGTCAGGGTCTGTGGCAGCACGACTGCGATATAGCTGATCGTAGTAGTGCCGGTAGCAGCTTAGAATCTCCGGTTGAGTGTGCACCATGGTCCCGTCCGCCATGCGCATGGACGTCGTCAGTGAGGTCTGGCGCGTAGGGTTAGCCAGCCATGCCAGCAATGCGCTCGATCTATCCCCTTCTGCGAGGGACCGAGCCGTATAGGCCTTGTAGTCGAAGCAGCGCAGCCGCTCGACCTCTGCCGCCACCGCTTCCTTCGCCTCTGCCGTGCGTCCCTGAAGTTCAGGGTGCCCGGGGCGGCGGAGTTCCAACTCACGAAGCTTCCGATCAGCCACGTCTAAGTCATCGAGGATAACCCGCCTCATACCTACCTTCTTGGTGATGCAATAACCCCTCACCACCACCTTAAAAGCGTCCCATTCCAGCGCTCTCGAGCTCGCAGTGCCCCTGTTGGACGCGAAATACTCCTCGATCTTATCTCCTAAGTCCGCTTTGAATACAGTGTCCTCGAGGATCTCAGGACGTAACTTCCAGGTGGGCACCGCCGGCGCCCCCGGAAACCAGCGAAGGGCCAGCAGGAGGGGGTTATGGTCCGAGATGGTCCTAGTCAAGTATTCGGAACGGATCGCCGCTGAAACCAGTTCAGTCGAGCCAAGAAACCCGTCCAACCTAACGTGCAACTCGTGTAGGCCCGAAAAGTAAGAGTAGTCTCTAGCGTCGGGGTGTTGCGCTCTCCAAATATCCGTCAGACCCCAACGTATCTGCCAGTCCCTACGACCTTTAGCCACACGGCGGACCGGAGAGTCAGGGAGGGGCGGATGCGAGCGATCGGTCTCCACATCCATTACCGAATTGAAATCCCCACCGAGCAGGAGGGGCCCCGTAAAAAAGTGGGCCAACGAGCCCGATAACCTAGAAAGGAAGGCAATCTGGTCCATGTTAGGTGCGTATACACAGCAAACGTTCAGGTCCCTCCCCCCCAGAGTGCCCGAGATGGCCACGTAGCGCCCCTCTGGATCTACCACTGAGTTTGTGACCTGGAAGGGAACCCCAGCTCTAATCCAAATTAGCGCCCCCCTTGCATACGCGGAGTACGACGTGTAGAAGACCTGCCCCCTCCACCTACGCTGTAGCGCCGCCCCTTCCGTCTTGTTCAGATGGGTCTCCTGCAGCAGCGCCATTTGTATTCCCCTACGCACTAAATAAGCATGGACTTTGTGCCGCCTAGACATGGTATGAAGCCCCCGCACGTTCCAAGTAATACATTTCACATTGGCAACGTCAGCCATTGTCCCATACTGTTTGTGCAAAGTCTCCCCATCTGGGTCCCAACAAAGAGCGAACAACAATCAACCCAGCACTGATGGCGGCCATGTCCCCCAACCAAAACAACAACTCTTATTCTAACCAAACCCCTGCCCACCCTCCCCAGAACAGGACCCAAATAGCTCCATCTAGTTCCCATCCAAACCATGCCCTCAGAAAACCCTTCATCCCCAACTAATCCTACGGTCGCCACCGTAGGAAGGCCTTAAGGGCCAGGTGCGGTCTGGGTGGTGGCAGTGGGCCCTCGATGCCCTGGCTACCAGGACTAAAGCAAGCCCAAAACCGTATCGGAAACCCTCGGGGCAAAAGCAAGGCACCCCACCCCCCGCTCTACCGGAGATCATGCCGAACCAACGGCTCCCGCCACCCCCGCTACGGGCCCCCACCCAAAAGAATGCAGCTCACCCCGTCAACCCTGTCCATCCAGAAGGTCCTCAACCGATTTCGGCGCGATCACCGGTGTGCTGATGCTATCTGTCACCGAGTCCTCCGAGTCCGTCGATGCCCCCTCGTCACCAGGGTTCTCTTCTTCTGCAATGGTGTCATCTCGTGATCCAGACAGTGCAGACAGCACCTCTAGTACTCCCTTCCGCTCCGTCGATGTCTCCGCAGTTGAAGGGCCGCCCGACCGGCCCCGGCGACTCCGTATCCTCTTAGATCGCCGTCGCTGTCCCGGCTCCACCGCTGGCTGAGATGCGGAGGCGAAACCATCTTTCCCAGCTCTATAGAGTTCAAGCCAGTTACAGACATCCTCCGGGGTATCAAAAAATTGAGTCTTGTCATCGACAATGATGCGGAGCTTTGCAGGAAATAGGAGCGAGTATTGGATGCCCTCGCTCCGGAGCTCGCACTTGACCGCCAAGAATGAAAACCGCCTGCGTTGGGTTTCATAGGTGTAGTCCGGGAAGATGTTCACCTGGCTGTTCACCTTGAAGGGGCCATTATGCCTAGCGGCATTGAGGATGAGGTCCCTGTCGCGAAAATGCAGTAGGCGCGCCACCACCGGACGCGGTGCACGGCCCTGTTGCGGTGGCCTTGCTGGGACTCTATGAGCTCGTTCAAGGGTGTAGAAAGAGGATAAGCCCTCCGGGGCCACCGTGTCTCGGAGCCAGGCTTCCAAGTAGGCCACCATGTCGCCATCTTCGATCTTCTCCGGCAGGTCTACCACTCGGATGTTGTTGCGCCTGTTACGGCCTTCCGCATCCTCCGCTCGCTGCTCCAGGGCAGAAATCCGGGATAGGGCATCTTTCATTGTCGCGGCCAAGGATCGCTGCGCCGGCTCCAAGGTTTTCACAGAGCCTTCCACTTCTTTGACCCTGTCCGACAGCTTGCCGTGATCCGCCCTAAGGAGGCCCAGGCTCGTCGCCACCTGGGCAATGTCCTGCTGAAGGGCCGAGCGTGTGGTCGCAATCGCCTCCAGGACGCGGTCAAACTGTTGCTGCAACGGCGCACCACCAGCACTTCCCGGGTCTCCATGGCCCTCCTTGTCCGGGGTCTCCGAGTCAGAGGCGGCCGGGGTGGTCCCCTTGGCCCCTCTCGGCTTCCCCATGTCGCGGGAAGCGCACAGTGTGGACTCAGGTAAAGGCGCCACCGAGTGCGGGCGTCGGCTATAACTCTCCCGATTGCTGGCCCTCAGGTTGGGGGCTGGTGATCTTCTTCTCCAGGGCCAGGTGGACCTCCACAGTTTCGGCTCGCGCCACCACCGTGTCGTCGGAGAGCACTGAGGAGGAGGCGGAGACACTCGGCGCCAGGCCGGGCAGGCCCGTCTGGTTAACGAGGACCCGGAGCACGGGCCACCCACACCACCAGAGACTTTGTGGCGCCATGGGGTTGTGCTTCCCATGGGATTGGGTCGATCGGGGGATGCAGCCAAGTGCTGCGTCGGGGGTCGGCACCACCGTCAGGTCCTCCAGGCGTCCGTGTGCCGGGGTTCACTATGGTAGGGGCATCCGACCACCCAGGCGCAATCACCAATAACAGGGTCTCATCAGATCAAAGTCCAGGTCCTCACTTTCCAGGAAGACAAAAGAGCGGAGGGCACGCTGTAACCGGCGACGTTCCTCCAGTCTAATGGTCCCGTCCGAGGGGACAAAGGGGTCCGGGCGCCATGTTGGGTCGCTCTCCTCGGGACCACAAACTTCGAGTTTCGGACGGATCACCACCCGTCCAGGCTGCACCAGGCGCCTCAGTAGGGTCCAGTCGGGCCGAACAACGATTTGCGGGGGCTAGGGTGCCCCGCGGCCTCCGATTAACAGGATAATCCCGGGCTCAGTCCCGGAGCCGAGCTCTCAGGCGACCATCGCCATCGGCGCCCAAGCCACGCCCCCCTATCTTATTGGTATGATGCAGCAAAGTCACAAAGGAATTGTGGTGCATATCTTCTCTGTGGGCTATTTCTTCAGGTGACAAAGTGCATGCAGGTATGATAGCAGGGGGTGTTGGTGTTGGGATCAATTGTTCCATGGGATAGAACACGTCCAATAAGTATACAGTAATTAATGCTAGCAATAACAGACAGAATATCACCCCAGGTATGCACATTTTAGACTTGTACCATTTTTTCTCCATTTTTAGAGCTGTATATTCCCTATCCATACCTATCTATTCCTCTACTTTCTTTAATTAAATGTAGTGCTATTCATGACACTATGTTGTGAATTATCACTTTGAATATTTACTATAATATAAGCTAAACACACAAAAAGAATGAACACATATAAGGTGAGGCTGTAGTACAGAATATATTGCGAACAGCTATTCGTTAATATTTCAGATGGACTCTGAGAATTTCTTTGTACTTCTCGCCTCCCAAAGATATGCATGTAATTCTTGTAATGCACGACCCTTTGGTCACTTATATTAACCGTTAGTGCAGCCTAACTTAATTTTCACAATATTGTCCACTGTACCTCACCCTAAAGGTAGCTTTTTAAAGCAGGCTGTCTTTCCAACCTGTGAAAAGTTATTTGCTGGTTGCTGCAGCAGCACGGGTGCTCACCGTGACAGGAGGACTCGCAAATACCTCCCGGATCAGTTCATCTACTAATTGCTGCAGTGGCACGGGCACTTTGCAGTTACAGAAGGATTCGCAAATACCTCCTGGATCAGTTCATCTACTAATTGCTGCAGTGGCACGGGCACTTTGCAGTTACAGGAGGACTCGCAAATACCTCCTGGATCAGTTCATCTACTCAACGTTGTACTGGCCCACTTTTTACTAATAACTCCCAGATGAAGTGTGCTAAACCTTTCTTGTTCTGCAACTGAGCTATTACTTCTGGTGGCAGTGTGCAATATACCCTAGTTGAATTCTCTCAGTCAGAAAGTACTCTGTCTAAAGCTTCTCGTAATGCTATACTATTTAAGTCTTGCATTAGCTCATATTCTAGCTGATGAAATGAAATGAAATTAAATTTGATTTGTAGAGCGCATGGCTGCCCGAAAGCGTCCCAGCGCTTGCTTAGGGAACCCGTCCTGGTATCCCCCTGCGAGATAACCCATTACTGGGCATCCCCAAGGTGAAAGCCAGGCATCCCACTGCGAGGGGCCGTTGTGGGGATTAAGCAAGCTATTGCCCAGAGTTACAGAGTGGGACTCCATGATTGGAATAGGCACCGAGGCAAGAATTGTCAGGTCCGGGGAAATTTGAGCCCAAGACCCGCCAAGGCGGGGAATTGAACCCTGGTCCGGGCCAGACCTCTGCATCAGGGTCTGCCGCTCCAACCACTTGAGCCACACTTCTCCACATGATCAAATGATTCCTGGATGTACAGTAGTGCGCTTTCGTTGTTTTCTTCACCGTTATTCCCAAAGTCAAAGATATTTGTTAAAATATCTGTTAGGATGATATCTAGCAGTAATACTTCATCTATTTCCTGAAGAGGATCAATTATAGGTATTATTGACATTTCATCTCTGTCTTCTTTGTTGACCGTAAATTGTACCTCTTCTCCTCTTTGATCAATTCCGGTGTTGGCATGTGCTGCTGACCTGGGTCTTGGCTGGATGTGGTGTCAGGTGGTGCCCTCTTGATGTTGCTGGCGTGGATCCAGGATTTGGTGTTGGTGCACTTTACCGCAGTCTTCGTGGCGAGCAGGACCTGCTGTGGACCCTTCCAGCGAGCTTGGAGACAGTTGGACCTCTGGAATGCCTTGATGAGCACCCAGTCCCCAGGTTTAAACTTGTGTCCTTCAACTTGCAGTGGCTCTGGAAGGGCCCCCTTCACGTGCTGCTTGATAGAAGCAAGAGTGCGTGTAAGTGACATGCAGTAATCATTCAACAATTCATTTGTTATCATAGGCAGAGCATTGTTGTCTGGAACTCCCCAAGCTACCATTGGCAACCCAGTGACTATTTCATGAGCACTGAGTTTAGTCTTGGCATTTAGGTAAGGCATCCATCCAGGTCAATTTTGTGTCAGCACATATTTTTGCTATCTTGCTCTTGAGCACGCCATTTTTTTCTTTCTACTGTACCGGCCGCCTCTGGATGATAAGCGCAGTGTAGCTTCTGCTGTATTCCCAAGGCTTTGCATATCAATTTTATTATTTCATTACAGAAGTGGCTGCCATTGTCTGAAAATATGGTTTTTGGGACCCCAAAGCGTGGGATCAAGTCCTTTATCAAGCACTTGGCTGTTGAGATGGCATCATTGTGTTTTACCGGGTATGCCTCTATCCATTTTGAATACATGCACACCACCACCAGGATATACCTATACTTATTTGTAGGTGGTATCTCCACATAGTCTATCTGCAGGGCTTCAAATGGCATTGTTGGTTTTTGAAAGTGGCCTTTGGGTACTGGAGCAGTCTTACCCACATTGTACTGTGCACATACCATACATCTTTGACATATTTCCTGTGCTGTTTTCCTTATATTCTTGTTCACCCAGAACTTGTCCATACAATTTACTATGGCATCCCTGCATATGTGTGCCGGGCCATGCATGGCCAAACACGTGGAGTAGACCATCCTGTCTGGTAACATATATTTATCCTTGGTGTCATTCATCCAACATCCTTGAACAAATGACCCGTCCTTTGACCAACCCATCTGTTCTTCTGCTGTTGCTCCTTGTTGCATAAGTCTTATACCTTCAGTTGTTAGATCTAGTGACTTCACTTCATCAGGTAATTCTTGGGCCGTTAGTACTAGTGCTGAATTATTTCTTGCTGTCTGTTTTGCTGTTATGTCAGCAAATGCATTTCCCTGGCCTACCTTGTCAGTAACTTTCTTGTGAGCACTGCATTTAATTATGGCCAATTTCTTTGGAAGTGCCAAGGAGTTAAGCAATTTAGTGATCAGCACTCCGTGCTGTATCTAGTGCCTTGTGAGGTAATAAAACCTCTTTCTTTCCAGAGTCTTCCAAAGGAATGTGCCACATTAAAGGCATATTGGCTGTCTGTGTATATGTTAACACACCTCCCTTCAGATAACTCACAAGCTCGTGTGAGTGCCACAAGTTCTGCTGCTTGCGCAGACAACTCAAGTATCTTACAGGACTCAACTACAGTTTTATTTGTTCCAACTGCATAGGCTGCTGACGTATTTCCATCCTCTGTTCTAAGGCAGGAACCATCCACCCACAATTCTCCTTCAGCATCTGCATAGGGTGTATCAGTCATATCTATTCTACCTTTTGTTTGCTCCTCAGTTAACAAAATACAATCATGGTCTGAGTCCACTAGATCATCAGTGGGAACAGGTAACAGAGTGGCAGGGTTAAGAACATTGCACTTGTGAAGTGTTACATGTGCTGCAAATAAACAGATCTCATACTGCGTGAGCCTGGCATTTGTGAGGTGTTGAGTACGTGTCTTATTTAATATCAGCTCCACTGCATGTGGTACATAGACATCAACTTCATGTCCCATTATTATGCTTTCTGCACGTTGTAGTGATAAGGCAGTTGCTGCAACAGAACGTATACAGGAAGGTAAAGCCTTGGCTACAGTATCCAAGGTGGCAGAGAAATATGCGCATGGTCTTTTGTGGTCACCGAACTGCTGGCATAGAACCCCAAGAGCACTCCCGTCAGACTCATGAACATAGAGTTGGAAAGTCTTAGAATAGTCTGGTAGGCCTAAAGCAGGAGCAGAGCAGAGAGCTTGCCGAATGGCAAGGAAGCTTTGTTCATGTTCTTGCAACCACTGAAGGGGTTCGGGCGTGTCCTTGTGGGTCAGGGCCAATAAGGGTTTTGAATTCAAGGAGAAGTTAGCAATCCAATGTCGACAATAACTGGCCATACCTAAAAAGGCTCGCACCTGTTTTTGGGTGCGTGGCACTGGTGTCTGTAGAATCAATTTAATGCGCTTATCATCCAATCTTCTCTGCCCTTTCGACAGGATGTGTCCTAGGTAGGATACTTCCTGTTGAACAAATTGTATTTTTTCTGGTGAAACTTTGTGACCACGTTCAGCTAAGAAATTTAACAAATTAATGGTGTCAGTTGTACATTGTGTCTCAGAGATGCTACCAAGCAGCAGGTCATCTATATATTGTATTAGCACAGAATTAGGTGATAAATTGAATGTGTCTAGGTCTCTTTTCAAGGCCTGGTTGTAAATGCTCGGGCTCTCTGTGAACCCTTGAGGGATACGACAGAAACAGAAGGCTCTCCCGCTTACAGAGAATGAAAAGAGGTACATGCTATCCTCATCTACTGGAATTGAGAAGAAGGCATTTTTTAAATCCACTACAGAAAAATATGTCATTTCTGGTGACAATGTTGACAATATTGATACTACATTTGGGACAACCGGGAACTGTGGCACCACAATTTTATTAATTTCTCGGAGATCAACTATGAATCTGTAACTTTTTTCATCAATATTTCCATCTCCTGTTTTTTAAGACCGGAAGAATAGGGCTGTTACAAGGACTGCCTGATATTACTTTAACAATCCCTTCTTTTAGTAAGTCAGCTACTATATCCTGCAATCCCTTTAGACCCTCTGGAGCTATTTTGTACTGTGGTATTCTTGGTAATTTCACATTCTGTTTGACTGTAATTTTTACAGGTGTGATGTTCATTTTCCCAGTGTCATTTTTGTGTTTTGCCCATATCCTTGAATCTATCTGATCCATTATTTGTGCGGTAATATTTTGTATTCCTATTGATAGGAAACAGTTGCCCATTTCCTGTGCCATTGGTCCATCTACTTCCAAGAAAACTCCGTCTGCAGTGCACTTAATTATGGCATTCATCTTTTTTAGCAAGTCCAATCCCAACAAATTAAATGCACATTTGTCTGATATAAGGAATGAATGCGTGTCCTGAATTGGGCCTATACTGTATTTCAAGGGTGCTGAAATTGGGCTTGTTACAAGTATGTTGGTGAATCCCACTGACTTATTTATTTTTCCCGAGAGAGGAACATCTGGAAACTTTTTCTTTGTTAAGGAGGAATTGGTGGCCCCTGTGTCTATTAGTAATTCCACAGGTGTACCTTCAATCTTACCCCTCACATATGGTCCAGTGGGATCTACAGGGATTACCATCCTCTGTATTACCTCTCTCGGGCCTCCCTAACGAGCATAATAGTCCCATTCCCCTTGGGGCCCTTCCTGATAGATCCCATCATAAGGGTGATGCACCTGCATTTTTGGTATTTCTTCATTATCAAAGAAATTTGTGTTGGGGGATACCCTGTTGGGCCAGGTTGTGAGTCATGTCCTTGCTGTTGATATCCAGCTCTTCCCATGCTTCTTCCCCGGCCTCTTGATCTCCCCATCCCACCACCTCTCTGTGACTGCTTGACTGGGTGTGGGCATTGCGCTCTCCAATGATCATGGTCCCCACAATTAAAGCATCCATGTGTGTGTGTTAGTTCATTTGTGGTTGTATGCTGTGTTGGGGGTGCAGAGAATGACCTTTGTGGGCCCCCACGGCCTCTTCCTCTCCCCCTGCTTCTTGGACCACGGCTGCTATACTGGTGAGCCTGCTGAATCAAGACTTTCGTTTTTAATTCTTTTATTTTGTTATTTTTATTTTCCAAATCCTTTTTCCCTAGCATTTCGTAATACTGTGCTAATTGTAAAACCTCTGTTAGAGGTTTGCATGACCAAGTAGGGTTGTACTCTAGAATCCCTCTTTTAATTGCAGGTTTTAAATTATTTACAAAACAGGAGACAAGTGCGCTTTGTGTTGCTTCTTTTTCAGTGTCTAAACCACTTGAAGCTGTGAAGACCTTCTGTATTCTAGAGAAAAACCCGGATACTGTTTCTTCAGTATCTTGAATGCATGCATTTAATTTTGACCAGTCAATTTGTTTTCTTGGTACTAGTAAATTTATTTTGGCCATTATTTTAGCCGGCAAATTTTTATTTTCCTCTGAAATATCTTCTCCTTGTTCCCTCTTCTCTGTAGTTATTTTTTCCCATTTTATTTTTAAGCATTCATCATCTTCTCTTCTTATCTTTCCCCAAAGGTCTGGTGGCAATATTATGGAAAACATCTGTTCTATGTCATCTAGTGTTAGAGTGCCCACTCTTAATATTATTTCTGTCTGTCTATACCATTCCTCTCTTTCTTGTCTAATGTCTGGAAACTGAAGTGCAAATCTATGTAATTCAACATTTGACCAATATGTGTGAACTTTAATAGTGGGCTTCCCTTCCTGACTTCCTGGTACTTCTCTTAATGGCATGGTGTGAGTAGGGGAAAGAGTACTAGCTTCCTCCTCTTTACTTTTTTAAGTTTTGTACATTTTTGTTCTAGTATCAGTAGTGTATCTATCCATTCAGCTAAAATCTGGACAGCATCTAATATTTCTGTGCTTGTTGCCCCTACATCGTCCATTACTGCTGATATTGTGCCGTTATGAACACGGGACAACCTGTCAGGTTGGGGGTAGCCGTCTTCTCAGGCCAATATTTGTCCCAGTCTTTAAACCAGCTGTAACTTTTTTTGTCCAACTTTTCCAAAGCGCTGCGTTGAAGTGCATGCGTGAAATCAGTCGGGAAGCGGCTTTTTGCATTATGCCATGTGGAAGTACCACTTTTCATAACCTCTATTACCCACTCGTGTATCGCTTTCTGTTCTTTGTCTGATATTTTTGTTCGTAACCCTGTTCTACCTGAACCAGAAAGAGGCGTATCTTGAAGTTGTATAGGTATTGTCTTACTAATTTGTGATGTAACTTGTGGTGTGTGTGGTGCTGATGAAGCTTGCATTGTTTGCGGGCTGTATGGTGGTGGAGTTGTCAATAAACCTTCTATTACAGGGTCTTCGGAATCTTCCTGTTCTAAGGGAGCATTAGGTAGAGTTGGGTAAATATCTGGTATTGGCTTGTGAACTGTGAAGCATTTGTCTACTTCCATTTCCTTTTCCCTACAATGACTTACATGTCTTTCTTCTCCTTTCTCCCTATCATGGACCATAGCTTTTCCTCTCATAGTTTTAGGTTCACTTGAGAACCTTGAAGCTACATATGATCGCCACGCATGAAAAGCATCCCACTGCAACAAACGTACCTTCTTCCCTTTCTTTTCACGTTCCCTTAAACAATCTTCTAAATAAAGCATTTTAGCTTTATCAAATGTGCCATATTCTGGCCATTGCAATTCATTATTTTTCCTGGTGTAATGAGTCCATTGATCTAGATGGAGAATTGAAGAGTATCCCTTTTTCTTTGATACGTACCACGCTGGGGTACCGCGAGGGGCTGTAGGTTGGGTGACATCTAACGCTGCCCTGCGGCCTTTAGCTGTGCTCAGAAATAATTTGCTAAGCATTTTTAATTTTATTTAGTTACAAATTTAATTATTTTTCTTCCTTTATCACTTTTTATTTCTTTTCTAGAAATACACTGTTGTACACCCTATTTCAACAATATGCATATTTTTTAGACGTCTTTCAGAAGCATGCTCTGTCTTGAGGCAACCACCCACGGTCCCTCTGAGGCAACCTCCAACGGTCCCTCCTCTGTCCTTGGGATCCTTATGATCTTTCACAGATTGGACAGTCCTCCTCAGGCACTTATGTTAAAGGTACCCTCAGACCTCCCCAAGGAATTCCTAATAATTAAACAAGTTGGAGTTACTGCAGAATGGACACGTACACGTTCACTTGCAATTCTTTCTGGTTTCAGCTGAATTTCAGACAACTTAATTTTAACCATTTGTGCAGCATGGAGCTACCTTCCATTATGAGTGGCTCATATCATTTACAGGCAGATGTCAGACATAAATTAATATAAACTACGGTTCACTTTATTATTATTATTATTATTATTATTCTGAGTTTTGTATAGCGCCTGGTTACCGAATAGGCATCCCAGCGCTTACCAGAACATAACACTACTAAAAGAATGCAGGGATTAAACGGAGAACAAAAAAGTTTTTAAAAGTTTGCGGAACCGAAGAAGACTAGCTTCCGAGCGCAGTTGTAGGGGCAATGAGTTCCACAAGGAGGCCACATTTATTGAGAACCTTCTGCCACCGGTTCTTGCCTTTTTCACCCTGCCAACCTGAAGGAGATGTTGATGGTCAGAGCGAAGAGATTCATATTCATTCAAGAGGGCCAACTAATTTTTCATCTTTTACAGTAGTAGAGTAGTGTAGAGTGGAGAAGAATAGAGGAGTGTAGAGTGACATCACATGGAGTGAAGTGTCATAGAGTGGAATAAACTGTTGTAGAGTTTCATAGAGTGGCGTTGCATAAAGTGGAGTGGAGTGGCGTAGAGTATTGTGCATTGCTGTGTAGTAGAGTGTTGTGGTGTACAATGGAGCGGCATAGAGTGGAGTGTTGCAGAGTAAAGGGTTGTGGAGTGTTGTGGAAGATCATAGACTGTCAATTGGAGTGGTGTAGAGTGGAGTGCTGTAGAGTGGAGTTCCGCAGAGTGAAGTAGAGTGGAATGACATATGGTAGACTGAAGTGGTATAGGACAGAGTGGTATAGAGTGGTGTAGATGAGAGTGGCGTAGAGTGTCATGGAGTGGCAAACAGTGTTGTGGAGTTTCATAGAGTAGACTGTCAGGGTGAAGTGGAGGGTCGTGGAGTGGCATACAATGGAGTAGAGTAGTCTACAGTGAAGTGATGTAGAGTGGAGTGGTATAGAGAGTGTTGTAGAGTGGAGTGGCGTACAGTGGAATGGAGTGGAGTGTAATAGGGGGGATTGTCGCAGAGTGGCCTAAAGTGAAGTGGGACAGAGTGGCATAGAGTGGCAGGGAGTGGAGTAGAGTGTTGGAGAGTGGAGTATTGTAGAGTGGAGTGGAGTGGTGTAGAGTGTCTTAAAGTGGGAGGGAGTAGAGTGAAGCACCCTAGATTAGAGTGGCATAGAGTGGAGTGGAAAATAGTGGAGCACAGTGTCATAGTGTGGAGGTGCATAAAGTGGCATAGCATAGAGTGGAGTAAAGTGTTGTGGAGTAGAGTGCCGCAGATTGGAGTGGTATAGTGTGGAATGAAGTGTCATAGAGTGAAGTGGGGTAGTGTGTAGTAAAGCGGCTTAGAGTGGATTGGCACAGAGTGTTGCAGAGTTTTGTACAGTGGCATAAATTGAAGTGGCATAGAGTGGTGCAGAGTATCATAGAGTGGCGTAGTGTGGAGTGGCATAGGGTGAAGTACAGTGGAGTGGCATAGAGTGGCATAGAGTGTCACAGAGTTAAGTGGCTTAAAGTGGAATGGAGTGGTGTAGAGTGGAGTAGAATGAAGTAGAGTGGAGTGACGTAGAGTGAAGTGGCGTAGCATAGAGGGCAGTAGAGTGCCATAGAGTGCCTTGGAGTGTTGTATAGTCAACAAACATAAAGTGGCATAGAATGTGGTAGGGTGGAGTTGTGTACAGTGGAGTACACATGGCGAGGTAACACACTGCCATTACAGAAAACACATTTTAAATTGAAATGTTCATTACATTAATACAGACATACAGTTTTACTGATAGAACTAACACCACACAATAACACATGTAAATGGCATCACCAAGTGTATTGATTTCTTTTAATTATATTAAAATATTTGTTTCCTCCACACTTCAGAATTACAAAAAAAAATCTTCATTCGTGCTTTGCTAATTCTGATATATTCTGAAATATTTGCACAGGTCATTTACAGAGATTTACATTTTGTTTAGTGCTGGGAAAAATAACATCCGTCAGCCTTTCCTCTCACATGGGCACTCAGCAGGGTTATCAGATAAATCCTCTCACTTTGAAGTCAGAGAAAGAAAAGTGAACATCAAGCTCCCTCGGAAGATAGAGCAGTACATACAAGCTAGCCTGGCTGATGAGGGCTGTTAGCTCGAAACCGGTCCCAGGATGCTTATTTCCGGTTCATGGAAGACATGGCTTGGCAGTTCGGGATGGACTGTTCCCATGAGGCATAGGGTCAAGACTGATTTGCATATAGCTGTGTCTGAACTGGGGTAGTGAAGTGAGCTAAAGAACAATGATGGATTCAACCCAGATCTGTGACTGGGGGTGAGTGTCTGAAAAGTTTTAGTGCTCACTCCATCATCTACTTGTGTTTGTTCAGAGCCTTACATTCCACAAGGCCCTACTGAATTGCAGATCACTCCCTAAACATGGTTTGCAAATTTGGGATCTTCTTTTAGAGGAGAAGCTGGACATACTCTTCCTGACAGAAATGTGGTTGGGGGCGGACTCAGACCCTGAGGTCATTGAGGCATTACCGCCGGGTTATAGCATGGCTAGGGTGGATAGACCCTCAGGAAGAGGTGGGGGGTTGCAGTTATCACTAAAGCCCCTCTAGTGTGCTCTTTTGAATCTCTAGGGATAGAGATTTGTGAGGCCGGCAGCTTTGGACTACAAATTGGCCTCAGGGTCATATATCGGGTATCCTTCTTTACAGACCACCGGGGAGCTTAGGCAATTTTAGACAAAGTCTGCAAGAATGTGTAGCACATATGGCGCTAGGTGTAGTAAGTTTATGCTACTGCGAGATATGAATATTCACTTTGAGGATGCACGACTGAAAGAGGCTGTAGAGATTAAACAGGAATTACAGGACAACTATTTGGAGCTGCTAAATCACACCCCCAGCCATATGCATGGCCATTTATTGGATCCAGTGTTTACCAGCTGGGATGGTATCATGACGAGAGCCCCAAGTCCGCTCCCTTGGACTGACCACTTTCTGGTTCCTTTTGATTTCTGTATCACTGGGGCTGAAGATATCCTGAGGGGGGGTTATAACAGCTATTCCCACAGAAAGTGGAAGACCTTCTCCCAGTCTGTATTTAATGAGAAGCTACGCATTGGGGGGATGCCGGGAGGAGAGGATAGTGAAAGCTCCAATTTAAATCTGGAAGCCCGTATCCTTGAAACCCTGAATGTAGTAGCGCCATTGTATACCGCTAAGCAAGGGAAGAGGGCTAGACAATCTGCCCCATGGTATGCTTCAGATCTGCAGTCACTCAGGTCGGAGTGTAAGAAGCTGGAAAGAAGCTGGCAGAGGGACTTTGAAACTCTTAGGAAAAATGAGTATAGAGTTGCCCAGAGGGGCTATCAAAGAAAGGTGAGAGAAGCAAAGGTCCTTCATTACAAAACTAGAATCAGTGAGGCAGAATGCTCCGCCAGAGAGCTTTTTAAAATTTATAAGGAGATCTCAGCGGTTTCCAGCTCCAATGCGCCTGAGTCAGACTCTATCATGGAATGTAACAGAGTGGCAGAATTCTTTGCTAGTAAGGTGCGTAAAATTTATAGCTTCTTCTCCAGCTGTCCTGCAAGTGGGGAGACCTTTGTAGAAATGAGGGAGACTGAGTACTTTGACTCTGACAGTAGGCTGGAGTGCTTTACAGTACCTACATATAAGAAGCTTGTAAGAACATGCCTTAGTGTGAAGTCAGGATCTCCTCGTGAGCCAGCCCCCCCTAGAGTGGTGGGAGGGAGCTTAGAGGTTTTAGAAACATTCATTCGCTATGTCCTTGAAACTTCATTTAGCACCCAGATCCTTCCGCTGAGCTGGAAGAAGGCTATCGTTCTACCGATAAGGAAAAAGGCCAACATAAGCCATGCAGTTTTAGACAATCTGAGACCAATTTCCTTGTTGCCATATACCGCGAAGGTAGCTGAAAAAATAGTGAACTCACAATTGATGGCGTTTGTGGAGGAGGCCAAACTCCTTCATCCTTCCCAGTCGGGGTTTCGGGCTGGATATTCGACAGAAACTGCCTTACTGCGTGCCACAGAGATGCTACGGCAGGGCGCTGACGCAGGTCACACCATGGCACTGGTTATGCTTGACCTAAGTGCAGCGTTCGACACTGTAGCACATATCACCTTGCTACAGTGTCTGAACAGGGGAGGTGTGACGGGTCGGGCGCTCAGCTGGTTAAAATCCTTCCTGACTGGCAGAAGTTTCCCGGTCCAGAGAGGCTCGCTTCAATCTGTGGAAATGGCACTGGAACAGGGGGTGCCGCAGGGCTCGGCCTTGAGCCCTACCTTATTTAACTTATACATGGCCCCCCTAGCAGCTGTGGTTCAATCGTTTGGTGTAGAGATAGTATCCTACGCCGACGATACTCAACTGCTGCTCACCCTCTCCCAGGCACCGTCAGGTGGAGCCGACAACTTTAGAGCATGTATGCAGGCCTTAGCAGTGTGGTTGGATAACCACTGCCTAAAGCTGAACGGCTCAAAGACGAAGGTGCTGGTGGTCGGTGGTGATCAACTCAAATGGACGTGCGACTGGTGGCCAAGCTGTCTGGGTACAGCGCCTACCCCGTGTACGGAAGCTAAAAACCTAGGGATTTGGGTAGATCCCACACTTTCCTATGAGGCACATATTGGGTGGCTGGTGGGGAAGTGTTTTTGAGTGCTTAAGATCCTGAATAAAACCTTGGAGCTGCTCCCCTTGGAGGCTAGACGCACGTTGACCCAGGCCCTGGTTACATCCCGGCTTGATTACGGGAATGTCCTCTTCTTGGGAGCTTCCAGCACAAGTATAGGGCGGCTTCAGGTATTACAAAACGCAGCGGCACGTCTAGTGCTAAGACTACCTAGGAGAGCGACATCCAGAGTCGCATTGGCGACCCTCCACTGGCTTCCAATAAAGAAAAGGATACTGTTTAAGGCCCTTCTGACATGTCACCGTATCCTATGGCAGAAGGCTCCCCCATACCTTACTGATTTGATCACTAGGTATGAGCCGAGGAGAGCGCTGCAGTCTTGCGGAATGGGCACCTTGGTTACCCACCGTTTTAAGAGGGCTAAAATGGGAGGTCGCTCTTTTAGAGTGATGGCCGCCACAAGCTGGAATAAACTCCCGCTCAGTCTTTGCCTCCAACAATCGGAAACTACGTTTTGGTGTATGTTAAAAACTCACCTGTTCCAAAGGTGAGCTGGGTGCTGTTCTAGGATGTGGGTCAGTCACAGTGCCTGGCTAGTATTGCTCTCACAGCGTGGGGACACGCCGAGATGGAGGAGCCATAGCGCTTTACAAATATCTTTATTATTATTATTACATTAAACCTGTCTTCGAATACACAACACATGTGACAAGATAAGACCAAAATGTAAGTTTCTGTTTATAGAAAGCAAGCATTTGAATAAGAATTCAAGGAGCGATGGTGAAAAGGGGATAACAGCAGCAAATAGCTAGAAAATATGAGTTACAAATCACATAGGTAACGGTAAACAATGGGTGGAATGCCTTCCCAAGGAAGCTTTTTAGAATGTCCCAAAGCCTCATAGTAAACAAGACAGCTTGGTAGACTTCAACCTAAAAACGGAAAACGCCTACAAGTGCTTTAAAATATTGGAGGTGGTCCGGCTGGACTGTGGGACTGGAGACCCCAGGAAGAAGAGTTGCTTTCATTCCTACAGTGGAGGGACCCTCACAAGCAGGACAGGGATTCAAATTGCCGGATGCAATGAAAAGAGTAATCTCCAAAACAATTTAGAGAAAATCGTACGTGTTTCAGTAATCCTTAATGTAAAATTTCACATTTTGCTCGACTGCATAAACAAGTCCATTGACATAAGCTGCACGAGCGGTTCTCATTAATGTATACAGAGTTGGCATGTGTTGTTAAAAGCTTGCAGATGTGGGTAAACAGGACAGCCTTGCTGGGGAATTTTTCACATTCTTTCTCGTTTGTTTCTGTGCACAGGCGCCATCCCTGGGACTCTTCCACTTATGTTGGTGCACATTCAACTAAAAGAGCTATTTCAGAGCGAAAGGATGTATTATTTTGTGGAGATAAGCAGAAACATAGTTTCATATCCAAGGTATTTTCAAGTTATCCTTCTGGCTGTGTAGATCTTTGAAGGCTTCAATAAACATAGAGAGTCGGAAGGTCTGTTAAACAACATAGCTGAGTAAATGAGGTCCTAATGAAGTGACCCTTTTGGACTACACCGAACCAGGCCAAGTGGTCACGCGACACGAATATGTATTAGATATCCTATCAGCCCACCCATCTGGCGGAGCCTCGTCATGTAGGACGTCTAACCAGGGTGGTGAGTCCAAGCCCAGATGAATTGGCCAGACAACACACACTACTGGTACATCTTGTAGAAGTGTCCGTGCCACAGAATGGTGCTGAAACAGTGCAGTGCAAAAAAGGGAATAAAGAATAAGTGATCTAAAATGGCGGTCGAGGCAAAGAAAAAAGTATTTATTAAAGATATTCACCAGGACGCCAGATTAAAACGAAGTGTAGAACAGTGTGAAAGAATCACTGTGTTGCTTTGCTGTGTTGTGAATTAGGCCAACATGTTTCTGCCGAAGGTGAAACTACACCGGCATTCTTCAGGGCCAACTACAAAGAGATGTTGCTACTGCAAAGGTACACTCAGATAATTTATACAAAGTGAAGCAAAAAAAGGAAGACAGACCAAATGTATTGTAAAAGACCTGTCCAAACTACTGGTGTGGTCATCTAGACCATCCTACCATATCCTCCAGATCAGCAGTTGATAGAGGAAGTAATCCTAAAAATGAAAACACAAAAGAAACGACAAATGTTGTACATTATACAGTCAAGATAGACTATTCACGATATCAGGACCTACATATGAACTCAGCTTGGCAAGTCCCTATTAGGACGGCCATATGTTTTGAAGGTTTCAAATTAAAGTAAGCCAATAGTCATTGCTAAACATTAATTACAAACATGATATGAAAGGACTTACCCAGCAATATGTGGGAGTCAAGCCTCACCTCACCCGGCAACGGCTCGGAGATTGAGGCCCCGCTCTATGCACAGAACATAAAAATAGAACATGTCACCCTGAGTTGACTCAGTGGTCTGTAGTCAGTATTTGGTTGTACAGTCTGTGCATATATAAACTGGTTGTGTAACTATCCTCACCGAACGCTGTCCCATGGAAGACAGGAAAAGGACTGGCTGATGGACAAAGCTAGTGTCTAGTCAGTGGCTAGCACAGTCACCCTGGAATAAACCCATAGGTATGGCTAGTGCCTGTTCTATGGTAATACAGACTGTTGTATACTCCCACCATGAGCCCAGGAATAGATGTAAAAAAAGTGGCTCAGGGTTGACTATGTTCCAACTAATGGGTCTAAGTTAACCAAACCCCTGTGTTGTGATAATAAGGAAGGGTACTTAAAGTAAAGTGAGCCTGGAACTAACCCTCTATTTTGGTATAAAGAGTTAAAAAGAGCTCGAAGATAAAGTAAAAGCTCAAAATAGCGTCTATTTGAAAGGCAATTCACCTACAGATAAGCTCAACTTGAAAAAAAGGGGGGGAAGCCAAAGCAGGAACACAGGACTAAGCGCTGTGCATCATTATCCAGCCACTCACCTCTCCGTCGGTACCCCTAGGCAGACACCTAAGCCGAAGGGGAGGCGACGAGGAGAGGTGAGGCTGATGTATATATACCCCATATGATTGGGTAATTGGAAGCAGCTGTGTGCCTATCGCCGCTGCCGGTGTTGCGAAGAAAATCCTTATGCGCATGCGCGGTAAGATAACAATGCTCAGCGCTGTGAGCACAATACCGGGCATGCGCGGTGAAGTATCACCAGCTACTGAACTACGAGCGCCGGTCACGGAACCGCGCATGCGCAAAGGAAAACGGAGTGATTTCGAGAGCGACTCGGAATCCCCATGTCTATGCGCATGTTCAGTATCAGTTGTCAAATCAACCAATACAAACGGCGGGCATAGCGTTACTCTGCTGTAATGACCAAACCACTTGCACATCTAAAACGAGGGCTGCCATCGATGACTGACAGGTATGGCAGTTTGAACTCAGCATCAGTGTAACCATCATCCGTTCTAATTGTCCAATACAATCTCTTGATGCAGATGAGCGAGCCACCAACAGAAAGAGGAATACTATTGCAGGAGAATGCAGTGTCCTTTGAAAAATCAAAGAGAGGGTTACTGAAATAGGATACCCTTGGTGATAAAACCAGGAATAAAGGTAGCTCGGAAAGGGGAGTCCAAAACGAAATAGACTCGGAAAGGTAGAATAGTTTGAAAATCACAGACCAAATCGAGATCTGTAGATAAAAGAAAACTCAAGTTGAAGGCCAGGGTTGTCCAAGCTGAACACAAAGAGTGAGGGGTAAGAGGGAACGCTTCACACCAGCTGACAACGGGACAGCCAAGCAGAATCATGTCACTAATTCTAACTGAAGGCTGACAGGAAAGGAGGGACTCAGCCTTTGCTTTCTGAATTTACCAGTGCAGCTAGCCTCGAGTGACACGCATAGCAAGCCTTGCTATTATTTTAAACATAAACCCTATTGTTCAAACAGGTATGCAAGTGTGAACCATCTAAAACTCAAAATAGGTTTAATTTTCTGCTGCGGTAGAATTAGCATGTTGCCAAGAAGCAGCAGAATGGGGGTTGAATTGTTATAAACATATAATGCAATCATATTGTATTTCTTCCTGATATTGACGCTTTTAAAGCAGCCCTTATCCAGTGCTTCCAATGGTACACCCCTGCTTAACCTCTACGGTCCGCGTCCTTAATGAATATCACTATACACAAATTAAAAAAGGTCCGATGGGGCGGCAGGAGTTTTGTGGCTGGCACAGCAAAATTATGAAACTTTGTTTTGAAAAATTCTCCCAGTTGCATTCATTTTAGAAATGCATTAAAAACGTGGCTCTTTAATCAATAATTAGACCCCATCCACTCTCCTCCTTTTTCAAGGTAGCGCCAAGACACCGACTAGGTATTTAAGCGCTTCTAACCCTTTTAACATAACATAAAATGTTAATAAATGTTGCTGGAGCCATTTTATTTATCTTCATTATTTAAAATAAAATCGCTAACATTGATTCCTTTTTCTGTAGTGTTCTTGAGTGTGTAGTTTATTAATCTAAAAGGATTTGGGGTTCCACTAACTATCCCTGTAATATCTCATAGGATTGGTTGTTACGCGAAACACATCTCACTCAGATCTTGCTCAGTGGGGTGATTGCAACCTAATTGTTTTGCTGTCTGCTGTTGGCACACTGACTGAGTCCTTAGTGTCAGGGAGCTAGAAAAACACACTCTGTGACTCTAGAACAATCTGTAAAACGTATCACAATCATCTTCAACAACCACCACACGACAATTCTGATAACTGTGACCCTATCCAAACGTGAATGCTTCTTACTGGCAGAAAGCAGTGTTGTGGACGGAGGCTAAAAATGCATGTTTGAAACTTCTTCTTGTCAATTTAAAGGGTTTGCAATGGCTAAGGATACTTTAGAGCAGTTCATTCAGGGCACCCAAATCTCCTTGGATATTTGACCACACCCAGAAACTCTTCCAACCAGTCAGGGCTGTCCAGATCTCCATCTCAAACTCAGGTGAGGTGGAAGAACCTGTAGACCAACAGAAGAACCTGAAATTCCAATGAACTGGCCCTGGAGGTGTTATGGCACCCCTTAAGGCAACTGTTAGCAGTTCCCTCCCAATCTCGTACAGCGAAGATCCCTTTCCCATCATGTGAAGGTAGCTACAGTATCCCTTCAAATGGATCCAGACTGCCAGTGTTGCATAATCCATAATCCCAAGTGAAATTAAAGCTCAAGATTTTGCTGAACAGTAATTAGCAGCATTCCAAGAGCCATAAGCTCCCCCATAATGGAATGGGTCAAAAGGTTTCAGTTAGTAAATATTTTTTAATTAATGTAATTTGTTTTAAACTCTGGGGAAGCAAGCAGGAGGGTGTGTTATTTGCTTCATTTAATTTTTTATAACATAAAATACAAAAGTAGAAGCATAAAAACCAAACAACACCAGAGACCTGATAACGCTAGGTACATTTAAAGCATTAAAGTGAATACACCAAACTGTATCCAACTAAATATAGGAAGCTCTACTTCATTCAGCGATGTATGTGACCACAGCAACCTGTTAAATATTGACACTGCCCCACATTTTTACCCAACTGACTGTAAAGCTGTGTATATTCTGCAAGTTTTGTGGACTTTGTTGGCTAGAGTGTCATTAGCTGGACTGCAGTCCCCTATAGATGTCAAAGATTAACGGCGGCAATGGAAAGCCCTCGAGGACACCTCAAGTGGCATGTTTGCACAGTAATGTGGCAGTGTTAGTTCTGATTTATTGTTTGTAGAGACAAACAATACCACTGTAATGTCTTTGACTCCAGCCCACCTTTCCAAATGTTGTACTTGGATTTTGTGATTTTCCATATTGTACACCACAGGGTGTGCATAAGTAGGATTTTTTATTGACCTGCATCCTGAAACGTGAGAAGGCCTTCTTTAATATTGACTAGTGGGGTTTCCGTACCCCAGGAATGGTCTGAAGCCCGATTGTAAGATGCATTGATGATTGTTGTAACAGCAGAGTCTAATGATTGTTTATGGCTGTCCCTAGGCAAGGCTTGGTTTGGAGAAATAAGCTTCATGCTGCTTATGGCTCATCAGTGTGAAGGATGAGAAGAATTCCACAATTTTGGGTGTGATTAGGATAAAAGGAACGATCCCATGGCTAGCTCAGATATCAGCTCGAATCTTCGAAGAAAGGAAATGCTTTTGAAGTGCTGGGTGGTTGTGAGTGTGGTGATCTTGATTGGCCCTATTTCTGTCACTACTCATAAATTGCTGATCATGTTAGATGTTGTTTGAATTCACAAACATGTAACTTCCATGATCTAGGCTGAGAAGGTAAGGTTTCTCACACGTCTGTACGAGTATAGTGGAATCCAAACGTGTCTTTCTTGAGCTTAGGTGTTATGGTGGAATGCTCTGCAGCTCTGGACACTGCACCTTGTATGAATCATCTACTAATGGGTCTAGTGATGGCAGAGGCTAATGTATTACATACATTTGGTAATGTATCAAAGCAATCGTTTAAGGGGGTACTATGCAAGGCATGGAAGGGAGATTTCAGGCTTCGGTTTCTCATGCTTTTTAGACTTGTTTGAAGCTCCTATTAGTGAATGATGGTACAGGATGCCTGCATTTTGGAGTTGGTGACTGTAGTAACAGAGATCTCTTGGTGTAGGAAATTGGGGGCGCTGAAGACCTTTTTCAAGCATCAAACACAATCCGTGTCAAGATGAACCACAAAAATCACTAAATTAACCAGTGCTTAACCCTCTTGTAGCTTGGCACAAAAGCAGTCAGGGCTTAATTACAGGCAATGTGTCAAGTATTTATGCAGCACACAAATAGTAATAAAGTGAAAACCAAACACACACCAATCCCACACCACTTTAGAAAAGTATAGAGGAAAGAAATGAGACCAAAATGACAGAAATCAGTAGAGCAGGAAATATGTAATTTAAGTGCCGCTTGAGGCTTGGGACGTGATTGTCTGCTGTTCGCCCTTTCCCTACCTCGGAGTAAGAGCTGGGATTTCTTGCTGCCAGACGGGGACCAGTGCCGCCAAAGGAACCACCGGGTGAGACGCGGGACTGCGAGGACCAGGGGGCCAAGCAACACCTGACAGGCCGCACCTGGTCCTCTTCCCGCCCCGCCCCCTCGGCAAACGACCATCCCTTGGGAGCATAAAATCATTGCATGCCTCCCGCATCGCGGGACGCACGCGGGACGTAGCCCGGGGCTAAGACCGGGCAAAGAGCGGGCCGTTTTAGGCCGTTAGAGGCCGGCAGAGACCGGACCGGGCCCCCCCTCTAACGTTGTCCCTGTCCCAAGGCTCTTCTCCTTACTCCATCAGCCTGCAGTTCGGACTGTTCCTCTCGCCATGGCTACTAGAGTATCCAGGAGCAAGGCTGCCCAACAGTGCTCCAGCACACTGGAAAAATTCTTTCCGAAGGCCAGTGCTGCGGCTAGCAAAGGTCACACAGTATCAGACACTCTCCTTGAGGTGAACTTAGAAAACGCGTCAGTGTCAGTGGACCCCTCGGACTCTTCTTCCATCGATGTTAGTACTCCAATACCCCTTGACGCCACCCATCTATCTCTCATGGATAGCATTGATCAGACAATCGAGTCAGTCCTCCAACAACTTAGGACCCCGTCTAATCTACTGAGGGATAGTGAGCCTTTGCGCCCCTCGGGGGTGGTGGAGACCACTCCGTATATGAACTGTGCGGAAATGACTAAGGCGCAGGATGAAGGGCAAGTTGCAGCGCCAACAGATCCCGTAGGCAGTAGAGTGGACCATCCCCCGAAAAGGAAAAGGTCAAGGAAGCTTAGAGGGGCAAAAAGGGCCAAAGTGGATAAAGCCAACCCAACATTAGATGTTAGCTCAGACATTTCGGCTTCTCCTGTGGTTACTTCCCCGGGAATTGGGTCTGATCAACCAGACTCGCCATTAGCCACAGTGGTACCTGGGTGTTCTGGGCCGTTCATATTTGGTGGAAATCCTCCTAATACGGCTGAGGCTCTAATTGGCTCATTTAGGGACATTCTTAGGAGCCTGTTGGAGCCCCTGTCTGCAAAACTGGACTCCATAGCTGCTAGACTTAGGGCTATAGAAAACGCACATAACAGAAATAGTCCTAGCAGGGGGTTGGGTCCAAGTGCACAGACGGCTCCCCGGGAATCTGTAGGGAATAGACCAACTACTGCTGGAACAAGCATACAGGCCCCGGCTGGGGCACAACACAGTGTTACAGGCAGTCATGCTCCCCCACTGCCCTCTTCACAAACGTCTAGGCCCCCTGTCCCTGCACCTAGAAGATCTAAGCAACCGACACTACCCCTTCCAACAAGTGGGGGGCGAGTTAACAATGAACATATTGGTTGCCCCATTAGCCCCAACACTAGGCGCAGGGCGGTCAATCTGCCCCCTGAGGCTGTGCCCTACACAGCGATTATGGTGGGAGTTCCTGAGCTCACTGGCGACACCAGAGAGCCACAGGACTCACTCCGTAATAAGGTAATTAGCTGGCTTAGCATTAACAGGCCCCTCCCTTGCAATATCAAAGGTGATGTGTTGATGGTTAGAAGGATCCCATGGATCGGAGTCACCCCCAAAAACAGGGTAGGGACTGTATCATAATTCGTTTTAAAAGCCCACTGGTTACCCCTTACATTTGTAACTGGCTGGTAAGGCCGGATAAGTCCAACATAGAATTAGTGTCCCTCTCATACTTCTACCCAAATGTTTCCAATCTAGTAGTGGGGAGGGAACAGAGTTGGACCAGAGTGGGCTTCGCCGTAGATGGTTCACGGTACAGACCCAAGTACAACACACTGCCCGCCCATGGCAATTTTGTCCATCAGAATAGATTCTCCTGCCTGGACCAAGTAGATTGACCAAAAAGGGGAGACTCACCACAACACCTAGTAATTTCTGCATATGGGTCTACACTCAGGGGGGAAGGCACATCTGCTCCCGTAATTGAAAAAAGGTCCCTGGCCCCTGTAAATGAGGGGGGGACCGCCCTGGGAAGCATCCAAGTTTCAGATGAGGATCCACCAAGCACACCAACTGCTCTTACAACGCAATTGGTGGAGCTTGTTGAACTACCCACCCCGTCGCCCATTACTACTGGTTTGGGTGACCTGGGTAATTCTGCACATGACATCCCGCCTGCACTAAGTGAAGCAGGTCCACAATCAGAAGGTCCAGGCCTGACTATCCTTTCCTGGAATGTAGCTGGCATCTCAAGTAAGGTGGGCACCCTGGAGTGGGAAACTCTGGTTAGTAAAAGTGACATCCTCCTCTTCCAGGAGACATGGGCTAGGGCACCACAGCTTAGGAGGGGATATGACATTTTTGAAATCCCGGCAAAGACGAATGGGAGGGGGAGACCCTCGGGCGGTTTAGCAATCTGGGTGGCGAGCCACATTGGGTGTCAGGTGGAAAGGATGGACACACTCTCACAGGACATTCAGTGTGTGCTCCTCAGATGGCCTGGTAAAAGTACATGGGCTATTGTTAACGTCTACTCACGACCAGTCGCTGTGGGCAAGGAATCCCCAACCCTAGTTGATCTTTCATCTTTTCTAGGGCAACTGCCAGGTGACCTGAAAATAGTGATGGGAGGAGATTTCAACTGCCATTTTGAACCCCTGGAAGGTCTAATGGGGGGTGCCTTCACTGCCGAGGATGACCACTGGGGAGTTCCACCTTCCACCTCACCTCACCCCAAAGCCTGGTCTCCGTTGGCAGTACAACTTACCTCTCTCACTCTGAACTTTGCACTGAGGGCGTGTAACGGACGTACCCCTTCTGACACTCCTTCGGTGTGCACTTTTAACAAAAAGGGCCATGAGTCAAGGTTGGACTACATATTTATAGATATTTCCCTGTGGCCCAAAGTTCAAGATTTTAGAGTGATCCCGAGGACAGACAGTGACCACAATTCCCTTCTGTTGGAGATCCAGCACCCTGCCCCTGCTGTAGGGCTGCCAACTACCAATTCTGGAGTTGACCAGGGAGACATACTACTCACTACAAGTAGGCGCCGGGTGAAATGGGGGAAGCTAGTTGACAAAGAAGAAGCTATAAATAACCTCTATGGCATAGCACTCCCCAGGTTCCAGGAGGTGGTGCTCTCATCAATCAACCAAGATCCTCTGACTACAATGAGAGACTATTTGGCATTCACCAGGCCTTAGTGAGGGACCTTGCAGATGTCTTCAATCCGGCGCTGCCCACCAGAAGTAAAAAGACTCGCGCTCCGACTTGGTACACCTCCACCTGTAGGAAAACTAAGTCTGAGCTACTTTCCGCAATTAAAGAGGGTAGCGATAAGGTGAAGGTTGCAGCCCTTAGGAGGGGGTACAAGTTAGCACTGGCCAACGCAAGGGCAGAGTGGGATTGGAACCACTGGCATGAACTGACTGAAGCCCTCAAATCCAAAGACTCTAGAAAATGTTGGGCTCTGGTAAATAATGGGACAGGGGATCTGTTATCCGCAGTAGAACCCAATATTGCCCCCTCTATTTGGGAGGCTCACTTTGGGACACTATATCAAGAAACCACCCTCTGGCCTGAAGGGATGGTGGTGGAGTCCCCCTGCCCTTCAGATGTGGCCCTGGAATTTTCCTTGGGGGAGGTGAAGTTAGCACTGGAGCGCCTAGCGCTGGGGAAGGCACCGGGGTTGGATAAGCTACCCGGTGATCTGTTCAGATACCACCCTGACATCTGGGGCCCGTACTTTCTTGTTCTCTTTAATGCTATATTGGGAGGTATGGCGGTCCCTTCCTCTTGGCTAGGGGCTGAAATAGTTCCGATTTACAAGAAAGGGTCCCCTTTGAGTCCGGCAAACTATAGGCCTATTAGCCTGATAGATGTTCCCCAAAAGCTTTTTGCGCGCCTCATTCTGAACCATCTATTAGACTGGGAGGAGGAAAATGACATCATGAGTCCCCTGCAGGCTGGCTTCAGGAAAAACACGTCGACCATGGACCAGATCTTCCGCCTCGTTCTCCTCTACTGGAAGACGGTGAGGATCGAGGGGGGGAGATTGTACATGGTCTTCGTGGATCTGAGGTCAGCCTTTGACCTAGTCCAGCGCAGGAAACTGTGGGAGGTGCTGGAAAAGTTAGGAATTCCCCCCCAGCTACTTAACATCTTAGCCAGGCTGCATGAGAACAACTATGCACAAGTCAGGTGTGGTAGAGATGGCAAACTTTCATCCAGGTTTCCTGTCCGTCGAGGTGTGAGGCAGGGTTGTGTCTTGGCACCGACCCTGTTTTGCTTATTCATCAATAACGTCATCTCACACCTGGAAAACGTCAAGGACAACGACGCCCCCTGTTTGGCAGGTAGGAAGGTACCGGCAATCATGTTTGCCGATGACACCCTCCTCCTTTCAAAATCCCCCATGGGGATCCAGAGGATCCTGGATGGATTTGGTCTTTTTTGTCATCAGCATGGGTTGGAGGTGAACACAGAAAAGACCAAGTTCATGATCTTCAACCCACCAACCAAAACTAGGCCCAATCCCACCCTGGGGACCGCCAGCCTTGAGAGGGTGTCCACCTTCATATATCTGGGGGTAACACTGCAGGAAAATTTATCATGGGACCGCCAGATAGTACGGTCTAGGGCCAAATTATCCCAACTGTCGGGTGCAATCCTGAAAGTGGCTAATACTACTTCCTTCAAGCCCATAAGCCCGGCCCTTGAAACTAACAAGACCCAGGCCAAGGCTGCGGCTGCGGCCATGTATGGCAGTGAGCTATGGGGGTACAAAGCGGTGAAGGACTTATCAACAGTTGAAAATAGTTTTCTAAGGCGCCTTCTAGCCCTTCCACGTGCCACGCCACTTCAGCCTCTGAGAATGGACATGGGTCTCCCCCCTATTGCAGAGGAGCTTGTGTCAAAGCCAGTGAAGTTCTGGCACAGGCTCTGGTCTACGGACGAACTTCATCATTATAGGGAGGATCTCACCCATGTCATGAGTTTAAACTGCAGTGGCAAAATCCCCTGGCTCACCTTTGTGGAAAATGAACTGTCTGCCATCAATCTCCGCGACCTGTGGGAGGACCCCGCGCGAGGCTGTCAAACAATCTCGCGCAAAGCCCTGGCACAAATCTACAAAGCCAGGTCCCTTGCTCACTTGATGGACGCTCAAAACAGCGGCACCCTAACCTTGCGATTTTTAGAATCCAAAAATTCTTATGCTTTTGAACCTTTTATGGATTTTATCTTTCCCATCCTGGCGAGGAAACTGTATGTTCAATGGAGGCTTGGCACACTCCCCATTAACTCATACACCTGCAAGTGGACAAGTGGGGGCGATAAAACATGTCCCTACTGCAACAACCATGTGGAAGATGACCCCCACATCTTGTTTGTGTGCCCTGCATACCAAAGGCCCAGAAAATACTGGATAGCGCCGCTATGTAAGAACCTGGGGTTCAGAGAGTATGCTCAGGCATATAGGATTTTTTGAAAACCAGCACCCTGGGCCTCATTGTGTTCGCTGTTTCCAAATTTCTTATGCCCATATGGTTGATCAGAAAGAAAAAATCCTCTGAAGCCCCCTGAACTTTCTAATGTAATTGTAAACCACTCCTCGCTGGGAGAGCGGACTCTATTTAAATGTATTTTAAAATGATGTATTTTAATGTCTGTAATGTTTGCATTGCATCTTTTATGGTCTATATGGCCGAAATAAAGAATTTTTGGAATTGGTAATTTAAGTAAAAATAGACCCAAGAAGCAGAAAGTGCCAACCAGGAGTCTCTTGCTGTGCTAGACCGGGACAATGTCACAAGTTCAGGCCAACCACAATGGAGTGTGGGATGGATACGGGGATCAGGTTAGTCCTGCTGAAAATGTTACCTTCTCCAAGCCTGGAACACAAAGTTCAAAACGTTTTCAGAAGAGGAGCTCCACTGATGCCAACCAAGAGTCCAGGAGCTGGGGAGGCACCTCTTGAGGATCAGGAACCCACTTCAGCAGAGATCCTCTGGGCTTAGGCAAGTCCAGTTGCAAGTCCAGGAAGGTCCAGTTGCAGGTCCAGTTGGACCAGGTCATCTGTGCAATAGCAAGGAGGCATCTGGAGCTTGTTGTGTCCTTGTAGCTCAGAACAGGAGGTCAACCAATAGATCCTTGGTGTCACTCAGGTTTGCCTGGGATGAAGGGGGCAGGTTCAGTCTTCCTACTCTGAGAACCTCTGGCAGCAGGCAGTCCTCTGAAGAACAAGACAGGCCTCAAGCTACAGGGAAGTCCTATGGGGAACAAGGCAGGACTCAAGCAGGGCAGTCCTCTGGTAGTAGCAGGGTAGTCCTCTGAAGAACAAGGCAGGCCTCAAGCAGCAGGGTGGTCCTATGGGGAACAAGGCTGGCCTGAAGCTGCAGGGTGCTTCTCTGGGGAACAAGGCAGTCTTTCTTCTGTAATGTACAGAGGTCCAGGAGTGTACTGACGCTTGGGTCAGGAGGTCCATGTGGTACCACCCTTTGAAGTGGGGAACTTCCAGTCCACCCCACAATCGGTTCTGGAAAGTTCCTCCATTCCTCTTCCCAGACTTCAAAAGGTCTAGGGCATTGATACTCAAAGTACGGCCGAGGGCCCTCCTGACATTTACATGCGACCCCCTAGTCAACAGCAGCACTGGGTTATTGTTTACTCGACTCAGCACCACAATAAAAATATGTTAAGTAACCAGGCAAGCATTTCCCTAAAGGTTAATTGATGTTAAAGAAAGGAAGTAACTAGGGAGTCTTGTACCGCCTAACTTTTGGAACACCTTCATTTTTAAAGCCATCTTGCAGCAAAAGTGTAAAAATATGACAAAGTCTCTTAAAGTTCAAAAAAGTGTATTTAAATAGCTTGCAGAACCTTTGCACCTTAGTATATCAGATTTTCTCAGTGCATTGAGAAGTATTAATTTAAATGTGGTTGTTTTCAAACATGAATTTAGAAACATTAATTCTTCCCCCTCCCCTGACAACAATTCCAATAGTGAACTAAAGAGGCATGCCAGTTGTTTTGTGCATTCTTTGGGTGAATGGGTTCCTATTATACATAACCCACATTATAGTTTATGAAATCAAACACAGGAGAAGTTCTTGTACAGTGCACATCACAAAGTCATGTGCTCGAGGTCCTCTTATATGTGATAATGAAGAAAAAGGAGGGAAAGTGAAATAAAACAAGGACTTAGAATCATGCAAATTGGTAAACTGGAGAAACCTGGATTTATTCTAGGATTTCTGGTTTCATAATTCAGCCACTAGATGTTTATGATTTGCTTATCCTACACCCATCTTTCCATCAATCCCCCTGCCACCCAGTTGTCATCAATACGGCCGTCGGTCACATCACAGACCAAACTTTTAACCCCTGGAAAATGTTTGTGAGTATGGTCTACAGTGACAAAGTGTGATGTCAGGTTCCTTTGTGAGTGTGCTGGATGAAGCTCTTAGAAATGTAAGTGGGGCATGGAAGAGCTCCACCACTCCCATCTTGGCAGATTGACTCTCTCCCAGCTACACCCAGATCCTATTGTTCACTATCTGGACTCAACAGACATTCCTGATAGTGGATCAATCAACAGGTCCAGGCAGCCGGAAACTTTTAGAAAGCCTCAGAAAGTTTTTGGGCAGTAAATTGCCTTTTTTTTTAAGTGACATTTTCACAATTGTAACCTAAAATCTGACTTTACGGTTAAAGAGGAGTTTCAATTGCAATTCATTTGAGTCCAAGCATGACATTTGTACCTGCTCCCAATCAAAAGTTGGCATTTATTAAATGTATTAAGGTAACCCAGCGAGAAAGGTGGGCCTTACACTAGTTTCAAACAGCTCTTTAATTTTCCAAGTAAGTAGTCTTTTCCCTCTGGACCATTTTGTGATATCCCCTCATGTGGACTTTGCAATAGATTCTGTCAGAGGCTAGCTGTGTTGTCATTACATATTAGCTAAATATGTTCTGAACCACTACTTGCTCACCTTATCAGCTGATGGGTGTGGAGAAAAACTCAGGGGGTTTCTTATGATGTTGGAGTGAATGTCTTCCAGTAGTCTGTTTTCCCTTGCTTCAACTGGGATTGATGAGGTGAATTAGAAGCAGTTTGATTGGGTATCTTCTTTTCTCTAGGTTACTATGTTGAATAGGGACTTTCGGCCTATATCCTGTTAGTATGGACTTTGTCATCCCCTTCAAAAACTTTATCAAGGAAAGATCAGATCAGTATTTTCGAAAGATATGTATGTCTTAGGAGAAAATGCCACAGGTAAAATCTTGGTCTGGTTTGTGAGCTTCAGTCTGGGCAGATGTTTCAATCAGCGAAGAGAACATTAATGGTTCAAGATTATACAAATGCAAGCTGTCTGTTTTGTGGGATGGTCACAGAATCGCCCATCCTCATAATCTTTTGTGATAGGCCATGTGTTGGCAATGCTAGAGCTGTGATGTCCTCAAAAAAGGTGAAGTTAGATCCCTTTTTAGGGATCACTACTGTAGCAATGAACAATTAGATTGGGCATGATGAGTAGCAGGCCATCAAGTTTTCATAGGAGGGCAACTTTGGTTCAGTTATTCCTGTGCACCATATAGAGGCAACTTTGATTGGTGCCACCTCACAAGTTCTGCTACTTGATATGAACTTAATGAGGATTTTATAATGCATGGGGAGCAGGTCATAGAGTAAGTCTGCGGCATCAGTTGGGACTAAAGTCTCCATCACCCCAAGTATGAGAAGTCCCTCCGCCCTGATTAAGTCACAAATCTTTAATCTGTGTTGTAGCTGGAAGAGCATTTAAATGACCAATCTAAAGGACAGTGAATTGGGCAGTGGTTATATTTATCAGTGTTTTTTTAGACTTATTGGTCGAGATTTGTGGTTGGTATATGTTTGTTTTCTAACAAATGTTGGGTTGAGTGGGTATTTTGAAGTTTGGTTCACTTGACCCTTGACTTGCTTTTGTTTTTTGCCTTAACATCAGGGTCTTGGTAGGTGTTTTGGTAGGTGATTTTACCTCTGCTAGTTCTTATTCACAGTATGATGACGTAAGGTAGATAGGCATTGAGCTCTCTCTTGAGTGAATTGGGTCTCTTGTTCTTGTTGTGACAACACAGGTGTCTCCAACTTCAAGTCAAATTTATGCTGGTTCCGGAGGTGAAAGTAAAGTTGAAAACAGCATATGAAATGATAGTAATCGTGAGAGTATACAGGTGCTTGAGCAGGTGTGTAGGAGTGTGATCCCTATGGCGCTATTCGAAAAGCCAGGTCTTCAGCTTCTTCTGAACTGAAGAAGTGATGAGGAGGCTTTGATGTGTTGAGGGAGGTCGTTCCATGTTTTGGGTATGGCATAGGAGAATGAGCTGGCTCCTGCTTTGCTTCTGGGATTGCAGTTTTTTTAACTGAAGCAGAGTTTAGGTGTCTGGCAGGCTGTTGAAAGTGTATGCAGCTGTTCAGGTATGCTCGTCCAGTTTTGTGAAAATCTTTGTATGTGTTCATGAGAAGTTTGAATTGGCAGTGCTTGTGAATGGGGAGCCAGTTAAGCTCCTTGAGGTGAGGTGTAATGTAGATGTGGTGTGATGTGGGAGGCTGAGTATGAGTCTTGCAGTTGTGGATGGTCTGGAGTCTGAGTAGGAGTTGGTTGTAGATTTCGGCATAGAGTGCGTTGCCGTAGTTGAGCCTGCTTATTATAAGTGTTTGTGTGATGGTCCTTCTGGTGTTCTGTGGCTTTAAGAACTTTTTTTTGCATGTGGGGGATGGGGAAATAGGAGGTGTTCACTGTGTTGATTTGTTCCATCATATTGAAGTTGTTGTTTAGGATGATTCATGGATTTTTTTGTGTGCTTGATGGGTGTTAGTTCTAGCTCCAACGGCAACCAGGTTGAGTCATATGGGAAGGCCTTATTTCAGAAGACCAGTACTTCCATCTTGTCAGAGTTAAGCTTCAAGCAGTTGGTCCTCATTCACTCAACTTAAACAGGTCATGCAGTTGGTGAAGTTGGTTCTGGTGTCAGTTGTCTTATCTGTCAGTGTGATGATGAGTTGGGTGTCGTCGACATAGGAGACAATAGTGTTGTTTTATGATTGGATGATGTTTGTGAGTGGTGTTCCACTTTAGTGTAGTTCCTATATTCCTGATAGGCTCTGCGCATTGGAATAATATACACTATAGTTTTGACATAGGACTGCAGTCAGTATGTCTATAACGAGTAAATTAAACTTAATTACGTGTGTGTGTAGCTAACACAGAGATCACTAGAAACGTTATCGAATGAACAAGAAGGGATCAGTTTCTGACAACAGCATAAACATGACAACTTTGTTTCCCTTAGAGTCGGAATAATCTTAGAGTCATGGAAACAATAGATAACCATTTCACTCAGTCAATCGTGCATTCTTCGTTTCTACAGAGTGTTGCACAGAAATAGGGAGACGGGCGTTTCAATAAAAATGGTTTATTCAACAGTCTTATTTCTCATGCAAGAGATATGAACTGCCACAATCATAAGACAGAATGTGAAGTATAAAATGTACAGTGTTAGCAGTAAGATGAAATAGAACAGTAATAGTATGTCTTGTAGCTATGACATATATTCATTAAAATACATACATAAATAACAAAGGCTAAAATACTCATCTGATGCTTCTAAAATAATCCTACCCCAGTGTACCTGAACTAAGTCTAGTACGAGAGAAGAAGTAGGTGCTGTTTTAGTCTGGTTTAGTTATGCCAAGTGTTGCCAAAAGTTTCTCTAGGTTCTAATCAGCTCCATACCTTAGAATGAGAGAGGTTGATATCTCTTTCCCAGGACTCGATCTCTAACACCTCGCAAGGGGAGTCAGCAACACTGGAGCTGGATTCTCAGTGAGGAGGATGACAGCATCTGGTCAGTGCATCAGTTGGGGACTTGACTTCCTTCGGAAGTTGCTGTGGTGAGCCGCGTCGTGCAATTAGGTAGCCGAACCGTGAACCGAACCGTGCCTTGCCATAGCAAGTGAATGTATATTTATACCTTGAAGGTGTTTAGGAATGCCAGTATTGACGTAAAAGTCGGGCATAAGAACGTCATAAATGAACTCCTAAGGATAGATGTTCATTCATAATAAATGAGTTCTTGGAGAAATCAATATCCAAGCAAGGGGAAGTCTTAAAGGCTTAAGAGTCTGGTTTTCCAAGACCTCGTTGTGGCGTAGATGAACGGATGTAAGTAGCCATGCTTTTATTTGGTTAGCATGGACAATGCTTAAATAAGGGCTGGATTTCTATGCCTAAATAAGGGCAATGTAAATTGTACCTATATAAGGGCATGAATCAGGAAATTCATAAGGAATCTAAATCAATACACAACACCGACTCCACTTTCATATGTACGACGTTACTAAATCCTAAACATGTAATACATATTTAAAATACATCTACACACGAAGTGCTAAAAATATGTCCAAAAATACATTGTAAAATGCATTCGAACTGGTCGTAAGCATAACAAATGCCTTGGTGCTGTACAGATTAATTAATTAACAAAAAATAACTGAGGGTCTAAAGCGATCTACTTGTGTTCTCTGTGCATGAGAAACCTATACTCTGTGTATCCTATGTGCAATATGGAATACAACAGAATATTTCACAATGTGAAAAAATTCCATCAGTTATCGTTCTGTACCACCCTTTTGATCATCTGGGTCCCTTCACACAATGAAGAGTCCATGTTGTAACCACTTCTTAAAATTTGGAAATTAAGTGTGTAGCCCAATGTGGAGAAAAAATATGTAAATTTAAAGATGGCATGTACTGGTAACTGAAAAGCAGTGCATAGAAAAGAAGTGAAAGTGACAAGAGTGAACTGTTTAAAATTGGAGAGTCAAGGGGAAAAAAACTTTATTAGATAACCCTCAACTTCCAATGGCTAAAAAATCAGTGCAAAATATATATCAGTAGTTTAAACAAATAGCTACTGGTTGGAATATTTAGGTCAACATGTTTCTGCAGTTTCAGAGATCCACCTAGGTATATACTGCTTTCAACAGGACCGTATTTATGCTACTGCTTTATATATCAAGGTGCAAAAGAGAAAGAAATATTTTCTATATCACCTGAATTTTCATTATTGTCCTCCTTCGTACTGATGAAATATCCGTAACGGGAGGAATCAGGTAAAACAGGACACATGGAACACAAAAGTAGAGAAAACATGGCATTAAGAAACATTATTCATTTAATAGATTGCCATCAAGGAGCCGTTCACATACTAACAGGCTCATGTGTACATTTAATGTACACAACCCATCCACATCTGTTGGGCTACCCTCCTGCTCACCTTTAGTGTAGGAGGAACTTGCTTCTCCTTACCTGGCCACGGCTCAGGTATATGGAGCACCGCTCTGTTTTTAGAAAAAAGCATAGATAAGGAACAAACCAGCGATAACTGAGTTCTAATTGCTCTCATTGCGCGGTTCTCTTTAGAGATGGTATTCGAGAGTAAACCTTTGTTATACACTTTGACTAATGATTATTCATACAGGACTTTAAACACATTCCTTATTAAGAAGGAGTTCTTATCATTAGTACGTGTACCCGTGAGATCTCTAGGGTAATGCATGTACACAGCCAGTTCTATTTATACAGCAACAGGCACCAGAGCGGTCGATTGCACAGTGCCCTTCGAGCGACGACAAACCGCTCTTGTTGTCGTAGTGGCCAGAGTGTTAAGCCCCAGACACCGACGCACCCACAGATATACTTAAGTGTGTTACGGTGCCTTAGAACGAATACAAAACGCCTGTCTCATTAATGGATGTGCAAGCCCTGCCTCACTAGCCCGAATTTGTGGGCGAAAGAAGGAATATAGTCAGGAATGGGGCGGCAGGACTCATCCAATCCGTTGGTACTCCTCACGTCCATCTGGGCCGTCTCGGGAGGTACCGGGAGGGTGAAAGCCGCCATTCTTGTAGCTCGTCATGTACGTCCGAGCGGGTCTCTAAATATTCCCTTGGACCCTATCTCCATTGTGTGTTCGTATGCTGTACATATTAAAGCAATGTTTCATTCTAAGCATATGTTGACATTTGAAATGCAATTTGAATGAATCATGAAAATATACATTTATGAAATGGCTCGTAAATACAGAAGAAAAAGGCCGAAACCATTTCATTTCAGATTACATAATCATTTGGTTGTGGACAAGGTCATATATTGTCTCTGAAAGTATTCAAAGAATTCTTGTTCTCTATGAATAGTTTTGCTATAAGCAGATTACTGGTGCCAAAAAGAAAAATACAAATTTGTAAAAAAAAAAAATATCATAGGAAAAAGTTCCAAAGTTAGTACATTATTTTGAAAAATGAAGGTCAAATTCAAAGTTTCTCAGAACACTGTGTGCCAAAATCAAAAGTCAGTGTTAGGGCTGGGAGAAAATATGAAATATTCTACATCTGTAGACAAAAAGTCGTCTACCATTGTAGGTGAAAGTTGGATTACCTCAATTAGAAGATTAACCGCACATAGATGAGAAGCATAGCCTTCAGCATTTGTCGCATCAGCAATGTTCGTATCGGATGTTACCTGCGTGCCTGTTGTTTCCTCTCATACCTCAGCAGCAGCATTTTGTGTCTGTGAGATCTCAATGAATGCCATCATCAGAATTGGTAGCCGCGGCGGACAACGCAGAGCATGGGCCGTTACCGGGTCCAGCAAAGTATTGATATCCGTAGGCATGACTGATGGGAGTGTTAGACAGATGTCTAGCACATATTCTTCACCGCAAAGCAGGCAGCATAGAACAGGTAAGATGCAATCTTGCCAGATTGGTCTGAATGACTGAAACCATGTGGTATTTAATTCTCGTAGACGAGGTAAACCCAGAATTTGAACTATGCGCTCACGACACTTCATCTCCAATAGAGCTCGCTCTATGGTGCTTGGAGTAGCGTTGGTAATTTGGCTTGCCATATCGTAGTAGTAGGATCAAAAATAGGATCCCTGCAACGAGTCCAAAAAGCAGTGTCGGTCCGCCAAACACAGAGTGCACGAAGCTGGAAAGTATTCTGAGGACTGCTTGAAAAGGTGCTAACAGTCCTGAACATACATTCTTAACTAGATGTACTATACCGCTCGTATCAGACATGTTTAAGATATGTTCCAACATTTCTAAGAAATGTATAGGGAAGTTTGTATTCAAAATGGCATCTATCTCGGCAGAAGTCCTTGCACCTTGTAGATCAAAGGTTTCTTTGGCCGAGGTCAGTGGCACAGTTTTTTGCAAAAGAATGACTTTCATTCTGCTTAGAGTATCAATTCGTATAGAAGAGATTTTCAGTGAAGGCCATAGAGGCGACTCCCTGGATGTCTTGGTTTGGGGAAACAATACTTGCATATAGCAAGTGACCCTGGATGACACAGTTACTAGATATGGAATCCGTGGCAACATGCCACAGCAGCTGTGATCGTTCAACATAAGGTAACTCCTGTTTGAAAGTAGTCCAAAAATTGGTTTAATCACTGCAGCCAGTGAACCTTGCAGGTGACCGGATAAGTTTGTAGTGGAACCACTGCAGGCCCCATGTAAATTAATACCATGACAAAGGAGAGAACTGCTTAGTGTGTTTTCATAGTTTGAACCGCTAAGAAACACTTCACCTCTCCCACTCCGAAATCTGTGTGCGTATGGTAAATTCCAGGCTGTCTTGATGTATTCTTTTCCCAACCTTTCATATTTTCCTACTGGTATGTGTTTTAGGCAATACTGAAAATGGAAAATTGTAACAGGCAGTGTGATTTTACCATGTATGATCCACTCAGTAGCTGGCTTTTCTGGCACTGGGAATGGTAATCTTTCCAGTTTTTCAATGCTCAGCACCGTATAAGTCTGGTTCCCTTTGTGACAGTTTGATCTGTTTATCAGTGAGATTGAATTCTGAAAACAGTGACGTAGTATTAATTAAAACGCCAAGGCACATAACTTTTGTAGCATCCAGCCTAATAGCATGATAGAACGTAACTGAGACTAACCATGTTACAACATGACCAAGTCTTGTTCCATGATGTCTATGGCAGAGAACACAATGCTGTCCAATGAATATATTCTGGACGACAGAGTCGTTAAACCATTGTCTACTACAGAGAGAGATTTCTATAAATGAATACGATCAATTTCACGTATTCGTTCTACAGTCTCTGCTTGTGTAATCTTCCATAATTCGTTATATGCAGCATATATACCGGCATATATGAAATGTTTTTGACGCAGTTTTCTTGGTCCTAGCAAGAACTCCCTAAGTTCTACACCATCTTTAGGTAAAGATAAGTGTTGTTTTACATCTTCAAGTGTGAATGTATGTGGCCAATCAAGGCATAGTTTTCCTACACTGTATGTTGTTACTATCCCAGGATGCTGTCTTTGAACATATCTTTGGTCTTGCCTATTGATAGTGAAACCCTGTCTTTTGTTCACAAATCGATCTTGACAGTTGTTTGTGTCTGTGGGCAAGAGCAACCATTTTTTCCATTCTGGATTTGATCTGTTGTGATGCAAAATGGTATGTACGTCGACCTCCCCCCTTGTAGTGCTATTACTAGTAGGTGCAGGTATGGTCGGTGTGTTCATGTCCTTGATCTTGGCTAACCCAAGGCAAGACCATAATTTGCTCAGGGATGATACAGGCTCTAAACATAGCTTCTATCCCCTGCACTTGCCAATCTTTTGTACCTCAGAGAGTTTTTGTCTCAATGTTGTCTTTCCAAAAGTCGAAACCATGTCTAGACAGTTGGGCAAAAAAGGCTGCAGAATAAATTTGTTTCGTATTTGTTAACATATTTTTAGTTCTTGTCTTGTTCACATATTTACAGTAAAATGATTAAGCATTTGATAAATTGAACCCTGAAAAATATGGACATTTCATTGCAAAGGTTTTTGAGCTACCCTTTGGAGGTGTAGGACAATGTTACCATTGGTTATACATATATACATTTCTAGGTATTGCAGATTTGTGCAAAAAATTATGCCCATAATGGTTATAACAATACATTTGTTCATAGTCTGATGAACCCTCTAAATATTTATGATTTGTGAATACTATCGACATTTCTAGATCAGATGTCATATTATTAACAGTCTCAAAGTCCCAATCACCAGAAAAGGTATTAGAGGTAATAAAGTCACTTAATGAAATCTTGAATAAGTGAGGAATCTTCAAAAGCTCTAACGGGCCAAAAATGTCATATTCAGTTCTATACCAAACTATACCATCTGGTATAGAAAGGGCTGTGATGTTCACTGCTGACAAGTGGCTTTGTTCACGTTGGGATGATTTGTGTGGCTGGAGAAGTAAAGTCACACTTTTACTTGCTGTGTCTATTCAAACATATCTTCCATTTATCAGCATACCCAGAGTTATTACCAAAGTAAAAAGAAGAATATTCCCAAGACAATCCACACTTCAGTCCATGGTGAAACCAGATACGTTTTTTTAAGGAGAAGAAAAAAGTCTGTTGCTTGTTCTTTGAAAGTTCTTTTTGCTGGTGTCGTTTCAGGTTCGCTGGGATCCTCAGGAAACGTATCACAGTTAATGAAATAGCCAGAGGCAGTTCTGTCAATGGTTGGAATTGCATCCGGATTTGTTGAAATCGCTGGAACCACTTGCTCACTTGTTACTTAGATGGGCGAAACAGGACAAACTGTTATTTGGGTCTCAAGAGGAACGGGTTCCATAGCATTGTTGCTTTGTCCTTCATTTCTCACTGTAGGATCTTCAAAGGTGATGAGTCTCTCAGTTTGAACCTCTTGGATTGTAGCTAGAGGAGTGTGTCTGCTACATTGTCGGAGTCCACTTGGCCTACCACATAGTGTAATGGTTTAATTAGGTCTATAGACACAAATCTTCTCTCCTTTTTACCAGGAAGGGGCGGAAGTAGTACTGTTCTTGATCCGTGGATTGCTAGGACAGGTACTGGTTGTCTGTAAGAAGGCCCAAATTTCTTCTTGTCCACGATCTTTTCGCTGACTAGATCACCAAGCTTTGGGATCCAGACAGGCCTTGCTGGGACGGTTGTTTTTCCCCCAGTGGTGGTAGGCTTCAGGAACACATTGCTTTGTTTCATTCTTAGTTCATTTGAGTCCTGTAAAACAACCAAACGATCTTTTAAATCAAATTTCTTATTTTCCACCATTGTCCTATGACAATCAATGTCCGCAACCAACATTCTTGACCCAAATAGGACCTCATATGGAGTGACACCACCTAGAGAACTTTTTGGCAAATTGTTAAGACTATGTTGGACCCCATAAAGATGTTTGACCCACCCATCACCCGAACATAATACTCTAGCTGTTATAGACTGCTTCATGTCCCGGTTTTTTCTTTCCACAACAGAATTTCCCTCCGGATGGAATGGAGAAGAGTACCGCAATTCAACGCCCAAACTGGCCATGGCTCCTTTGTAAGCTTGAGAGCTAAACGCAGGGGCCTGGTCAGAGTGTAGTGTGCGTAATGCGTATGTGCCGATGAAGACTCGCAAATCTTTTATAACAGTTTGAGCGTCAGCCGAGCGCTGAGGCCACATCCAAAGGAACCTTGAACACGAGTCCATTGCAACCATGATACATTTATAGTTACCATCCCTTTGTAAGGGACCGCAGTGGTCCAGGTAAACACAAGCTAATGGTTTATCTGAAATTAACAGGGCTCATCTGCGCAGGACGTTTCACAGTAGGGACTTTAATCTTTCGCAATATTTCACAGTCCAAGACATTGTTTCTGGTCCGTTTCCTAATGTTGGGCCACCAGTATTGTTGCTTTAATAATGACACTGTGGCGGAAACAGCAGCATGAGCTGAGGCAAGCCCTTCATGTGCTGCTAGGATTAGTCCTAATCTATGTTCCAGGTTTGGTATTACCCTATCGCCCACTCCAGGGATTCGAGCAAATGGAACATTGTTTACATCAGTTATATACGAGTATTTGAGTGGAAACCCTTTAGGTAACGCTGCACGGCTGCCTTTGCATGAAGCATTGACAGCCAGTATTATTTCACATTCTATTTTCGTTTTTGAAAGAGTGATTGCAGCTACAGAAGCCATTTGCACAGCCCCCTTCACGCCTTCATCAGCCAATGAATTCCCTTCAACGTGAACGCCATCACGTTGAGGATTCAGCGTGTGTATCATGTGCATATTTTGTAGTCTGTTTCGCAACTGAACTACTTGTTCCCAAACCGTTTTATGCTTGATTGTGCCACCTTTTGCATCTTTAAAACCATTTTGAAGCCAATTCTGTAAATATTCATTAACATGATTTTACACAGTAAAAAGAATCGCACACTATGAGTGCGGGAAATTTGCGATCCGTATTTTCAAGTGCCATTATGAATGCTTGTAGTTTAGCTCGCTGAGCTGTACAATCTCCTAGAGATTGCGTTTTCATGACCATAGGTCTGAATTTGCCATTGCGCATACGACCTTTAATGATCGCGCATGCACATTATAAGCTTCTTTACCCCCCCGTAGAGGGTTGTGCTGATCCGTCAGTATAAATTATACATTCATGTTGGTCTAGAGGTAGAATTTCATCAGGCAAAGGACATTTGTGTTCTTATTGCAGGAATGCTTGTGTTTTCAAATGAGGATCAAAAACGTATTCAACATCAATTGCAGCAAGAGAATTATCTCATTGTATCCATCTTGGATGTAAAGCTTTTGCATTCGGAATGCTTACTTTTGTAACTGCCTCTAAGGCTGGTACAGGAGCTACGACCGTAATGCGTTTCCCCTGTGCTAGGGCTCTTTCTTTTGCTACAGCGGTTTGAACTGCTGTCAGAATTTTTCTGTCGATGTAAATTTCATTTCTGGTTGCGTGTGCAAGTGTAATTTGTATGCAATTGGTACTATTTCACCTTCATTAAAAGTTAAGTAGGTGAATCCGCATTGACCCGGAATGATTCGGATCACTAACTTGCGTACGTTTACGCGTGTTTGTAAATGTTTTGTTGCTAACATGTCTGAAGTGAACGCAAGATTTCTGTGAATTCTCTTTTCAAATGTGTGATTTTAGAATCAGGTTTGATTAATTTGTAGAGAGGTTTAACCCTTTCTGCGTAGTTTAGAATGTATGTTCTTCCAAAATTCAGGAAATCTAGAATCGACTGTAAGTTTTTCAGCATTTTTGTAGGTTGGAGCAGCACACACTTTTCTAAAAAGTTGGCTGCCAGGCTTTTGCTTTCACTTGATAGTTCATATCCTAGAAAAAGGACGTTGAGATGGGCAATTCTTGATTTTTTTAAATTGAATTTATAACCTTCAGAGGTGAAGCCCAGTATATTGGTGTTCACCCTGTTCAAGTGCCGGTTCAGGTCATCATTTGTCAGATAGATATCATTGACATATGACAATGCCTCGTCATCATAAGTTTGTAGAAACTCTGTTACCCTTGCTGAGAATAACCCCGGAGAATTCTTGACTCCTTGAGGGAGATGACAGAATTGAAGCTGGGTCCCCTTTATTGAGAAAGCGGTCAAATACCTACTTTCAGGAGCAATGTTTTGGCAAAAGAAACCGTTCGAAATATCTAATGTGGTTTTATATTTTTTAGGCAAAATGTTATTCATTAATGCTGAACTATGTGCATTTTGCACTTTAAATGTTTTACAACAGGAGTTTAGGTGTCTGTAATCCAAAACTAGACAATATGTATTGTCTGGTTTGGAAACAGGAGACAAAGGATTGTTCATTGATGAGGTGCATGTTTCAATCACCACTTGGTATTCAAGTTGATCTAAGATCTTCCTGGCCTATTGTTTAGCTTCTTGCTTAATTGGACACTGCCTTTGTGCAGGAGGTTGATTTTTTAACTGAATTGTGTGGTGAGGTGAGTCCTCATCCCATCCTACATGATTTTTATATAATTCTGGGGCTTAGGCGACAGCCCATTTCCTGGCATAAGTATATTTTAAGTTACTGGAACATGGTTGGAGAAGGCTGGCATAATGATGTCTTCGCCATGTGGGCACTCTCTGACAAATTCTGGTGGCCAGTCCTGTTCTGCTAGAAGTATACCATAACCCTTTGAAAGTGGCTCCCAAAAGAGTGCTTTCACTTTTTATGGTATGTCTCCCTCCATCTGAAGTGTTATCTCATATAACCTTTGTGGATAACTAACCCTGGCATCTGTATTCTCAACTTGAATGTATTCAGTCAGGTCCACTGTCTCAAGATGTCCATTCAGGTTCTGGCGACCTATTGATACTTCTGCTGCGCTGTCCAACATTGTCTGAGCCCATTCTCCGTTCCTGAGCTGTGTTCTCAGAATCATCGGCATGTCTAATTTTTAGATCTGCTACTTTCTTCTTGGAGAATTTAGGTTTTGTTTTTCTGAACGTGTTGATCGTCTTTGGACTTCACACGTTCTTCTTTTTGATCTGACAGTCTTCTTCTTTCGGATGTCTGTGACAATATCTGAAAGGTACGAGAGGAACGTGTAGCAGTATCTTGATACCTGTCAGGTTTTCTCAAATTATCCCTATTCCTGAGGTTCTACCTCCTTTCACAGGACTCCCTTTGAGGAGACCTACCCCGGGATTGAGAATCTTTCTCTTTTAAACGTTGTTTGTTATTTTCCCACTTATTTTTAGAAGATGTAGGATTGTTTTTAGTAAAGGCCTTTTCAGGACTTTCAGACAGTTGTGGTTTTACTGGTTTCCCACCTAAACTGTCTCTGCCTAATTCTTCATATAATTTTTCAATTATTCTGGCTAGTTCTTGTAGTTGTTCTGTTACATCAAATTCCCTTAGTTTCTGGCAGATTGCCACTGATGCTACTACTCCCTTAATATTAGATAATAATATTGTTTAGACCTGGTTAAAATTTTTTAGTAACTTCATACCTAAATTTAGAGCAGGTTCTGCCCCATATTCATTTTGAAACTGTTTCAGGACGTCAGGTATTACCGCCATAGACAGAACCCAATGGGTTTCAGTGTAGATAGTAACAAAGACTGTACTCGAAGTGGTGCAGTCTTCCAGATGTGGTGCTATCCCCATTGGTAAACAAATTGTTAGAATTCTATGTTTCTCATAAGGGCTGGTATTGGGAAACACTGCTTCAAATTGAGCTATCCAAAATGGAATTTGTTCACGTTTTACAGGCAATTTACCCATGTAAAGTCTGTGATGTGATTTTTAGTGTATTTCCCTGGTGAGAGGTTTGTTGTGGAATAACTAATGGTGGTTGGACTGTGAGAATCCACATGATATATTGGACTAATTGTCTATACATTTTGATTATCTCTTTGAGTTGAGCCATTAATTCTTCATCTGTGATTTCTTCAATGTCAGGATGTGGTCTATAGCCGGATAAAACCAGCCATGTTGCTCCTGGTCTACCTAGTGGACCGAGCCTGGTAATGTGATTTAAATGTTTTAGGGCGCCTTTAAACCAGAGAGTATGCTCCTGGTATGTAAGTGGAATTTCAATATCGTCGAAAGGAATATATTCCATAGGTGGTTCATCTTCTTTGTAGAAGTGAAACATGTGTGTTACTGGATTTGATTCTGGGAATACTATCCATGAATAGAATACTCTGTCTGGTGATAATCATGTGCCTCTATCACAAAAACTGCTCTACCACCTCTTGGTGTTAGGCCATGTTTTATAAGTTTTAGAGTGATGGCTCTCCTTAAATTTGGAGTAATGATTATTGCATTCTCATCGGTTTAATTAAAACTGTATTGTAAAAAGCTACCGCAACATCGTTGGTTACAGCTCCACCGGTTTCGGTGTTATTGTCGTTATTAGACATTGTTTAATGAAATTTGCAGAGCAAGTTTCAAGGGAACAAAGATAAGGTGCACAATATTTTGGAACATTATATCCTTCAATGTTGAACAAACCAAAAAGCTGATACCTAGGATTTTCGTCCTACTCAGCTATGGCGGATATTATCTCTACCCACTCCAGACGTCTTATGGAGTATTATGAGTAGGGGTCTCTGAGAAAAGCACGACTGAGTTACTTCAGTATCTAGAGTTTAATTAGTGCCTTACCAAAACGTTGGGCGCCATGTAGTGTAGTTCCTATATCCCTGATAGGCTCTGCGCATTGGAATAATGTACGCTATAGTGTTGACATAGGACTGAGGTCAGCATAAACATGACAACTTTGTTTCCCTTAGAGTCGGAATAATCTTAGAGTTTTTGGAAACAATAGATAACAATTTCACCCAGTCAATTGCGCATGCTTTGTTTCTACAGCGTATTGCACAGAAATAGGGAGACGGACGTTTCAATAAAAAGGGTTTATTGAACAGTCTTATTTCTCATGCAAGAGATATGAACTGCTACAAACGTAAGACAGAATGCGAAGTACAAAATGTACAGCGTTAGCAGTAAGATGAAATAGAACTGTAATAGCATGTCTTGTAGCTATCACATATATTCATTAAAATACATACATAAATAACACAGGCTAAAATACTCATCTGGTGCTTCTAAAATAATCCTACCCCAGTGTACCTAACCTACGTCTAGTTCGAGAGAAGAAGTAGGTTCTGTTTTAGACTGGTTTAGTTATGCCAAGAGATGCCAAAAGTTTCTCTGCGTTCTAATCGGCTCCATAATTTAGAATGAGAGAGGTTGGTATCTCTTTCCCGGGACTCGATCTCTAACACCGCGCAAGGGGAGTCAGAAACACTGGAGCTGGATTCTCGGCGAGGAGGATGACAGTGTCTGGTCAGTGCGTCAGTTGGGGACTTGACTTTCTTCAGGACCTGCTGTGGCGAGCCGCGTCGTGCAAGTAGGTAGCCAAACCGTGGGCCAAACCGTGCCCTGCCATAGCAAGTGATGGTATACCTTGAAGGTGTTTAGGAATGCCAGCATTGACGTAAAAGTCGGGCATAATATCGACATTAATGAACCCCTAAGGAATAGATGTTCATGCATAATAAATGAGTTCTCAGAGAAATCAATATCCAAGCAAGGGGAAATCTTAAAAGCTTAAGAGTCTGGTTTTCCAAGAACTCGTTGTGACGTAGATGAATGGATGTAAGTAGCCATGCCTGTATTTGGTTAGCATGGACAATGCCTAAATAAGGGCAATGTGAATTGTACCTATATACGGGCATGAATTCGGGACACTCATATGGAATCTAAATCGATACACAACAGAACAGGGAGGGGCTGAGGAATGATCCCTGGGGACTCTGGAGATCAGTTTTTGGTTTCTGATGTGAAGGGTCCCAATGTTGCTTTTGGGGTTCTTCATGTGAGGAAGGATCCAGTTGAGTACAGCTCCTTAGATGCCAATCATTAGGTACACTATGTAAAACCACAAATTGTTGCTAAATTTACTCTCACAGTGGATTTTAATTATTGCTGTTATCTTGAAGTGGACAACATCTTACATCAAAGAGATATATGGTATGGAAAAGTAAGTTCATTCTTGGTTTGCTCTTCTGTTTTTGAATGTGTGTTTTTATTTTTTTTACCAGTGTCTCCTATTGTATGGGAGAAGGATATGGGGCCTTTTATGAATCATAGTAGCCAAGAGTAGTAGTTTTAGGGCAACTTTGGGTTACATCTTGCAAGTGTCTAGGTGTGTTCAAGTGTACATGGCATTAAATCTAACAGTTAGGGTGTTGGGGATAGCTGAATGATACTGGCAGTTGTCTTATGGGTGATCAGCAGGATGCTCCCTGGAGGTGGTGCATGGAAGGAGGTGATCCTTGAGCACTAGTGCTATGTTCAGAGGGGACATGTTGGGCAACATATCATCTAAGTGTGCTCTTGTTAGTGGCTGTTTGGAGTGATTCACCGATCCTGTGACCACTAGTTCACAATACGAATCAAGGGGCAGGGGATTTTGACAGTTGTTGATGTTGGTCACTCTTCATTTGTGCATGTGATGATTAATTTGATATTCGTTTTCACTATAATTATTCCAGATTTGTTTATAGGTGTGTGGATTAATTGGGATTTGTTTATGGTCAAATATGAGTACATTCACTGGCCATACCTGTTCATTATTGATTTATAACTTTTTATTGGGTTACATTAACGCCCTGTAAGTATTAATATGACCATTTATGGAAGTCCATGGGACTCAGAGTATTAAATAGTTATGCAGTATCTGGCCGTCCTTATATAAATGCAAGCTGATGAGAGATATCAGTTTCCTTCATAACCATTCTAATTTGTTACTGAATGTTGGCACCAGTGGTTCCTAAAAGGGGTTGCAATGACTTATTGTGTTTCAGCCAGAAGAAGGGCATGCACTCTTCCTCTTTTGAAAGGAGAGAGAGGTAGACCATTTCAACATGGCTCCATACACAAAGAAAGGATGCTGCTGATGGGTGACAGTGGCAGGGAATGGAAGCTCCCAGGGCCTGAGTGAGTAAGATGGGACACACCAGTTATTATTAGGGGACCACTCGATGGAAGCAGTCCAAGAGATAGAAGTGGTAAAACAGTTGTGGGTTAGATTGGTCAATGAGCTTGGTGGATGAGGAGGCTTTGCAGGATGCCCCTAGTGGCTGCCTGTTCTTATAATGTGGGGTGTACACATGTCAACAGAAGCTATGTGGTTGAGCCAGGAAGGGAGAATTGGTGTTGGGGATACGTTGTAGTACATCCATCCTGTTGGTCATCTTGATTCCAAAGACTACATAGGTCGCAGCATCTAGAAGCTTGTGACACTCCACTTAGCCCCCTACAGCCACCAGGGATTTAAAAACATCAGCACAGAGAAGCTATGTCTCCTTTGCTTGTGTCCTGCTACATAAGTAAAACAACAACTGCACACACAGCGCAATTTACCCCTCCTGCAGGCAATCCGAGTCCTATCTTTGCTCTAACAGATGACAGTGGATGACATTTCAATACATTTTTAATGATGCCTGACCAGGACATTCCTATTGTATAACAAAAAAAATGCGAGAATTTGGAATTGACTATTCCGAGATGTTTCATTAGTTTAAACCAAAGAGAGTAGTCAATTGGGTACCCCTTTCAATCACCTTCCTGTATGGGAGTCCATGATGGGAAACATTGGTTACATCGCGATGTTCACACCGCAATACCATTACAAATTGGGCATTACAACACAATCATTACAATGACTTGCGATGGATGGAAGAAATAGTATGAAAAACTATCCCAACACCTTTCCTACTGTAACGTAGGCTGGAGCTGGTGATGGAGTGAGGATTCGCACGTAAAGCGACTTGCTCTTTCTCATGAACCTCGTTAACTTGTAATAGTACTAAACAATCCTGTTTGTCATTAATATTACACTTTTACAGTACACGCGGGTGTCCTAGAGATGCTTGCATATGTGTTCATTAATCATAACTCCGCTTGCATACTACAGAATGGCCGCTTCGCAGAAATTCAGTCTGCGCATGCGTCGGTCATACCCATGTGATGTGACGCACTGGCAGATTTGGAGGGAGAGTACGCTCATGCGCATTGTAGCTGACATGGCCGCTTATTTTTTAACCACGCGACCTGCTTGCCCATGCTGCTTTTGCAATTCTATCTATTTCTGCTTAATCATTAATCGCTATAGTTATTATGAAGTAAGGGGTGCAGTGTAGATTACCATGGTGTACAGTGTATTCTATTTTTCTGTGTTATTAATTTGTTTTCGCTTACTTTTCATGTACCACGTATCCATGGGCCTGGGAGAGGGGGTAACTCCATCTTTGAAACCTGTTTCGACCCTGTCACGTGATGAGGGAAAAACCCACACTGCGCAGAAGCAGAACCAAGCCAGCTGGCTTCTGAAGCAAGATGCGCTTGGGAAACTCACCTCTACCCTGGGAGAAGATGCTGGATTTCACCTAAAATTGTTACATTTGTTTCTTTCCACTGTGTACACCATTGTCTTCTTCTACACGTATGCCTGGGAACAGGAATGTAAGGGGTGGGTACTGTCATTTGAATATTTAATATGGGAACCTGGAATTTTAGGTGGTGACAATGACCTAACCACCTCTCCTGACCAATCGTAAGTTGGGACCCTGTCACTTGCAACATTTGTGGGTGGTCTGGGGACCCAAGAAGAGTATAACTAGCCGAGTTTAGTTAGGGAAAATTGTCCGACTTGTCCGAATAGCTGACCTGTCACCGACCCCACGACTCTATAGGTGATTGATACAGAGAGCTGCGGAGCACTCTGTCCGAATTTCCACAAACTCCAAGGGGTGGAAATAGTCCTAAGTGCTGGCGAAGCACTTTGCTGGGAGATTCGAGAACCCAATCGGGGTTTCTGGCGGATTCCGTGCAGTGAGGGGGTAGCGCAGGCGTTGCATCCGAAGCTGCAGGGGTTGGTCGTGCCCTTTGGTGAGCCCAGTCCTGACCCAAATCCTGAGGGGTATCCTGTCCTGAATTTCCGTGAGCTGTACCTGCTCACCTTCTGGCATCCCAAATCCTTGAGGGTCCTTGTCCTCGTCTTTCCCGAAGCTGACCCGTGGCCAGGGTTAGTCCTCATTCCTGTCCTAGGTAAATATACCTGTGGGTGTCCGTCAACTATCCTTTCCTTCCTGCTCTTTAATAAAGCCTCTATGCCCATGATATTTCTCTCTGTTCTCTCTATTGAAGCATTTGCAAAACTGTTTTATTAGCATGTTCCATTTTTCCCCTTTCCTGTAGGGCATATTTGAAAACTGTTTTTGCTTAATTAAAGTGTGATGAACATTATAAATGTGTAGGATCTAAGCTAGATAGACTAAGATTAGGGTTTGAATCACTTATAGGCTTTAGGCTCTCACTGACTAATGTGTTAAAATTACTGTCCCTAGTTTAAGCCTGAAACTGGATAGCATGTTCCCTGTTACCCTTACCCAATAGAATTCCAGTTACTCTCAATGGTGTTTTCCCTTATCCATAGTTACATAATCTTTGTGATTTTGCTTATTGATGTTTTTATCAGCATTTGTCTTATACTTTTGTCACTTTAAACTTTACATTCTTACATAAAGACTTTAAAACGCCTCAGGTGTCTGTGGTCATTCAGAAAACTACAAAGTGATGTTAAATGAATAGACTAAGTGTTTAAGAATTATCTTGTTGCCTGTCCTCAAACAGCTCCTGATCCATCAGGAAGAACAAGTACCTGTGGTAAGTCAGGTGCTATGGTAACAGTCTTGCAGGAAACACACATAGAATACTGATAGTGGCGTGTAAACTCACCCGACTCACAAAATTGTACTTAGCAATCACGTCATGGGCCCGAGTGCGTGAAAATCTGGTAAACTCTGAGCCGGGTGACCTGCGCGCTCTATCACTGGAATAATAAATCATACTATTCCTAAGTCCAGCGCCCTCCAGCGCAAGTCGTTGAAACGTCTTGCGTTGTAATGCCTGCATTGTAAAGTTATTGCAGTGTGAACACTGTGATGTAATATCGTATATTTGTCAATGATGTCTAAATATACAGTCAAGGAAAATCTGTGATAACTCTAGAGCTGTAGGGATCTTGTATAAGGGAATGGAATGTCCTGTTTTAGAAAAGTCGTCTTTAATGACTAACAAAGTGGTGAGTCCTTGTGGGTTGGGTCGTGATGTGAGGAGTTGATGGAGTAATCCCGTTGTTTGATTATGGGATGCCTTTGTCTGTGAACACACACATCTTTGCACATAACTTCTCATGAAGTTTCGGCCATCAAAAACGCAAAGCAGCACAAGATCGTGTTTGTTTTATTGCCCTTGATGTCCTGCTGCTGTAGAGTCTTGACACCATAGCAGCACTTGTTCTTGCAGTTTCTCCTCAGGAATATACAAAGCTTCTCCTTTAAAAGGATAATTCTCTTTCCGCTGCTTTAGGGAGACATAGTGTACACAGAGACCATAGTTCACTGATTGCTGGGCTTTGGTTACTTTCGCTACAAATGTATTTCAGTAAGGATGGGAGACTGAGGTAAGAGTTAGATAGTATGAGGTTGGTAAGGCTCTTCTTTTCCAGCTTGTCTTGACAGGGCATCCATGTTATTACCATGGTCGGTAAATGATCTCATGGTGGAACCTGTAAAGGAAGAGAGATAAGTAAACATGCGGAGCACTGAAGCATTTCTTTGATGTGAGGTATTGCAAGTTATTATGGTCTGTTAACTTTGATCTCATGCATAGATCCCTCCAATTAATGCCACCAATGACAGACTGCATCCTTGCTAGCCAGCTGCTCTCTGTCATACGTGGTATTACTGCATTCCAGTTTTGTTAAATTGTTTGAATATTAAGCCTTAGGTGCAAAGCTTTATGCTTATGGATCCCTATTGCATAAGAGGAATCATTCTTCTCAACAATGAAGGTAATTGCATTTCAGAATAGCGAAGAATAGAGGTTGTTGTAGATCCTTTCTTTAACACAGTAAAGATTGCCTAATCTTCTTCCCATTTAAATGTTATTCCTTACTTGGTGAGATAAATAATGGGTCAAATGATGGTGGAGAAATCATGAATGAAATGTCTATAAATGTTGGCAAAGACCATATAGTCTTTGATGTTATGGGGATATGGATGCAGACTGCTTGCACTTTGGATACCTCCATACCTATTTGTTCTTGCTGAGAATTTGTGCCCTAGAAAAGTAACTTCTGGCAACTCAAAGGGAAGCTTTTCTAACTTTGCATAGAGCAACTGTTTCCTGAGTCTAGAGAGTACCTCCTTGACTTAGACTTGATGTTGATGTGTTACATTTCCTTTCTAAATGACTGTATCACCCATGTAAAGAACCATGAATGTATCCAGCTGGTCTCTAAAAATGGCATTCACAAAGTGTTGAAATGCAGCATGACCATTTCATAGTCAAAAAGCTATACCAAATATTCATAATGTCTTCAATTTGTCTCTCTCACTATTCTTGACAAAAATGTAAACCCCTTTTGGATGCAGCTTAGAAAGAAACAAAGGACCATCAGTGATATCAAATTATAGGAATTCCACGTGACCACCGAAAGTGCTCATTACCAATTGTCTGCTTCCCTTCCTTACTGACGTAAATAATTCTATCCATTGATTTTAGGTTTATTTCAGTGTGACACCCTACATGAGCTCAGATATGGGCCCTGTGTTCACTATGACACTAGAATCAAGCTGTACCTGACTTAGGAGCCTCACTTAGTGTGAAACCGGTCTAGGGGTGATTGTGTTCTGGTTCAGAGAAGATCACGCTTGGTAGTTCGGGGTGGCCTGTTCCCAATGGAGCAGGATCAGGACTGATTTGCATATGGCTGGGTCTAATCTGAGGTGGCATGGTGGGCAAAAAAAATGATGGACTGAGATTTTGTCTCAAGTAAATTACCAGTGGCTGAGATTAACTCAAGCATTCCACCCATCACTTTTTTGTTTACTTGAGTTCCATGCTTACTGCTCATGATGTGAGAGAATAGCTGTCTATTCCCTTTACTTGTTCAGGTCCTTCCCTGGTAAAATGTGCGATGATATGGTAAAATCAGAGATATGGCCCGTGGAGCAGCCAGAAGCACCTGAATGCACCACAGCATAAAGTATAAGTGGAACTTCGGGTAAGCCAGGAGTACTTGTAGGAAAACAATCTTATTTGGAAGCAACCGAATGTTGAGTGTTAGATACGATTGCCCTTTGCCTTCTAGGAATGAACAAACCCATTTCCAGGTAAGGTTGATCATTCACACACAAAATGGCCAGGAGTGCCACAATATAGTCACAAATATTTTTTCCGGCAGCACTCTGTTCCCTCTGGAGGAAGCGTTTTTCTAACTGCCCCTACCTACATTGGTTCATGAGCTTTAGAATCTCCCATTACACCTGTAGATTGCTGTGAATTCAATACACAATGAGCCACCTCTCCTCTCTTTTTTCCGATGCTGTGATTGTGCATCAATTTGTAATGTGAGATCGAATAATCCCATTTACCTGGTGATGAAAGGGCATCCTTTGATTCTTCCCTTACACCTTAATAAAATATTTTGGCACAAGATGGGCCAACAAATATTGACAAACAAAGGAGGGGTAAAGCTACAAACTAAAGGGCAAAAAAAGATCGAACGGATAACCTAGTAAGGAAGAAAACAAAGGTGTTGGGATGCCAAGATGAGTTGATGACTTTTAAGAGAATGGAGACACAATTCAACTGTGAGATATTATCAGGCACAGAGCCATGTTTACAGTGGTGTCAAATATGCACTGCGGCTGATGACCCAGAAGTGACTGCAAAACTGGACAGTTCCACCCTTGCAGTGGTTAATGGTCTAGCTGTTCTTATGTGCCACTGTCCCGTCTTTCATAACATCTAAAGCTCTCTCTGTCCATATCGGACAACTTTGTAATTCCCTTGAGGAATTATGGTATGATGTCTCTTCTTGCACATGATATTACTATACGAGACAGATTGGAAGATTTTCCTTACTTGTTTCTTTGTTGAAAACATGACTGTAAAGTTCATCGATGCCTCTTGTCACTTAAAGTATAACACCAAGCTGAGTGAGAAGAGATTGCGAGTTGAACAAATACGTTTTAAATATTTTTTAAACTGAAAGAAATGCATTTCAGCCCAGAATTGAATTGCCATGGAATTCTACATTTTCACTGAACTGGCATGAAGTTCCACATTTTCACTGGTGCCACTGAAAAAGCTGTATCACCGAACATGAATCCTCAGGTTTACGGAGCAAAGCAAGTTGTGGAAATGAGCCTTTTTAGGGGCCCATCGGTGCAGGCGTTCACCCCCCTTATCCGTCCACTCCTCTTCAAACCAATAAAATAGAGATTGACACTGAAGCTGGAAAATCAAATGACAAGTTTATTAATCACTCATGAGTGGGACTACATCAATGCAACACCCTTGGGCTCTGTAGGAGGTAGTACAAGGAAGGCAGAAACCAAGGGTCTTTTATACCCTGTTTGTTGTTGAGTAAGCATGGAGACTCAAATAGAAGGTACAGGCATACACAGGATTAGCTACCGACTAACATGGGCAGACAGATATCACTTGGTCAGCAAAGTAGGAGGGGAGATAGAACTGCTTACATCAGTTGGAATTGCCTGACAGTTACATTTTAAAACAGGTGCATTCTAGCAGCTACAGGCCTTTCTTGGCTCATGCATTGCTCTGGCTTAGAATAGAAGGAGTTACCTAAAGCTGATGACTCAAGCAGAATAGAAAGGCAGGCAACAGTGAAGACGGCAGAATCACTTGGCTTAACAAAACCACAATTAAATTGGCTTCAGCTTATGCTAACGGGAATTTCTGTGATTATCACAGACGGCCCTTTTAGCATTAGCTGAAGACATTGCTATGCAGTAGAAGAAACATGGACGTTATTACGGATATCTATCAACATTAATTGACTATTTTCTTGGTCAGTTACTAGTCAGGCATTTACATTCTGATCATTTCGTTTAGCTAGTATACATGAGATACAAGTAGAAACACATAGGGAACAGAGCATTGGGCCACATTGTATACAGAGGCAGCAGGAAAAATGTATCACAACAAATATACATAGGGCTGATAATAACTTCCAGCCCCAGACAGTAAACATTGTTCTTAGCCATCCAGTCAAGGTACATGTTCCTGAATTCTAATGGATTTCAGTGGCTATTTTGTGCATTTATAAATCGCCTCAAAAACTGATGGGGCGTGGTCAGGGATATACACGCAGCAACTGCTCCCAATGATGCGGCATGCTCCACCACGATCGGCCAGGATGATGTCAAGAACCATCCTGTTTTGGAGCGCCACAATTCTCACAATTTATAGTTCTTCCATGAGATTTCCAAGTGCCATGGCTGTCTGATTGGTTACAGCCTCTACAACACGTGTCAAGCGCCTGATCTTTCTGCTGTTTAAGGCTGCACCAACAAAGAAGAAGAATCCCAAATTAAAGTCAGCGTTCAGCTGCAGTGCAGTATCAGTTTGATCCACCTCATCATGATTTATTGTCCTCTTATATCAGTTCTTAGAAATGTCATTATACAGTTTATAGTCTGTGTGGTAGGATGCAGGAGCCAAAAACACAGGTGGTAGCAAAAAGGACACATAGCAGCTACCTGACCATCCAATAGGTAGGTGGTAATAACCTTTACTTCTACAAATAAAATAGGTGTTATGTGAAGACCAAAAACTGCTATTGTTCGTTCCAGTAACATTTAACACTATAGTACAGTCACTTTTCCCCACAGGTATAGTGCCAATACTGATCACACGAAGGTCTGCTTGAGCTCTACTAACAACTATAACAGGAGGTCCATTTCTTTTTGTTGCTCAAGGACTAGAGAAAACATAGCATGCAAAGGAATTTTCTCGACGATACTCCACCGTTTCCCATACAGTTACTTTAGCTTGTGGGTCTCCTTCCTCATCACTTTGTTCAATTGGGCTTTCAGCCTACCTACATCAGCTTCAGTAATATTAGCAACCTTAGCAGCACATAGTAGCGCAAACCAGGCCCTACAAGAACCATTGTGTGAAAACAGCAGAGGAATGAAAGGTGTTCCTCCCTTTTTCTGATGAGCTAGCATCATTCTGCATACCCAACAGTTGGTAATGTTCGTAGCAATGTGGGTGTGATGCAACATTTGAATAAACGTATTGTTGAGATAAGACTGCCGGTGCTTCTGCTCATAAGGGAGAGTGTAGTAATGGTGCTCAATGGGGGCAGAAGTAGTAGCAGTCAGTAGATTTCGAGCAGGAGCTACTCCCTCTACAACCCATGTTATAGTAACGATGATGAGAATAATCAAAGTGAGTCCAATAACAAACATAGTCTTTAAATCACAGACTCTCATAGCAATTGATCTCTTCTCCGCAGGCATGTTCATCTCGATGTTGAAAAACAAAACAGATGGTACCCTAAGGTCCTGGGCAGCCGTTGGTTTCTTGACTGAGATTGAGAGGAGTATCACTAGTAGAGTCCACCCCCCTTTGTAACTCAGGCTTTCACTAACCCAGGACAGTATCTCAAACAGTCTTTTTCAACAACGAAGTATCTCTCGTCCGGGGTCGCAGCTGATATTGAGATGTAACAGGGATCGTATGGTCTGGGATGACTTCCTCAGGTTCTTCAGTTGACGCAGTTTGGCCTCTAACTGTGTCCAGGATGTCGCAGTGATCTTTCAGCGCTGCAGGTTCTACCAAGGCGGACGGTACCCTCTTGCAGTGGGTGGAGTGGCCACCGGGCCGCGGATCATGACCATCACCTTGCGAGCTGTCAGGAAGAGCTTCTCAAACCTGTTGATGAATAGAAAGCAAGCTGTCAGCCAACTGAGACAGGTAGTCGCTCATCAACACATAAGGTACATCATGTATAGGGCGTGGCTTAGGAATCCCCCAAATGTTCATTGGCCTCCCGAATACCACCTCATATGGTGTGAGGCCAGATCGTGTATGTGGTATCGATCTAATGGAGAGCAAAGCTAGGGGCAGTGTATCAAGCCATTCCAGAGATATGGATGCTAGGATTTTGGCACGTTTCAATTTCAACGTGGAGTTGTAACGCTCCACCAAGCCTGCTGACTGCGGGTGAAAGGCTGCATGAAATTTCTGCTTAATCCCCAATCCTTTCAAGACATACTCAACAACTTGCCCAATGAAATGGGGTCTGTTGTCACTCCACAAAATTCTACAAATGGCGAATCAGGGGAAAAACGTCTTTAGGAGCACCTCTGCAGTAGTAAGAGCTGTATTATCTTTCGTAGCGTATGCCTCTATCCACTTACTAAAGGCACAGACCTCCACTAAAACATACTTCAGATTAGTACAGTGTTCTAACTGATGTAATCCATTCGCAGAACCTCAAAAGGTGCAGTTGGTATTGCAAACCCTCCTGTTGGAATTTGTGTTCTCTTTCCAGGATTATACTAGAGACAAATCAGCCAAGACTGGACTATCCTTTTAGCTGTGCAGGCAATATTTGGATGTTCCCAAACTTGGAAAGTAGTTTTGCTATTGAGGATGCTCCAACATGTGCCGGCCCATGTGCCATGTGAATCATGGGATGTAAGTAGGCTGTGGGCTATCTCCACTTGGTCATGTCTTTATTCCTCCAACAGCCCTCATCATCCAATGTTCCCTCCTTAGACCATTGGTCTAATTCACCAGCTGAGGCAGACCGTTGCACGTCTAGTACCTCTTGCCTGGCATCATGCCAACATTCAGCTTGTGACTTAACCACGTACATATGTACATAGATGTAGTGCTTCGTGGCATTGCAGTCTCATGAGCTGTACAATCCGCAAAGGCATTGCCCTGTCCTATTTTATCAGTCACTTTCTGGTGAGCGCTACACTTGACAATCGCTACTTTCTTAGGATATGTCAAGGCAGTAAGGAGATTATGCACTAATTCCCAATGCACTATTTGCGTCGCATGTGATGTAAGGAAGCCTATTTCCTTCCAAAGCTGCCCAAAATCGTGAGCCACTCCAAAAGCATATCGGCTGTCGGTGTAGATGTTAACAAATAGATCAGTATTAAGCTCACATGCTCTTGTTAGCACTATCAACTCAGCTGCCTGAGCTGACTTCTGTGGGATGCGAGCTGTCTCAACTACTGTCTGAAGTGTTGTTATTGCATAGGCGAACATATATCAAATACTACATGGAATTATCATCAAGTATCATTATTTTTATTCAAGATTCAGACAACATAATATGGCAACAATCATACTACTAACATTCTAGATCTTATTGTAAGTAGTATAGAACATCTTTTGCTCAATTGTATGAACAAACAAAATATCATACAACACAAATTTTTCAAAACATAATGTGATAATTTCAAATTAGCACAAAGGTCCGTTTTTAAGCAAATCGATGTTAGACGTCAACGTTACGGTCCCCTGTTGGTTTAAACATTCCCCAGGACCATCTTCAGGACGAAAATGTTGCACATGTGTATTTCACAACATCTAATGCTTCCAGCCGGAAGTATTATATTAGCCAAGTGGACCACTGAGTCCCAAAATCTAGAAAATATTAAAACACCACAATTATGCAGCCCTCATCAAAGTAGAGAATCGGACGTACTTTGACGAGGGCTGTGATTAATTCTAAGAGTACAACACGCCAGAGACAAATTCTGGCTATTGCAAGAGCCAATTAAACATGGTTGACTGCTGAAGAAACCTGCTCTACATAATTGTGGTGTTTTAATATTTTCTAGATTTTGGGACACAGTGGTCCACTTGGCTAATATAATACTTCCGGCTGGAAGCATTAGATGTTGTGAAATACACATGTGCAACGTTTTCGTCCTGAAGATGATCCTGGGGAATGTTTAAACCAACAGGGGACCGAAACGTCCACGTCTAACATCGATTTGCTTAAAAACGGACCTTTGTGCTAATTTGAAATGATCACATTAAGTTTTGAAAAATTTGTGTTGTATGATATTTTGTTTGTTCATATAATTGAACAAAAGATGTTCTATACTACTTACAATAAGATCTAGAATGTTAGTAGTATGATTGTTGCCATATTATGTTGTCTGAATCTTGAATAAAAATAATGATACTTGATGATAATCCCATGCAGTATTTGACATATGTTCACTTATTGTGACTATTTATAAATTAGAATTAATTGAGAAACAATTCCTTAGGGGACATTTTTGTAGTTTTGTGATAATTATACTCAGTCCTCTTGGGATAATTGAGTGGCTCTGTCTTCATTATAGTTATTGCATAGGCAGCAGATGTCGTGCCATCGGGCAATTTCAAACAGGACCCTTCAAACCACAGTTCCCCGTCAACACTAGAAAAGGGTGTATCTTGTAGATCAACACAACCCTTTGTTTGTTCTTCAGTAAGGAATATGCAGTCATGGGACTCTTGTGACTGAGGCTGAGTAGCTGGGAATGGCAATAGTGTAGCAGGACTTAGGGTCGAACATCTTTTCAGTGTGATATGAGGGGCCAAAAGTGTCAATTTATAACCTCTCAAGCTAGTACTGGTCAAAAGTTGTGTATTCGTTTAGTTCAAAAGGGCATCAACTGAATGGGGCACTAACACAAGGAATCTGTGTGACAAGACTATTCTCTCACTCTAACGTATGGACACAGCTGTCGCCCCTACCGCTCGAAAACACCCAGGCAACGCACGAGCAACTGGATCAAGGACAGCTGAGAAATATGCACACGGACGCTGCTTATCACCATGTGTCTGGATTAAAACCAAGAGAGCACAACCGTCCCTCTTGTGTACATAGAGTGTGAATGCCTTGGTGTAGTCTGGAGTTCCTAATACTGGTGCAAAGCAAAAAGCTTGACGAAACTGCTGAAAGGCATTCTGGCATCCAGTAGTCCATGGGAGAGGCATCGGAGTGTCTTTAGTCAAAAGGGCTAACAAGGGCTTAACAATGTAGGAAAAGCCAAGGATCCACTGCCTACAGAAAGAAGTAAGGCCAATCAGTGCACAAACATCCGTCTGAGTACAGGGCACAAGCGTGTCCAAAATAGTTTGAATGCAATCTGGTGTGAGTGCATGTCCCTCCTTAGGCAGGAGGTGACCTAAGTAGGTAACCTGCTGTCTACAATATTGTAATTTCTTCCGAGAGACTTTGTGATGATGAGAGGCAAGAAATGATAATAGGGACAGTGTTTCTTCTTCACATTTTTCAGGGGTATCGGCAGCCAACAAGATGTCATTGACATATTGAATAAGAGCCACCCCTTGTGGTACAGGAAAAGAATCAAGATGCCTTTTCAATGCCTGGCTATAAATGCTAGGACTCTCTGTATACCCTTGTCGAGCTCTACAGAATCTGAAGGATTGATTATTCAAAGTGAAGCCGAAAAAATAATGGCTGTCAGGGTGAACAGGTGTGGATAAAAATGCATTCTTCAAATCAATGACACTAAATGTAGTGGCAGTAGGAGGAACCATAGTAAGAAGTGTCATGATGTCAGAGACTACCGTGTATTGGGGCACTACGATTTTGTTAACTTCTCGTAAATCAATAATGAATCTGTAAATTTTAGTGTCAGTGTCTTTTTTCAAAATAGGAAGAATAGGACTATTACAAATGTTATAAGGGACTTATTCCACAACTCCCACTCCACTCGAATCCTGCACAATGGGTATCAATGCTTCTTTACCTTCTCGAGAGATTTTATATTGGGGCAATGGAGGCAATGAAGCACCTTCCTTCACTTGAGTATGTACTGGTGGGATAACTATTCGTCCCACATCAGTATCTGATGTAGCCCACAAAGTGCTAGGTAACGATGCTAGAGCAACATCCTCTTTAATGAGACAAGACCTCTCAACCATCAGATAGTTATCATTTAAAATAACACGCACACCTTCTGGGAAACAACGGTTCCCTTGACGCTGACAAATGCTGCCTCCTCATACTCCTTGATTTATCCGCAGCTTTCGACACGGTGGACCATAAGCTCCTCATCAAGACTCTGCAAGTAAGAGCTGGCCTCGGCGAGGTAGTTCTCGAGTGGTTTTCCTCCTTTCTACACAACCGCTCGCAAATAATAAAAATGAAGAACTTCACCTCCGAATCCCAGCAAGTCAACAAGGGTGTCCCCCAAGGATCAGTACTTTCTCCCCAGCTCTTCAACATCTATATGGAACCGCTCGCCAAACTACTCAGGAATGCCAATATCCACTTCCACCTCTACGCGGATGACACACAGATCTACCTGGAAACCTCTTCACTTAACGACATCCACAGACTAAATGCCATCTTAAATGATGTTCAAGATTGGCTGACAAAGAATCACCTGAAACTCAATCCCAACAAGACCGAAACTCTTCTCATCTCAAACAAAGAAGACAACCCTCAAATCATCGAGTGGCTGAAGTCGATCGATGCTCTTAAAGGTTCTCTCACGCTAGCTGATTCCGTAAAATCTCTGGGCTTCACCTTAGACCCCAAACTAACCTTGACAAACCACATTAAGAACTCGGCAAAAAGCGCATTCTTTAACCTCAGACTTCTGAACAAAATCAAACCTTTCATTCCCAACAAGGACCTTAAACTAGCCACGCAATCTCTAGTTCTATCTAGACTGGACTATGGGAACTCAATTCTAACAGGCATCCCCAAATCACACCTGGCTCCATTAAAAACAACATTGCATGCGGCAGCAAGAATGATCACAGGATGCAAAAAATCCGACCACATCTCCCCTGCACTCAAAGAACTTGAATGGCTCCCGGTGGATAGGCGTACCACCTTCAGAACGGCCTGCCTAACCCACAAGGCCCTCCACACCGGAAAACCAGAATACCTGGCAAACAAACTCACAAAAGCTGGCCAAAGTAGAATCTTGAGAAGCTCTAACTCCCGGCTGCTCATCCTACCAAAAACCAGAAAGAAGAAAACTGCGGACTGCTCCTTCACAGGAAATGCCCCCAAATTATGGAACTCTATCCCCCCGCATATCAGAACCATACCGTCCTATGCGGAATTCAAGAGCCAACTCAAATCCTTGTTCCTCATCCGTTCCCTAGGTCCTGGGTAACTAGGATCAACATCCATTCCCAGAACTATGTGATAACTCTGTATCCTATTACCAAGAAGTCCTACTGTACGAACTTCTCCTCCCCCCTAATTGTCATTTGATGATCACCTTTATTTGTTATGTGTCTTTTTGTCCACCTTTTCACTCCTTTTACTGTAAAGCGCTCTGCTACCTTCGGGTCTTGTTAGCGCTATAGAAAACTTCTAAATAAATAAGTATTGTAGCACAAAAATGTTTGAGCATATTGATACCCACAATATTATCCCATGTGTTAGGGGAAAGCAGAAATGGACATGCTGCAGTAAATCTTTCAAGACCAAATGCAAGTGCCTGTGACAGTGGGCTAAGGGAAGGTGTCCCATCGAATCCTATTGATGTTATCATTGCACCAGACAGGGGAGCCATAGGAACCAATTGTTAGACAGAGCACTACGAGTAGCTCCTGTATCAACCAGAAAGTGATCAGTAGGACCCAAGATGTTTGCATCAACACAGGGACCCCTCTGATGGAATTCCAATGCATAATCAGAATCCTTAGGGCCGTCAACCAAGTAATCAGACATTTGGTATTCGTTTTGTCTGCCAAAGGTATTAAAAGAAGTTGGGTTGGTTTCAACTGCCTCAAATCTGTTACGATTGTCTATGCCTCCCCTATTTCCTTCCTGTGTTCCATGGGTGGCCTCTCATACTACCCCTACCCCGCTGATACTGCTGACCTCGCAAAAGGGGGCACCCAGAATGCCAATGTCCTTACAATACGCACATTGATCAGTAGACAAAGTTGTTTGGGGAAAAGGGGTAAACCAGGGTGATACATCGCACGTACACCTCTTGCACTACCTCTAAATGATGGACCATAGATTTGAGCCAACATGACTTTTGTTTTTAAATCCTTAACCTTTTTATCCTCCTTGCCTTTTGCTTCCAATTCCTGAGGCCATAGTCAAAAGGGAGACGGGGAAGACGTAGTCCATGAACTCTCACTGGGCTTTAGGCGACTAGCTATTTCTGGCAACATGTTAGCGACACATTTGTCAATGAACAGAAGCTTACCCGTGTCATCTGTCAATGACTGCCCACTAAAGTCATGGAATGTCTCTTCGAATCTTGTAAAGAAATCAGAAACTGACTCATACGCTTTCTATTTACAAGACGCTAATGTTGTCCAAACTATTTTCATAGGGGGTATAAGAGTTTTCAACTTAGTTACAATAGTTTTGGGAAGATCTAATATCACCTGTTGTGGTTTCTGCGCAGGCTCTCTATCAGCATCTATTTCCTCTAAATGCACCCAAATATCACCATAGACCACATTATCATCTACCTTCCGAATTGATCTCCACATATAAGGGGGTAAAATAAGTCCAAAGAACATGTCAATATCAGGCAATGTCATAGTGCAAGAACTACTAGCCCCTTCTACTTCTTCATAAAAAGCGGCTGGATTTTTGTGCGATCAGGCAAAGCAGCTTTAACACCTTGGCTACGGCGCGAATTCTGCTGTGGTGCTGTACATTCCATTCTTGGGTGTGGTCCGGAGGGCCCCTGGCCGTCGTGCGCACACGCCCACCATGACTCATGACGGCCGGGGGCCATCATGAGCACCGAAGGGGTTAAGAGCCATAACGTCTGCTCTACTCCAAGGGGAATAGACCCAATTATAAATAAAATATCCCTTCGCATTATCTGAAGTTTTATCGTCACTTGTGCCCGCTCCCTTTGGAGAAACATACAAAGGCGCAGCTTCACACATCGGCTTCACAGTAACTACAATATCACCAGTGTCTTTATCTGTCCTTGCAGCTCCTTCTCGTTGCGCCGGAGACTGAACTGTTAGTTCAGCTGTAGATTTATCAGCTGACTCAACGCGCAATGTAACCAGTCGCCTAATTAGATTGGCCACCTGTGAAGAAAGAAGGGTGCCATCCCTTAACTGTTTATGAGCAGAATTTATATCAGAGGGCTCTAAAGCAACAGAATGTTTTCTAAAACTGAGTATTACCTCCCAAGTAAACGTTTCTGAAAAATATAACTGCTCTAAAACTGACCATTGCTGAATCATTGCTATGAGGTCTGGGGCTGAGGCACTCCCACGAGCAGCTTTACGAACAGCAGATCTAAGGGTGGCCTTATGCTCAGTGGTTAAAGTAGAGCAAGTTGTCCAATTTGCATATCGTCATGTTTTTCAGCTGAAGAAAAATGCTCATCATCAGAAACTTCATTCTCAGGGGCGCTAGGGAATTTATACGGGGCGGAGGTGTATCTAACAAAACAGAATCATCTTGAGGTCTATTAAGTATGGGATAAATGGGGCCCATAATAGGGAACTGGCCAGTTACATCTAAATGATGCTCCCTATCTTCTTTCTCTTTTATTTCCTTCATCTCTTTATTTTTCAATTCTAATGCTTTCTGGTAAATTGTCCTGTGCTGTTCTTTTTCTTCTATAGCTTCTCCTCTCCTCATTCTCTCATTCACTGCTTTCTCTGACATTCGTACACAATCAAATATATCTTGCCGGCTCGTTCTCTGAAACAGACACTGCTTAACAAACTAAATCTTCTTGAAATCAAATGACTTCACAGGGCTCTCATGCGGATGTATGATGGTACAACCCGTACCGTCACAACGCATACCTTTACCACGCGGCCGTGACAACGCAAGTCGTTACCACGACTTGCGTTGGGGGCGCGGATTTCGAGTAGTATAATTTACTATTCTAACACCAGACCCCGTGGACCCTGGTGAAGGTGTTGGGATAGTAAATTAACTATTTGTAATCCTTTAGTGCCCTCCAGCGCAAGTCGTGGTAACGACTTGCGTTGTCACGGCCGCGTGGTAAAGGTACCGCGTTGTAAAAACAACAATGTTTACCTCTCATGCAGAAGCCGCTGGAGGGGGCTCGCCCGCGGCCTGTGATTGCCAAATTGCTGAACTACTATGACCATGACACTATCTTGCAGCAGGCCAGGACCAAGGAACCCCAACTTTATGAGAACCAACGCATTCTGATCTTTCCAAATTATACGCGCTTAGTGCAACAGCAGCGGCAATCGTTCACGGCCGCCAAGGCCCGTCTCCGAAATCTTAAGCTCCCCTACGCCTTGCTCTTCCCAGCCCGCCTGGGGTGGTCTTTCAGTCCAGCACCCACTTCTTTGATACTCCAGAGGAGGTATATAAATGGACTGACAAAACAGTAAAGGTGAGGGTGCACACACCGCCGGGGCTGGAGTCGGATTCATCTCTGAGCGAGGCACAGGCACAGGCTTCCCGAGGGTCGCAGAGGAGGGGGAACTGGGGATCCAGGTCCAGACGGCGCTCCCCATCTGGCGATGCCTCAGACCGAGGGAAGGAGGCTACTGAGCGGTGGACAGTAGACCCTTGACTTTTCTATCTGGCGGGCAGGAGGGTGCTGGTGTGCCTTTTTTGCATGGCTATGTGTTAATGTGCGCTGTGGTGGGGTGGAGGGAGTAGCAATGTGGGCGGACTCCCCCTTTAGCCTAGTGCTTGTTGGGGGTGGGTCTGGGTATCATGGACTGTTGTTTGGGGATCCATTGGTGTGGGTTGCCTCAGGTTCCATGTTGGGGGCTGAGAGTCTCCCATGCTGCGACAGGTACTTCAATGTTTTTGAGGTATGGGGTGGGGGTTTGGGGGGTCCTGTTAGTTCCTGGGGGGGTCTTGTTTTGGTTGGGTATGAGTCGTACAGTCGAGTGAGGGTTCCCACATTTTCTGTGTGTACACCTGCATGGCCCAATAGCCGGGCTTTGGCTCTGGGCGTTCCCTGATTGAGGATCCTCTGGATGAGGCTCTAGGGTCCCGAGGCTCTCTTTGTGTCCTTAGGTGGAATGTGCGGGGAGTCCTAGATAAGATCAAGAAGGGGGCAGTGCTAAGGCAGGCAAAGAGGGCTGGAGCTGATGTGTTAATGCTGCTGGGTACCAAGGCTCTGTGTCTGCAGCGGTATAGTTACCAACAAGTTTTACATGCAGGCTTTGCTAGGGGCTCTAGGGGGTTGGCTATTTTAGTGCATCGCAGAATCCCCTATGTCCACTCAAATCAATGGGTTGATACGCAGGGACGGTACTTGTTTATTAAGGGCTTGGTCGGGGAGGAGTCTTTGGAGTTGGGATGTGTGTATGCCCCGCCCCCTCTGCAATGGTCGCTGGTTGAGAAGTTGTTTGCTGTATGGGCCGATATCCCCGACGCGTTAGCGGTAGTGGGAGGGGATTGGAACGATGTTATGGATGTGCTCAGAGATAGGTATAGGCCCGGGGGCGGCCCCGTTGTGGGTCAATCCACCAAATTGAATGACATGATTAGGGGCTTAGATTGGGTGGACACATGGCGGCACTTGCATGGCAACGGGCGAGAATACACATTTCTCTCCGCTGTCCACAAATCCTTTTCCAGACTGAACTATATATTTGTTCCTAGAGAAGCGGTTGGTAGGGTGGAGTCGGCGGACATACTACCACATGTGCTCTTGGACCATTCCCCCATCTCGGTCGATCTCCGTTTGGGTAGGGGCTGCAGCCATTTGGCTGGTGCCTCTCAGTGTGGCACATGCAGCAGGAGGACTACCAGAAACGTATGGGCGAGGCAATTGCTGAGTACCTAGTCGAGATCGTGGGGTCCGTCGCCAGTGCCGGGACGCTTTGGGAAGAGCTAAAGCCCACGTTACAGGGGTAGATATAGCTTGTTGAACTGCTGCCCGGAAGAGGCGCAGGGCGGAATTGGTACGGGCCGAGGCTGAGATTGAGGCGCTGGAGCGTTGGGGCCGCCCGAGGGTGAGGGCCAAGTGGTGGGGCAGCTACTCCTGGCACAGCAGACCTACGCCTCTCTGCTGATAGATGAGGCGCAGCAGATATGGCTCGCGACGCACAGCAGGATATATCAGTGGGGGGACAAATCAGGTACTATGTTGCACCGGCTGTGTCAGGGCGCCTTCCAGGTGCAGACCTTGCCAGGGATACTGGACAGAGCGGGTGCCTTAATTACGGACCCGAAGGAGCTGGCAGAGAGCTTTGCTGCATATTATCCAGATCTGTATGCCCCGAAAGAATGCCTACATGAGGAAGAGGTGGACAAGTTTATTGCCGATCTGCCACCTCGTGCGGTGTCTGATGAGGTACGAGAAGGCCTAGAGCTCCCACTGAGGGATGAGGAGCTGGGTACAGCCCTGGGTGAGCTCAACCCCGGGAAGGCTCCCGGACCAAATGGGTTCCCTAGTGAATTTTTCAAGAAAACTTTTCAAGAAATATCACCTACAGCTGGGTTCGCACTACAGAGCGGCGTTGAAAGAGGCCCGGGAACAGGGTAGCCTCCACCCAGATTGGAGTCATGCTGAAGTGGTGGTGTTCCACAAGCCGGGCCGGCCCCTGGAGCACCACGCTTCTTACCACCCAATCTCTCTCTTGAATGTGGAGGCAAAGTTTTGGCCAAAGCGTTAGCAAACCGGCTTCTATCTCATATCTCAGCGCTTGTCCACTTGGATCAGGCCAGCTTTATGCATCAGAGGGCAACCAGGCACAACATCCGGCAAGCGCATGTGGCGGTGGCGGCGGTTCGGAGTACGGGGGAGCAGGCTGCACTTCTCCTAGCGGATATGGACAGGGCATTCGATTTGCTGAGCTGGGTCTATCTGTTCGCACTCCTGCCCCGTCATAACCTTGGGCCCGCTTCCTATCCTATTTGCAGCTTATGTACACGGACCTGACAGCCTCTGTTCGAGTGGCGGGACCATCTCTTCCAGATTTCCCATCGGGCGTGGTACCCGGCAGGGCTGCCCTCTCTCGCCATACCTCTTCGCCCTGTCTATGGAGCCGCTGGCGGCATGGGTGCGCATTGATGCGCAATTACGAGGGTTTGAGTGGGCGCAGGGACCGTCCGACAGGATCGCGCTGTATGCGGACGATGTCCTGTTCTTCCTTACAGATCTCAATAGGTCGAGGCCGTGCCTCCTGCAAATTATGCAAATATTCAGAGAAACGTCGGGCTGTATATGAACCCTCGCAAGTCCACCCTATGGGTATTGGGGGAGCGTTCAGGAGTGGGGAATTGGGCATCTACACTCCAAGTGGCAGTGGGGGGCATTAAATATTTGGGGGTGTTTCTGCCTGAGGTACCCACAGTCTCCGGTGAGCGGAATTTAGCGCCGGTATGGGACCGGGTCAGGGCGGATCTCAGGACATGGTCACGTATGCCACTGATGATTTATGGCAGGTCGGCCATTTTTAAAATGGTGGCTCTCCCCCGGCTGTTATACCAACTGCAAAACCACCCATACCCCATCCCGCCCAAATGGTTCTGGCAGGTAAATTCTGTACTGGGGCAGTTTCTCTGGGAGCGGGCGCTGTGCGTGTGGTGCTGCACCCCTGCTTTTTATCCACATATTGTGGTGGATTGGCAACTTCTGACATTCTCTCCCACTATCAGGCCTCCCACCTCCTAGTCTTGAACAAGAGGTGGTATGGAGACAGGGGGACCCGGCGTCCGCTCTGGAGCGCTACCTTATGGGGTCTCATTCGCTGCACACTATTCTATATACGGCACCATTACGTAAAGTACTTTCACCGGCCACGCAGGTGGTGTTTCAAATTTGAAGGCAGGCTCTGCGCCGTATGGGATGATGGAACACCCTGACTGGTGAAATCCCCCTGTGGCACAATGGGCGGCTACCTGGGCTTGCGACGCTACAGGGTTTCCAGGGATGGGACAGCATTGGCATCTCGACCTTAGGGGATGTATTATCAGGTACGACGCTGAAGTCCTTTCAGGATCTTTGCAAGGAGTTTAGTATGCCCCGCTCGCAGTTTTTTAGATACCTTCAGTTCGGCCATGCACTGGCCCCCAGCCTAGAGGGTTTGGAGTCCCTCCCTGAGTTCAGCTCTCTGGAAGCGCAGGTGTTCATGGGAGATTTGGAGACGAAGAAGATTTCACGCATATACCAGTCACTAGTCACGCATTGTTTCCCCACACTGCAGAAGCTCTGGGAGACTTGGGAGGAGGACGTGGGAGAATTGGAGGAAGAAGATTGGAGGGAGACACTGGCAGCCCCCAGGGATGCGGCCATAATGATGCGCCTATGTCTCATCCAATTTAATTACTTACATAGAGTTACTTTACTAGGGTGCGGCTATGGCGGGCGGGAATGATTGCATCTCCGGACTGTCTTCGATTTGGCGGGGACGTTTATACATACGGTGTGGAGTTGTGGTTCTTTTGATCGGTTCTGGAGGGGGTGCTGACCTGTTTGTCTGAGGTTTTGGGTAGGGAGCTCCCTCACAGGTCGCAGTTAGTCTTACTGCATGTGATGAAAGGAGTGGGTGGCAACATCTACAAGAGGCATTTGCTGCTGCTGGGCCTCACATTGGCAAAAAGGGACGTGGCCAGAGCGTGGAAGGATCCGCGGGCCTCTTCGGTGGCGGCATGGAAAAAAGGGTTAGATTATTGTATGAGATTGGAGCAGCCAATTTTTGTAACCCGAGGATGCCCACGAAAGCATTATAGAATCTGGAAACGCTGGGCTGAGTTTAGGGGCCTGTGGCTTAACCCTCCGGTGGAACGGGAAGACCTCCCGGAGGTGTAATGAAGGGGCCATGATAGCGGGTATACATGTGCAGTTATTTGGGTGTGCTCTGTGTAGGAGACTTGCGAAAGAATTAGTGCGACTCGGGGGGTGGGTACAGGGTTGGGGGGAGTGGGGGCAGTTAGGGGGAGAGGTGGGCTTGCCCAGTGTTGCTTTGTTTATATTAGCTGGTTTTGTTTATAAAAAGAAAAGTCGATTGCATTTCAGTAGATGTCATGTTTCTGTCCTGCAGATGTATCTGATGCGCAGAGCCCTGCGAAATGTGTGCAGTGTATCAATTAAGTCTGTTTAAAAAAAAAAAAAATCTAATGACCCATTCACTGGTCATCATAGATCAGGATCCTTTTTTTGTATATTTGTTCCACAGTGTACTATACATTATGGAAGAAATACCATATCTAATATACATAAACCTATTAGGTGTCCCCTCTAAGGGAGTCGGCTGACTACTTTCTAGATCAATATTGGTACCTTCAAGACAGCAACACATTCTACGAAGTGTGCTACGAGCAGGCATGCCAAAAATATTAGAATAACATATATTATAATCAAATAGTATTTATTTCAAGTGTATCAACAGTAGAGACAAAAATCTTCTCATTACCTGCCTTTGTTTATTGCAACAAACAAACAAACAAAACCAGAATCTTGACCAAGCAAATCCAAAATCAAGAGTGTCGCAACAGCAACCTTACCAAGCAAAAGTGTCCAGCCTCCACCTGCCAAGCTCTGGGTTGACCTAATGGTCACTGGAAAAAGTTATGCCAAAGGAGATCTCAGTCGGGGACCGGCCACCACCCGGAGGGTCAGATCAGGAAAACCGGAAAACACATTGGTCTGTAAAGACAAAGGGTCTCCTCATGCAGGGTACCTCCTTAGTAGATTCCTGTCTTCCATCAAGACCACTCCTTCGGATGGCCGCATCTCCGATGAGCCCCACAAATTAAGTGCCAATTTGTGGAAATTAGCCTTTTTAGGGGCCCACTGGTGCAGGGGTTCGCCCTTATCTGTCCACTTGTCCTCAAACCAATAAAATAGAGATTGGCACTGAAGCTGGAATATCAAATAACAAGTTTAATAATCACTCATGAGTGGGACTACATCAATACAACACCCTCGGGCACTGCAGGTGGTAGTACAAGGAATACAGAAACCAAGGGTCTTTTACACCCTGTTTGTTGCTGAGTAAGCATGGAGACTCAAATAGAAGGTACAGGCATACACAGGAGTAGCTATCGACTAACATGGGCACACATTTATCACTTGGTCAGCAAAGTAGGAGGGGAGATAGAACTGCTTACACCAGTTCGAATAGCCTGACAGTGACAATTACATTCTAAAACAGGTGCATTCTAGCAGCTACAGGCCTTTCTGAGATCATACATTGCTCTGGCTTAAAATAGAAGGAGTTAACTAAAGCTGATGACTCAAGCAGAATAGAAAGGCGGGCATCAGTGAAGATGGTAGAATCACATGACTTAACAAAATGTATGCCACAACTAAAATGGCTTCAGCTTACGCTAACAGCAATTTCTGAGATTTCCACAAAGTGTTTGACGCAACAAAGAGTTGGCCTAGTAGAGGTTTTGTACTAAAAGTCTGGTGATTCCAGGTAATGTGGTCTGTTTACAATTACCATTACCCAAAAAATTATTCTAGTCCAGTCTAGAAGCTAAAAGAGCTGCAGTAATTGGGAAATATGAGTGCCTCTTAGAGGCTATAAAATGAGATGGGACAAGCATTCTTAACTATTTACACTTAAAAAATCATTGATTCAGCAGAAGAGAGATAGACTGTGTTTTCCATTACCAAGAGTAGATTGAATAAAGAGGGATTCACCACTGGGCTGTGAAATTGATCCTTAATAAAAGTAAGTCTTTACCAGGTTTTGTCAATTTTTGCCACCAGGGCTTACAGTGGTAGATACTTGCTAATATTACTGCCAAGGTTACTTTTGCAGGTGTTAATATCAATGAATATCATGTCAATGTACACCATGAAATGTGCAGGCCTGACAGCAGCAATACCAGTAAATGCAATGTCGATGTACGCCAAAAACTATGCACTCATAACAATGTCCAAAATAGTGAAGGCAATTTTGATGGACACTATGACAACTGTACGCACAATAATGAGAACATTGGTAAAAATATCGATGAACGCTATGTTTTATGCACGCACAGCAGTGAGCTCACATCATTGCTGTTGAATTCACTCGAGATGACCTCCCAATCAACCCTGAGCCAGAAATATGTGGTCGGACAGGCCCTATGACCCAAACCCAGACCTACCGAATGATGGGTCACAGGTGGACTTGCATTCAGCTCAAAGACAAATGCGTAACTATGGAAACCCCTGATCGATCCCACAGATAAGCAGCTACAACACAAACAGGTCAGATGAATTTGGCCCCAATAGAACATGTTTGATCAAAAGCTCACGTTCCCAAAATACCACAGACATTGGATGCCACATATAGTTAGGAACACTCAGCCAATCGGGACACAGGATGCAAACCACACGTAGTGATCATACGCTCCTCATGCCGAACAGCTGGACACACACACTCGCCCATACTAGCTCTCCCTGAGGTTGAAAGCCACCTGTGTCACAGTTATCAGATGGTTGTACTTATAATTTATAATTAGGCCCAGACCTACTTGCTCTACAACAATGTGTGATTGATTTATTGTACTTAAGAAAACTGTATAAACTCTCTGTACGCTGAGACTGTCTTCAGACACTACTCAGTCGATGCTCTCCCGGCCGCTGCATTTAATTAAGCTATCTTTTTCTCGTTTTGCCAAACGCTTCTTGTCTTTTTATATTTTCAAGGTAAATTCATATCTGAGCACCACAGGCATTGGAAAAACACCCATTAATGATGGTTTAGTATAATAGTTCTTCCTCACAAGATTAAAAATGAGTTGAGCACTTTCAGCATACATATAACAAAGGCACCTATACAAATTAAATATTATTTGGGATAAAATAGATCGCCGAAGAACCCCATATAAAAGGTTCTGTGGTGGAGCAAGAAGGAGATAGAACCACAGATTGCTGTCTATATTTCAGAAAGGAGATAAGTTACTTGAGGAATTCCCGCACCTCTAATGTATTGGACCCCATCGGCCATTACAGAGAGCTCAATGATGTGGAAAGTCGCAGACAAGTCCAGCTTGCCAGTGAACTTGACGCCACCATTTTAACCATCTTTCTCTGAGCATATAGAATGGACCAAGCCACCAAAAATTCAGTACCTCGGAGATGGCAGAAGCCTGCCTGGTTGCATTCTAGAAGGGGGTTGTCCATAACTGTGAAATTTATAACGTACAATTTTTCCTAAACTTTATGTTAAAATAAGGAAGTAATTAAATATGTCTATAGATAATGTGGACCATCAAATTTGGAGTAGGTTTTTTTATTAGAGGATTTACCATTGTATGTGTGACGGCCTTGGTACTATACCATTTTTATGGGAACTATTAAAAAGTGGCAAAAACATCAAGCAACAGAGTGATGAGTTCCTCAGGGTCATCTGGAGAGCCAGTAGGGTGAATATTTTTCCACAACGCAAATATCGAATTGGGAGTAATAATTTCAAACTGCTTAAATACATCTTCTCTAAGAGAGAAATCGTCTTCATATTGTAATGTTGAGCTCATCCAGAGTATCCCATTCAATCGCATTTCAGATCTTAATTATTTTGCCTTCAAATAATAGATGCTAACTCATTTCAGAATTCCTGTAAAGGCATGATAGGAGCTATTACAGCCCGGATGCTGTGACTCCTCTAATATTCGATAAAGGCCTTTGAACAGATTAGAAGAGATCTAAATTCCATCCGAGATGTGTTTCTCCTTTTCTGCTGTTTTCCTCAAGACAAGTTAAGCTAAATGTATTTTAACTGACCTGTACTCGGGTGCTGTTGAAGGGATGACGTGGATTCCCCCAAGCACCTTCCTGTGATGGCCACAGGTAAGACTATGGACTTCGCACGGCCTTTCACGAGCTTGGGAATAGTTTGTTTAATGTAAAAACAGGGAAAGTAGTTTTACGTCTTCATTTTAAACGTTTCTCTCTCTCTCTCCAATGCCGTTCGTTCAGCCACCTTTTCATATTTCAGTCTCAGTAAATATTTTTGTTTTTCTCTCACCAAACTGCAACAAGAACCATCAGTTAATCTATATAACCCTTTATATCTATTTGCTTCACAATAATATCATGTGGCACTCTCAAGATTTAACTTTTTACGTTACGTTGACTGTTCTTTTTTATCTGTTAATTTGAGCCTTGACTCACTTTTTTTTACGGCACAAGACATCTGACAACTTTTCCCTGTTATTGCATAGGTCTTACATAGTCTTTCTTAAACTGCCATCTTTTTACAGGAATGGTCACTCCTTTCATGAAAATATGAAGTCAAACTTTTTTCTTTGCAATTGTGTTCTTTTACTCGCCCTTTGTTTCTATGTTGGAATCAAAGCTCCATGTTTTAAAATATGTTTTGCATATTGGTTTCAATCAATCTTAAATGATTTCTAAAAATTGAGTTTAATCTTTTCCAAACAGCTGTTTTGACTCTAAACATTTGATATGCGTGCAATCACTAACCTTTTTTTCTTTATCGTCTTCACAGGTGTTTTTCTATTGAACTGGATCAAGAATCTGAAAAGCCCCCCCAAAATGAAGAAGGCAGTTCCAAGTGTCATCTTGATGATGCAAGGCGTTTCCAAGTAGGATCTTTTCCTCAAGTAGGCTCTCTCCAACAACTCTCGAAGTCAAGCATTCTTCCTGGGTTTGGCTAGGCCCAATCACGCCCATATCTGCGACCGCGATTCTTCAGCGGGTTCCGCACTGCAGCAGGATCACAGAAATCCATCAAATCGCACAGTGAACATAGGCATGGTCACAGTTCTGGCCAGGCATTGACTGCCATTGTATTGAGGGTAGGTCTAGTTTTGAACGTGGCATGGCACTGGTGTAGGTCGTGATACCTTATAGATTTTATGATTCCGTGTACTTATAAGTTTTGCTCCCTAACTATCACCTTTCTATCATTTTCGTTCAAATTGGTGGGTTAAGAGTTTGACCGTAGCTACCTCAGATGAGAACCAGGTTCATCAGTGTAATTTCAGCTAAGGAGAAATACTATCAAGAAGGCTGGTAACATTTGTGTGCAAATTAATAACCATCAATTTCAGATCTTCAGTTTCACGATGTTTGAGATTTACATTTTCGGACAAAAAAAAAGGTGCTCCAATGCTCAAATGGCAATTGTTTCAATTTCTCTGGTGTGTTGATTATAATAGTATAAGAAGACAAACAATAGGTATTTTATTTATTTATATATATTTATTTTATTGCTATTTTGAAACATAAAAATACCATAGTTATCCAGTATACATTTACATCCCAGTTGCAAGATAGAGTTTGGCATCTTATTTGACATCCCCACACTTATACAAAATTATTGAAGTTCTACAATATAACATTATCTAATTGTGCTGTAAATTCAACTGATTGTCGGCTGTCTCATTGGATATCTGTTGTAATTATACGTCTATGTATAATAGTTTATGTCTTCCCGCCATGTACTTAAATGTGATAGGTATTTTAAATGGAATTGCTAAGTGAGCACTCTATTCCATTAAAATTGGATCTTCGAAATATATGTGGGCCTTCGGCTGTGGGAAGCATGGGTTTGGCTTTAGCACCCAAACTTTGGTCATGCTCTCTTCGAATCCTGCCTTGTGAGTAAGTATGGGCGGAAAATCCGTTCCGCTCGCGGATTTTGCGGATTTTCGGTAAATTCGCAATCCGCGAGATTCGCGAATTTCCCGCGAAATCCGCAAATCCGCGAGCAGCGGATTTTATGGCTTGCTCGCACTGTTCGCGTGAGTTCGCGGCTTCCCAGTTCAACTTCGCGCCCCGCGAATAAGCGCTAAATTGCAGAAATACGATCTTAGCAAAACTGAAACTACTTACCAGGTTCAAAAGTTCAAGCTCATCATTAGTAGCCATTTCCTGTAGTGCTTCCTGAGGGGCCCCTCCAGAGTTCAGTTGCCTACTTGCAACTATTATGTGACCCTGCTCTGACCCTCAGAATAGTTACACATATGCCACAAAGGTCCTGAATTACAGCTAAGGGAGACAAGCAGGAGCCAGGCTGGAAGTTCAAATCCAACAGTGACACATTAATCAGCCCCTAATTCATTATTGTCAGTTGGGGCAGGGCAGGTGTTGTAACTAATTTTGCAACAGTGTAAAAGATCACTAATCAGGAAGCACTAAGGAAGCAGGTGCCAGCTAAAAAAATATTCTGTGACACATTAATCAGCCCCAAATTAATTCAGGTCACTTGAGGCAGGGAAGGTGTGCTTTGCTTTGCCACAATAATGTACACTGGACAACCAGAGGGTGCTGTGATGAAACAGAGGGTGGCATGGGTGGGCCAGAGGGTGGCATGAGTAGTCAGAGAGTGGCAGTGGTGACAGAGGGTGGCAGTGATGAAGAAGAGTGTCCCAAACAGGCTGGACACGTAGAAACAACAAGTTCGCAAAACTTGCGACCCGACAGGTAAGTTCGCGTTTGCGAAATTGTACAAAACCCTCGCGAACTGGCAGAAACCTGCGCGAACACAAAAAAAAACCCGCAAATTCGCGAGAATTCACGGATTTTGCGGATTGCGAGTTCGCAAATCCGCAAAATTCGCGAACGCGAGATTCGCAAAATTCGCCCATGCTTACTTGTGAGGTCAAACCTCTCATTTAGCCATTGGCCAAACCCAGCAGGGGTGCATTTAATACTTTTTCAATTTGTGTAGGACTTGTGAGTCATATGCAGCATTTGCAAATCTTCATGTCTGACAGGGTCCAAATTACCTAACCCAGCATTCAATTTCTTAATCCCATGATAAAAATATATTTAAAAAAATATTTTATTGCTAGGTGATCCCTTTAGGGGCTCCTCCACATGGACCTAGGAGTCAAGGTAGGTTTACCCTGTCCCCTTTTATTTTTATTTTCCCCAAGACGGTGCTTAGTGCAACATGGTGAGTAATGGTGGCTACAACTGAAACTTTTCTGTGATGGCCAATCAGTCAGAGAGGGGCAATTTCATGAATCTGTAGCTATATTTGTGGATCCATAATGCATAACAGGAAAAAAGTTTTCTGATTCAGTGGTGTGCCTTTATTTTTTTATGTGGATTTGCAAATCCTAAACAACAGATTTGTGCATCCGCCGGGGATCCACAAATTAACTGTTCAAATATCTAATAAATCGAAACACTTTATACCCAGATCGGAACATTTCTTAAATACTAATATCTCGAAAATTACTGAACGGATTTACAAAATGCTATTTAGTAGGCTAGTTTTGTGTAATTCTGTTCAGCCATTTGTTTTCAGTATTGCGGAGCAAAGAAACCTATGGGTGTTAAAAAGGTACTTTACATCCCCACCCCACTTCACACATCTCCAAGGAACTTGTCGTGAAGAACCCAAAGTAGGTGCATTTCCTTTTTGTTTAAAGTTTTGTGCAGACAGATTTGTCGGTGCTAAAAATTATTAAGAAAGCAATAAATGCCTTTTCAGTGGAAAGTCTGACTTAACCATAACTATGCTATAGTCACAAGTGTTTAATTTATATATATTACCCAGTACTAGAATAGTTAGGAAAGCGTTTCCATAGGAAATGCATTTTTTGGTTTCCTTATATCTTTGCAGCCGTTTGATGAATCTTCACAAAACTTTCCTCCAAAACAAAAAATTCACCTCAACTCCTTCCTCAAAACGTTTGTGGTAATCCCTCAAATATGGCCCAAGAAAAAGAGGACGATTCCCAAAACGTATTTTCCCCATTCATTTTTCAATAGGTACTTTAGACACAGCTAAAGCCCAAACCACTGAACGGATTTGCAGCAAATGTGCCAGAAAGTTAGAACTTGGTCCAGAAAGAGTGTTTTTTGTGATTTGGTGTAAATCTGTTCAATAGGTTTTGAGCAATTAATGCTCATACCTTTGTATATATCATGCTGAGGAGAATCCAAAGGCTGATGGATCTCATGGTGAGAGATGATTGGCTAACACCACATCAACAAGGGTGTGGCAGCAGCTATCTTAGGACTCTGGACTCAGTAAGGAGTCCTAGAAATAAGTAAAAAGAGGACATAAGGGGGCCGGGTAGGGATACCCTTACCCCCCTAGGCCTGGTGGTGGTCTCGCCGCCAGGGGCCGCAAAGGTTTTTGTCCCATTTAAAAAAAAGTGTGGGCTCACGCACTTAAAATAAAAAATAAAAAAACGCTAGTGGGCCAGGGCCCGAGGGGGCGGTGTGTTAAATGTATAGGGGAGGGGCACACAACCCCTTCCCAACCCTCTATGAGGCCCGGGGACTCGTCCACTGGGGCTGAATGTTCTATGAAGAGGAGGGGAGGGCCACGTGTTTTCTCCCAAGCCTCATTAGGAGACCCCATCTGCTCCAGCCAAATGTTTAACAAAATGGTTTGGGGAGTGGGACCCCTCCATGAGCCTCAATAGGCCTTAGGGACCCCATCCCTTGGGGTTGGCTCACATACTGGGTCCTAGGGAGCCCACCATGGTAGACCGCAAAGGCAAAGAAACTAAGTGTTCTCCCACCCGGCAGAAGCTTTGAAAATGCCAGATGGGAGAAGACTTCTGTTTCCCTGCCGGTGCTCTTGCAGGCAGGGAAACTTTAATTGATCCCACCCGGAGGGAGCAAGCAAAAACAGCTGCAGCATGCATGGAGCCGGCTGGGGCTAAGGGGCCCGGGGGCTCCCCCTCTGGCCCCCAACTAGTGTTTTTGTGTGTCTCAGGTGGGCACCCACCTCTGGCCCCGGGGAATGGGCTCCCTGGGGCCATACAGGCTCAGGGAGGGGGCTAATCGCCCCTTTCCCTTAATTTGTAAAATAGGCCCTGTGAAATGTAGTCCCTTGGCCCAAAGAGGGTCGGGCCATGCGCCTCTTTCGCTAAATTTATAAAATAGGCCCTGGAGGATGGGCTCCAGGGGTCCCAAGGATGATTGGGAGGGAGTGCTGCAAGCCCACTCCTGTTAATTAATAAATAGGCCAATGTAACAGGGTCCCCAGGGCCTAAGGAGGCCCGGGTAGGGGGGCCGCGTGCCCCCTCCACTTATTTAAAAATAAAGACTCTGGGGAATGGGGTCCCCGGGCCGAGAAGACTTGGGAAGGGGGCTCTGCTCCCCTCAACAATATATAAATGTCAGTAGTAGCTCATTTATTATTCACTCAACCAGCATGGAGCGTCCCATAATGCCCTGTAAGGATTTTTTCATTTATTAATTTCTTAAACTTGGTGGTGGCCCTAGAATAGGAAGGGGCGCCATCAAGTTTTTTTAGGGTTGAGCCTCCGAGAGCATGCCCTAGGCAAAACATCTTGCTTGTGAGACACTGTTTTTCTTTTTTTTTAAATATTTTTCTTTTGTTTTATACACAACAATAATGGTACAAACTCACACCCCCATCAATACAATCATTAGTGTGGAGGAGCCGCAGCATAATTTTAGCAAGTACAAATTTCACAAGTTAGTACATTGAGTCAGAAAGACAGTAAGCCACAGTAATACTGTGGAAATGTGCTTTTTAATGGGCACACCGGTGCAGGGGTCACCCTTCTCTGTCTACGGGTCCTTAGGCCAACAAAATAGAGATTTGTACTGAAGCTGGAATTCAAAATAACAAGTTTATTCACTCATGAGTGGGACTATGTCCATACAACACCCTCAAGTGTTCCAGGAGGTAGTACATTAGAGTCACAGAACACAGGCCTTCTACACAGCTTTTTCTGCACTGGTAAGCATGTGGATACAAATAGAAGGTAGAGGTCTACACAGGAATAGTGACAGACAAACATGGGCAGATGGAAAATCACTTACTCAGCAAAGTGGGAGGGGGAGCAGGCGTGCTTATGGCAGCACTAAGAGATTGAAAGTTGAGTCTGAGACCAGGTTTTCTGGCACCTACAAACTCTTTAGCATGCATATTGCTTTTAGCTGAGTCAGGAAGTCAACTAAAATAGACAGCACAGGCAGGGAAAAAGACGAGCAGCAGAGGATTGGAGAGTTACAAAGCCAACAAAATGGATGCCACAACCAAGATGGTTTCAGCTTATGCTAACAGAAACTATTCCAGATTTCCACATACAACCCTTTAAGCATATGCTGAAGACATTTTCTTATACATTTGAAGGAATATGAAAAATATCACTGACATCGATCTGAATTATTTCATTAATTTCTTGATTGCTTGCTAGTCAGGCATTTACATTCTTTACATTCTGTTTAGTCGATATATAAGAGGTGCAAGTAGAAACACAAAAGGAACAAAGCATTGGGCCGCATTGAATATATAGGCAACATGTAACAAGAATAGCAAAAATTATACATAGGGCTGACAATAGTTTCCAACCCCATACAGTAAACATGTTCCATAGCCATCCAGTCAAATTCCATGTCCCTTAATCCTGGTGGATTTCAGTGGCTATTTTGTGCATCTTGGAAATTGCATCAAAAACAGATGGGGCATGGTCAGGGATGTAAATGCAGCAGCTACTCCCAATGGTGTGACATGCTCCACCAAGGTCAGCCAGGATGACATCAAGGACCATCCTATTTTGGAGCGTCACAATTCTCGCAATTTGTAGTTCTTCTGTGATATTTCTAAGCGCCATTGCTGTCTGATTGGTTACAGCCTCTATAACACGTGTCAAATGTCTGATCTTTCAGCTGTCCCAAGTTAAAGTCAATATACTGCTGCAGTGCAGTATCAGTTTGACCCACCTCATCATTATTTATTGTCCTCTTGAATGCAATTTCATTATATAGTTTATAGTCTTTATGGTAGGATGCAGGTGCCAAAAACACAGGTGGAAGCAAAAAGGACAAGTAGCAGCTACCTGACCACAAAATAGGTAGGTGATAATAACCTTTACTTTTGCAAATGAAATAAGTATTATGTGAGGACAAAAAGCTGGTATTGTTCATTCCAGTAATATTCAACACTAAAATACAATCACTTTTTCCCACAGATATACTGATAATACTGCTCACACAGAGGTCCGCTCAAGCTCTAGTGACAGCAATAACAGAAGGTCCATTTCCCTTGGTTGTTCAAGTGTTAGGGAAAACATAGCGCTGAGGAATTTCCTCGATGATACGCCTCCATTTCCCATACAGTTCCATTAGCTTGTGGTTCTCCTTCCTTATCAGGGTAACAAACCCTATTCAATTGAGCCTTTAGCTTTCCTACATCAGCATAAGTAATGTTAGCAACTTCAGAAGCCCACAACAATGCAAATCAGGCTCTGCAGGAGCCATTATGTGAAAACCGTAAGGGAATAAAAGGCGTTCCTCCCTTTTTCTGATGAGCTTGCATCATTCCACGTACCCAGCACTTGGTAACATTTGTAGCATTGTGTGTATGGTGCAACATCTGAATGAAAGTGTTATTGAGGTGGGACATTCTGTGCTTCTGCTCATTATAAGGAAGACTAAAGTAATAATGTTCAGTGGGAAAAGGAGTAGTAGCAGTCCACAGATTTCAAACAGGAGCTACTTCCTCTACAATCCATGGTTTTGCAGCAACAATAACAACAGTCAAAGAGAGTCCAGTAATAAGCATTGTTCTTTTGGTACAGATTCTTGCAGCAGTTGGTTACTTCTCCTTAGGCATATTCATTTAGTCGACAAACAACAACACAGATGGTGCCCTAAGGTCCTGGGAAGACGTTGGTTTCTTCACTGAGGTTGAAATGAGCAGTCACTAAAAGGCTACTGTTGTGGTTACTATCCCTTTAATGGAACTCTACCAACTCTTCCTTCCTGACATCATTATTAGAATGTTATGTTTTCTTCTTGAGAGTCAGTTGCTGTGATCTGCTGTTGATGGATGTATCAAATAAAGCTCCTTCTACAACTTATCCTGTTTATGAGCTTTTATCACTGGCGACGAGGGTCAAGGCTTGATTGGGGACAAGCATCTACAACCATCAACTCCCCTACCATTGGAATTTCGTTTGGACTTGGATTTATTCAAATTTTCGTTTTTGGGTATTGGATTACATTGGACACAGAATATTTATCTTGGACTTGGTTTCAATCATCTTGGATTGTTATCTTACAGACATTTTTCTTGGATTTATCTTTATTTTTATTCTCCTTCTTGGATTGGATTCTTGGATTGCTCTGTATATAAATTTGGCTGACTGTTCCCTTCTATCGTTTATTTTGGACTGCATTGGAAATTACACTGTCTTTGTTCCACATCGGAGAGTTTTCCAGAGCCTCTTTTGGACATCGTGCTCAACAAAGAACGGACAAATGGTCGAAAACAGGTATCGTTTTCGCCTGTTCGGCACTTACAGTTACATCTTGTTGTGCTTTAAAACTCTGGTGAGACATCGCGTGTGTATTGAAGCATCGCTTGTGCCATTGCGCTAGTGTAGCAGCGCCTGTGTGCTCATTCTCCTGCTCGCTCTCCTGCTGTCTTGTGGAACTTTGACCTCGCGTGCAGCGTCATTACGTTGCCACGCATACTACGTCATAACAGCGGCCATTTTTTTTTGTTGACATTGGTTTCCATGGTAACGCCGATGCGCACGGCAGCGCATTTTACTTAACTTTTATACGCTAATACACACAGTAGTGTATCCTTCGAAACCACAATAACATTAACGCGCAGCAACAGATTTTATTCAATTAACAACGCTGATACACACGGCTGTGTATATTTTTATAGACATCTTTTTTACAACGTCGATGTACACGACAGTACATTGAAATTTTCTCTCGGCTGTGTATATTTTTATGGACATCATTTCTACAACGTCGATGTGCACGACAGCACATTGAAATTTCCTCTTTATTGGATGTGTATTGAATTGTGAGATTTATATATATTTATTTATTTTCTTTGTTTTTGACTTTCCATTTTTTTTATTTTACTCTAGTTATTTACTTTGCTTGTGCAACATGACTTCTACTTCAAGTATGTCACAACCTACACCATTTCTCTCTGAGGAAGGAGAACCTATTCTCCTTTGGAAAAGGTGGCGGAATCTTTTTGATTCATACTTGGTGGCGATTGGTGGAGAACTTGGGAGTTGAGGGTAGGCACACCTATGATAGCATGGATACTATACCTGTGGGTGGTGCTGATGGTGAACCTTCTGACATTTTTGAGATGTCTATGTCCATGCTAGAAAGTCATTTTGGTCCTAGGATTAATGTTACCTTAGAACGCCACAGATTTTTCACTCGTGTACAAGGTCAAGTTGAACGTGTTGGCACATTTGTAGCTGTTTTGAAGACTCTTGCACGCACATGTGATTTTGGGGATTTCGCTGAATCATTAGTGAGAGATCAGCTTGTAAGGTGTACGAATAGTAAGAGAGTACAAGAAAAGTTATTATCTAAAAACCCTTCTTTGAAAGAGGCTATGGCTATAGTTGAAGGAATGGAAAATACTTCCACTTGGGTTAAAGAAATTAGGAAAAATAAATAAGAAGCTAATTCTGTAGAAGTTAAAAAGTCAGGATGTTGTACATAGACTTGAAGAAGATGAATTTCTAGAGGAGTGTTCTGATTTAGTTGCCAAAGTTTCGACTAATGTGAAGAACAAATTGCCTCAAAAGAACTTGCCATTGCAGAAAAGTTCTCTAGAGACTCGTCCTTCCTTTTCCAAAGAACGTGACTCTCGACAACAGTGCTCATTTCCTAATCAAAGGTTGCGTTGTTTCAGATGTGGTAGTTTTTCTCACACTTCCAACTATCCCAACTGTTTTGCTAGAGATAGTATTTGCAACAACTGTGGGGGTAAAGGTCATTATGCTCGCGTCTGTAAATCCAACAAAAAGAAAGAGTCTAATGAAAATGTTTCTGACATTGTTCGCACTGTGGTTGTTTCTAATGTAATTGGAACAAATGTTGACTCTGTAAATGTTGATTCTGAAAAAGTGATCATGCCTTTTTGTGATATAGGTATTGACAGGTATATGTTCAAGCTTATGGCTGAATCAGGATCTCCTTTTACTTTAATAGGTAACAAAATTTGGGATGAAGTTGTTGGTCTGGAAAATGTTCCATTGTTACCTCCAGATATTTCCCCTTTAAGTTATGGTCGTTCAAAAATTGACATTTTAGGATATACAGTAGCAAAGATTTCTTTTAGAGGCAAAGAAATCACTGGGAAAGTATATGTAGCTGTAAGGGGAGATAATCTTCTTGGGTGGAAACATCAACATGATTTTGGTATAATCCTCAATCCTCGTGCTAAAAATCCTCACGATCAAGTCATTTTCTTGGAAGATTTGATTTCTTCTTCTTCTCAGAGTATTAGCACTGTTTCTGACTCTGACAACATCTTTTCTGAGTTTCCTAAAGTTTTTTCAGACACGTTAGGATGTTTAAAAGGATTTGAACACAAGATTGCTCTTAAGAAAACTGCTAAACCGTGTGTGCATAAGGTTCGGAAAGTCCCTAATATGATGGTTGAACCTTTGTGATTGGAGATTGAGAAACTGTTGAAATTAGGAGTGATTGAAGAGATTGAGTCCTCAGAATGGTTAAGTCCCATAGTTTTGGCACCCAAGGATGGCGGAAAAGCGGTGAGGATGTGTGTGTATTTGCGGGGTTTAAATGAGTGCATGTGGGTTGACCGACAACCTTTACCAAATATCTCTGAGTCTATTAGCATTTTGAAGGGAGCGAACATATTTAGTGTTCTTGATCTCTCCTCTGCGTACCATCAGATTGTTTTACATCAAGAGTCTAGGCATCTAACATCCTTTGTCACACCCATTGGTGCTTATCGGTTCTTGATAATGCCTTTTGGCTTAGCTTCGGCTGCTGACTGCTTCCAAAGAGTTATGAAGATGGTTCTTGGGGATCTTTATAACGTGATGTTCTTCCATGATGATATTTTGATGTATGGAGTGGATGCCAAGGAGCATGATGTTGTTTTAAGATCAGTGTTAAACAGATTATCTGACAAGGGACTCACAGTTAAGAAAGAGAAATGCAAAATTGGTTTGGAGTCAGTTACTTATCTTGGTCATGTGATCTCTGGAAAAGGAATACAACCAAAGTTAGAATTAGCTGAGAGCATTGTCAAGGCACCAGCTCCTGAAGATAAGGACCAGGCCAAGTCTTTCTTGGGTATGGCGGAATTTTATTCCAAATTTGTTAAAGGTTTTGCTACCATTGTTGAACCCATTAGATCTCTCTTGAAGAAGGGTGTCCGATTCATTTGGTCTGATGATTTTGAGGAAGCTTTCCGTTTGATTAAGACTGAAATTGGTAAAATGCCCACTTTAGGTCATTTTGATGCTAAACTTAAAACTATTGTCACCACCGATGCCAGTCTGAAAGGTCTTGGTGCTGTACTTTCCCAAATTGTGAATGGAGAGGAGGTTGTGGGAGCTTTTGCTTCGAGAGCTTTGAAGGATGCAGAATTGAATTATTCTTGCATTGAAATGGAAGCTTTGGCTGTATTTTGGTCAGTGTACCATTTCAAGTTCTTTTTATGGGGCATTCCATTTATTATTAGATCTGATCATCGTCCTCTCGTTCAGATATTTTCTTGTCATCAGAGTGACCATATGACCCCTAGATTAAAGAGATGGAGTGATGGTCTGCAGGAATTTAATTTTATTGTTCAGTATATTCCTGGGCAAAACAACAAGCCTGCGGATTGCTTATCCAGGTTGCCAATTGAAAGTGATTGTTTCTCTGGCAATCTAGATTGCATAAACTGGGTACTGGAGTCTTCCTTGTCTAAGGATGAATGGTCAAGTGGTGTTACTAATGATATTGTTTTTCAGTCTTTGAGAGAGATCATCAGGAAAGGGTGGCCTAAGTTTGATCAACTGGATGATAATCTAAAACCTTATTGGACAGTCAGAGATGATTTGACATTTTGTCAAGGTAATTTGCTACGGGGGGACAGATTGGTACCTCCAAATGATTTGCGTGAGAAAGTTGTCAACTTGGCTCATGAGGGACATCTTGGGAGAAATCTCACGAAGGCTCGTATCAGAGAGAGGTACTGGTGGCCTAGTATGGATCGGATGGTGGAAGCTGTTGTGAAGGATTGTCATTTATGTGCTGCTAATGATAAGTCACATACCACGAGTCATTCTCCCCTCTCTCCGGTGGAGGTCCCCACTACAGTCTGGACAAAGGTGGGGTTAGACATAGCTGGTCCTTTTGAGCTTATGCCTTCACAGGAGAGGTTTGTTGTATTACTTGTGGACTACACTTCTAAGTGGGTGGTTTCTAAATGTATGAGCATGGTGAATTCCAGAGCTATTATTGAATTTCTGAAGGATGTATTTGTTTCAGAAGGTATCCCTAAGTATTTACTTACAGATAATGGTGTTCAATTTACCTCCAGTGAGATGGATAGTTTCCTCAAGGATCTTGGGATTGTTCACCAGAAGACAGCTCTTTATTCGCCTCATGCGAACGGTCTTACTGAGCGCATGAAATGAGTTGTTAAGAGTTGTGCGCAAAGGGCTTTGCAGTCGAAGGTTTCTTTCAGTAGTGTGTTGAGGGAGACCTGGTGGGCACATCGCACTGTTCCAAATGCCATCATGCAAAAATCTCCTTTTGAAGCTTTGAGGGGGAGATTGGCTAATTCCAAACTCAGTCCTGCTTGGCTTCCAGAGAGTGTGTGACGACAGTGTTGAGTGTGAGTTGAGAAGGAAAGATGTGTTGGCTGGATATCAACGGAAGTATAAACAACGTTATGATGATAGGATGGCTGTAAGATTCAAGAAATGGAATGTCGGAGATAGTGTTCTTGTGAAAAAACCAAAATATGGACACCAGGGTACTTCGAATTTCAGTGGTCCTTTCATCATTACTGCTATCAGGAAGAATGTTGTGACTCTGAACAATGGTTGTACTTGGAACATGTCTAGATTGACAAAGTACACTGAGTTAAATAATTCCTCTAATAGTACTTCTTTGTCTGATGATTGTCATAGCCATACATCTTCTTCTTTTGGTTCTGGCCAAGGCAGTGCTCTTGGTAATTCAAGATTGCTTCCTAGGACTAGACAAGTTCCCAAGAAATTCAAGGATTATGTTATGTCCTAATCCATTCTTTTGCCTTTTGTTGTACTTTACTTTGTCTTTCTTTTCTTTCTTTTATGTTGGTATGGGGATGTGTTGTGGTTACTATCCCTTTAATGGAACTCTACCAACTCTTCCTTCCTGACATCGTTATTAGAATGTTATGTTTTCTTCTTGAGAGTCAGTTGCTGTGATCTGCTGTTGATGGTTGTATCAAATAAAGCTCCTTCTACAACTTATCCTGTTTATGAGCGTTTATCAGCTACCCCCTTTGTATTCAGTCTACCCAGGGCTTCCTCAGATCCTTCAGGTGATGTGGCTTGTCCTTTCTTGGTGACAAGGATATTGGGGTGATCTGCCAACGCAGCTGGGCTCACTAGGTCTTGCAACACTTTTCTGCAGTGTGTTGCATGGACCCAGTTCTTCCTGTTCGTCACTCGAACTGCAGTTCTGGTAGCCAGCAGCACCTGCTCAGGGCCTTGCCATCTTGGTGCTAGGGAGCTGGTCCTCTGGAATGACTTTACGGCCACAAAGTCACGAATCCGTAAACGATGGCCCTCACCTTGAGACCTGTCTGGAAGAGTCTCCCGAACCTGTTGATAAATATAAAAAAAACTGTCAGTCAACTGAGACAAATAGTCATTCATCAATACATAGGGTACATCATGTATAGGGCGTGGCTTAGGAATCCCCCAAATATTCATTGGCCTTCCAAAAACCACCTCATACGGTGTGAGGCCAGATTGTGTATTTGGTATCGATCTAATGGATAGCAATGCTAAGGGCAATGCATCAGGCCATTTCAAAGATGTGGAAGCCTGTATTTTAGCCAATTTTAGTTTCAGGATAGAATTGTAACGGTCCACTAGTCCTGCTGATTGTGGTTGAGAAGCAGCATGAAACCTCTGATAGTTCCCAGCCCTTTCATGAGATACTCAACAACTTGCCCAATAAAATGGGGTCCGTTGTCACTCCACAAAACTCAGCAAACGTCCAATCGGGAAAAAAACTCCTTTAGGAGCACCTTTGCTGTAATAAGAGCTGTATTATCTTTCGTAGCATATGCCTCTACCCATTTACTAAAGGCACAAGCCACTACCAAGAAATACTTTAGGTTGTTACAAAGCTCAAGCTGTATGTAGTCCATTTGCGGGACCTCAAAAGGTGCAGTAGATATTGCAAACCCTTCTTTCCAGGATTATACTGGAGACAGCTCAGACAAGACTGGCCTATTTTCTTAGCCGTACCAACAATCTCTGGATTATCCCAAACTTGCATAAGTTGCTTTGCTATTGAGGATGCTCCAACATGTGCCGGCCCACGTGCCAAATGAATCATAGGGTGTAAATAGGCTGTGGGTAACTTCCATTTCATCATTTCTTTATTCCTCCAATAGCCCTCATCGTCCAATGCTCCTTCCTTGGACCATTGGTCTAATTCATTGACAGAGGCAGATTGTTGCATGTTCAGGACTTCTTGCCTGGCAGCATGCCAACTTTCAGCCTCTGACTTAACTACATACATAGATGTGGTACTTCGCTGCATTGCGGTCTCCTGAGCTCTGTGATCCGCCAAGGCATTGCCTGCTCCTATTGTATTGGTCACTTTCTTGTGTGCGCTACATTTAACAATTGCCACTATCTTAGGATAGGTCAAGGCAGTAATTAGATTATGTACTAATTCCCCATGCACTATTTGTGTCCCATGTGAAGTGAGAAAGCCTCTTTCTTTCCATAGCTGCCCAAAGTTATGAGCCACGCCAAAGTCGTATTGGCTCACAGGCTCTTGTCAGTGCTATCAACGCGGCTGCTTGAGCTCACTTCTGTGGGATACGATTTGTCTCAACTACTGTCTAAAGTGTTGCAATTGCATAAGCAGCAGATGTAGTGCCATCAGGCAACTTCAGGCAGGATCCATCAACCCACAATTCTCATTCAACACTAGAAAGAGGTGTATCTTGTAGGTCAACACGACCCTTTGTTTGTTCTTCAGTAAGGGATATACTATACAGTCATGTAACTCTTGTGACTAAGACCGAGTAGCTGGAAGTGGCAATAATGTAGCAAGATTCAGAGTCAAACATCTTTTCAACGTGATATGAGGGACAAAAATGTCAATTCATATCCTGTCAAACTGGCACTAGTCAGATGCTGTGTTTTCGTTTGATTTAGCAAGGCATCAACTGAATGAGGTACTAATACAAACCATCTATGTGACAAGACTATTCCCTCAATCTGACATATAGACACAGCTGCTGCCGCTACAGCTCGTTAACAACCAAGCAGTGCGCGGGCAACTGGATCAAGGACAGCTGAGAAATATGCACAAGGACGTTGTTTATCACTGTGTATCTGTGTTAAAACCGAGAGGGCACAACTTTCCCTCTCAAGTACATAGAGTGTAAAAGTCTTAGTGTAGCCTGGAGTTTCTAATACTGGTGCAGAACAAAGAGCTTGACGTAGCTGTTGAAAGGCATTCTGGCATTCAATAGTCCATGGGAGAGGCATCAGAGTGTCTGTAGTCAAAAGGGCCAACACGGGTTTAATAATGTACAAAAAACTGGGGATCCACTGCCTACAAAAAGAAGTAAGGCCAATCAATACACGGACATCCTTCTGAGTACGGGGCACAGGAGTTCTAAAATGGTCTGACTGCTATCTGGTGTGAGTGCATGTCCCTGCTTAGACAGGAGGTGACCTAAATAGGTAACCTGCTGTCTACAAAATTGCAATTTCTTCCGAGAGACTTTGTGATGATGAGAGGCAAGGAATGATAATTAGGGGTGGGCGGAAAACTCTGTTCCACCCACAGAATGTGCAGAATTTTGCCTGTTCCGTGTTCCGCGAAGTAGGTGGAACAGGCAAATCTCAGCACACTAAGGACAGAGCGGAGTTGGCCTCTTGCCCGCCTCCTGGCTGCACTATTAAAACATTATAAATAAGAATTTAAAACACCTTACCTTATCTGTGGCGTCCCCGGGCTTCCCTCCTTCTCCATTGCGACGTCTTCTTGAAAACTGTGCAAGCGCGGGTGCCCTTTCATGCGCATTTATCATGAGGAATGCGCATGTGCAGGCACCCACGCATGCGCAGTTCTCCAGAAGAAGGCACGATGGAAAATGAGGGAAGCCCGGGGATGCCACCGATAAGGTAAGGTGTTTTAAATTCTTACTTATAATGGTTTAATAGTGCGGCGGGAGGCGGGCGGGAGGCAGGTGGTGCTTAGCGGAGCTACGCGGAGTGTGCAGAGATTGGTTCCGTCTCCGTGGCACTCCGCGTAGCCCCGCTACACCCACTATGTCTACCCCTAATGATAATAAGGACAGTGTTCCTTCTTTACACTGTTCAGGGGTATCGGCAGCCAACAAGATATCATCGACATATTGAATAAGAGCCTGGCTATAAATGCTAGGACTCTCTGTATACTTTTGTGGAGCTCTACAGAATCTGTATGATCTATTATTCAAAGTGAAGCCAAACAAATAACAGCTGTCAGGATGAATAGGTATTGAAAAAAATACATTCTTTAAATCAATTACACTAAATGTAGTGGCAGTAAGAGGAACCATAGTAAGAAGTGCTGTGATGTCAGAGACTACCGGGTATTGGGGCCCTACAATTTTGTTAACCTCTCGTAAATCAATAATGAATCTGTAAATTTTAGTATCAGTGCCTCTTTTCAAAATAGGAAGGATAGGGCTATTACAGGTATTATAAGGGACTTCTTCCACAACCCCCACCTTGATCAAATCCTGAACAATGTGCGTCAATGCTTCTTCACCTTCCCGAGATATTTTATATTGGGGCAGTCAAGGCAATGAAGCACCTTCCTTCACTTGAATATGTACTGGTGGAATAATCAGTTGTCCCACATCGGTATCTGATGTAGCCCATAAAGTACTAAGGAAGGATGACAGAGCGAGATCCTCTTTAATGGGACAAGACCTCTCAACCATTGGATAGTTATCATTTAAAATATCACGCACACCTTCTGGGGAACAACATATTGTAGTACGAAAATATTTGAGCATATCGATACCCACAATATTATCTGGCGTGGACATTCTGCAGTGAATTTATCAATACTTCAAACAAGTGGCTGTGACAGTGGGCTAGATGTAGGCGTCCCATCGAATCCTATCGATGTTATCATTACGCCAGACAGAGGAGCCCTAGGAACCAATTTTTTAGACAGAGTACTATGAGTAGCTCCTGTATCAACCAGAAACTGATCAGTAGAGCCCAAAACATTTCCATCAACATAAGGACCTTGCTGATCTACTGGAACATCAACCGGTTCCTTATCCCATCCTAGTCATTCCTATACATAATCAAAATTCCCAAGACCATCAGTCGAATAATCTGACATTTGATATTGATTCCATCTGTCAAAAGTATTAGAATTATTTGGCTCATGTTCAACTGCCTCAAACCTGGGACAAGTTCCTATTCCTCCCCTATTTCTTGAATTCCCTGGGCTTCCTCTCATACTTCCTCTACCCCGCTGAAAATGCTGATCTCGCAAAAGGGGGCACTCAGAACGCCAATGTCCGATCTCTTTACAATAAGCACACTGATAAGAAGACAAAATTGCTCAAGAGAAAGGGGGTACACCAGGGATATATACTGAACATCCGCCTCTACGATTACCTCTGAATGCCGGACCATATACTTGAGCCAACAAAACTTTCATTTTTAACTCCTTTACCCTCTTATTCTCTTTGCCTTTTGCTTCCAATTCCTGACGCTCATAATACTGGGCCATAGTCAAAAGGGAGACTGGGGAAGACGTAGTCCATGATCTCTCACTGGCCTTTAGGCGATTAGCTATTTCCAGCAACATGTTAGCGACAAATTTGTCGATGAACAGATGCTTACACCTGTCATCTGTCCATGACTGCCCACTAAAGTCATGGAATGTCTCTTCAAATCGTGTAAAGAAATCAGAAGCTAACTCATCTGCTTTCTGTTTACAAGACGCTAACTTTGTCCAATCTATTTTCTTAGGGGGTATGAGAGTTTTCAACTTAGTCACAATAGCCTTGGGAAGATATAATATCTCCTGTTGTGGTTAGCCGCATCTATTTCTTCTAAATGCACCCAAGTATCACCATATGCTACATTATCATCTATTTTCCGAATTTTTTTCCACATATTAGTGGGCGAAATAAGTCCAAAAAACATATCAATATCTGGCAAGGTCAATGTGCAGGAGCTAATGGTGCCTTCCACTTCTTCATAGAAAGCAGCCAGATTTTTCCACGGGTCAGGCACAGCCGCTTTAAGAGCCTTAACGTCTGCTCTACTCCAAGGAGAATAGACCCAATTATAGACAAAATATCCCTTTACATCATCTGAAGTTTTATCGTCATATGTGCCCACATGCTTTGGGGGAACATAAAGAGGTGCAGCTTCATGCATTGGTTTTATAGTAACCACAGTATCACTAGGGTCATTGTCTGTCCCCAAAACTTCTTCTTTTTGCACTGGGGTCTGAACTGTTTGGTAGTTTGAACTTTACCAGTTGATTTTTCCTCCACTTTCAAACGATGTGTATCATGTCTTAATTTAACTACATGCCTAATTTGATCAAATATATTTGACAAAAGGTAAGTTCCATCACTTACTTGTTTATAATCAGAATTTATATCCTTGGGCTCTAAGTTTTTAGAAACGTTTCTAAACCCAAGTATTACCTCCCAGCTAAAGTTCTCTACAAAATGTAACTGCTCTAGATTTTTCCACTGCTGTACCATTGCTACAAGATCTGGAGCAGAAGTAGTCACATGAGTTTCTTTGCAAGCAGTGGATCTGATAGTGGCCTTTTCATCAACAGTCAAAGTAGAGCGAGTCTGCCGCCCATCTTGCTTATCTAAGTCTTTATCATCTGAAGATAGATGTTCTTCTTCAGAAAGATCATTCTCAGGGGCAGAGGGAACTTTATACGGGGGTGGAGGTCGATCTAATAAGATGGAATCATCCTGAGGTTTATTAAGTATGGGATAAATGGGGCACCTAATAGGGTAGTAGCCAGTTACCTCTAAATGAAGCTCCCTTTCCTCTTTTTCTTTTATTGCCTTCATCTCTTTATTTTTAAATGTCAATGCTTTTTGATATATTGTTTTACGCTGTTCTTTTTCTGCTATAGCTTTTTCTTTCCTCACTCTCTCTTGCACTTCTTTCTCCCACATTCGTACACAATCAAACATATCTTGTCGACTTTTCCTCTTGAATAAATACTGCTCTAAATATTGAATCTTTTTAAAGTCAAATGACCGATTCACAGGCCATTGTAAATCAGGATCCTTTTTAGTATATTTGTTCCACAGTGTACTATACATTATGGAAGAAATACCGTATTTAATGTACATATGCTTATTAGGTGTCCCCTCTGGGGGGAGCTAGCTGACTTCTGTCTAAATCCATTTTGGTACCTCCAAGACAGCAACACAGCCTACGGAGTGTGCTGGAAACAGGCATGCTACCAAGTTTTTATAAAATATTACCCTTCCAAAATAGTCAAAAGTAGAGAAAAATGTCCACATTACCTGCCTTCTTTTTATTTTGCAAAAACAATAAATAAATCAAACAAACAAAACCAGAATCTTGACCAAGCAAATCAAGAGTGCAGCTGTAGCGACCTTACCAAACAAGAGTCTCCAACGTCCAACTGCCAATATCTTGGACGACCTAATGGTCACTGCAAAAATTACGCCAAAGGATACCTCAGTCGGGACCAGCCACCACCTGGAGGTTCAAATAAAAAAAACTGAAAAAATCCCTTTGGCTGCAAAGACAAGTGTCTCCTCATGCAGGACGTCTCGTCAGCAAAATGTCATTCTTCCGTCAAGACCACTCCTTTGGATGGCCGCGTCTCCGATGAGGACCCACGTGTCGGGCGCCAACTGTGGAAATGTGCTTTTTAATGAGCACACCGGTGCAGGGGTCACCCTTCTCTGTCCGCGGGTCCTTAGACCAACAAAATAGAGATTGGCACTGAAGCTGGAATTCAAAATAACAAGTTTATTCACTCATGAGTGGGACTACGTCCATACAACACCCTCAAGTGTTCCGGGAGGTAGTACATTAAAGTCACAGAACACAGGCTTTCTATACAGCATTTTCTGCACTGGTAAGCATGTGGATACAAATAGAAGGTACAGGCCTACACAGGAATTGTTACCAACAAACATGAGCAGATGGAAATTCTCCTAGTGAGCAATGTGGGAGGGGGAGCAGGAGTGCTTATGGCAGCACTAAGAGATTGACAGTTGAGTCTGAGACCAGGTGTTCTGGCACCTACAAACTCTTAAACATGCATATTGCTTTTAGCTGAGTCAGGAAGTCAACTAAAATAGACAGCGCAGGCAAGAAAAAAGGCGAGCAGAGGATGGGAGGATTACAAAGCCAACAAAATGGATGCCACTTCCAAGATGGTTTCAGCTTATGCTAACAGAAATTATTCCAGATTTCCACAATACATATGAAAGCAATTGTGAATGTTGAGACACTAAGCCTAGACTGATAGAGTCTCACCTCCATCTTTCATCAACCATCAAGTCAAGATCATAATAGTTTATCCAGGGACCCCTGTTCTTATAGGTGACCTTCTCCGCCCCATACATATATCCATTCCTGCCCTCCACTCTTGCAGGGATGGCACTTCATGGGCACACCAATGTTTGGTCAAGTCTCTCTTTGCCACCACCAGACCCAGATTACAGAAAAGAAGCTTGGTACCTGGAATTTCCACATCCCTAGGAATACCCAGGAGAACATATTTAGGCTCTACTGGAAAGGACGCCGCTTGCGAGCCACAGTTGTTAACAGAAAGGGCTTGGAGCTTGGCCATGGCTTTTAATTTGTTGGCTTGCCTGGCACTCTCTTTCCAGCCTCATAATTTGTCAACGCAAGCCTAACATAATTTCCATTCCTCTCTGTGGAGCAGAGGCCAAGCACGGATTGATTCAACTTAATCAGTGCTGTCTACTGCTCCTGATGTGATTGAGGTACTATTTTGTTCTTTTTAACTTCTAGTGCTCTGCAAACAGAAGGCGGTGACTGCCAAAAACGTGCCCAGCAGGACAAACACAATTTGCAAAGATTTATTTTCCATAGTTAACTTTCTTTTGTTTTGCCAAGTTTTCCTCACTTTGCACTCATGTTTTCTTTTGTTTTTGCTCCTGTGCATTGTTCTCAAAAGATGAGGATTATTTTATTGCAAAGCAACATTGTTTCTTTCTTATGTGTAATTTCTGAAATGATGCTTTAACACATAATCCTGCAGCACATCCCAACCCGCCTGCACAAATCCGCCCTACTCCAATCAACCCCACTCCAATCCATTCCACCTCACTCCACACCAATCCGCCCCACTCAATCAAATCCACCCCAGACCAATCCAATCCACCCACTTAAGTCAAAACAGTCTGCCCCACACTAATCCAAAACAATTTGCCCCATTCAAATCTACCCCACTCCAACCAACCAATCTGCCCCACTCAATCCAAAAACATCTGACCTACTCTAATTCAAAACATTCTGCCCCACTCCAATTCAAAACAAACTGCCCCACTCCAATCTGCCCCACTTCAATCCACAACAATCTGCCCCACTCCAATCTGCCACACTCCAGTATGCCCCACTCCCATCTGCCCACTCCAGTGTGTCCCACTCCAATCTAATTCACCTCAACCCACTCCACACACTCCATCCCAATTCACCCTACTCCAATCCATGCCACTCCAATTATCCAATCCACCTCACACCAATGTAATCCACACCAATCGAGCCCAATCAAATCGGCCTCACTTCAATGCAATCCAATCCACATCACCCCAATCCAATCTACCCCACTCCCTTCCCAATCCACCCCACTCCAGACCAAAGCACCACAATAGACCCCACTCAAATCCAAAACAATCTGCCCAACTCCTATCTGCCTTACGCCATTCTTCCCAACACCAATCTAAACCAATCTGCTTCATTCAATTCAAAACAATATTCCCTACTCCAATCCTTAACAATCTGCCCCACTCCAATCCAAAACACTCTGCCCCATTCCAATCTGCCCCACTCTAATCCAAATCAGTCAGCCCCACTCCAATCCAGAACAGTCTGCCCCACTCCAATTTGCCCCAGTCAAATCCAAAATAATCGGTCTCATTCTAATCTGCCTCACTCCAATCCAAAACAATGTCCACTCCACCCAATCCAATCCACTCCACCCCAATCTACTCCACCCTGATTCACACCACCCCAATCCGCACTACTCCAGTTTACTCCACCCCATCGATACCACCCCACTCCAATCCACACTACTCCACTGCAGTCCAATGCACCCCATCCTACTACAATTCACCTCACTCTACCCCAATCAAATCCACTCCTTCCCTGTTCAGTCCACCCCACTCAATCCAATCCATCCAGCCCACCACTCTCTTATTCACCCCACTCTAATCCAATCCACCACACTCCTGTCCACTTCACCCCACTCCAATCCAATCCATCCCACCTTACTCCAATCTACTTCACCCCACTCCAAATCACCCTACTCTCATCCAATCCACCCCAATCCAATCCCTCACCACAAACAAATCTAATCTACCCCACTACAATCCACCCAAATACATTCCCACTCCACTCAATCCAACCCACTCTACCTCAATCCAATCCACCCCAATCTACTCCAATCCACTACACTATCTCAATGCACCCGAACCCACTCAACCCTACTACACCCCACTCCTCTCTACGCCACTCCACACTACATCAGTTTACTCCACGCCACTCCACTCTATGCCACTCCACTATATGACAATGCACTCTATGATACTGCACTCTATAACACTGTCTACCACAGAACCACTGAACTATACTCCCCCTCTACTCAACGCTCCAACACTCTAATCCCCCTACTCCACTCTACAGCTCTCTACTCCAACAAATACAAATCCAGCCTACGACACTCCACTCTAGGAAATTCCATGCCACTAACGTTTAGCTATGCTGAAAAGCAGCTACACTGATGCACAACATGGCAAAAGCTCTTGTATAGGCGAGACTGTTTGACTTTGCCAATGCTTGTTTTGTTTAATGTTGCCGTGGGACTGCAAGAAGTAGAGCAGACTACAAGCAACATTAAAAATAAATTAAATCTCCTGGGTCATTAAATCCATGATCCCAGGAGAGCTTACAATTTGTTTTTAATAATTCCTTGTGGGAGCTCTACGCTCTTCAGCTGGTGTGCAAGTCCTGCTTGTGGTTCTTTTTATGACTGCATTTTCTGGGCTAAGAAATGTTAAAAGAAAGACTCAATTACATGTTGCTCTTATAATTATTTTAGCAAAACAATATGTCTGAGTCTTTCTTTTTAAACTTCAGCTCACAAATTGCAATAATACCAAGCACAAGTAAAGCCGGTCTGTGCAATGTGAGAACTATTGGGTTTGTCAGTGTCAATCACTTTCAGCCATTTCGTATAGCAGCATCATAGCATTTCTTTGCCTGACTTTCAGCCATGTTTAACAGCAGGCCTGCGGCTATACAACATGGCTAAAAACATGGGCAAAAGCAATTGCCCTTTCGTTGCACTTTTTGAAATCTATTTTAGCCACACTGCAAAGCATCTGCGCTGCTGGACAGCATGGATACAAAACACTGCAAAAGGCAATCGCTCTCGCAAATAAGACCTATTGGTTTTGCCAATGTTTGTTGAGGACTGGGTCTTATTTTTCATCATCATACATTTACCCAGAGCAGGAGACAAAAAGACGGAAAAGGAAAAAAGGAGAAAGAGAAAGATAGGAAAATAGTGTCAAAGTGAGAAGGCAGAGTTGAAAAAGAACTTAGTAAGATAAAGAAGTAGGAAACATGGAGGTGGAAGAAAGAGGCATAGAATAAGATTAAATCTATGCATTCTTGGTATCTGGTACCCCAGAATTATGTAGCAATAGCAATGGCGAAAATAAATTGGCCCCTAAAATTCTTATTTTTTTTTATGTATGTATTCATGTGATTATGTATTTATTCACATGCTAAGCAATATGTTTAACACCGTACTTAGACACACTTTTAGTGTATCTCCATTGTCCTTCTTGCCCTTTCTTTTCTCTAGTTAAGCAGCATTCTTTGCATTTGGTTGGAAAACCATTTTACCATGTATAGCCATTTTCTTGTGATTCAGCAAGAAGTACAGCCTGTTTGTTCCCAGCAGCCTGTTAATTTTGGTTATAAGCAAGTATTGGCAACTATGGGACCTGTTTACTGCACTACCGAAAGTATTGATATATTTTATGTTTTGAAAAACGGTTGCACCCCTGTTCTGACCGAGTTTTTGCCCCTTTTCTTGAGTGAAGGTGACTGAAGGTGACTTTAGTCTGCTATCATTCTAATAGGAGGACTAGAGCCTTAGACCGGGCCTATTTACAAGGCGTTTGATGCAATTCCCTACCCTTTTCTTTATTCTAGGGCTCATAAACCTATGTTAAGGGATAAGATTCCTTAGTATTAGTATTAATCCGTCCTTTTGTAAGAGTGTTAGTATACTTATAATGGAGTTATGCCAATTTCGGGCCTTGTAGGCCTCGAACGGGAGAGACTCCATTTTTCTTTCTGCCTCGGCAGCTTGAGATGCTTCTAGGTCAAATGTAATGTTTTAGTTATGAGGTGTTGTTCACTTGGAGAGTACCGGCTCAGGCTGGCCCTTATCGGAGAACTGTATTTTTCTTCGTATCGAAGACATAACATCAGGCCGGCCGGCTGAGAACGTGTCCTTGGTACGGGGAGGTACAAGAATTTGGTGGGCGGCAGGTTACTGGCCGTAACTTTCCATGCATGAACAAGGTTCCATATTAGCGAAAGCATGAGGCAGTCAGAGGTCAGTTCGTAGGCAGCAGCTAGCCGTTAGCATCATTGCAATTAATCATCTTAAGACAGACAATCGCCATTTTGAAGTCCGAGAAAGACCGAAAGCTCATACTCTCTTAGAAAGATTGAAGTTATTTTAGTGGGAGCAGCTGGCGAGCTTTGACATTAAGATAAGAGCATGCAGAGTGAAGCAGTTAGTGGAGAGAACGACTACCAGAGTGGTAGAAACTGATTTATAAGAGCGAAGCTGGAAGGTGAAGACAGTCCGCGATTGAGAGGAGAGAGGAGTAGTGCAGAACAGTGAGAGTGCAGCTAATGAGACAGAGAATAAGAGGAAGGTTCCAGTGACTTGGAGAGAAATGGAGGAGACAGAGCATAGCAGTGCAGACGTGTATCCGTGACTGCAGGGGTGATCCTAAGACGAGCCAAGGCACAGACGAGAAGGGAACCCAGATGACTACCGAGTCCAGACTTCATAGTCACAAGGTGACGTCGACCCTTTCTTGTTAGTGTGCACACACACACATATTCTAATCTTCCCTTTTGGTTTTCAGGCTATGTGTGATTTTGTAGTGTTATATTGTTGATGTTATTGATGAATAAAGATACCCCAGTTCTTAGCGAACTAGTGCGTGATGGTTGTTTCCTTATGATAAAGTTAACCTTTCTTCTAGTCAGATGCTGTTATGTGAACGGATGCGACTCCCGTCCAGGTAAATGGTAACTGAGCAAGGGGGTAGAGGAGCACTCAAAATAGGGAATTACCTTTACACAGTGTAATTTGGCCGTTTTTGTGTGGGAGAGGATTGACATGTCTATCTATCCCATAATCTATAATATTGTATTATTAAGAGAGAGTTCCCAATATGAGAAGGTATTCATAGGAAAGTGATCGTCGTTGTGTAGCGGCGTTAAACCCACAGGATTGTGGCTTGCGAGAGCACCGGGAGGACACGGTTTACGAGAGCATTGACTGTGGTCAATGTGTATACCCACAGGATTGTGGCTTGTGTATGTAGGAAATAGTGAGAGCACTGGGGGGATACAGTGCCTATACCCACAGGATTGTGGCTTGCGCGAACACTGATTGTGGTCAGTGTGTACTGGTAAGTTATCGGAACTGCCCCCTTCACTATGAATAGGAGGGTAGCATAGTCTGGGCCTATGTTGCCGCGAGACTATAAGGTATGAGTGTGGTGTTTTAGAAGATCTAAGCTTGTATATTGCTAATTCCCCATCCTTAGGTAGGTACACAGGTGCCTTTTGTAAGTAGGTCCTGAGGAGGGAGATGGTTACGTTTCGGCTGGGTTAGTGGTGTTCTAGTCTGATTCTATCTGGTCCGAAAATCCGGTCGTTACACCCCCTCTAATGACCAGCTGCCAAATGGCCATTAATTTAAAACTTAAGAACACAGTTGAGAGGCAACAAAACAGAGTACATATATAAAGGTCAGTACATAGAACACCAAGAGGGAATGAATCAAAATAATCTTTTAGTTGATCCCATGCCTCTTTAGTCAGTTTCTTCTTCATCGAATACAGATAAGCAGAGCCAACACATTTCGCCTGGTTACAGGCTTCCTCAGGGCAAGATCTTGTATCAGGCCAAACACGCATTTAAAGCAGACACGGCGTGGTAAGTGACACAGATTATTTCACAAAATCTCTTATAGTAGCAATCCACTTTTAGAAATGCATTCAATTGCTGTTAAGCAAAATAAGAAGACCTGTGGGCTCGAGGTGCTTCTAAGATAATTCCTTGACACAGATGCATAAATATTATTTTACAGTTTTCTGATCTATTGCCTAGGAGTTGCTTTGCACACATTAAGAAAGTCAACATCGCACAGATTGCCGATGGACCAGCTTGCAGCAGCTTGTATCATTAATGAACTGCAGAAAGCAGTGCATGCATAATTCTTGAAGCCTCGGTGTGTTTTGAACTTCAAATGTAGTTGAAGCGGTACACTTACAAGCAACGTGCTTCCCTTATTAACATGAACCTTTGAAATGATTGCCAACTTTTATTACTTTTTTGCAGCTTTACGATCTCTTTGAACATTAAAGATTAAAGTTACTTTACTTTGCTGTTCTACTGTGCATACAAAAATGGGGTAAAAATGCCAAGATGAGGGATTGAGGCTAAAAACAGACATGCAGAGAAGATTTCTCAGGGCAGGGGAGGAGCTTCTGTAGAGAGGGCATGGAAATGACAATTCCATTTATGGTTTCAATTATCGGGTCAAGTTTGCCCTATATTAAAAAGAAAACACTGCAAAAAAACGTGCAGTGTTTACAGATACAACACAAACAAAAGTGGGTGGGGGAGTTTATAAAATTGGGAGTGGGTGGTTGGGGGTTTATAAGTAATGGACTGCTGTAGAGGGGGAAACAAAAGCACTCATATGGAGCGCTGAAACATGCAAAAAAGTAGCTCCAAAATGGGATCAGTGATTGACACAAGTGCTTGGTCCATGCTTTAGGGGAAGGCCAAACAAAAGCAGAGGACATGACATAGGCCTGCCTTGACAAACTGGAACAAAGGAAATGAGAGTGACCATGAAGCAAACCAATGAGAAGTTATCAGCGGCCTGTAAAAACCACTGTGTGCAAACAGCATGTCTCGAAGAGACAAAGCATGAGGTGTCTAAACGAAACCTAAAAAACATTGTTAAAACAAAAACTAAACTCACAGTCATGTATATTTTTAATATAATTTTATTTTACCATTTTTAAAATAATCACTGTTATTAAACATCACATTGTGTGAATTACTGAAATGCACACTAGATAAAAAATATGGGTGATTTTTGGAGAAGGATAATAATAGGGTCACTTTTTATATTTTGGTGTTGTGATTCTTTGGCAAAGTCAATAAGTCTACCTCAGTGCAGCCAGGATCTGCGCATGCCAGAAGGCTGTGTGTTGGATTGGCTGCTTGCAAGTGGTTGGATGCCGGGCCCTGCGGGGAGATTGGCTTTACTTATGGTAATAAAGTACTACTTTACATTTAAAAAAACACTAGAAATGTAATGAACAAAAGAAAGGTTAAAATTAATGATATGGTTAGATGGAAATGTCAGTTAAAACATGCCTTTTTAAACATCTAAAACCACCGAAATGCACTAGTTATAGGTATCTCAAGTAACTAACTTGTGCATATATATATATATATATATATATATATATATATATATGTGTGTGTGTGTATATATATATATATATATGCAAAATCCCCTTTCCTCCAAAGAGACCGGGACACTTCGCCGGCGGTGCGTCCTGGGCTGGAGGTTCCCGATATTCATGCAGATTCACGTACTAGACCAGTACCACGCACTCCGCACAGGCAATAACAATTAGTACTCCATCTGTATTGTCATATTAAGGTTTTATTCACAAAACCATAAGCCAACAAAAAACCCTACGCGTTTCGGCGGGTAACCGCCTTGCTCACGGGTAAAGCATTCCTGCATGGCCATTGCTTATATTTAGTGCACGTGATTACACACATAAACAAACAACACTGAAAATGGACTCACACAGATTTTCGAGTCGGCCATCTTAGAGCGGGTTGTGGTAATACATACTGCACAGAACCGGCATTTTTCAATCGTTATAAGTTATAGTAGGGCAAAAAACAAATTAATTATTCCTGTAACTCAATGGGTGATAATACATTGTTAATGAACAATAATATCAATGTCTTAACATTGGTATTTTGTATCAACTACAAAACGGAAAGCATGTCTATTGATGCACATTAAATCCAAGCACATTATACATATAACGTGAAACAACATGTGCTTGTTGTACCCAATTCGTCAAAAGGTTAATCAGATGCCCGTTCGTTGTTTAAATGAAATTATATAGACCTTACTAATTCGGGCACGCGCGTTTTGTATGAGTGGCATACAAAGTACATCATTCAAGTTAATCACCCAAATGAACAAATAAACAGTGCATATGCCATTCTGTTACTGAATCTGTCACAGTTTCTAACATCTAATGATGATTCTCATTGTCATGGGCTACTTGGTATATTCATATTATGGGTCCCAAGTGGGTCAGCAAGAGGATGGAGCCTTAGAAATCAATATTAGTGCCAAGTGGCAAACCTCGATAATAGGAAAAAGGACAAAATATATAAACACTCAATGTTGGGACTTGTCCATGTCTTGTCCACAATGATCTGGACTGAAAAAAGTGAGGCAATTAATCTAACCAATGAACGGATGGGCTAAAATTTATAATGCATCTGCCCAGTGGCATTTCACAAAAGGTCCATTCATCAATAAGGAATTCATCACAAAACAAGGCATGCTTTCCGTTTTGTAGGGTCCTTCCTGAATCACTCCCAAAGTCATGTGGCGCAAAGAGCCGGCAGAGCCCCAACGCCGGTAGACATTAACTCCAAGAACATAGAAAAATTCCAATGCGCACTCAGAGAAGGAAAGGATTTCACCAGTTTATTCCAAAATGATCGCTACGCGTTTCGACACCCGGCGGTGTCTTGATCACACAATACTTTTTCGTGAAAAACAAACGTGCATAAATAAAGTTTCAACATCCACAGTGTAAACATAAACAATGCACATAATACCATTACAATGTATCTGTAAATAAAAAACGCCATCTTGGAAGAGGGAACACAAAAGGAGATGATAGCAACATATGCGCCGTGTACACATTACATTATTATGTAGTATATTATACTGCACGTTGCGCAAACATCATGTGTTGGGTGAGCATTAAAAGTTAATTTAATTTAATGTAATTTGACACCCAGGATACCTTGTATAGGCTACTAGTTGCTCACATACAGAGTTATATAGTGCCCGATTGTACCTAGCGGACCGGAAAAGATTATACGTCTGAGTCTATTTTGGCCCCAGTCGACGGAATGATCTTCCGTCGACCTTGTTTATGTTTACACTGTGGATGTTGAAACTTTATTTATGCACGTTTGTTTTTCACAAAAAAGTATTGTGTGATCAAGACACCGCCGGGTGTCGAAACGCGTAGCGATCATTTTGAAATAAACTGGTGAAATCCTTTCCTTCTCTGAGTGCGCATTGTAATTTTTCTATGTTCTTGGAATATATATATATATATATATATATATATATATATATATATATATATATATATATATATATATCCTGTACACCGTTTGTCTCCGAACTCGCGCGTTTGCGCAACACAGCAAGCAGACTCTGGACACGGACCTCGGGGTGTATGAAAAGGATTTATTTCGCAGAAAGAGTCACCTATATATATATATATATATATATATATATATATAAATTCACTGAAAAAACCATAGGTTATAGACCATATATAGTTAGGGATTAGCATTTAAAAAACCTTATTTTATTTGCACAAAACCATTGAAATTCCATATATAGTTAGTTGCACTAACTATATATCGCGGACCCGCAATCCACTGCTAATGATGTCACATATTACATCATTCATGACATGGTCAGTGACATCACTGATGACATCACTGATGACATCTCAAATGACATCACTGATGACAACACCCAGTGACTGTATGTTTCTGTAAAGTTAAAATATGTCTTACATATTGAAGAATGAGTGGATGTATAAGTGTCTGGATGAAGGATTTAGTAGGTGCATGACTGACTGTATGAGAGAATGATTAAATGTGTCTCACTGAGTGCATGGGTTAGTGATTAAAGTGTCTTAATTTGGCAATCATTATTTATGTTCTTCTGTAAACTGCTGCATGTTTAAATCAGTAGCTATATCAGTAACTATATGGGTTATTGAATGGTTGCCCAAGTATTTGTATGGGAGACTGAGTATGTGTGTGGGTGGCTGGGAGGTGTATAACTCTGTGCATAGATGTGTGAGCAGTTGATTCCCTAGGTGTATGGGTTCAAAAGTGCATGTAGAAACAGCTGTATGGACAGTTGACTGTGTGCATGAGTATATTGGTGAGTGAATGGATATCTCAGTTCTACATGTCAAAGTAAGTACATATGTAAAACACACTCCATGTGAGAGTTGACATATATAAATAACTGAACATAAGAGCCAGTGAATGTGAGAGTGGCTGTATGAATCATTGTGAACTTGTATCAAGGATTGTATAAGAGAGTAAATATGTGTTAGTATATGTTTGAATAAGTAAGGTGTGTATAACTGTATAGTTGAGGAAATGGAGGTGTGATTGATTCTTTGCATGACTGACTAGGTGTGTGAGTAACTCCATGGATGTGTGACAGTCTGTGAGTGCCTGTTTACACTGAGTTTATCTAAGGTTATATTAGAGTCTGAAGATGTATTATCACATAAATGATATCATCAGTGATGTAATCAGTAATGTCAAATGAGATGTCAGTGATGTCATCAGTGATGTCATTTGAGATGTCATCAGTGATGTCATCAGTGATGTCATTTGAGATGTCATCAGTGATGTCATCAGTGATGTCACTGACCATGTCATGAATGATGTAATATGTGACATCATTAGCAGTGGATTGCGGGTCCGCGATATATAGTTGGTGCAACTAACTATATATGGAATTTCAATGGTTTTGTGCAAATAAAATAAGGTTTTTTAAATGCTAATCCCTAACTATATATGGTCTATAACCTATGGTTTTTTCAGTGAATTTTCAAGGTTTTGTAAATGCAAATTCCTAACTATATATGGTCTATAACCTATGGTTTTTTCTGTGAATTTCATTGGTTTTTTAAAAGCTAATATCTATAGCTGTAAAATATATTCTTTATTAAGTGACGTATCACGTAGCCCGTGAGACGCCTCATGATGCATCGCATAACCGTGACGTATCGTCTCTGCAGCGCAAACCAAACCCAAAACGTAAGCGCGCCAGAACACGCTTAAAGATATATATATATTTTTTTAACCTTAATTAGACAAAATTCACACGTGCACATATCACAAACGTTCAAAAAACACAATATGTCGGACTCCCGTTACGCTGCCGGTTAGCTGCCCGGTTAACGTACCAGGAAGCACCTTTACCGCGAAAAATCACAATTTTTTTTTTCACCCCCCAGGGAACTTTAATAGCCCCCTCATCAATCCTATGGGTTCAGGAGGGGTCTGCCTTACCCCTTTCATTCATTTACACCTTTTTTTTTTCCACCTCTTCTCTCTCGATCCCACAGAGAGACAAGATGGCGGCCGCTCCAGACTGTTTGCAATGATAACAGCCAATCAGCTTCTCCTCAGACTCCCGTTACACTGCCGGTTAGCTTCCCGGTTAGCTGCCCGGTTAGCTGCCCGGTTCGCGTACCAAGACGCGTCTCTACGGCGAAAAAATCGGAATTTTTTTTTTTTTTTGGGCCCGGCGTGGCTCTATAATATCCCCCTCATCAATCCTAGGGGGTCAGAAGGGGTCTACCTTGCCCCCTTTCCTTCATTTCCCCCTTTGTTTTGGCCTCCTCTTGTCTCTCGATCCTACCGAGAGACAAGATGGCAGCCGCTCCGGACTGTTTAGAATGTTGACAGACACCGGAGAGCCAATCAGCTTCGCTTCGCAAAGTTCCGATACGCGAAAAGTTTGCGAACCGGAGCGCTGCCCGGAGCGCTGTTACAGATATATATCTTGTTTTAAACGTTAATTTCTCAAAATTCACTGAAGCACATATATTGAGACCTAGCAAAGGCACATCGGGCTAACAGTCCCTACAATTTTGCCAAGTTTCGTGGAAATCCATTCAGCCGTTCGGGCTAAAAGTGAGGCCAACCGCCCTATGGAAATTAACATGGGAAAAACGCGTTTTGGGACCCCCCTTTTTTCTCGGCCCCCCCTTGACGAACCCCCCCCAAATTTCCAGGAGCTGCTCAGAAACAAAATGTGCCATTTTCCTGAAAATTTCAGCCAATTCCGTCCACAAACGCCAAAGTTATTAGGCATAGAATTTTCAAAAGTTCCATAGAGAAAAAATCCTAACTATATATACCTACTGGCTATCGCCAGTAGGTAATATATATATATATATATATATATATATATATATATATATATATATATATACAGACAAAATCTTCAAACAGCACACTCCTGCCAGAAATGAAGACACGGACCACAAAGGCTGCAGTAAGGGAGATTTTAATCCAAACCTCTCAAGTTACGCGTTTCGAGCATCTTGTGCTCTTGGTCACACACATATGTATATATATATTAACTACTGGCGGTCGCCAGTAGGTAGTTATAGTTAGGACCTAGTTTCCATAGGAAATCCGCAACATTCTATTTGGAATAACTTTGGCGCCGGTCAACGAATCTTTGCGAAATTCTCCAAGAAAATGGCCTGCTCCGCTCCGATCCTTCCCTGAAACTTTGGGGGTGATTCGTGAAGCGGGGGGTGAGAAAAAAGGGGGTCCCAAAACATGTTTTCCCCATGCAATTTTCCATAGAAACCTTTAGCCAGGGCTACAGCTCGAACGGCTGAACGGAATTCGTGAAGCGGGGGGCGAGAAAAAAGGGGGTCCCAAAACATGTTTTCCCCATGCAATTTTCCATAGAAACCTTTAGCCAGGGCTACAGCTCGAACGGCTGAACGGAATTACACCAAATTTGGCAGAGAGGTAGAGTTCGGTTCGCAGATTGTGCTTTTTGTTAAATGGTGTAAATCCGTTCAGTAGTTTAGAGAAAATTACAAGTAAAATCATAGCGATATCTAGAGACAGAGTTCTACACGCGGACTAAAATCCGTTCAATTACGAGCGCGAGCTGCATGCTGATTGGCTGTCAAGTGTCTGTCAACACTCGACCATCTTGTGCCTTGGTAGAACCGAGTCACAAGAAAACAGCAAAACAAAGTTGAAAAATAAGGGAAGGGGGCAGGCTAGAAACATTCTGACTCTCTAGGCTTGCTCAGGGGGTCGCACATGGATGTTTAGGCTCTATTTTTTATTTTTTTTAAAGAAAAATCACGGCTTGTGCATACGGAAATCCGTACAATTACGAGCACAAGCTGCATGCTGATTGGCTGTCAACACTCCTAACCAGGAAGTGTTGGCAGCCATCTTGTTTGTCGCGAGAAACGAGTCACAAGAAAACAGTAAAAAAAGTTGTGAAATTAGGAAAGGGGGTAGGGTAGAAACATTCTGACCCTATAGGCTTGCTCAGGGGGTGGTACATGGATCTTTAGGCTCAATTTTTTTTTTTTAAATAAAAAAATCGCGGGTACTCGTGCATTACTTGTACACGGTGGAAAAGGTGAAAAAAACTAGAAGTCCGTTTTATTAATTAGGTCCCGGGGGGGGCAAATTCAGGGGCATATTCTTTCCATAATTGGGGGCTTGTAAGGTGCCCTGAGCACTGGGGAACACCACTCGTCTGGTTTTATTTTGAAGTATGCGGGGGGTTACGGTTCTACTCCCCGCAGTCTCAGGGAGCGGCACCCCTCGGGGCTTTTTACACATGGCGGGGAACGCCACCTTTCTGGGGCAGTAATATGTAAAATGACCTTCCAGCTCCTGGTACCTGAACTGTCTGGGTTTTTTTATTAATGTTGGGAGGGCGTCGCGCAGCCCCCTTAGTGGAACCATTGATGGTCCTGGGGAGCACCATTTCTCAGGCTCTTGCAGTGTGTCGGGGTGCGTACTCCCGGGACACTGCTGTTGGTATGGTAGGGCGGTACCGTCGCCGCTCCCACTTTACCACAGCAAACCGTTTTTCTATTTGCTCTCTCTTTCAAGTAGGAAAGGAGATTGGTAGGACTTGGGGAGCCGTCTGGGATAGTGGGGGCATTGGGGCTAAAAGAAAAAAAAAAGAGGGCTATATTATCAAGCAAGGGCGATACATTATCACCGCTTTTATCGGCAGGAAACTGCCGCTAAATTGGTGATAATGGGCTTGATAATATGGCCTTGTAAATTCCCATAGAAACCCAGGTTAACACCATAACCTGGGCTTCTATGGGAATTCACAAGGGCATGTTATCAAGCCCATTATCAACGCTTTATCGGCAGTATCGACAATAAAAGCGGCGATAATGTATCGCCTTTGCTTGATAATATGGCTCATGGTTCTTTTTGAGAACTAGGGGGCAAATTATCAAGGTCCGGTGATAAAATTATCACCGTTTTATCGGCAGTTTCATGCCGATAAAACGGCGATAATGGGCTTGATAATACGTCCTTGTTAATTCCCATAGAAGCTTGTGTTCTGGTGTTAACATGGGCTTCTATGGGAAATAGCAAGGCCGTATTATCAAGCTTATTATCGCCGTTTTATCGGCAGTTTCCTGCAGATAAAACGGCGATAATTTTAACAATATGCACCTAAGTTTACTGGTCAAAAAAAGAGGTATATTTCTATGATAGTATGTAAAACTTTCCATTTGTTTTTTTGTGCAGCAGTTGTACTCTCTATGCATGCGCAGCCTCGTTACGAAGCCTACGTTTTTTTCTTTTTCTTCAAGTTCAACAAGAAAACCTTAAATTTGCTGCTTTCTTTTCCCGGGTCGTGTGTGTGCTGTACTTTTGTAATATATTGATAATCATACTTTATCTATATTTATTTGAAACGTAGTGCCGAGGCGCCAAATGTTGATTAGGTACTCCATCCACCGCCATTTTAGTAGTTTTTCAACGTTATTTTTATCATATATGTTACTTTCATTTTACCGTCCTCCTATTTTCTCTGTAATCGATGAGATTTCCTGCCACAGACACCACGGTGTTTGTCCTTGGCCTCTTATGTTATACTCCGTCCACCGCCATTTTAGTAATTTTCCTCAGTTCTTTTTATTATATCTGTTACTTTCATTTTACCGTCCTCCTATTTTCTCTGTGATCCATGAGATTTCCTGCCACAGACACCACAGTGTTTGTCCTTGGCCTCTGATGTTATCAGACTTGGTCACACGTATACGTAAAAACTAATTTGAAGGACATAAGCCACAGCCATTACAGCGCTATGTCCGTCAACACAAAGACATTATTAAGATTATGTGTTTATCATGCGTGGTGAATGCATAGTAGTTTTAAAGGCATGCGTGGTAAAGGCATGCGTGGTAAAACTATATGCGTGCTAATGGCTTCGTGGTGACTATCACGCCTGCTTATGACCGCATTGTCATGGCTGTTTCCCCCCAGAACACTGCAGCAACCGGGTCTGGGCGTCGTGGACTCCAGGGCAGTAGGCGGAGGGCCACGCAGCTCCTCATACAATATAGAAATCTTTGTTGGGTGATTGTTTTCGTGGTTTGAGGGGCGTGATTGAGGTCCACACATTTAATTTTGTAGTGAGGTAATTTTTGCATGGGAAAATGTGGCATGAGGTTTGTAAATGTGGTACACATTGTTTCGTGTTATTTTGATTTCTTTTGTAAGTTGTAGTCTATCCAGAGGAAATATAACTCAGTAGTTTTCAATCCTAGTCTTGAAGATCTTACTATAGTATTTCAACATTATTTTTATTGTGGACCGTCATACCCCCCCACACAAAATAAAAGAAGTATGTAGTTTTTTTAATTAACTTTTATTAAAACAATAACTGTAAACGAAACATAATTATAACTTTTAGAAGCAACTAGAAAAATAACTGAAAAACAAATTTTTATAAACAAATTGTGAAATGGACTCCAAAAGATGTCCGATTGGTAATCTGCAAAACAAAAAAGAAAATTAGAGTTTAGAATTATGTAGATGTGAGTAAATGAGCTGAAGCATTACAAGTCAAGGTAACTCTACGGTTTTACGTGTGCAGTGTGCCTGGTACAATTCACTTCTCTTATAATGCCGCCTTTAAGTGGTGTCTATATGGAAGTGCCTACTGCATTACAGAAAAGTGGCACAACGGGATTGTAAAGATGCAGACTTAGTTCTAATGCATCGCAATGAAGGCTTTGTAGACCTAGGCCTCTGTGCTTACCGTTGTATAAACACTGCGGCCAAACACTTCGGCCAGTTGAATTCACAACTTCTTTTGAACAATTCTTCTACACATCCTAGCAAACAGCAGTGTCTATAAGTTTAGGAGAGAAAGAGAAATGATGTCACAGAGAGTGAGAGAGAGAAAGAGAGAAAACAACATTAAAACTGTCTCGCAGAGTCTGGAGTTGACATTTTTTCTTGAAAAGTCAGACGTAGATTTACAAGCTCCTTGCGTCACTTTCCCCATGTTAAAAGTGACAGAAAAGTGGCGTAATAAGTTTGTAGATCTGTTGTCACTGCTCGGAGGAAATTATTCATTTTAGACAGACAAGCTGCTGCACACTACGCATTCTCTGCTTTCACAAATAAAGGTAACACTACGGTTTTACGAGTGCAGTGTGCCTGATACATTTCAGTTGTTATAGTGCCACGTTCAAATGGTGTCTACATGAAAGTGCCTACTGCGTTACTGACGCAAAAGTGGCACAACGGGATTGTAAATATGCTGACTAGCTTGACTCCTTGGAAAGCGGTCGCTCCACCCTTCCTCCCTCATAGCGCTGCTGTGGTATCGTAGCGCTGCTTCTCCCCATTGCCTTATATTTTAACTAAATTGCTTCTGCATACGATCTGTAACGTAGCGCTCCGCATTGCCTTATATTTTAACTAAATTGCTTCTGCATCCGATCTGTAACGTAGCGCTCCGCACTGCTTACTTTGCATATTCCATTAATATTGTGGCTGTGTGCGTAGCGCTGCTCCTCCCCTCAGCCATAGCTTTCAGGACATAGAATTGGAACCCGATCTGTGGCGTAGTGCTCCGCATCGCTTTGTCTGGTGATTTCAAGTATTGTTATTATTATCTTGTGTTACAACGCTAGCTCGCTTTTCCCGCACTGCCCCCTGAGGTCAATTGCTGCCTGATTGCGCCCATAGCGTACTGTTGTCCTTCTTGTTGTTGTTTGGCCACCATTTTGTTGTGCCTGCAGCCCGTCCCTCCCCCTACGCTCACGCCTCCCAGCTCCCCCTCCCACGCTCCGCCCCCTCCACTTCTCAACTTATGTCAGATGCATCTACGCGCAGCGTCCACGCGCTACGGCCGCGCCGAAGGTGCGCCAAAGGTAAGCCCGTCTACGCCCGTCCGCGCCTGGACCGCGCCCAGCGCCAGACCCCCTGGCCCCCATCCCACCCATCCCCCCCGCATTACTTATGACGCCTCCACCCTCCTAGCACTTAACCCCGGCCGACTCTCCAACTGCGCCCAAGCCGCTCCTGGACACACCCATGGACCCTTCACATGCTACTCCTGCAAGTTCGACTGCGCCAAGAAAAACTCCTCATCCACGAACACGAAACAGATATCTGACTCCAACCACCTAAAATGCATCCTGCTCAACACCCGCTCAGTCCACAGACACGCCATCGACCTCTGGAACTTACTAGACACCATTTCCCCGACGTCGCCTTCCTAACAGAAACATGGATGAACGCCTCCTCAGCCCCAGACATCACCATTGCCATCCCGGAAGGATACAAGATCATTCGTAAGGACCGCGCCGGCCAAACAGGAGGAGGCATCGCTATCGTCCATAAGAACTCCATCCGCATCTCAACCAGCTCAGACGTCAACCTTGCCAACGCCGAACACCTTCACTTCCAGACCACACCGACCCCAAGACCACACTCAGAGGCACCCTCCTCTACAGGCCACCTGGACCCCGTGCACAATTCAGCGACGATATCACTGACTTTATCACTCCACATGCCCTCCCCTCCGAGGAATACATTCTTCTGGGAGACCTTAACTTTCACCTGGAAAAGAGCAATGACAGCAACGCCACCTCCCTTCTGGACAATCTCACCAACCTCGGACTCAAACAACTTGTCACTATGCCCACCCACATCGCAGGTCACACACTCGACCCTATCTTCACCTCCAGCAAACATGTCTCCTTCAGTCACACCACAGCTCTCCATTGGACGGACCACAGCTGCGTACACTTTATCTACAATAAGACCACAACTCACAACCATCCTCAACCTATTTTGCGAAGAAACTGGAACAAAATCACCATCAACCAGATCTCCTCATCGCTTCTTCAAAACCCCCCTACCCACTCCTCAAACCCCGACCAAGCAGCCACTAACTTCACCCAATGGCTATCCAACAGCGCCGACATCCTAGCACCGTTGAAAAAACGTCAAATCAAACTAGGCAGCAAAAACGCCTCCTGGTTCAACGATGATCTTAAGAAATCGAAAAAACTCTGTCGCACCCTCGAGAAGGCCTGGAAAAAAGACCCAAACACCAGCACCAGAGACGCCTTCAAAAACGCCACCCGCATACACCATCAACTAATCCGGTCTGCCAAGAAAGCCGCATTCAAAGACTGACTAGACAACAACGCCCACAACAGCAAGGAATTATTCAACATCGTCAAAGAGTTTACCAACCCCTCAGCCAACTCCAACGACATCACCCCCTCTCAAGCCCTCTGCGACTCCCTAGCTTCATTCTTCCACAACAAAATCGCAGACATCCACAACAGCTTCGGCAACCGACCCGGAGACCAACCCACCCAACCATCTGCAGGACCTTCACCCCCCTTGAACATCCTTAATGACTGGAACCCAATCTCCACTGAGGACACCATCCGCCTGATGAACTCCATCCACTCAGGTTCCCCCACAGAACCCTGCCCTCGCCACATCTTCAACAAAGCAGACTCCATCATAGCACCACACCTCCGAGACGTCATCAACTGCTCCCTCAACTCAGCCACCTTCCCGGAAAGCTGGAAACATGCTGAACTCAGCGCCCTTCTGAAAAAAACCACCGCGGACCCCACCGAACTCAAAAACTACCGCCCCATCTCGCTCCTTCCATTCCCAGCCAAAGTCATCGAGAAAGCTGTCAACAACCAGCTCGCCGCCTTCCTCAAAACCAACAAATCCCTCGACTCCTCACAGTCCGGCTTCCGAGCAAAACACAGCACGGAGACCGCCCTCATCGCAGCAACAGACGACATTCGAACTCTACTGGACAATGGAGACACAGTCGCCCTCATCCTCCTCGACCTCTCCGCAGCCTTCGACACAGTCTGCCATAGCACCCTTCTACAGCGCCTCAGAAACATCGGAATCCAAGGAAAAGCACTGGAATGGATCACCTCGTTCCTCACCGGAAGAACCCAGAGAGTTCGCCTCCCACCATTCAAGTCAGAGGCCACTGAAGTCATCTGCGGCGTACAACAAGGATCCTCACTCAGCCCCACCCTCTTCAACGTATACATGAGCCCCCTCGCGGCCATCGCACGCCAACACAACCTCAACATCATCTCCTACGCTGACGACACTCAACTGATCCTCTCACTCACCAAAGACCCTAACACCGCCAAAACCAACCTACATGAAGGAATGAAAGAAGTGGCCGAGTGGATGAAGCACAGCCGCCTGAAACTAAACTCAGACAAAACAGAAGTCCTTATCTTAGGTACCTCCCCCTCCTCCTGGGATGACTCTTGGTGGCCAGAGGCCCTTGGAAAAGCACCCATCCCGACGGACCACGCACGGAACCTGGGCGTCATCCTCGACTCCTCACTCTCTATGAACAGACAAGTCAACGCCGTTTCATCATCTTGCTTTAACATTCTCCGCATGCTCAAAAAAACATTTCGCTGGATCCCCACCGAAACCAGAAAAACGGTCACCCATGCACTGGTTACAAGCCGCCTGGACTACGGAAACACCCTTTACGCCGGTATCACCGTAAAACTCCAGAAAAAACTCCAACGCATCCAGAACGCATCAGCCAGACTCATACTAGACATCCCGCGTAAAGACCACATCTCTAGTCACCTGAAAAACCTCCACTGGCTTCCCGTCAATAAGAGGATCACTTTCCGCCTCCTAACCCACGCACACAAAGCACTTTACGAACTTGGACCCGAATGCCTCAACATACGACTTTCCTTCTACACCCCCTCCCGCCAGCTTCGATCCTCCAACCAAGCCCTTGCTACCGTACCTCGCATCAACAAAACCACCATGGGAGGTAGATCCTTCTCCTACCTCGCAGCTAAAACCTGGAACTCACTCCCCACTCACCTTCGTCTCACTCAGAACCACCTAGCATTCAGAAAGCAACTTAAAACTTGGATATTCGACAAGTAATTCCCCTCCCTCTTCAAGCGCCTTGAGACCCTACGGGTATGTAGTGCGCTATATAAATCGTTGACTTGACTTGACTTGACTTGACTTATTTCTAATGCATTGCTATGACGGCATTGTATATGTAGGCTGCTGTGCTTACCTTGTATAAACAGTGCGGCCATCGGACTTCACAACTTGACTTGAACTCTTCTTCTATACGTCAAAGTATATTCAATACGTTGCAGAGAATTCCATGGCTGCTGCTCGATAGTCCGTGATTGCTTCTGAAGGATGTTTTGTGAAGGAAACAAAAGGACATTTTGATTAATCATCATAAACTGAGTTGCGAAACTACTGTCAAGAGTGAATTTTAATGTGGGTTCTTAATATTCCATACTTAGACTGTTGCAGCCCATTGAGTCGCAGAGTTTGGAATTGAGAGTTTTTCTTGAAAAGTCAGACGCAGATTTACAAGCTCCTTGCGTCACTTTCCTTATGTTAAAAGTGACAGAAAAGTGGCGTAATAAGCTTGTAGATCTGTTTGTCAGACTGTTGTAACCTATCTGTTGTCACTTGTCGGAGGTAATTATACATTTCTACACAGTGAAGCTGCTATAGACTACCTAGTCTTTCCTTTCACAAATAATTTGTTGTTGTTTCGGAAAGAAAGGGCCATATTATCAAGCAAGGGCGATACATTAGCTCCTCTTTTATCGGGAGGAAACTGTCGATAAAGCGGCAATAATGGTCTTGGTGATATACCCTTGTGAATTCCCATAGCAGCCCAAGTTAACACAAAAACCTGGGCTGCTATGGGAATTCACGAGGGCATAATATCAAGCCCATTATCGCCGCTTTATCGGCAGTTTCCTGAAGATAAAAGCGGTGATAATGTATCGCCATTGCTTGATAATATGGCCCTCAATTCTTTGTCACCAAGTGCCATTGGGGTGATTGAAAGATGGTGCTATACGTGTGGAAGAAGTATTCACTTTAATTAAGATAGTTAACTACTTGAATTCAGATAAGGTTGTATACAGCAGAGTGGAGATAGTATTGTCGAAAACTTTAAAAAAGGAAGAGAAACAATGTGAGAGAGTAAGAAAGAGAAAGAGAAAAAAGGACTTTAAAATGTGGGAGACACACACACATGACAGGGGGGGTGTACGTGAAGCCAGAGGCACAACCACACTCAAAATTGTCGGGGGCGGGGAGGCTTAAGTTCAAACAAAAAGAAGAGTGGAGCTGCAGGGGCTGTAAGCGGGGGGGGATCATCAAAGCCTCATTAACAAGCAAAATGTCTTTAAAAGACCTGTGACGTACTCGGGTGCGACCGTGTGTGGGCGCAGGAATGTATGTCATTCTAGCTGAAGCCTCGTTAGCCCAATGTGTGTTTTGCGCGCCTGCTGTATACTATAGATTGTCTCCTTTTACAGATAAGTTGTTGTTTCAGAAACAAGCTTCTTTGCTCACCTTATGCTATTGCCGTTGTCATTGTAACGTGATCCATCGTGAAGTTGTACATCTAAAAGGAATTAAAAGAAAGATGTTATGATTGATAATTATTGCTATATTAATTTGGAGTTAGATAATATCGCGGTTTTATAGACGTTCATTGTCATATTTGTAAGTACCAGGGGGCATATTATCAAGGACCGGTGATAAAATTATCGCCGTTTTATCGGCAGGAAACTGCTGATAAAACGACGATAATGGGCTCGATAATTCACCCTTGTTAATTCCCATAGAAGCCCATGGTCTGGTGTCAACATGGGTTTCTATGGGAATTAACAATGGCGAATTATCAAGCCGATTATCGCCGTTTTATTGGCAGTTTCCTGCCGATAAAACGGCAATAATTTTAACACCGGTTCTTGATAATATGTCCCTGTTTGTATTGTGAATATATTCCGGACATTTCAGCGATTATAAAAACGTTAGTGCTATTGCGAAAAAAAAATTATACATGTGAATTAATACATTATATAGGAGTGCGTTCGTCTAAAATATTAAGTCGCATTTTTTTATGTAGTCAGCTACATCCCTTTGACTCCTTCTGATGCGTACTCAATTGTCACTGTTCACCTTTTGGGGAAACAACAGTTTCTTCATGATGTAGTCACAATCTCCAACAAAGAAGTCTCATATATGATGCCGAGTCTTGATATCTCTATGGCTAACGACATACTTGTACTCCCATCATCATCATCATCGCAGGTTCTTGACCCGCTCAGTGCTTCAGGCACTACTAACTCAGTGACCAAAGAGCCCACTCATGTAGTAGTGGGCCCCTTGTTCAGTGCTTTGTGAACAACTCTAAAATTGCGTACAACACGTGCGATCCGTCTTTTTTATAGATAGGGTCACGTGTGTAGTGACGAATACGCTGGATGGGTGTGGTGTGGGTGTATACCAGCCATGAGGGAGTGTGTGTGTCGATCTGGCAACTAGACCTGGAGCTAAGAAATCACTACAATGGAAGTTTGGGACTTGTACTTTTGTTGTGTTTTCCTAGTAGCGTAAGAGTGGCCTTCTTTTCTCTATGTGGCGTTATGGAGTCAGCATGTATGTAGCCTATTTTGTGATGCATTTTATTGTACAATGCGTTTCAAAAACTAGTTGTGGTAGGGTGCTTTTAAATTAAACTGTGTACACTGCTTACGAGTTTGTTGAGTGTAGAAGTATATATATTTTTTTCCAATTTGTATTCTATCATAATTGTGCTGACTTTTCTGCTTTGCGTGCAGAACTATATTATTTTATAAATAAGAAACTGTTGAAATCATGTTTGAAATTAGAATGGAAGCATGTAAGATGCTCTCTTTGAGGAATAGCAATACCGGCTCCTGCTGGAAGTGGGGAGCCGGCTGGGATCGTGGAGGCCTTGGGGCTGTTTCCACGGTCCGCAACGTTAGATTTGAGCCCCGGCAGATGGGGTCCTTGGGAATTATAGAAAATTTGTGAGAAAGACTATTTTTTTATATGGTAGATTTATCGTACACGTACCAAGCACGTATGGACGACGGCAGCTTGAATATTGGAAGTCGTCCAGTAAGCGTACGTAAGCAATAAAAATAAAAATAATTTTAGATATTTATGAAGTGTATTTCTTTATGTTTTGTGTGGCTCTAAAAAGAGCCCTTGTGTTTATTGGGAGATTTTAGTACTTGCAAGTAAGTACCGATGCAGAGTCTTAAGTTTATGAGGAAGACTCTGTTCCCCTCATCTGTAAAATGTACACCATCTCTCCTATAGATGTCATGCATATTGAAACGCAGATTGTTGTGGTAGATGGACCCCATTCGATAGTTTCGGAGAAAGGCAGAAACAGATTTATTCACATGTTTCCTAGCTTTTTCAATCTTTTGACAATAGTGGTTGGACCAGTTCCATTTCTGCCTTTGGCATATATTAGAATAGACAAAGGCAGTTTGGGGGAAAAGTGCCATCAATTCTCTAAAGGTGTCCTTCATAAGCATTTCCAGACCTACCCCAGTCAAATTGCCTAGGTCATTACCACCACAGTGCACAATTATGAGGTCAGGGTGTTGGAGATTTAAAAAGGATTTCACCAATGGCATCAATTGATGCCACTTTAATCCTCTCTGTCCAATCCATTTAATGTCTACATTTGGTAAACGTAGGTCTTTGTGAATTCTTTTCTGTTGTGCGTACCTTTGACTCCAGAAAATATAGCTTTGTCCCACAATCCACACTGTAAGCATTTTGAAGAGAGGTCTGGATGCACTCTGGTGGTCTCTGTAAATGAAATGGCAGTTTGAAAAGTAACATTTTTCTAAAATGGTGGACAACATGCAGTTTTGAAAAAAGAACAGAAATGATTGGTTGTTTGGCAACATTTCTCAGGAAACTAGGGTGCATGTTTCTGTTTTTTAAAAGCCTTATTTTAATTGGTTAAGAAAAACTGATATAACAGAACGTTACATAAGATAAGCTGGTATATTCTCAAGTCAAGCATACTTGCTGTTTTAATTTGCAACAATGTATGATGAACTTTTCACCTGTGTGCTGAGTTAGGTGTTCCCTGAAGTGTGTCTATGGTAACTGGCAGATTGTAGAATGGGGTAAGGGTTGAAAGTTTTGTCAGTTGGAAAGGGTGCAAAAGTTCAAGCAATATAAAAGTGTGTTTCTTTTTTAACTTAATGTGGGAATAAATGTGATTTTTTATTTATTTGTATATGTGTGTAGATTGAGTGTGTAGATTAATCGGAAAAGTTAGCTATTTGCTATAGGACTTCCTGATTCCGTAGGACTGCTTAGTGGGATTTACAATGATCCCCAATGTCAAAATCTTTGATGGCTTTTGTTGAGCCTTTGATGCAGGGCACGGAACGAAACTCATTTTATTAATTTATTTGTTTACTTACCTGCAATCATGCAGATTCCGTTGTTTATCACCCCCCACCCTGCCCCTCCCGCGCCCCGCCTGCCTGCCCCACTGCAACTCCCTCCACGGGCCGCGGCTGAAAGACGTGGTAGCGATCTAGTCATTTACCACAGACTTGTGGGGAATCCTTGGTGAGGCGCGCGCTCACTAACGAGTGCGCACTTCACCGAAGACGTTCCGGAGTTCAGACTCGTTTTCAATTGCTCCTTAGACATTCCTGAAGAGAAAGTGCAAATATTTCTGAGAGAGTTAAAGAACGTTGTATGACAAGTTAGTGAGTAAGTAAACTTACCTGACATTATAGACAATATTGAATGTATTCAGTCAATGTATTTTCTATAACTTAAAACAAGAAACGATAACATTCGTGTTAAGGAAGGTCTTAAGGGAAAAGAACACATTGAGTAAGGAATACTAGACAGACTTTTGAATTAAGAAGGAACATTAGTGAAAAACACAAGATATTCAAGGATTGATAGAATAGAAAACAAGCAACTGCATAAAGAAAGGTTAGTAGAAGAACACAAGGAAATTATTAGTATAAAAATTAGACAATAAACTGAGAGGGCTAGGTTAATGAATGTTAGGTAATTATAGGTTATAAGCAGTGAGAAAAATTAAGAACCGCAAGCTACAAGGTTGCAGATAAATACTAGAGGGGAGGCTAGTTCGAAAGGTGAAGGGATAGGTAATTAGTAGGGTTAGACTGTTATAGATGAGGAATAGAGATAGAGTAAACACATGAACTATTCACAAAGTAGTGTGATAATGATGTCTAAATATACATAGATACACAGTGTTATTCTGGACAATGAATAGTATCTTTTGCATTTTAGTAAAACATATTTAGTATTTTGGAATGGATAACGTGAATAGACATATTCTACATGTTTTAGTTGTGTATTTTACTATAACAGCCTGAGTATTTTCCTATAGTCATAAGGAGTGACTTGTTTCAAAATTTAAGAAAAGCTAAGAACAGGATATCCTTATAAGTAATTATATTTATATAACTTTGCAAAGGACTAAATCTCTACTAATGGAATGTTATTAGATAATAGTATTTATAGAGTATTTTTTGGAGGCCAAAATAGGTGAAAATGGTAGTTTTTTATTATATATTACGAAAAGTGATAAAATTAACTGTTTATATTTTTATACAAGGAGGAAGAGCATAAAGGAGGAAAAATTATGGAAAGAGAACAGCCTCATACTCAGGAGATTTTGGATATTTGGATAGTATAATTGAAGAAGTAATCTTATCTGTCACAGGCAATGACAGTGAAAAAGGGGAAATTAGTGCTGCAGACGTGAAGTGTGATTTTGAAGATGAAAGCTTTGATGGAGATTTTCTGGAAGTATTAAATTATGTTGAAAGTTTAGAACAAATTAATTCAGAAACTGCTAACGAGGGAATTGATCTGAATGACATATCTGATGAACTTCTATTGGAATGTGTGTTAAATTATGAGATGCTAATAGAATACATTTATTGTTTTAAAAATAATAAAAGTTTGAGCATTATCTACTAATGTATTTATTGTACTAAAAGTGAAGGACTTATAGATTCAGTTATATATTCTTTAAATGTTTGTATTGATTTAAACTATGCAAAGTGGGTCTGAGAGAATGGATTGCTTAAAATCCGTATGGAGTATACATGCAGTCTCGTATGCACCCTCAAACTTGTTTTTTATGCCTTCAATTCCCCAGTCCGTATCCTTAGACTTCCTCCAAACACTCTGACACTGCTGTTTTAGTATTGTAGTGAGCCAGTCAGCAGTATATACTTTTCCATTGTACCGTGGTAAAACTGAAGCTGTAATAAATTTAGTGAGGAACTTTCTTTGCAGAAGTGTAATGATCCAGTTAGTATCTAGATACTCATGGATTAAAAGAGGCTTTAGTCCATAGGTTGTTTCAAACGTCTAGAGACTGTGCATGCACTGTTCTATGCACCAGGAAACTTATGTTTCATGTGTTCAATTCCTCAATGTGTATCCTTATACTTGCAGCAAACATTCTCATACTACTGTTTGAATATTGTAGTGAGCCATTCATGTGTTTATCTGTATACTGTGGTAAAACTGAGGCTGTTATAAATTCAATCAGGTTCTTTCCTTGCAGATCTGTAATCATCCACTCACTACCTAAGTACTCATGCATTAAAATAGGCCTTAGGGCATAGACTGCTTTAAACACTTATACACGATGTATGCAGTCTTCTATGTACTTGCAAATTTTTCTTTTATACGTTTAATTTACCATTTTGTATACTTACACTTCCACCAAACACTCTGTCACTGTTGTTTTAGTTTTGTAGTGACTCATTCATCTGTATGTAGTAATCTATTCACTATATTAAAACTAATTAAAAATGGGCACATGTACAATAACTGGCATATCCCCAGGAATATGTCAGTTATTGTACTCCGTGACACCACCACCATGGATGTGCCGTATTTACAATGCGGTGTACCATGGGACAAAAATGGCACATATATGTGATGTATCTGTGCTGTAAAGGTGGTGTATTGTTTGAGTTATGTTGCAAGTGCAACGCATCTGCAGCAATGCTCTGGGGGACCTATGCTCAGACTGTTGTGTCAATCCTTACAGCTGCTTCAAGGTAGTACAGTGTTTTGACACAGCATGAGCCCAAAAGTGACAAAGTGAAATCATGTAGATTTCAGTCAGCCACTTTTAGGAGGTGTTCCTGCGCCAGAACAGCCCCCCCGCCACCCCCACCACCCCCATTTAGGAATGTCGTCTTCTGGTACAGGGATTTACAATGTGACGCACCTCCCAGATACGTCACATTCTAAATACCACATACCATGGCGCATCTTTTGCACCACCGCTTCATCAGAAAAGTTATGCAATGGCGGTGTAAAAGAGGCACAAGGGTGTTGTAAATCTGCCTCTAACAAACACTTAGAAATTCACCCAGGCAGTTTCACTAGCAGTGCATTCTTTTTGAATTTGCTTTGGGTATTATTTTACATTAAAAATATGAAATGTAACTTTAAAAATAAAATAAATATAAGTATTTATAATACAAATGTAGGAAATTACTATAAAAAGAAAGAAATATAATAATTAGTACATTTTAAAATTATCATTTACAAAACCTTAGAAATTCACTGAAAAAAACATAGGTTTCAGCCACGTTATAGTTAGGAATTAGCATTTAAAAAATCTTAGCAATTCACTAAAAAAAACATAGGTTTCACAAACGTTATAGTTAGGAATTTGCATTTAAAAAAACTTAGAAATTCACTAAAAAACCATAGGTTTCACACATGTTATAGTTAGCTGGACATTTCACTCATACAAAACCATTGAAATTCCCCTGTTATAGTTAGTTCAGCTAACTATAACTTGCGCGCCCGCAATGCACTGCTGATGACATCACATAATACATCACTCATGACATGGTCAGTGACATCACTCATGACATCACTGATGACATCTCAAATTACATCACTGATGGCCCACATGCCTGCCCCTCTGCCCCAGGGCTGGCACCCCCGCGCCCCTCTGCCCCATCCCTTACCTGGCTGGCTTTATAAAACTGTTTCTTCGGCCCGGCCACCGACATATTGTCTTCCCTAAGCCGGGCACACCCGGGCCGCAGAACAGAGACTGGAGGGTCACAAAAAAGAGAAGGGGAGCCCACATACAGCACCAGGGGGGGGCACGGACAGACCACGGGAGTGGGGCACGGACAGGACCGACAGACACAGCCCCGGACGGACACACAAGCAACACTCCGCCCCGCCTCACAGGAAGTTACATGGCAACCACACACTTCCGGCGGCTGTCAGGAACTGAGGGGCGGGTCCCGGATGACTGACAGTGGCAGGTCATATCCTGTGCAGTGTCCTCACCGAGTCCCATGTTGGGGACAGGCATATTCGATCATATGCTTGATGGGAGTCAAATAGTCTAATCTGATTAAACTCTGCGGCTGTAGGAGCGACATGCCCCAGCCACTGCATAGCTGCCACTTCCGTGACTGAATAGTAGATCCTGTCGATGAACTGTCTTTCGGTGCCTTTTAAAGGGTTGAAAAGGACTGCAACAAGCGCTCGCCATGACACATTGTCTCTGAGCCCCGTCCCTTTCAGACTGGGCGCCTGGACTTCCTGCTGGGGTAAAAGGTTCCTTATCTTCTTTATGGGGCCATCTGGACCCATAAAGAAGATAAGAAACCTTTTACTTCAGCAGTAAGTCAAGGAACCCAATCTGAAAAGGACGGGGCTTAAAGAGAAAGAAGAACTTCACATGACCTCTTCTCCAATGGCTGACCACCGTTTAGGAGGCCAGCCAATGGAGAAGAGGGGTGGGGCTTAACCTCGCTAGTGAGGTTCTCTCTATCTCATTAAATCTCGCCAGCGAGACTGCGCAAGCGCAGCCATCGCAGGCTGAGACCTAAAAAGAAATTACTCTTAGGAAATGAAGTATGGAATGAAATGAAGGTACAACAGAAACTGCTTTAATGACATGGATTATCTTATGTTTTTTACATGTGTTGCTGAGAAAAAGAATCCATACTTTTGCCTTAAAATGTAAATATGTGAACATAGGGCCCCTTAGGGGCCCATTTCAAAGTTAGTTTTGGGATCTGCCCTACTTAAAGCCCAGGGTGGGTAATAGGTGTAAATCAGTTGTAGTGCATATTGAGACTGCCCAGGTCAGTGATAGATTGTGAGTGGGATAGTGAAATTGAGGAAGAAGAATAGAATGGCATGAGCTAGGTTGAGTGCTGATGGTGTCAGCAGACTTGAGGGAGCATTAGTGTTGCGATGTTGGGGGAGGGTATCACTAAAGGTATTGGAAAGGGGTCTTTTTACCTTGCTTTTTTAGGTCTCCAAACAAGCCCATCTACCTCTTTCCAACACTGGGAGCTTTAGTCTAGTCTGTGTTACAACACAAAGGCACCAACAGAGGTCCTGTATAACATTTAGTACCAGACTAAGTGGTGAAGGACGTTAGAATGGAGGGTAGGAGACTCACAGTAAGTGACTATCTCCTTTTTGGTCTTCTTACAGTCTACCTAGAATAAGTGGGCCTCTTATCGTACTGTGAAGACCCTTCCAGTGTATTTAACCCTGCAAGATCCATTAAATATACTGTTTTAAGAGTCACATTATTTAAAGTCTCAACATTTCTGCACTTGGGCTTAAGTTGGGTTATAGTCTGTGCATGTAAAGTTTATTCATTGGTGCCAGGTTCAAGTTTAGATTTGTGGTGATATATATGCCAGCTAGATGGTCGTGAGAGACGGTACCAATCTTCAAAATGTTTAATTATTATTACAAGATGGACATGATTGCAGTAGTGATAAGGTGCCCACTGAAACTCCACCCATTACACACATTTTAAACTGAAATTTGAATTATGGTCACAATGTTTCCTGAAGGCAGTTTTTGCACACTTTGATGGTTGCAACTCTGGGCTGTTTTTAGGGCTGATAATACTAGTCATGTGTCCCAATGTTAAATCAAGTCTTTCATCTTGTCAGAACTATCTAGTAGGCAATGTTATGGACTTTAGTAAACCTTATGTTTGGAGCAAAGGGAAATCCTATGTACTAAGGTGGGCCGAAGGATATATCCCACTCTGGAATGATTAATTGGGGAGCTGGAGGGTCATGAATTTTGAACAAGTGCTTGCACTATCATGAGACTTGAAATCAGCCACTGAATAATGTGAACCGATGTACTATTTTGGTGAGAAGGTAATTCCTATATGCGCACTTAAAATTGTATTTGTTCGTGATTGCTGTTTGATCAAGAGTGAAATGTCAACTTAAGAAAGACTTTGTGATGTTGGAGGAGTCTTTTATTTATTCTGTTTTAATTAAGCATGTGCTCACTTTAAATGGAGGGTGAAGATGACTACGCCTATCCGCAAGGCTTGTGTCCTAGAACCGAAACGGGTAGGTCTGTAGCAGCCTGCCATTTACTGCAATCTATAAATAAAAAACTTGAAATTGTGCACCAGAGTATACTTCCAATCTTGTATGGTTCCCCACCATCATCTATTGCAGGCGCGGTGCGTTCATTGGGGCGTGGTGGCGTAGCCCCCCCCGCCCGCAGCCTGTGTTTCTGAACTTAAGTAAACTGACTCCGTTTACTTAAGTTCAAAGACACTGAGGGAGCACTGACAATCATGTCAGTCAGCATGACGTCGGACCGCTTACCCCCTTCAGAGACTGAAGGGGGTGGACGGTCCACGTCATGTTGACTGGCATGATTGTCAGACCATCACCAGCGGCAGACAGCAGCACAACACAAGTGCGCATGAGTGGGGACGGAGGGCGAATTTTCGCACAGTGCCCACTCACCCGCACTTGTGTTTTAACTGGTTTGCGCATGCCTATTAGGAGTCCCTCGGTGACCTAATGGGCGTGCAGGGGGCGAAGAGTAGCCTTGCCCTAAACCCATCCTGGCGCTGGATTGGCTGAGAGGGGCCGTCAGCCTGTTCCTGTCCCATTGTGAAGGCGCCAAGGGGAGCAGGTCAGGTAAGTGTTCAGTTTTATTTATATTATTTCCCTGTCCACCCCCCTGCGAGCCGCGACCCCCCCACCCCGCGTGCTGCGACTGGGCAGATGTAGGTGGCAAAAGGGCTGTCAGCAGGGTCGGAAGCCGGGGAGCCAGGGTGCGAGGGGACCTTGTAAACAAAAAATAACGCAGTGCAATAACCAAGGGGCCAAACATCCTTGGCTAGACTGCGTCAGTGTTTCCACCATGGTGAAATATCTGGAAATCATTGTCATGTATCATTACGTCTTTCATATTGTTTTAGCACATATTCCTAATTGGTATGTTTTGATATAAGTATTTGATCAGAGGTCTGTCGCGACTCCCGAGACTTTTGTGTGCTCTTTGGCTGAAGGGAACATTCTGGGGTTATCTGTAGCTGCAGCATGACTGTGATGACATCATATAACGATGAGCTAGGCCCTAATCGAAATATGCCAAGTGACAGACAGCCGTTTGTTCAGCAGCGGCAACGACGCTCAACATTTATTGATTCTGGGCAAATCACTTAATCTCCCCGTACCTCACAAAAAACAAGCATTTACAATGGTTTTGCCTTTGGAAAAGTTAGAGCTATTGGCATTGTAAATGACAACATTTGTATTATGTGTTGGTTTTGATGGCATTGTCATTTACATTGCCATTAGCTTAATCTCTTGCAAAGGTGCGCAGAAAGTAACAGCCAACACGCATGTCTAGTATTTACCATGAATAGTACGAAAATACCGTGAGTCTAGCATATATAAAAAAGGCTGTGGGAAAGAGAGCAGCCAGAGTATATCACACAAAGGCTACCAAAATTTAGAAAATTAAATGCATTGCACACAGCAGAAGACAAGCCGCATGCAGTATAAGAAAAGCTGCCAAAAACTGTGCAAAATTATTCAGTGTATAAAAGCTTACATGGCCTTCCAAAGTGATATAACAGAGTTCAACGAGTGTGGCAACATGGGAGTAAGAGGATGATGGCAGAGGAGGGGGAGGAGCCATGGAAGAGGAGGGTGTGGTGACAAAACTGTTTACAAATAAAGCTATTAACAAGAGGGTGGTAGCAGAGAAACAATACCAGAGCAGACAGTTGGCAGAGATGTGATCGCGGAGAATGGTGATGGCTGGAGATAGTGAGGGCAGGATAAGTTAATGGCAGAAGCCAGTGAGGTTTTGGCAATCGCAATCAAGGAATACTGGTAAAATAAAATACTAGACATAAACCGCAAAAATAAATCACCGTTGAGCCTCAAAATCTAAACGTTGGTGCTGCAAGTCTTCGGGGGAGGGGGGGAATCTGTTTAGAGGAGAGAATTAAGAATTGTAGAATCAAAACTCAGAAATGAACCAAGCCTTTTTAAATTGTCTGCTTGCACGTGAAGAGTCTTGAGAAGTAACAATGCAAAATTCACCACCCTACTCTTTACTTATAAATTAAAAACAACTTTATGTGCTCGGTACTAAAGCAAGATTAACAATAAAACGCTGAACGTACCGAATCATCAAAACATATCGTATAGGAAGCAGAAAAGAAAAGGAAAGATAAACATTTGAATTTTAAAAATGACTTATGAAAGTGTAGTGCTGTCTAGGAAATCTTCCGAGTTGGAGCTCAAAGGATAGCTGTGGCTGCATACCAATCTGAAGCATTGCCACGGCCCTCCGTCTGATTCCAAAACATCTGCCGGAACATCCGCATCTAGGTTGGCGCATACTGGGCTGTGCGGAAAACACTAAAGGGATCACCTGATAAGAGTAAGATGCGAGAGTTCAAAAAATAAGTTACTATGTGGTAGAGATGTTCATACCACAGCTGTGCAGGTAGGGCATACTTGCCCTGGGGCTGTGCTTCAAACATGGCAGGAGTCTGTGCAGGCAGTGTCCCCTCGTACGCGAAATGACTTTGATTGTTTAAATGACTTGAATAGTGTGGTGACAGGGGTAGTAGCGCTTACCTCTCTGCAGCGCTGCAGCGCCGGTTGGAGCGTCCGCCTCCTCAATGCAGGTCGGGGGCGGTGGGCATTGGGCCCCGACTCCTTGTTTTGCTCCGCACTGCCCCTGGAGCCGCTTGCTTCATGCCGGAGGTAGGCCAAGCCTATACATATATTTTGTTTACATCCTCTGCCGAGCTATACCACGGCCGCCATGTTCAGCAGGTCCGAGGTATCGTCACTTCCGGCGCAACCTTGATGCAACGGAAGGGCTTTCTTCCATCTGAGGTTCGATAAAGGAGTGCAGCCGCCGGTGATTTTGGAGCCTAATACAATGATAGGAAACTTAAATTGGAATCGGGCTCGCTAACTTAAAAAAACGAAATGTAAAAGCTGCGCTGTTATGAACAGTGCAATGGTAAAAAGATTGGCCGCCTTATCAAAAATAAAAACAAGCATTTACAAGTGGGGCCGGTACGTAACGTGTAGGAAAATTAAAAAACTTAGCTCCGGGAGTCGGCTCGGAGTAGGGAGCTGGTCGGGTCTGCGTCCTCTCAGGGAGAGCCGTCCGGCTGGTGTGACGAAGGATGCCGAAGAAAAAAAAAACGCCCACCGCTGCATGACGTGGGCAAAAAGTGAAAATTCTACGGAACGCCCACGAATCTGCTCGGGGAATGAGTGATGCATCTCTGTTCCAATGGCTAGCCTCCATTTATGGAGCTAGCCAATGGAACAGAGAGGCGGGGCAAAGCCCCATACTGGTAAACAAAAGTTTTCGCCTGCGCGAACGCTGCTGCGCAGCGGATCGCCAGGCGGAACCTAATGAATGTGTCCATCTTTAACGAAACTGGTGCCACCATGTAAAGCGCTCTGATACCTGATGTCTCGGGTCTAATTCGCGTTATATAGAACTCTAAAAAAACTAACGAAGGCCTTATTGAACTTTATGGCATCTTTCATTTAACTCGATCCTGGGTTCTCTAATTTATGAAACCCCTTCAGTGGAGTAAGTGGAATCAGTACTTTGGGCATCTATCCAGATTCAGATAACTTAAGGTTCTGTTTCTTTCTCAAAATTCTCTTTATTTTTCAAATTAAGTCACAATATAAACAGGCCGACAGGGCGCTCATCTCAAGGAGGTCAGCTGTCCTGCACTAATTGTAAGTCACCCACGGCACCTCGGCCCAGCAAACGATCCATTTTCAGCAATTTCCTACAGTCGCCGGGGCGCAGACTGCTACTTTCCACGGGGCGAAAATAAATCCATCACTCCAAACCAAACTCTGCCTCCCATCAAAGGCTGCTCCGGGGAAGGGTCAAGTGGGCCACCGCCATGCTGTTTGGGCGGTATGTAACTGTTACCACGCATCTTTTAGCATGAAATACTGTTACAACGAATCTATTACAACGCAGGACCCTTAACCACGAATACCTTTACAACGCATTACACTACAACGCAGATACAATTACAACGCATACCATTACAACGTAAGTATAGGTAAGTTTATCTTTTTTTAAAAACATTTATTAGGGGTATTGGGTTTGGGTTTTGGGGTACAGGGGTATTTTTAGGTTTCAGGGTTGGGTTTGGGTTTTGGGGTACAGGGGTATTTTTAGGTTTCAGGGTTGGGTTTGGGTTTTGGGGTACAGGGGTATTTTTAGGTTTCAGGGCTGGGTTTGGGTTTTGGGGTACAGGGGTATTTTTAGGTTTCAGGGCTGGGTTTGGGTTTTGGGGTACAGGGGTATTTTTAGGTTTCAGGGTTGGGTTTGGGTTTTGGGGCACAGGGGTATTTTTAGGTTTCAGGGCTGGGTTTGGGTTTTGGGGTACAGGGGTATTTTTAGGTTTCAGGGCTGGTTTTGGGTTTTGGGGTACAGGGGTATTTTTAGGTTTCAGGGCTGGGTTTGGGTTTTGGGGTACAGGGGTATTTTTAGGTTTCAGGGTTGGGTTTGGGTTTTGGGGTACAGGGGTATTTTTAGGTTTCAGGGCTGGGTTTGGGTTTTGGGGTACAGGGGTATTTTTAGGTTTCAGGGCTGGGTTTGGGTTTTGGGTTACAGGGGTATTTTAGGTTTCAGGGTTGGGTTTGGGTTATGGGGTATAGGGGTATTTTTAACATTTTAACATGTATTTTTAACATATATATTAACATATTCTTTAATAACATTTAATTGAAATAATTAAACTATTTAAATAATTATTAATTATTATTAATTACATAATTTTAAAAATTATATACTTACCTATACTTACGTTGTAATGGTATGCGTTGTAATAGTATATGTGTTGTAATGTTTTGCGTTGTAAAGGTATGCGTTGTAAGGGATCTTGCGTTGTAAAAATTGTGTGCTAATGGTATGCGTGCTAAAAGTATGCGTGCTTTCAACATACATCCTGTTTGGGCTCATCAGAGACATATTTAATTTTTGTCTGTTTCCTGTTTCACATAAGTTTATTTTTTTAATAATTATTTTCCATAAAACAAACATTTGAATGACTGAATTTTTACAGGACCGAATCCGAATGCTATAAGGGTGTTATCATTTCCACTGTTGTTTAATGCTTTGTCTATATGGCACATTATGGACACAGTGAACATTGTACTTGAAGGAATTCTCTCTGTATATTATTGTTAAAATGGATTATCTAAACTTTTTAAAATAGGATCACAAATACCTAGACAGGCTGTGATAAATTAAACCTATTGAGTGCAGTGCAGCGAAGGGTGAGTGATGTCTGTGTGAGTGCAGGTTGAGCAGTGTGCCTGTGTGAGTCCAGGGTGAGTGATGTGCCTGTGTGAGTCCAGGGTGAGTGATGTGCCTGTATGAGTCAAGGGTGAGTGATATGCCTGTGTGAGTCCTGGGTGAGCAATGTGCCTGTGTGAGTCCAGGGTGAGTGATGTCTGTGTGAGTGCAGGTTGAGCAGTGTGCCTGTGTGAGTCCAGGGTGAGTGATGTGCCTGTGTGAGTCCAGGGTGAGTGATGTGCCTGTGTGAGTCCAGAGTGAGTGATGTCTGTGTGAGTGCAGGTTGAGCAGTGTGCCTGTGTGAGTCCAGGGTGAGTGATGTGCCTGTGTGAGTCCAGGGTGAGCGATGTGCCTGTGTGAGTCCAGGGTGAGCAGTGTGCTTGTGTGAGTCCAGGGTGAGTGATGTAGATGGGTGAATGCTGGCTTAATGATCTGTCAGAGAAAGGTGAGTAATAGGTCTATGAGTGCAGGGTGACTGTCCCTATGTCAATGCAGGGAGAGATGTATCTGTGCAAGTGCAAAGAGACTTGTCTGGCTACTTGCAGAGATGTGTTCGCCAAGTCACCTATTTTCTTTCTCAAATTTGCTTGAGAATGCAAAATTTGCCCACTCTTTTTTCAAAATTTTCTCGGGGGAGACCCCCGGAACCCCCATAAGTGGTTCGGGCGGGTTCGCTAGCCACAGTGCAGTATTTACGCCTCACCACTTTCAAATGTCACCAGCCACCCCTGATCTATTGTTACCTTCTGTCTTATTTAGGGAATGTGTCCCTCCATCTTCCATAGAGGCTGTGCTCCTACGAACATGATTTGATGTAAACTTGGAAAGAGAAGACATGTGTTCCAATGGCCCATAATATTGGCTTGTTCCCTTAAGGCTGGCTCATCTTTAGAGTTTGAGGATCAATGCTGTGGAAGCCAGTCAGAAAGCAATGCTGAGACAGTGGAGAGACACTATTAAGGTAGGATGAGGCACCGTAGGGGCCTCAGACCACTGTTCTGTGACAGTTTGAAAATGATAGGGGGGAGGTGCAGAAGCGGCCATCTCACTCCATCTCTCCTAATAGGAGAGTGTTCTCCTGGTGTCTTCTGGGTGCTGACTTGGTTTGATTCCATTGACCTAATTAGACTAAAATACCTGATGCCAATGCTGTGTAGGTTAAAAGTTAAGGACAAAGAAATATGTCCATGATTTTTTTTTTAACAGATTTTATTGGGTTTTTAAACAGTTACTTCTCATGCATCAAATGTACATTTCATATTGTGCAGAAAACTGGTGAAACATTACTATCATCCCCTTAGAGAAGCCTTGCTGCTATTCCAACTCCCCCCCCCCCCCTGTGAGTCGCATCCGCTTCTAGTCATGCAGTGAGGGTCATTGCTTGTCCACCTCATCTCTCCCCTATAAGGTGACGGGGCCGCAAGGGATTGCCATCTCTGCTTCCGGGTCGAAGGCTATTAACTCGTCGACTAGTCACCCCAGGCCCTTGCCCTGTCCAGAGGGCTATACCCTGTCAGGCTTCTTTCAAAAGAATTCTCCCTTCAGAGCTCGCCCATTTTTCGAATTCCCTTTTCCATGCTCCCACTCTCACCCAACTCCCCCCCTCACCCCCCCGTCGACTTCTGACCAAGAACTCCGTCCAAGATGAGATGGAGTGAGATGACCAATTTAGCCTCAGCTGAAACCCTAAATGATTCCTCTAATCTCACCTTTTAACCTAACCTCAGACTTCTACATTGCTTCTTCTCAGCCTGTTAATTCTCCTCATCCCTACCTCAAAGCCAGATTCCCAACCCTAGGCACAACAATACATTATTGTTGTCTCTGGTGACATAATAACATTTGGGGTACCACAAGGCTCCTTCTCCCTTCAGTCCATACTGTCCTCTCATTTCCTCTGTTTATACCTCTTTTCTTTTGCTCCTCTCACCCTCACTACTTTTAGGTGACTTTAGGTTGGTCCACCTAGCTATACAAATAAATAATGTTACTGGTCCTTGGTCACCAACCAGCATCAGGAAACTCATAAAAACAGAATTGCCCAGGCTGGCCTTTGATTGTAGACCTGCAATGACATGGGTAGTGACTGAAGACAGTAAGAGAGGGGATTGCAACCTGCTTCCAGTTGGATTGTATCTACTCATGAGTATTTTCTGTTCTCACATATTCTGTCTAATCCAGTAAAGTCCCCATACCTTTATCTCCTTTATCTCCTTTACTGTGTCCTACATTTGCTTTGCTCCTTTTCTAAAAGTCAAATAACTTTTAATTAATCCCATTCACTTTTCAGCCCACCTTCACGTCTTCTTCCATTTCTATCCCTAAACTTTACCTTAATGCTACCTACTCCCCTAACCGGAATTAAAAATCTAAGTCTAACTAATTTATTTTTAAGTTATTAAGGTAAATTACATTTATTGAAGTCTAACTCTAACCTAAATTGATTTAAATGATTATTCTACAACTCAAATTTTTAAAGAATCACATTTAATTCATTTAACAAATAAATACTCCTGATTGTAACTCTACCCCAATAATTAACAAAATGTAAAAGATGAGCACGAAGTAAGAATTTTGGCAGAAAGTGTTGTCCAAAATGCAAACAACTAGAACGTACGTAGGTGGAGGATGGACTACTGTTCTGTTAGTAGGGAGAACTATAAAAACAAGCTCAAGTTCAAGTTCAAGTTCAAAATTTGTATAGCGCACTACTCACCCAACAATTCCTCTAAAGAACTGTTTTCCATTTTGAAATCCCTGACCTCGCCTGAACGTATAACGGCTCCTGCACCTACGTCTCTTGATAACTGTAATGTAATTGGTACGTTTTTTGCGTCCAAAGTACTAAAAATATATGACACCTTCCCATGTGAAGCACGGAGTGACTTAATTTTGAACATTTTCCCTGGAACAACTTTCGGGGGTTCACCCTTATCAGGGCCGGCTCTAGGCATGTGCAAGCTGTGCACCTGCACAGGGCCACCAAACCCCAGGGGCCACCACGCCAATATATATCCTTAATATATGAATCCTCTGAGGATGGATACATATTTGCGTGGTGGCCCCTGGCAGGGATTTGGCGGCCTCTGGCTCTGTTCCACTTCTAAACTCCCTGACCCCCTCCCCTCTTTACTGGCCTGCGCGCTCCCCCGCCCGGACCCCCTCTTACGGGGCCCCCTACCTACGCTCCCTGCCCAGGGCCACCATGAGCCTAGAGCCGGCCCTGCCCTTATTGAATTTAGGGTGCTGCCGTTGGAAGACCTGAAAGGCATGGCCATGACTATTAAATCTGGATCTCATCTTGACCCAGCTCCACCTAAAATCCTAATGCAAGGTATACATTTGATTTTGTCTTATGTTTTACAGGTAATAGCTCGATCTTTTAGCTCAGGTGAAATTCCTCAGAAATGGAAACATGCAACAGTACTTCCTTTACAGAAAAAACCTTCAGGCGATCCTCTATTGTTAGAAAATCTATGTCCTATTTCGCTGCTATCTTATGGAGAAAGCGCTGAATAAACAATTGGTAATTCATATTAATTTAAATGATCTGTTTCACCCCTCACAATCCGGTTTCTGAGCCTCCCACTCCACAGAGTGGACCCTACTCCTTGTGACTGAAACTCTAAGGAAATGTGCTGATGCAGGATAGACTGACGTGCTGGTCCAATTGGATCTTAGTGTAGCATTTGATACAGTATCTCTTAAACTGCTCCTCAATAGGTTAGGTAACTGTAGGATCAGGGGCTCAGCTCTTCGCTGGATGACCTCTTTCCTCACTTCTCAGAGCTACCAAGTTACTCAGCACCCGCACATGTCAAAGAGTATCCCTCTCATGCAGGGAGTCTCGCAAGGCTCAATATTAAGTCCCGCCTTATTTAATCTCTATATAGGCCCCATTGCACGACTAGTAGAAAAACACAATTCAACAGTTGTATCATATGCAGATGATACGCAACTTATTGTTACTCTATCTCAGGACTCTGCGACGGCTACAAACCATTTCTCTCTATGCTTAGAGGAGCTTGCCTTATGGATGTCCAACCATTGCCTAAAACTTAACGTCCATAAAACTGAAATAATGATAGTGCGGAAGGCACCTGCTATATGGTCATCAGTATGGTGGCCGTAGGCTCTGGGTCAAAACCCTGCACCAAAAACAGATGCAAAAAATCTAGGGGTATGGTTGGATTCCAAACTAACATTTGAGAAGCAGATCAGGAAGGTTGTGGGACAATGTTTCAGGACTCTTAAAGTCCTAAGGAAACTCCTAGCTCTGCTACCAATTAATGCTAGAAAGTCAATTGTTCATGCCTTGGTCACATCCCATTTGGATTATGGCAATATTTTTTATCTGGGTGCTTCAAAAAAAGGTCTAATCAAGCTCCAATCTATTCGAAATGCGGCCGCCCGCCTAGTCCTTAAACTTCCAAATAGAACATCTGCCAAGAAGGCTCTGCTAACCCTCCACTGGCTCCCTGTGGAGAGGAGGATCACTTTTAAGGCCATGTACTATTGTCACAGAATGTTATGGAAAAAAGGTCCAAGATACCTGCACTCTATGCTGTCCTTCTACATAACAGCATGCAACTTACGATCGAAAGGAATATCCCTGGTCACGGTGCCAAGATTTAAAAAAGTTTGGATGGGTGCTCGATCTTTCGGATATCCTGCAGCCAAGAGCTGGAATTCTTTGCCAGTGTTTTTGAGAACTGAACCGAAAGTAGATGAAAAAGACGCCAAGTTGTCCATTGTACCTGTGCGGCGTGGTTACTGCGGTAATAAGATTGGTAAACCCCATACAGTGCCTTGTTAATATTTTTGTTAACTCAAATCACAGTCCCATCGTTCACTATGTCACTTTTACCGATGTGTGCAGGGTTGCGAAGTGTTACTTTCACTGGATAAGGATGCTTATCTGTCTGACTGTATCGCATTTCTGCTTCGTTTTCCTCCTTGTTTTCTCTTATTTAAGTCATGTGTGCCAGTGACTGACAATTACACTGGAAGTTTTACAAACACCAGTTCTATAAACTCATTTGAAAAAGGTAACCCACTGTCTTTCACTTAAGCACATTGCACACTTTGCTGTCAGCATAGATACGAAGATGTGTCCAAATGCTTTCCCTTTCTTAATATTATTTACTTCCAAGTCCTTTATCTCCTCACAAAGTTTCACAGAAAGTGTTTTCTTGATACATTTGATGTGAGGTCAGATATCAGCATAAAGTACTCCAAGAGGTAAAACTATTCCTCATATCACATCTTGAGCTTCATTAGAAATGTTGGAATGCAGCATTGCAAAGGAAAGAACTCCGGGGTGGGCTTCATTCAACCTCAGATCTATATTTTTCATGGCAACATGGTAGCAGTACCTTCAGTCACATTTACCTGCTACTGGGAAAAACCCCAAATGCCCAGTTACACACACAATGTCCTGGGTAAACAAATCCACATTCGCCACTCATTTCTTCGAAATGGAGTGGTCTAAGGTGTCACATCTATGAGGGTGGGAATGAATGAGATAACGCACTATTCTCATCCCAAAGAATCTTTCAGGTGCCATAACAAAACCCATTCACTTTAAAAGTTAACATTGTGCATAGTGTAATAGTCGATTTGCCTATTATTGACTCCTGCGGATCGAACCTTTGTAACAGTTAGTGCTTCTCCAGTACTTCATACAGGTTATATTAGGGCTGCTATTGTCAATGAAAACTCCCATTGTCAAGTGTAGTGCACACAAACAATAGCAAACGACGCAGGCGAGGGAATTCATACATTCTTGTGGTAGTGCACCATTGTACACTGTGGAGAGGTATTTCTGTTCTATAATAATGCTATTGGCGAAATTATATGGTTGACTCTTGTGACCCAGCCATTATGCCTACTTCTTTTTCATGCCTTCTTAATCGATGTAAATACATCACCATTATTTTGTGTTGCTTGATAAGCCAGCTAAATCCATGAAATAGCAAACTCTATATATTCACAGCAAGCTTTACCCCTCCTAATGTACTTGCAACCTGTCATACAACCCAGAATTACGTTACAGCTTGACGTAATTCTAAAGCTTATTTTCACCTTATTAAGTCCCATTTAAAATGCTCAGAAATGTGCATCTAAATAAATGTTTTTGTCGCCACTATGAATGCAAATTTAGATCACATCACAATTTCATTCACTTATGTATTTTTCCACTTTTAAAAAATATATTTATATTTTTTAGTTGTATACATACATGGCAGAAAGCAATGATCACAGCGGTACATTGTTAAGTAGCTTTCTCATACAATTGTGATGTAATGTATGTTACATATCAGAACCCATGGCAACAGTAACAAGCATTTACAATGCAACAGTCTCGCCTTTGCCAAAGTTAGAGCTATTGGCATTGTAAATGACAACGTTTTTATTTATGTGTTGGTTTTGAAAACAGATAAATAAATGGCATTGTCATTTACAATGTCAATAGCTTAGTCTCTCGCAAACGCGAGACCTATTGCATTTTTACCCACAGAGAGCCACACACACACACAGAGAGCCACACACACACGCACAGAGCCCCACACACACACACACACACAGAGACCCCACACACACACACACACAGCCACCCCCACACACACACAGAGCCCCCCCACACACACAGATCCCCCCACACACACACAGACAGAGAGCCCCACACACACACTCACACAGACAGAGAGCCCGCCACATACACAAACACAGAGAACCACACACACATACACAGTGCCACACACACACACACAGAGCCCCCCACACACACAGAGCCCCACACACACACACAGAGCCCCACACAGAGAGCCCCAAACACACACAGAGCCCCACACACACACAGAACCCCCACCACACACATACAATGCCCCCCACACACACACACAACGCCCCCCACACACACACACAGAGCCACACACACAACGAGGAACGGGGATGCAGAAAAGTGAGCACAACGAGGGAACGGGGGCAGAAAAGCGAGCTCAACGAGGCAACAGGGGGGGTGGGGGCAGAAAAGCGAGCACAACGAGGAACAGGGAGGTGGGGGACAGAAAACCAAGCACAACGAGGCAACAGGGGGGTGGGGGGGGCAGAAAAACAAGCACAACGAGGCAACAGGGGGGTGGGGGCACAAACACAAAACAGAGACTTCATACGAGGAATAACATGCGGAGACATACTTCTATCATTTATCAAGAGCCCGGGTTTTTTTTTTACAAATACCTTTGGATTTCAGCATCCATTGCTCTAAACAAGTGAATATGACTAAGGATGCAAAACCAAAATGTAAGATTAAAGCGAAAAGTGAAGACTCACAGATATGCGCGATCAAAATTAGCCTTATAATGGTGCCCCACTGAAACTGGCAGAGCTGAAGTCTGTTCTATGACAAGCTTCATTCAAAGTGCGAGGCTCGAGCATCGTACGAGCAGTTTCCGCAATAAATTATTAGTTTATACGAATACAGTCCCTGCACCCCCAAAGCGGGGGTTGGGGGGCAGAAAAGCGGGGGTGGGGGGGCAGAAAAGCGGGGGGTGTGAGGGCAGAAAAGCGAGCACAATGAGGAACTGGGGGGTGTGGGGCAGAAAAGCGAGCACAGCGAGGAACAGGTGGGTGGGGGGGCAGAAAAGTGAGCACAACGAGGAACAGGAGGGTAGGGGGGCAGAAAAGCGAGCACAACGAGGATCAGGGGGGTGGGGGGGCAGAAAAGCATGGTGGTACCCTGGCAACGGGTGCCTTTCACCCAGGCAGACCAATTTCCGGTGTCGTCTTTGGACACTTGGATTTAGCAACAGGAGCCGAATTTGCCTCCCACGGTAGGATTCTGTCACGTTTTTGAAACATATGTCTGAATAAATGCTTTTACTTACTGTGTGTGGTGTCAACAATTGAGAGCAACTGCTCTTTTGCAATAATTGGGTGCCCCGCTTATGAACCAATTCAGGCTTGCAAATGCCCTGAGCTTACTCAGTCTGTGCGAAGCTGCGGGTGACATTTTTTTGGCTAAGCTGAGCTTGCTAATAACAATAATTACATAGGCTTGGATTCCTGCCCGACTTCGCACTTTATTGAGGCGGCGCAAGCACGTCCGATGGCTGCGGAGTTTTCTGTATTGTTTGTCCCGATTTTATGATTGACAGAGATTTTGATTAAAATACAAATGGAAGCCATTTCAGCGTTTGTATCACAGGTGACAGTTGCATGGGTCTTGTGAGTGCACTCCTCTCAGAAATGCCCAAGCCGAGGCAGTATTGTCGCTGGAGAGGGAGGGAGGGGTTGGGGGCCCGGGGAGCAGCAGAGGGAAGCGGGGGAGGCGAGTGGAGGGCGGGACGGAGGAGAGCCTGCACACTTGTCACTCTTTCCTCCTGTAATGCACTGTTTGCTACCTCATGTATTGTTTGCTCACAATTGTCACTTTTACCTCATGTAACAGCTCCGGAAACACCACCACGTTTCTTGGAGGCCCAGCAGAAATGCCTCGGAGAAACTCACGGTCATTTTGGGATTCGGGGGCGTGTTTTTCGTTCTCTCCTCTTCCCATTGGCTGGAAGGTAAAATTCCAGCCAATGGGAATAAAAGAGAAAGAACCTAAAAAACACCCCCCGAATCCCAAAAAGACAGGGCTTGAACGGAGTGTTGCCCCTCTCTTCCAATGGCTGGCCTCCGTTTAGGAAGCCAGCCAACGGAGAAGAGGGGCGGGTTCAAGCCCCACTCTGGAAAACATCAGTTCTCCCCAGCGAGACTGCGCAAGCGCAGCCTTCGCTAGGCGAAACCTAAAAATGAACAGGGACGCAGGTCGAGCTAGAATACCAAATCGCCTGCTGCGATATCACACCATCTGTCACAGTCCCGCCTCCACACCTCAAGGCATCCCCGCTGCTGCATCATTTTCCAACCCCAAACCCCAACCCAAAATGCATTGGTATACACGCATAGAAACATAAGAAAAACCATGTCATAAAAAGACAATGCGTAATATCTCTCCTAACCTACCCCTTCAGGAACAATGCTGTTTTCAACCTGCGTGTCAGATGCACTGCGTTTTTTTGTAATATATGCTCTGTACGGGCCCCATATATCTATAGGTCTTGAGGAACAGGGTATGAGGGTTGCATACTCCTCGCAGTTCACATTACAGTACGCTAAACTGCAAAGCCATGCCTGTAATGTAGGTGCTTTCTTCCTGCTCCACATTAATGCCACCTCTCGCTTGGCCAACAGGAATCCGAGTGCTGCGAAGCTTCTGACCTTCTTAGGGAAATTAACCATATAGCCCAACAGTGCAATTTCTGGTGTAGGGACCAGGGTCAAGGAAATCATGTCTCCCAGTGTGGTGTGTATCTGTACCCAATAGTTTTGTAAGCTTGGCCAGTCCAGGATAGATACGCAAAGTCTGCATGTGGAGCAGAACATTTCTGGCACTGGTTTGGTCTAGAAGGGTTTATCTTGTGGGAACCAGCCAGGGTGTGGTACATCCTGCGGAGAAATTTAAAATGTAGCAATTTATGCCTACTGTTCAGGGACATCTCCCTTGTGACCTTGCAGCATTGCTCCCATTGGTCATCAGTAATAGGGAGGCTCAAATCCTGTTCCCATGCCGTGCGAATTCTAACATCAGAAAAAAGGCGATCCATGATACATCGTTTATACATTGTGGAAATGAAATGCGCGCCAGTTGGACTTTTGATAATTAACGTTAGCGGAGAGGCAGGTTCGGGTGCAAGAGGAAACGTGGGGAAGGCAGCCCATAAAATGGAAATCATACGTCGCAACACAAAGACATCCATAAAGGAGCAGTCTTGGAACCACGTCTCCTCCGACACCGAGAATACATGGTTTTCAGGGAAGAGGTCACCTATCGTATGAATTCGAAATTTCGCCAATGTGCATTGCACTAATGTTTCACCCGTGATGGGGAGCAATGGGGGATTTGGGAGTGGCAATGCCGGGGAATATAATAGGTCTAACCCCAATAGTCGACGTAGCTTCTCCCATGCCCAACTAGTGGTGGATACCGTCTGAATGTCCCGCGGGTCCCTCGGGATCCCCTATGGTAAAACTGTGGACAGTTTCCAATACCTGAAAAACAATGAATAAACAGTAAATGTCCCCCCCACCACCCAGCACCCAGCCTCACCCTGTCTCTGGTGAGGCAGAACCCAACCCCACAACCAAAGGATGGTGCAATTTGAACAAATATTGTAATATAGGCGTCGCACATAAACACTGTGAACTTGGCAAAAACAGCAAACATACCTCGGTGTTCACCATGAGGCGTAGCAACGCCACACCGGCCGTGCAATACTGAATACTATAATGGCAATTGGAAAAAAATCAACAATGGAAAGTTACATTACAGAAACCTCGAAACACAATGTGGGCGTGGGAGGGGGAGTGGATGTGCACTCTGGTTCAGTAAGAGTCGGTACACCGGTATATCTCTTCAAGCTGGGTTTTATTTTTAAGGTACGCTTTGTCCTCAAAGTTAGTCTTTCTCTTGCGAACTCCAGGTTGTTCCTGGTTGCGATGTCTTTGGCGGGTGAGACGTCTCCGGGCGGTCTTGACAGGCGTCGAATTATTCACCTTCGGTTCTCTGTTTCAGGTGTGCAGAGGAAAAAGGAGACCAACAGAGGGAGCCGTTAGACCAAGGTTTAGGAATCGTTTAAGGGGCCGAGTGAAAGTGTAGGGACACCCGTGTATCTCTTTATCTAGTTGTGCTTGTGAAGGAGAGGGAAAGGCTTGTGAGGGTAACCGGATGGATAGGGCGGGTAGACAGGTATCGGGGAACACACGGGAAAGGCACGTACAAGGAGTTATCTACAAATTTACACTGGGGCGTTCTTCCTCCCCACCCAAGCCGCCCAACGTCTCCGTACCTGGGAAAGCCACACTCCTCCCTCGGGAGTGTGGCACAGCGGTGCACAGGGTCGTTGGCCTCCTGGCTTTCCCTCGTTCTCCGTTCTCTCGTCCTCCTCGTCTGCTCCACGGTTCCTCTCTCGCTCGCCTTCCCCGCTTCCAGCCTCCGGGGTGTGAACACACCCCCCATACAAGACTTCCTGTTCTTTATCCAATCTGTGTTCACTGACGTCCAAGAGGGGCGGAGTTACATCCTGTTCGATGAAGGTCCAGTTAAAGGCGCCACGATCTATTCCTTCTTCCTGCTCCTGCTCCGCAACGCTGTCCCACTCACTCCTCAAGTTGTTAGTCTGTAGGGAACGAGGGACATTAGGAACAGGTTTCCACCAATCAGTGTGGCTCCCCACCCCGACCTCGCTACACACCCCCCCCCCCCTTGGATTCTCCCGTTCGGGGAGAACAGGCGTTCTTGACAGGTAGTCTGCGTTGCTGTTCGCTATGCCTTTCTTGTGAACTATTGTAAAGGCAAAGGGTTGTAAGTACAAAAACCACCTCAGTACTCTGGCGTTCTGGGACACGTTCTTCTGCATCCATTGTAATGGAGCATGATCGGAGTGCAGTGTGAAGGGCCTCCCTTCTAGGTAGTATCTTAGCTTGTCCACCGCCCATCGTATCGCCAAGCACTCCTTTTCTACAGTTGGGTACTTTCTTTCTCTAGGGTGCAGTTTCCTACTTATGTAGAGAATAGGATGTTCCAACCCGTCCTCCCCCTCCTGTGACAGGACTGCGCCTACCCCAACATCAGAGGCGTCTGTTGCCAGAATGAATGGTTTAGGGGGAATCAAGACTGGACTAGAAGTGATGGCACTTTTCAGCGATTCAAACGCGAGACGTGCATCTTCTGGGGTGGTTTTCCTTGTTTGAAGGTAGAGTTCTTTTTGAGGAGATTGGTTAAGGGTGCTGCAATGTTTGCGAAATCCCTAATAAACCTCCTGTAATAGCCTATAAGACCCAAGAAGGCACATAATTCCCTGATAGACGAGGGAAACGGTGTTTTGGTTATGGCTTTTATTTTCTCATCCTGAGGAGCGATAACCCCATCCCCTAACATGTACCCCAGATACTTTACTTTGGGAAAAGCGGCTCTCGATTTTTTTGAATTGACATGAAGACCGGCTTTCAGTAAGGCAGTAAGGATACTCTCTATGTGAGCTAAGTGGTTTTCCCATGTTAGACTGAAGATGACAATATCATCCAAATATACGAAACTATACTCGGTGTGGGGTGCTAACACAGTGTTCTTTAAACGCTGGAACGTTGCAGGGGCTCCATGGAGCCCGAATGGCAACACGTTGAATTCGTATAGCCCGTCATCTGTGGCAAAGGCTGTTTTATGCCGGTCGCATTCCCTCAGTGGTACCTGCCAATAGCCCTTGGTCAGGTCTAGGGTGGTGATGTATCTTGCTTCTCCTATCCTTTCTATCAACTCGTCCACTCTAGGTATAGGGAAGGCGTCAAAAGAGGAGATGGCGTTTAACGCCCTAAAATCCATACAAAAACGGGTTGATCCATCCGGTTTTGGGACCATCACTATGGGCGAAGCCCAATGACTTTTTGATGGCCGTATTACTCCGAGCTGTAACATGTCCCTGACTTCCTTTTTTACATCACCTCTCCTTGCTGCTGGGATGCGATATGGTCTTTGTTTGATCACTTTTCCTTTTTCGGTCTCTATACAGTGTTCTGTTAGGTGCGTGCACCCCGGTTTGTCTGAGAACATTGACGAGAACCGTTGTAGCCTTTGTACCAATTCCATGCGTTTGTTGTTGGGCAACTCTGGGTTGATGGGTAGTTCTTCCAGGGTTGTACTCTCGTCTAGTCCTGGAAGTACTAACTGGTTTGATTTAGGTGGGGGACCTATCCATTTTTTTAACAAGTTGATGTGGAAGGTCTGTTGGCGTGATGGGGAGACCTGTACTCTGTAGGTTGTTTTCCCAATGGTCTCTGTGACCAGATAGGGTCCCTTCCACTCACTTCTAAACTTCTGAGTGGACGATGGTAGGAGTACCAAGGCCCAGTCACCTTTGTTTAGAATTCTCCATTTCTTCCCTTTATCGTACTGCACTTTCTGCTGGTTCTGTGCTTTTTCCAAATTGGAATAGGCTAAATCTCTCAATTTGCCTAACCGGGATTTCAACTGGGTGGTGTAGTCTAACAGGGACCTTTGATCTGCCGCTTTCTCTCTTTCCCAGGCTTCCCTTGTGATCTCCAAGAGCGACCTGGGCTGTCTCCCATAAAGAAGTTCAAAAGGAGAGAACCCTAGACTGCTTTGCACTTGTGATCTTAGCACATAGAGGGCTAAGGGTAATAGCTTATCCCAGTCTTTATTCTCTGCAGATAACATTTTCTTGAGGGTGGACTTCAACGTACGATTGTATCGTTCGACCAGACCGTCTGTTTGTGGGTGGTAGGCCGACGTACGTATATGTTTTAGATCTAGCAGTTTACAGACTTCTGTCATCATTTTGGATACGAACGGTGTCCCCTGGTCTGTAAGGATCTCCCTGGGGAATCCCACCCTCGAGAACAACTCAATCAGTTTTTCCGCTACGTTTTTTGTAGTTGGAGCACTCAGAGCGAAAGCCTCTGGGAACCTCGTATTATAGTCTACCACGACTAAGGCATATGTGTGGCCTCTTGGGGTACGGGGAAGGGGTCCTATTAAGTCCATCCCTACCCTTTCGAAGGGGTTCCCAATGATTGGTAAAGGCTGAAGCAGCTCGGCTGGGGGTCTGTACATATTCTTCTTCTGGCAGACATCGCATTGCTTACAATATGTCTCGGCTGTCTTGTAAATACCAGGCCAGAAGAATAAACGCACAATACTTTGAAATGTCTTTTCGGCTCCACTATGTCCTGCGGTTAAGTGTGTATGAGCATAGAACAATATCTGTTCCCTAAAATCCTTCGGAACAACTAACTGAAGGTGTTCCCCTGCCTTTCCTTCCCTATATAGCAGGTCATTCACGATTTTGAACTTGGGGTACCCTTGTGAAGGTGTGGTTTGTTCTCGGTGTGCTGCCTCCCAGGCGTTCATGAGTGTTGGGTCATTGGCCTGTGCAAACTTAAACCCCTTATCTAACTCCCAAGGTTCAGATGTAATATACGCTTCTCTGGGTTGTTCTCTCAACTCCCTTCGGAAGAGGGCAAGGAAATCAGGGTTATCTATTCCCACAATTAGGTTCTCTGGTAGTGAGTCCAATACCCCCACTTTTACCACACACGGGTCTCTACCGATCGGTCGTAAGGTGACTTGGGCTACAGGGTAGGGTTTCACATCTTCGTGAACACATCGTATATGTACTAAAGCCTCGGGACCTAACTGGGAAGGTAGGACATATTTGGTCTGGATCACAGATTGTCGGCATCCCGAGTCTAGTAGGGCTTTAACGCAATGGTTGTTAACATAAATCCTTACGTAAAAGGAGGGCCCCATCTCGGCTGTGTACATCACGGCTCTTGGTATGTACCCGACCTCCATCGGTTCTTCAGCTGTTTTCTTTCTTGTACACATTCTTGCAATGTGGCCCCACTCCCCGCACTCGAAACACTGTGGTCCCTTATTAGGTGGAATTTCATATCTTATCGGTCGGGGTTTCCCCAGGTCTGGGGTGGGTTTGTTGATTTTCTTGTCTTGTTTCAAGGGTCCAATGGTGGGTTTGTTGCTTTTGTCATTGTCCCAGGGAAACGTACGCTGCATTGCTCGGTTGTAATTTGAAGCCATCTCGATGGCTTGTTCCGGTGTTAGCCCCGCATGCTGTCTTAACCAACGTTGCGTACCGTATGGTAGGGCCTCCATAAATTGCTCCAGGTAAATGTTGGCCATTATATCTTCTTTGGTACGACTCTCCGGTCTCAACCATTTATCTGCCGCCATTTTAAGTATGAGATATAAAGTTTTAGGATGCTCCCCGGTAACCCCTTTTTCTTTCCTGAACATAAGTCGGTAGGCTTCGGTATGCAGCCCCAAGTGGTCCAGAAGTACAGCTTTGATTGTTACATAGGGTGTTACTCCGGTATGGTTAGCCACTTGGTAAGCCGCCTGAGCTTCGCCGGAAAGAAGGGGGGCTAAAAAGAAAGGCCACTTCTCTTCAGGCCATCCACAGGCTCTGGCTGCTCTTTCAAAGTTGACCAAGAAGGCGTCTGGGTCTTCCCCAGGAACATATTTTTGTAACTGCACCCCCGACGGGTTGTGCCCAAACTGTCTTCTATCAATCGGTATGGGAGTGCTTGGATTCTGTACCGCTTTCTGCAGGCTATCCATCTGTGCTGCTATAGTAGTTTTGAACAAGTCCCGGTCAGCATCGGCGGTTCACATTTGCTGGCCGATGGCCCACTCCAACTTCTGTTGCCCCTCAATGAGCTGCTGAATCACCTGTTCCATTGCTGGATCCGGCAGTGCAGGGGCGGATCCCACTTCTGACACCAATGTGGGCGTGGGAGGGGGAGTGGATGTGCACTCTGGTTCAGTAAGAGTCGGTACACCGGTATATCTCTTCAAGCTGGGTTTTATTTTTAAGGTACGCTTTGTCCTCAAAGTTAGTCTTTCTTTTGCGAACTCCAGGTTGTTCGTGGTTGCGATGTCTTCGGCGGGTGAGACGTCTCCGGGCGGTCTTGACAGGCGTCGAATTATTAACCTTCGGTTCTCCATTTCAGGTGTGCCGAGGAAAAAGGAGACCAACAGAGGGAGCCGTTAGACCAAGGTTTAGGAATCGTTTAAGGGGCCGAGTGAAAGTGTAGGGACACCCGTGTATCTCTTTATCTAGTTGTGCTCGTGAAGGAGAGGGAAAGGCTCGTGAGGGTAACCGGATGGGTAGGGCGGGTAGACAGGTATCGGGGAACACACGGGAAAGGCACGTACAAGGAGTTATCTACAAATTTACACTGGGGCGTTCTTCCTCCCCACCCAAGCCGCCCAACTTCTCCGTACCTGGGAAAGCCACACTCCTCCCTCGGGAGTGTGGCACGGCGGTGCACAGGGTCGTTGGCCTCCTGGCTTTCCCTCGTTCTCCGTTCTCTCGTCCTCCTCGTCTGCTCCACGGTTCCTCTCTCGCTCGCCTTCTCCGCTTCCAGCCTCTGGGGTGTGAACACACCCCCCATACAGGACTTCCTGTTCTTTATCCAATCTGTGTTCACTGACGTCCGAGAGGGGCGGAGTTACATCCTGTTCGATGAAGGTCCAGTTAAAGGCGCCACGATCTATTCCTTCTTCCTGCTCCGCAACGCTGTCCCACTCACTCCTCGAGTTGTTAGTCTGTAGGGAACGAGGGACATTAGGAACAGATTTCCACCAATCAGTGTGGCTCCCCACCCCGACCTCGCTGCACACAAGGATGAATCAGCCAGTCCCAGAATTAGAGAAGAGCTCCATACTGGCTTCCGAACCACTATAGGGGAGAGATACCACTCGCTCAACCGCCTTCGCTCCGTTGTTATTCTTCTTATATTCGTGGCAAAACTCCTGTGCTTCAGTCGGAGTTTCAAAGATGCGGGATCTGCCGTCCACATCCACCTTCAATCTGACCGGGAAGAACATACCGTACCTGAGCCCTAGATTCTTTAAAGTGGCCTTCATGCCATTGAACTTGCGACGTGCATCTTGTACCATGACTGTGCAGTCTGGGGAAAATGATAGCTTACTCCCTTGCCACTTGAACTCCCCCCGTTCACAGGCGGCTATTTTTACACTTTAAGCTACAACTCTAGATCGAAATGATAAAAGCACTGATTTTAATTTTTTTTTAAGATATTGAAGCAAAACGTTTGTCATGTATACCGAATTCAGAAGCGTACCGTCAGCATTTTTCAGGGAATTGTGACCTGACAAAATAAACTGTCTGTTATTATTATTATTATTATTATTATGTTCTTATATAGCGCCAGATTCAACCCCCGAAGGGGTATCTCCGCGCTTGCCTTGGGAACCCGTCCTGACTTTTCCCTGTGAGATAGCCCCTACAGGGCATCCCCAAGGTGAAAGCCAGGCATCCCGCCGCGGGGTATACGCTTCTTTCTCATAGATACCCAATGTTTTCATGGTAGGAAATAACATTGAAAACAAATCTGCATTGCCTACGAATTCATGCAAATAAATGAAGTAAAGAACTGCAAAAGTGATAAATTATGTTATCAGGTAGTATAAAATATTTCTCAAACACAGCTCAGTTACGGCAGCCCCAGGAAACAGTATTGTCACTTGTTTTCCCTTTCCCAAGGTGTAATGTATTCTGATGGGAACTTCATGATGTTTACCTTAGCATTTTGGATCTGCACATTAAATGCCAGTCCCTGAAGTTAACTCTGCTGATTAATTGAGATACATGGTCTCAGTGTATATTATGAGAATCATTAAAGTTTTCACAATCGCAAGCATGAATACATCCACTCATAACATAACTCCCATTTAGCATCAGTAAAAAGCCTACCCTACATATCCATTCTGCACTTTGCATTATTGTCAACGTGTTTCTGTTCACTTTCAACTTGAGGTAGTAGTGTGGCTGAATTTCAGAATGTTGCATTTACATCAAGTATGGCAGAGAAACTAAAGTTGACGCTGATATTGAGGATACTGAAAGTGATGGTGGTTCTGGAAGTGAGTGATCGACCCAGTGGGGGACATGGATTCTTTTGAGGGAGGCTTCGATACTGGTAGGGGATTACATAGAGAGTGGACAGTATTCTCCGTAGAAGTCCGGAGAGAGATGAAACGGCTTTATTCATGTTTTGATGCGTCATACTGCATCATACATGATAAAATGTGATGTACTTATTTCTCTTCCTTTTCCCGAACTGCTGTATTGTTGGTTGCTTTGAAAACGTAAATAAAAAGTTTTAAAACAAGTATGGCAGAGAAACGAGCATAACTCCTTTTCAAGAAAACACCGCAAGAGCATATACTTGAGACTCATGAACAGAAGGATGAAAGTCTTTAGAATGGTCATGCAAAAGGAACCCCAAAACAAGAGTTTTGCAAAGAGCTTGCCAAGTGGCAAGGAAGCTACGTTCAAGGTCCGCTTGTCTAAGACATAGACTCGAATGTGCCCTTGTGGGTAAAAGGCAATAGTATAATTTAAAATCCAATAGCAGTAGTAGCCAGTAATTCTTGAAATGTGCACATCTGTTTTTGCGTGATTGGCGGTGGTTCAGCCAGAATGTATTCTATGCACTTAATGTCCAATTATCTCTACCCTTTCGAAAAAAGATGTCTCAATTAAAAACACTCCTGTTAGGCAAACCTGTATCTTATCAGGAGACACCTTGCACCCCTGGCAGCTAAGAAATAGTCATTTTATAGCATCTGTGGTATTCTGTTTTTAGGTCTCAGCTAGCGTTGCAGCGCATGCGCTGCTCGCTCTGCGAGATAGATTGTCGCCGGGTTGCTTTCGGAAGTGGAGTCGAAGCTCCGTCCATGCTTTTCATTGCCGCGTTTCACACTTTATGTTAAATGCACGCTTTTGATTTGGAGTGAGGCTTGTTTGTTTTACTCCCTTTCTCCTTTTTGGCTCGCCCACCCGGACTGGATATTTTGCTCACGCACAGCGTTTCTTTTGCTCGCGCACGGCGTCTCTTCCGCCGTGTTGCACATTCGCAGACAGTAAACCCTTGAAGCGCTATGAGGTGCTCTGCGTCTACTATCACCAGCCCATGGGGCCCGACAAGCTCTCCCACAAGTGCTTCCAGTTGACTGAGATCGTGCTGGAGGTGAGTATGGCTCTCGTCGGTGAGCTATGTCTCATGACATGTTCTGAATATCACTGTTTTAAGTGCTCTCCTCGCATATTGTATGCTACACCCTTGTCATGTTTTATTGCGTATTTTCTTCTGTTACGTACTGCGTGTTGCTATGTTATGTTACGTTTTTGTCATTCCTAAAGCGTGCAGCCTGAGAGTAGGGACTCAAGGCGCTTTAGCCTGGAAGGTTTGGTACCAGAATATGGATTTTTAATGAACGATCATGTTACTAAAATATCGCAGCCAGATTATTTAAAATGTTGTGTACAGAATCTGGATTGCCGATATATCACAGTTTGCTAGTCGATGTTCTGCACACAATATTATTGCAGCGTGATGTTTTCGTTCTGTGACATGCAGCCCTCTGGTTACTGTTCTCTTGCACTAGTTCTGGCTGGTGTTTTACATTGTGCTTCTGGTGTGCCTCTTGGTTTCGCATTGGTGGCTTGTTCACGGAGCTGCAGTCTGTGATGTTGGTGTTGGGAAGGTGAGGCCCTGGGCTTTGCTGGTTGTGTAGACACACACACCCCCAAACCGGTCAAATGTCTGTTGCTGGCAGGTGATGGTACTCCGGGTGCACTGCCAGTGTCTGCGTGTGGTGGATAAGTTGTGTTACACATGTGTGTGTAGTTCTGTGTCTTTGAGATGGATGTGTGTGGTGTTGTACCTAATGAGTTGTTTGTGTTTGTGAGTCCCTTGCCTCCACGGCGGTTGCTGGGGTGGACGTGCCGCGTGCCTGAATGACGTGTTGAATTTATATTGAATACGATTCAGAATGTTCTGTCAAGAATTTTGTGTATTTTTGTCTTCTGCACGCTGTTCTCTGGTTTTAAGTTATAGAGAGAAATCGTGTGCCACGTTGTGTTTCTGTGTTGCTTAATTCGGTAAACAACTTCACAGCTGTTCCTATAGAGCTGTGCTTGATATGAGGTGTGCTGGCTAGTATGCTGTGGGTAGATTTGTGCAAAACATGTGTGATTTGCTTTTGTGTGATCATGCAAATTTTTGGGGGGAATGACGTAAAATTACACATAATTGCCGAGATCCGTCATTTCGCCCTATATTTTAGTGTAAAAACCGCAAGTGGCACGAGCATCAGCTCTTCTTGTTCTGGCCCTTCCTGTTATTCCCATGTGCTCCAGGTACCATTTTGCAGTGAACGCGTAATAACGCAGCGTGGCGGGATTCAGGTAATTTTGCATAACAAGGTTAGCACAAAGTCCCCCTGTTACACAAGGGATGCTGGTGTGATTTAAATGTAGTCACCAGAGGCTGCAGATGTGTGGGTGTTTCTGTGGGAGAAGTGCTGGGAGCCACAACCGCCTTTTATATGAGAGTTCCTGCCTGCTATGGGAGCATTATCTCACGTCCCCGTCATTTTTCGAGTTGTTTGGCTCTTGTGGGCGAGGTTGTGGTAAGATTAGAGGAGCCGACATTCATGCTGAGAAAACCGGTTCGAGCCTCGCGGCTCAACATCTTATGATTCAAAAATGAATATACCCCGTCTTGCGTACTGTAACTAGTGCTCATGTAAAGCGCTCTAAGTTTGTGCTATATAAAACTGAAAAATTAGTCTCTTTGATGTTATATCAAAGGCACTGACGGGTTGTATTACTGTAGAGTTGAGGTTTTCACCCCGAGTGTAACAAGCATTTGCAATAAATAAGTCTTGCATTTGTGAAATTTTAAGCTATTGGCATTCTAAATGGCAATGCCTATTATTTATCTGTTTTTAAAACCAACACATAGATAAAAGGTTTGTCATTTACAATGCCAGTAGCTCAGACCCTCACAAATGCGAGACCTATTGCATTGCAAATGCCTGTTTACAAGAGGTCCTCCTCGCAGCTCAAATTATCCGGTAAGCCAAAGTCAAATAGAAAACACAGACAAGCGAAGCAGGATGCATTACTATCCTGCTACTCTCTGTTTAAGGAGAAGGCGGAAGGGTGTCACAATACTAGCCAGTCTCCGCCCGGGTCCGTTAGTATCGAGTCGATCACCCAGCTGATCCTGATGCACCCATCAGGGAGGGTAGTTGGTTCAGGTACCATACATGAATGTATTCAGTGAGATTTTCAGTAGATGTGCAGGCTTCAGGTCCTTTGTGGGCTCATGACTTTTTGGTGAAAAAGCTGATTCTGTCATTGAGTGTTTTAAGGACAGCAGAGCTTTGACAGGCCCTCTGGGACTGTCAACCCCTGCCAAGAAGTTCCATCATTGTTTAGAAAATGTAGAGGCTGCTCCAGGTAGTGGGCGTTGTGACAACACTCTGCGCCCCACCACTACAGCAGTTACCTCAGTCCTTTCAAGGCTGGGGAGGAGGGTCTAGCAGACATTGCACAGGCTGGAAGGAGCACCAGTCTTTCCAGTCCCCATCACCTGCAGCAACTAACTATAAACAGCTTTAGCTAGCCCTTATTGGCACACACCCATCCTGTGGAGAGCAGAATTAAATGTTTCCTCCTTGTATGGTGAGCCATCACGTCTGACAGGTAGGGTCTTACAGCTTGTTCAGCATGGTTACACCCTACCCATTCTGTCTACTCCACCACATCTTCCCACAACATCCGATCAACTTTTAGAGGAGCACCTCTCCATTCTTCACCAGGAGGTATGAGTATTGCTGTCCAAGGTGCCATTGAGAACATCGGGCATTCTGAAAAAAGGAGAGGCTTCTTACACTCTTTATTTCCTTGTGCCGAAAAAGGAAGGAGGCCTCCGGTCTATATTAGACCTCCAACCTCTGAATGTCTTCCTGCAAAAGTACAAATTCAAAATGCTCACAATGGCCCAGATTTGGCAGCTCTGGACCTAGGAGACTGTATGGTGACCTTGGACCTGCAGGCTGCGTATTTTCAAATATCCGTCCTGTAGCTGCAGTCGTTAGCTGCAGCTCAAGGTCAGCCAGGAGCATTTCCAGTTCTCAGTGCTCCCCTTTGACCCTACCTGTGTCCCAAATGGTGTTTACAAAAGTAATGGTGGTTGTCACGGCAAACCTTTGGAGATTAGAGATACTAGTCTTCCTTTCCCTAGTCGAATGGCTCCTAAAGGTAGGCTCGACACAATCGGTCGTAGACCACCATGAGATGATGTAGAGCCTAGTTAATATAGTTTTGAATCATGATCAATGAGCTGAACTCGTACTGACTCCTTTGAAGAGGTTGCCATTCATTGGGTCTATCATGGACACAGTGCAGTTCAGGGCCTTCTCTCTGCTTCAGCGAGTTCAGGACATTCAGGCTCTGATCCTAATGTTTCAGCCTTGGTTCTTGATCTCGGTGAGAGCAGTTCTGAGGCTTCTTGTCCTCTTTGCGTCCTGCATCTTCCTGGTCCACTATGCCAGGTAGCACATGTGGGTCCTGGAAAGAAATTTGAAGAATATTTGGACCCAGCACTGCAGAAATCTGACAGATTCCATTCAGATTGCGGAAGGGACGCCTGTAGTCTGCAGTGGTGGCTGCTCAAGTGCAGTATGTCTAGCGGCAGTTCTCTCTCCCTTCCCCACCCACAGTTGACAGTCATGACAAATGAATCACTGCAGGGTTGGGGAGGTGTCAGAGGGAAGGTCGGAAACAGAAGCGAGGAGGCCGTATGGGATAAATAGTGTTGGTTTATTTAGGTAATTGTAGCAGTGGTTAGAGAATGGGGAACTTAAGAAGAGGATTGTCTTTGAGCAAAAATGGGTAAAAAGAGATGGTTCCAGTGTTCTCTCCCGGCGTCTGCTTCTAGTGTAGGGTCAGGTGGTCCTAGGAGTCCTGGTCTTCTCTCTCTTGGTGAATTTCCATGGGGTATCGAATTGCTCGAAAGAAGGAAGAACAGCGGTCACTGTTTAGCCCTTTTTCAATGAGACTTTGAAAATCCATCACCACACCGTGCGTAATAGGGATAATTATCAAATGTGAAGGAGAGGTGGCCTTATGAAAGGGGTGATTTATTGGTTAAGGTTGCTGGCGAAATTAAGGAGCTTAAACTGGGGTCAGATTGAGGGGGAAGGTATCAAGGAGCAGTTCTAGGAAGGTGCCAGGGAACAAAACCAACAGTGCCCGGTATCCCTCTCTACCTCCCAACCTCCCAGCCTCCCACTCTTCCACCCCTCACTCCCTCCCTTTTGAGCCCGTGGTAGCTGCTACGTACCGCTGTCTGCCACAACTCTCCTGAGTTGTGGCGACTCATGCGTTTCCCCCGGGCTCCACCAGCCTTCAGCCCACAAGTCAGGATCCTCAAGCTCGTCCACGGTAGTCTCCTCCTCGTCCTCTCGGGTGACGTCTGTGTACTTGGCTCCAGGGTCCTCGGTGTTGTCGATGGCGTCCTTTACGAGTTTGGGGTCTCCTCCCAGCGTTGTAGGTTCAGGTCCAGCGAGCACGCTGACTGTGTTTTCTTCCGACTTTTTATGCTTATGTTGACCTTCCTGCGATGTTCCCGATTGGCCCGTTCGATGAGGTCCGCCTTCTGGGACAACCGCTTTCAGGTCGAGTCCGGTGTACTGTGGAGCGGGGAAAAGAGGCTTGGTTATTGTGCAAGCCGAGGGGGGGAAGCTGCCGTCTTCGCTTTCATCAGGGCGGTAAGGAATCCACTTTCCATTGCATGTATCACCTGGCGCCTCCTCACATCCCCCCATCCTATCTTTCTTGTTCACAAGAAAAGGATCCTGGGGGTATCTAGAGAGAAAGTCTGCATTAGCCTGATCCCTTCCTTTCCTGTGATGGACAGTGTATCAAAAGGGTTGAAGAGCCAGAAACCACCGTAAAATTCTGGGGTTATGTCCTTTATTTTGTGAGAGTCATTCAAGTGGGACATGATCTGTATAAAGGAAGAAGTCTCTCCCATCAAGATAATAACGGAGTGCCTCAACTGCCCATTTAATGGCTAGTGCTTCCTTTTCAATTACCGCATATCGGGTTTCTCTGGGATATAGTTTTCGACTGATAAAAAGAATTGGTCTCTCTTGTTGTTGTTCATCGGTTTGGGACAGAACTGCCCCAATTCCACTATCCGATGCGTCTGTTTGTAAAATAAACGGTTTCTAATAATCAGGATTTACAAGAAGGGGTCAGGAGGTAATGAGTTGTTTTAGCTGTTGGAAGGACCTTAACTCTGTGGGAGAGGGATTTTTTAAGTGCTTTTCTGTTGGTACGGATTTTTTTAGGAGGTCTGTTAGGGGACTGGCAACCTGGGGAATGAACCTTCTATAATATCCTAGGAGGCCTAAGAATGTCCTTAGGTCTTTCTTGTTCTTGGAGGAGGGTACCTGAGAAATGGCTGTTACTTTTTCATCTTGGGGCCTGATGCACCCTTCTCCTAGGAGAAAGCCCAGATATTTTACCGAGGTAGCAGCTACTTTGCTTTTGGCGGGATTGATGGTTAATCCTCTGTCCCCCAAAGCTTGGACTACAGACAGCAAGTGTTGAAGGTGTTCTTCCCAAGTATCTCTATAGATGATTATGTCATCTAAGTAAGCAGCTGCATAGTGGCTGTGATTCTGTAGTATGGTATTCATGAGTCTTTGAAATGTTGCCGGGGCCCCGTGCAATCCGAAGGGCAGTACTTTGTAGTGGTACAGGCCAGTTGGGGTACAAAATGCTGTTTTCTCCCTGTCTTGCGGCTTTAAGGGCACCTGCCAATAACCTTTACAGAGGTCGAGGGTGCTAATGTATTGGGCTTTTCCGAGTCTCTCAACCATTTCATCGACTCTAGGGAGGGGATATGCGTCAAACTGTGACACTTTATTTACCTCCTAAAGTCAATACAAAAGCGAATGGACCCACCGGGCTTCGGCACGAGTACTACAGGGGAACTCCACTCGCTTTTAGAGGGTTCGATGATTTCCAATTTTAGCATTTGTAGCACTTCCTGTTCTATGGCTTCTCTCCTGGCCTCTGGGATCCTATATGGTCTCAGACGTACCGTTTTCCTGGGGACTGAGTGGATTTCATGTTCTATTAAGTTGGTTCTACCTGGGACTAAAGAGAATACCTCTTCTACGGAGAGTAAGGAGGTTTTTAACTCGTGCCTGAGGTTGTCTGGTAGTTCAGTGTCTATGCTTTGATCTATTAAGGCGGGAGCTGGTTCTGCGACTAGCACTGGTGTAGGACCTTCCCATTTTTAAAATAGATTTATATGGTAAATCTGATAGGGATCCATTTCTATTTTGTACGTGACAGATGTTACCTTATCTATTTACCTTAAAGGGCCCCTGCCATTGGCTTATTAGCTTGTGTTCTGACGTGGGGCGTAGAAGCAGGACCTGATCTCCTATCTGAAGAGATCTAGTTTTAGCAGCTTTATCGTACTGATTCTTTTGGGCATTTTGGGCTTGTTCAAGGTTTGTTCTCACTATTTCACGTACCTGTTTCAACTGGGTTTAAAGAGTGGTTACGTAATCTAATAAAGGCTTAGAAGTGTCAGCCTCCTCTTCCCATTCTTCTCGGACCATGTTCAAGAGGGTTCGCGATGGTCTGCCATACAATAACTCGAATGGAGAATATCCTGTGCATTTTTGCTGAATACATCTTATAGCAAACAGGGGAAGTGGAAGCATATCTTCCCATTTACGGGCTTCCAAATTGAGTAATTTGCTGAGGGTGGTTCTTAGCGTTGCGTTTTAGCGCTCCACCAATCCGTCCGTCTGAGGGTGATAGGCGGCGGTACAGATCTGTTTAATATTTAACTCCTGACATACCTGTTTCATCAATTTAGAGGTGAAAGGGGTGCCCTGATCTGTGATTATTTCTTTAGGGACACCTACTCGTGAAAAGATATTTATCATGGCTTTAGCTATTTGTGTCGTATTGGGCTGACTAAGGGCTATGGCTTCTGGGAATCTGGTAGCGTAATCGACTAGTACTAACACGTAGCGACAACCACTACGAGAAGGTAAAAGTGGCCCAATGATGTCCATTCCTACCCTCGTGAATGGCACATCAATAATAGGCAAGGGGGGGTGTGGTCTGCAGCAGAGAGGAATGGCCGCATTCTGAAGTGGCTCCTCGGCCCTCGACGATATTTCCGGCACTGATCCTTAGCCAGCGCAGCTAATTCCCCCTACACCAAGGGGTATTGATCCTATGACCAACAGGACGCGAGCATCTGCTCCTCGGCCGCCACCGGGCTCCTGCGGTCGCGGCTGGTCCCCGAGGCTCCACTGTTTCTCGGCCTTAAAATGGCGGCCTTCAATACCTAAGGCGCCATTCCCCCGTCATAGTATTGTTGCAGGAGACACACTTGGTGGGCAACACTTGTCAAGCACTTCAGAGAGGAGGCTACAGACTACTAGTACATGCAGGGTTCACCTCTGGATCTCGTGGCACGGGGATTCTTGTCAAAAAGAGTTTAGCACTAACTTATACGAAGACGTGGGCTGACCCTCTAAGCCGCTTTGGACTAGTTGAGGCCGCCTGGGAGGGACGTCCTCTAAACCTTACATCGGCATACCTCCCACCGACCCTAGGTCGAGATTCCCTCAGGGAGTTGGGCGCCCGACTGCTAGGCCTCCCCACTGGCACACTTCTTATTGGGGGAGACTTTAACATGACAATGAGTGACAAACTAGACCGACAACCTAGGCGCAGCTCACACAGGCATAGCTCTGACCTTTCAGACTTTGTACAGGCGATGGGACTTGAGGACATTTGGCGAACCCACTATCCCGATACACCTTATTTCACGCACTACTCTAATGCACACAACAGCATGTCCCGGATTGACTATTTATTCTGCCCCACAACAGATATTGGCTTCTTCACGCGGCCGAAGGGTCTTCCCCGGGGCATCTCTGATCACTCTGCTCTTAATGTAGACCTAACATATCACCGCCAATTAATCCGAGGCCCCATCATTATCAACCCCTGGCTTCTACAGATTCCGGACATCAAATATAGCTTGATAGAGCGAACTGACTTCTATTTTGCAGAAAACGTTGGTTCAGTGAGCTCAGCGGTCACAATATGGGAGGCTTATCTAGTGGTTATTAAGGGTGAGGCATTAGCACTTAAGATGGGATATCTACAGAAGCACAATGAACAGATCCACCAGCCGAATCGGACCTTCTTCGTATCGAAATGTCCCATAATGCAGCCCCCTCGGAAGAGACAGCTCGCAGTCTCTGAGCCCAGCAAATAGTCTATAATGCACTGGCACAGGAAAAGGCACAGGCTCGGTTACTCCACGAATGCCACCACGTATACGAATTCGGACAGTGCGGGGAAGATGCTTGCGTGGTTGGAACGGCGTGAACAAGGAACTAGATGGGTATCATCCATAGTGAGACCGGATGGGTCCACGACCATAGATCCACAGGAAATAGCGGAGGCTTTCGCCAACCATTTGGAACTTATTTATACTGCTGGAGCACACTACACCTCGGAGGAGTCCAGACAACTCCTAGAGGAGATGCGCCTACCTACTCTTTCGGAGACTGAAAAAGAGACTCTGGACGCTGACATTACGGCAGACGAGCTAACTATGGCGCTCTTTGTCGTTAACTCTGGCAAGGCTATGGGCCCCAACGGAGTACCCATCAAATTTCTGAAAGGCATGGCTCCGGGAATTGTCCCTCATCTAAAACACATGTTTGAGGACAGCCGTGATAGTGGTACCCTACCGCTCGATCAAAGACTGGCCTCCATTGCGGTCATCCTCAAGCCGAATTAACCACCCACTGATTGTGGTTCTTATAGACCGATCTCTTTGATTAGTGCGGAGGCCAAGATTCTGGCTAAGCTGCTGGCTAATCGCCTCCTCGTCGTGCTTCCCTCCCTAATCCATGATGACCAATCGGGTTTCCTTCCGGGACGCAACACGGCCCTGAACTTACGGAGGGTCAGCAATGTCCTGAGTCGGGAACCTATAATACAACAAGATGCCGCCAATCTGTCCCTTGACGCCACAATGGCGTTCGATTTGATCGAGTGGTCCTATCTCTTTGAGGTCCTCCGCAGATTTGGTTTCGGACCCAAGTTTATCCGTTGGGTACGACTCCTGTATACAGACTTACTGGGCTTACTACAGGTCAACAACCATATGTCTCGACAGTTTAGACTCCACAGGGAAGCCCGGCAGAGCTGCCCCTTGTCACCACTACTGTTTGCCCTCACCTTGGAACCCCTGGCCGACTGGGTCCGCACAGACGTTTCCATTAGAGGCCTCCAATGGAACGACGAGATAACAAACAAAATGTCCCTGTATGCCGATGACATCCTGGTATATGTAGCTCCCCCCGGTCCTCTATTAATAGTCTATTCCATGTTCTTACTAATTTCGGGAAATATTCGGGCTATTCGATCAACTGGTCTAAATCGACATTGTACATGCTACACGGCCCCCTGCCCATGCTGCCCTGAGGGTTTTCCATCACGGTGGCCCTAGACGGATTCAAATACCTAGGTATCTTTGTTACATCAGATCCTAAAGTGTTCCATGATCGCAACCTACTGGGTCCCCTACGAAGGTTACACAGTCACGTAGCCCACTAGCGGTCTCTCTAATTCTCCCTCCCTGGCAGGGCGGCCTTATTTAAAATGCTGGCGCTCCCGCCTTTCTTGTACGCCCTGCAAAACTGTCCCTTTCCGATCCCTGACTCCTATTTCAGCGCTGTGGAGAGTGTCATCCGCCTTCTGCTATGGGACGGTGGGGCACTCCGCATCGCCCTCCATAAACTCACCTAAAGTTAGTACGACGGAGGCATCGCCTTGCCTAATCTGCGCCTTTACTATTGGGCGTCGCAACTGGTGGCCATCAATCATTGGATACATGGTTCGCCCATGAATCCGGCCTTCCTCTTGACAGATGTCAGACCGGGCAAGCGGGCTACCTGGGGGCCCTCTACAGCAAACTGGTCAGATACAGATATGTTGGACCCATGGCACACCCGGTCACAATATGGCATAGAGCCAACAAGTGTATGGGGTGGTCGGACAAACTTACTGAAGCAACACCACTATGGTCGTCGCAAAAATTGGGCTCCCTTTGCTTCCTTCAGGGATTCAATAAATGGGACACGATAGGGATTTCGACAGTGGGTGACATAGTGCATAGAGGCAAACTATTGACATTCGCGGATCTTCAGTCCAAACATTCCCTTGCACTGACTTTCCGCTATCTCCAAATCAAACATGCCATCCTCACCGCCATCCCTGACCTCACTTCCATACCTGAGATTTGCCCTCTGGAGGACAGACTGCTATCGGAACCTCTCCATGTAAAGGCCATCTCCTACACTTACCGTAAGCTCTGTAACAATCTCCCTGACACCTTCCAGCCACTACGGAACAAATGGGAGGAAGACCTGGGTCTCTTAGAAGGTGAGGAATGGCGGGCGGCCCTAATGTCCCCTAGAGAGACAGCAATCAACCATCGGTTCCGACTAATCCAACTGAAGGTTTTACATAGAGCCTACATGTCCGCTCCCATACTGGCCGAAATCGGTAGGCGCCTTGACACGCTGTGTCTAAGAGGCTGCAGCTTACCTGGTACCTTCTATCACATCCTATGGGACTGCCTGGTGATACAGCAATTCTGGGGGGGAAAGGTTCGTAAAATGAGAAACTCCCTGGGTAAGCCAATCCCAATGTCGCCAAAAGAAAGTGTCCTTAATATATGGGGAGCCACGGACCTGAACAAACTGGAACTACAGTGGGCGGCATTGGGTTTCCTGCTTGCTAAACGCTCCATGGCTATGAAGTGGGGCTCCCCCGAGAGGCCGTTGGTGGTGGGCTGGATGGCTGAGATGGACCGCTGCATGCTTGCCGAAAAAACAGTGTACAAAATTAGAGGTTGTCCCACGAAGTGGGACAAGAAATGGGGACATTGGAATAAATACTGTGGTGAACTCTGTGACTCTCCGACAGTTGAATTAGCCATGACCCGGGCTGGACCCCTATGTCGAAATGTACGCTAATCTACCACCCTGATTAATCTGTATCTTGATTCAATTGTATCGTTTTACATGTGACTGATTTATTGACTCTGCTTTTTTCTTTCAAATAAAATTTTATGTTAAAAAAAAATAATAATAGGCAAAGGGTTTAAGGGCACACGTGGTGGAATATAGCGGCTAGTTTTCTGACATACTGCACATTCACAACAGTATCCTCTCACCTGTTGATATATACCTGGCCAATAAAATCTGTCTAAAATAGCCTTTTCTGTCTTGTCTCCTCCAAAGTGACCACCCAATAGATGACTATGTGCTAGGTAAAGAACTTACTGCCTATAGGGTAGGGGTACCAATAATTGGACAGGCCTAGACTTCCCTCCTTTTCTATATAACAACCCCTTCTTTGTAAAGAATTGGGGACCTTCTTGTAGCGGGTCTTCCTGTTCGGCTGCTTGTTTCCATGCTTCCTGGAGGCTGTTGTCTTTTCTCTGGCCTACGTAGAAATTACGATCATGACTCAATAGTGGGTGATCTGCTTGAGTCAAGAGAACGGGTTTCCCTTTTCTTTTCTCCCTTCTTCTTTGTTGTTTTCTCTTTGTGGTTTTTCCTTGTTCCCACCAGGGGTCTAAGTTATGGAAGAAAGGTGTCTCTTCTCTCCATCATTCTATCTGGTCTATTGTTCTGTTGGGAAGTAGATTGTTAATATGGGGGTAAACTGTGCCAGGGAGCACTGGTTCTGGAAGATCGGGAAGGAGTCCTACTTGCATGGTTACCGGACGTTGGGTAGGTGTATGTTGAATGTTGACGTTAGCCATGGGATAAGTCTTGCAATCCCGTGGATCCATTGGATGTTGACACTACCCGTAGTAGGGGGAGGGCCACCTGGTACCTCTTGGGGGGCTTACTAAAGTTTGTATCAACTAGGGCTTGCTGTGGTTCCCCATTGATGGTAATCCTCTTTTGAAAAGGTGCCAGGATTTTTTTCGGTTTGACAATAGAGGGCTCGCACATACCTAATCTCCATGAGTTCCTCTTTTTGGGGGCATACACGGGCTATATGTCCGAAAGTACCGCAATGAAAACACTGAGGCCCCAAAGGAGGGGAGGGCCGCTGTACCGGCAATACTGGGTTGGGGACTACGGTTATAGTGTCCGGTTTCTGTGGTAGGTGAGGTGGTCGGGGATTCTTTGTGGTGTGGCCAATAAGTTGTTTCCAATTACTCTCTTCCTTTCCCCTTTGGACTTCCTGTGCTCGGAAATAGGCGGCGGCTACTTCTACTGCCTTTTCCAGATTTAGATCTGTATGTTGTCTTACCCATTTTTGAATGGGTGGGTGTAGGGAACTAAGGAATTGTTCCAAATAGATTTTTTCCAGTATGGCTTCCTTTGTTGAGGTTAGGGATTAAGCCACCTGTCAGCAATATCTTTAATGCAGTAGCACAAAGCCCTGGGGTTTTCCTGTGACCCTTCTTTTATTTGGCAGAGTCGCATTCTGTACGTCTCATCATCGATCCTCATACGTTCTAATATACATTTTTTAATCTCGAAATACGGGGTGGTTTCAAGGGGATTAGCTGCTTGATAGGCCGCTTGAAGATCACCCGTAAGAAGGGGTCCTAAGTATTGTCCCCACCTTTCTTCAGGCAAAAGTGCTGCTCGGGCAAGTCTCTCAAAGTTGGACATGAAAAAGTCTGGGTCTTCTCCAGCCTCATATTTTTGCACGACCACAGAGGGAGGAGCAGTGCATCCCCGGTGTTGTCCCAATACTTCCGCTAGTTTTCCTATAGTGGTTTCCTGGGTTTGTCCTTGCCCTGTAAGGGTCTTGTGCAGAGCTTCCCTCTCCTGTTCTGCAGTTTCTAAAAATCGTGCCATTATCTTCTCGAGGCGGTCTTGACCCTCTGCCATTTTCTTAACTACGGCCTCCATTTCCTCCGATCCCTCTTCTGACACCAAATGTCGGAGGGAAGGTCGGAAACAGAAGCGAGGAGGCCGTATGGGATGAATAGTGTTGGTTTATTTAGAAAATTGTATCAGTGGTTAGAGAATGGGGAACTTAGGAAAGGGATTGTCTTTGAGCAAAAACTGGTAAAAACAGATGGTTCCAGTGTTCTCTCCCGCCGTCTTCTTCTAGTGTAGGGTCAGGTGGTTCTAGGAGTCCTGGTCTTCTCTGCCTGGGTGAATTTCCACGGGGTATCGAATTGCTCGAAAGAAGAAAGAACAGCGGTCACTGTTTAGCCCTTTTTCAATGAGGCTTTGAAAATCCGTCACCACACCGTGCGTAATAGGGATAAATATCAAAGGTGAAGGAGAGGTGGCCTTATGAAAGGAGTGATTTATCGGTTAAGGTTGCTGGTGAAATTAAGGAGCTTAAACTGGGGTCAGATTGAGGGGGAACGTATCGAGGAGCAGTTCTAGGTAGGTGCCAGGGAACAAAACCAACAGTGCCCGGTATCCCTCTCTACCTCCCAACCTCCCAGCCTCCCATTCTTCCACCCCTCACTCCCTCCCTTTTGAGCCTGTGGTAACTGCTATGTAACGCTGTCTGCCACAACTCTCCTGAGTTATGGCGGCTTGTGCGTATACCCCGGGCTCCACCAGTCTTCAGTCCACACGTCAGGATCCTCAAGCTCGTCCACTGTAGTCTCCTGCTTGTCCTCTCGGGTGACGTCTGTGTACTTGGCTCCAGGGTCCTCGGTGTTGTCGATGGTGTCCGTTACGAGTTTGGCGTCTCCTCCTGGCATTGTAGGTTCAGATCCAGCGAGCGCGCTGACTGTGTTTTCTTCCGTCTTTTTATGCTTCTCTTGACCTTCCTGCATATTTCCGATTGGCCCGTTCGACGAGGTCTGCCTTCTGGGAGAACCGCTTCCGGTTCGAGTCCGGCGTACTGTGGGGTGGGGAAAAGAGGCTTGGTTATTGTGCAAGCCGAGGCGGGGAAGCTGCCGTCTTTGCTTTCATCAGGGCGGTAAGGAATCCACTTTCCTTTGCATGTATCACCCGGCGCCTCCTCACAGGAGGCCATCTGGGAGAGGTAGGGATGAGAGGACTTTGGTCTCCAGTGGATGTTCGGCTCAATATCAATCTTTTGGAACTACTAGCCTTTCATATGGCGTTGAAGGCTTTCCTGCCGTCGATCAAGGGGAGGCTGGTGCCGGTTCTCACAGACAACACTACTGGATTGTAATACTGCAAGAAACACTGCGGAGTGGGGTCCAGGGTTCTGTGCCAGGATGCTATTTGCCTTTGGGGCTGCCTGAAGCATCGGGGCATTTTATTGCTGAAATGGAGCATAGGACACCTGTACGCCTTCCCGCTCTTGCCTCTCCTGCCACAAGTTCTGCAAAATATCAGGAATAACTGGGCCTAAGTCATGTTAATGGCTTTCAATTGGGCCAGGAGAGTGTTGCACCCACAACTTCTGAACTTGAGAATCTACCCTCTAATTGAGCTACTACTTTGAGAGGATCTCCTGTCACAGCAGCAGTGCATTATCCTTCAAATGAAACTGCACAAACTATACCTCCATGCATGGAGTTTGAGCTGCGGCACTTAACTGCATGTGATATGCCATCTGAAGAGGTGGATGTCATACTCGCTGCCAGCTGTCAATCCACAAGTCCATTTACCCTGGAACCTGGGACAAATTTGTGGCCTAGTATGAAGTCTTCAAGACTAACCCCTTACAAGTCAAATTGTTGGATGTCCTGTTGTTTGTTTTGTCTGTTGCCCAGCAAGGCCTTGCAGTGGGCTTGATTAAAGGTTATATGTTGGCCCTTTCGACCTTTTTATGTTTACTGGACCAAAGGCCCTTGTTTAAAAAACTTGTTGTGGTATTACAGGTTGTACACACATTTCCTCCCAAGCCGTTTGTGATGCCAGTAGGACCTTAACTTGGTCTTGACTTTTCTCATGTGAACATCCCTCGAGCAGATGTACAGCTGCTTGTTGCTTCTTTTTACCTTAAAGACTGCCTTCCTCATTGCAATCACTCTGGCTCATTGCATGAGTGAACTGCAGGCACTGTGAGTGTAACTACCCTTTTTCTGGATAAACTGGTGCTGAGGACTGGAGTTGTGATTCCTGGGAAAACCATCGCTCTCCCAGCATTCTTTGCCCCTTATCACTCCTCAGAAAAGCAGGAAATGCTCCATCAATCAAACCCTAAAAGAGCTTTAAGCTTTTACATCGATTGTGCCAAGGTCTATCAAATGGAAGATAAGCTTTTTGAGAGGTTCTCCACTATGAAGAAAGGGAAAGTGTTGCAGAAGAGGACTCTGTTGAGGTGGGCAGTCCTCTACATTAAGGTCATGGACATCATTTAGATGTTGACAGAGGTCGCAGCTGTGACCCCTGGGTGGCCTCTAGCAACCCCTGGCTCTGTCTTTACTACCCCTGGACTTAGAATTAGCAAAATCAGTGCCAAGAACAAAGTGGCAGCTTGTAATTATGGACGTCCGTTTGGGTTCCACCCTGTTTTCTCTCAATTTTTTAATACACTAGTAGTGAATACTGTTTCATTATGCACTATAAGTGTAATAAAAAATTGGAGCACAATAAACTGGAATATAACCTTCCCTGGCAGCTGAGGCAAATAAAAAAATGTGTTTAAATGTATATTGTGTGCGTGCTTGCAGGAGAGTGTGTGTTTAAGTGATAGGGTGTGCGTAGGTGTGAATGTGTGTGTATGTGCGTATGAGAGTGAAATTGAATCTGAAACGGTGTGTGATGTCACTTTTGCTACACCTGACATTTTGCTGAGTTGAGGTCCATGATTATGGTTTGCTATGTACTGTCAAAAAGCAGCCTCTGGGAGGACTGAGAGCCCATTACACCACAGCTCAGACTGCTACCTCTGTGTTGGCATGCAGAGTGCCTGTCCTTGACATCTGCCAGGCTTCAACGTGGGCGTCGGAGCACACGTTCAAAAAGTACTACTGATGTGACCACACTCGGCCTTTGTCAGGGTAGTGCCCTGGGCAGAAAGAAAGTTGGCACCCTCCATCCTGCTGGGGAATAAAATAAGGCAGCAGGTAGACCCTTTTGTGTTCAGAGGTCAGTGCCTGGCTAATTACATCCGAGTTGTGGCAGACCTCTGATCACAAACATAAACCCACCTCCCACAACTCACCTGCGTCAGTTCGATTAACTCTTCACGCTGAAGCCAAGTTGTTTGCTTGGGTGGTTTAGTAGTGGGTGGCAGCCAGGGAAGACTGGCCGTAGCGGACATTAGGCATTTCTCTGGTGAACTGGAGGAGTTGAAGTGGATTTGTGCCCGTGGGGGCCGGTTTTGTCACTGCCCCCCCTCGCTCCCAGGGCAATGGGAGGGCAAGGAAGGAGCTGATGGGGTGTTAAAAGCAGCTCCTCCAGCGCCAGAGCGAGGTGAAAGGAACGCATGACCTGTGCGCATGACTTTAGTGTAGACTGCGCCTTAAGCCCCTCTGAAAATTGCCGGCCTGGGCCCCGCTCGCCCATGTCAAAATCCAGCCCTGGCGGTGACAGCGAGGCCTGATGGGAAAGGCATTTCACCCCTTTGGACACGAAGGAATGTTGGTGTGATTCCACTCCACAATCCCACCACTTTTAGGAGGTACTGCTTTGTTATCTGTTCGAAAGGTGAGGAATGTGCGGTTGGAAGAATCCATCAGAAGAACAAGTTACTTATTCTGGGTAACACTCTTTCTGGTGGATACTCTGTCTAACCGTATATGAGGAATATGCAGAAGAATAGATTGAAAAGACAGTGGTGAAAGGAAAGGAGAGGAAAGGTGAGAAATGCACAAAAAGGATTTCAGAAATATGTGGGAAGAAAAAGGGCATATGTTTCTGACAGAGCGTGATATTGCAGAGAAAGGGGTGTGAAGGGAGAATGGGAGTGATTGAGACCCCCTAAAGACCACTACTTACTCCACAGACGGTAGCAATTTTTAATTCACAGTTTCGTATTTTCAAAACTGAAACATTTTCAATTCTAATTATTCATAACACAATCATGGTTACTCATTTCGCTGATACTGCTAAAAAACACCAGCAAAGCTGATAGATCTGGCTTTGTTTTAGGCCTATTTATCATTGTTGTGTGATGGGTCTGGTTGCAATAAATAAAACTCAGATAGCATACCAAATATTGGTCAAGTTGCATATTGTGTGCAGCACAGGATTAACATCCCTGCCAAGTACCACACATCCGTGGTTAGACTAACGCATTTTAATGCTGGTGTCCGCAACACTGCTGTAAAATGATCAGTCACGCATATTAAAGCACTCTATGGGGTATAATTTACAACGAAGCAGCTGGCTCATGCTGTGTCTCAGGTGGAGGAGTAGTGCTAGGTAACCCACGGGCCCCCGCTATGTTTAATGCTTATACTGTACACTTTCAGTAAAACGTGGTCTGTGGCCTTCAGATGGCATTGGATGCAGCATGGACTTAGGTTCACAAATTAAAAAAAAAACAGGCCCAGGACCCAGCCACTAACAGGCTCTGGACCCAGTCACATCTGGGTCCCCGGCCTCTTTTCAGACCTGTTCCAGCTCAGTTGCTTGTGGGGTAGTATTCAAAATGGAGCCCTGCACCAGGGGAAGGAGGGTTATGGGACACAGAGTATCCATAGTACCCAGAGTCCTGTCAACTCTGTACCCGAGACTGAAGCTTACACTGAATGGAAGGCACAGGGTAAGTAAAGTTGATTTTATGAAAATAAGGAATTGTAGACATCATTATCCCCCTACCTGAACCCACATGGCAAGCAGCTGGCTTCAAACGTAGTCCAGCAGTGAGTCCGGATGTTTCCAACACCTTCATACGCCAGGCTGCAATGCATTCTGCTAGAGTGTGTGCAGTTAAACAATGCAAAGATTTTGGCCCAGTAAAAAAAATATTGAAAAAGCCTTTAGGAGTATTTGGTGTATTTAGGTTGTATTTTTCAACTCAAGCGTGATGCAAATCAGAACAAAAATGCATTAAAACACGTTTTTGTTTTGGGGACAAAAGCGGTACAAAAGGGGGTGGTGATGGACGGAACATCTGAACTAATCAAACACTCACACCCAGTCAAAAGATCTGGGTTTAATCCATCACCGTTCTTTAGCCCACTCTGCCACCCCAGTTCAGACATGGCTATATGCAAATCAGTCTGACCCTGTGCCTCATGGGAACAGTCCAGCCCGAACTGCCAAGCCATGTCTTCCCTGGACCGGAAACAAGCTACCGAGGACCGGTTTCTGGCATTCCAGCCGTCTTTAGCCCGGCTTGCTTGAATCCAGTGGCAAAGTGAGCAAGGGACTCACGTCTGAGCATACCCTGCCACACTTATGGCGGCCAAAAGCGGTACAAAAGGGGGTGGTGATGGACGGAACATCTGAACTAATCAAACACTCACACCCAGTCAAAAGATCTGGGTTTAATCCATCACCGTTCTTTAGCCCACTCTCCCACCCCAGTTCAGACATGGCTATATGCAAATCAGTCTGACCCTGTGCCTCATGGGAACAGTCCAGCCCGAACTGCCAAGCCATGCCTTCCCTGGACCGGAAACAAGCTACCGAGGAAGGTTGCACTGTACATTGTTTCTCAGAAAGTAAAATGGCCATTCCTGAGAGTCTGTGCTCCTTCAACTCAGTATCCCTGTTGTTTAAAGAGATTGTCTTTAATTCCCATCACCTGAGGGGGCTCTTGAGTGATTGTATTCCGTTTAGTATTTAATGATATGTCATCCATTTATGGTAAGGTAGCTCAATAGTTCAAGTTCTTACTGCCAAAAGCTTGTCATAATCAGGAGACCCCCAGGTTCCTGGCTGATTCTCCCCTTCTACTCTCTAAGCTTAAGAAAGTGAGTGCTATTGATAACGAAGTGTCTTCTCCTGTTATTGTGACATGCCTGGCCCAGTCCAGAACAGGGATTTAACTACAGAATTCGCTCTGGGAATTGTGGTTTTGGTTAACTTCTACTGGTCTAATAATGTACCAGATAAAAGTTATGCTCATAACATAAATTTTTTACTGAATCTACACTTTTCTAACTGAAAATAAACAGCGATTTGCAATAACTGAACTTCTGTGTGTGTTTAGGTATGTGTCTGTACATGCGTGCCTGTGTTCTCATGCACAGGGGCATGATGGGAAAGAGGTAACCCATTGCATAGCTAGCAAGTCATCCTGTGCCCAGGGTGGCTGAAACCTTCAGTTTGCCTTTGCTTTTTATACAAGATCACTGTGCTTTCTTGTCTGTTTAAGGCAATTTCTAAACCTTGTATTGTGCAAAGTGAGTGTTCTGAGTTATTTATGTTATATCATGGGTCCTACTGCTTTATTCCATTCACGATAAAGTGTCACTCAAACAAAGTGTCACACATATGACCTGATAATGTCACACATAAATATAGAAAATAACTGGAAATGTCTCATGTAAGCAAACTTGAAATGCTGCAGCTGTGGATATATGTTCACATGTTTTAAACCAGGTCCTTAGTTTAATAGGCCACGCTTCAGAGAAAAGATTCCTAGTTGTTTATTTGGCCGCACCCCTTTTAGGACAACCCCTTCTCACACACACACCTGCCTTTTTCATCACAATTATAAACTGGATTGTAGTACTTTTTTTCACGCAACTTTGCGCGTTCTTTATGAAAAGAAATATATTTCTGAAGCTACACTCTTCCAGAAATAACTTAAAGCAAAGCATGCTAACTCTGTCGCCTCTTTTTACAGGTAATACTCAAATGCCATGTAGTGGTCCGTATTTGGAGTCTACTGTTGCGGGTCACTAGGGTGCACTCAGCCAGCGTGGAAGCTCTGATTTTATCTCATTGGGTTCCTTTCAGATTCGGGTTAAAGGTCGAAGGATTTTCGAGGAACTCGTGCCGGCTAGTCACATTTCTGTTCCGTGTGCCCGACAGTGGGGCGAGCAGGGGGTGGATGACGCGAGGCTGGGATTGAGGGGTGGGGCGGACAGGAGGGGTTGCCCAACAGCCGCGTTTCGGATGGTGTGAAAGCGCTAGGAGGCTGCTGTACGTTTTCACTTTTGTATTTATCCGGCAGGCTTTGATGTGATCCTCTTACTGGGGCTGCGTGCAGACCGAAGAGGTGACGCACGGCGCGGGGGGCCAATGGCAGGCGGCCTCCCCTCGTATTAGAGGCGCGCGCTCCATTGATGAGTAGGGGCTGGCGCTGGCTCCGCTCCACACACTCTGACTTTACGCGAGTCTGCAGGCACGCGCGCGGGCTCTCCTGGACTCCTCACCTCTGGCTGATAAGAGCAGGGCGCCCGCACTCCCGCTCCGCACTCACGCACGCACCCGCCTCCCCTCTCTCCGAGCCCGCACAGAATGGACACAGGCAAGCCGAGGGAGCTGAGCGCAGCCACCTGCAATGGGTACCCGCAGCCGGACAGGAAGCAGGCGGCGACGGGGGGCTCGGCGGACGGAGCCGGCGCCGCGGCGGCTTCCTGGAAAGAGGAGCGGACGCGCAGCGAGGAGGATAACCAGATGAGCCTGCCGGCGCTGGCGACCGCCTACAGCACCATCCTCCGCTCCCTGGGCGAGGACCCCGGCCGGCAGGGGCTGCTCAAGACCCCCTGGAGGGCGGCCAAGGCCATGCAGTTCTTCACCAAGGGGTACCAGGAGACCATCTCGGGTGAGTCCCGCTGACAGCAGCCTCTGTGCACCGCTTCCGCCACGAGGAGCCACTGACAGGGAGTAGCATCTGACCTACCGGGAAGCAGCGTGCACAGCCGAGCGCTGGGAAGTCCCCAGACTGGCAGGGTGTAAACGTTCACTTGAACTGGAGTCGAGGCTCTGTTCGGTCTCAGAAAGTAGTAACATTAAAATGTGTGTGTGTGTGTGTGTGTATATATATATATATATATATATATATATATATATCGATCTTTCTATGTAGGTATCTATCTATCTATAAACCGGTTGCCTCCGGTTGAAAATGCACTCATCAAGCAGTACATTTATTTTCAATGGGCTACTTTAAAGGCTGCACAGATAAAACAAAGCAATGCCTGACACGTTTCAGAAGTTATTCCTTTCTCAAAGGCTGTATGCGCAAGTCCCAGCAACATTAACTTCCAATATATCCCTTTCTCATTATTGAGTGCATTTACAACTGGAGGCAACCTGTGTGTGTGTGTATATATATATATATATATATATATATATCTCGTCGGTCATTAACACCAAACAGCTCGGCGCACTCGCAGGTAGGTGCGACTTGATTGCGGGGGTGCACCCGCATCAACACACCAGCTCAATTTCCTTTTCACCTCGGCTTCCGCCAGAAAGGAACCGCACTCTTAGGGACTTGTTACCATAAGTTTATTTCAGTAACAGAGCAGCAAGTAAGCAGACGCGTTTCGGATTAAACCTTGAGAAAGGTTTAATCCGAAACACGTCTGTTTACTTGCTGCTCTGTTACTGAAATAAACTTATGGTAACAAGTCCCTAAGAGTGCGGCTCCTTTCTGGCGGAAGCCGAGGTGAAAAGGAAATGGAGCTGGTATATATATATATATATATATATATATATAAGGTAAACAGACGTCTTACAGCAGATTTTCCAGCTTGAAGAGACGAGGCAAACCCAGTTTTAGTGCTTATGAATTTTTTTATTTGCTCTACACCATTCCGCCATTCCGCGTTTCGGCCTAACGAGGCCTTGATCACATGTCAGCGTTAAAGGGGCGGATACCATCCTTTTAAAGTGCAACATGCCATTCATTACAATAGACATAAAAAACAAGTGTCATGTCTAATTATCAACAAACGCAATATTTTCCTATTCCAGGCTAATCCTTGTACCAAGTTATGGGAATTCACAAAGTAAAACAAGGCACAGCGATTGAGACAATGTATTTAGCAGCAATTTAGAATAATTATAAAACATATAAATAAATAAATAAATAAATATGCTTAAAATATAAATACTCCATATCATTGCCGCTAAAATGCAAAAGATTATACACATCCTAAAATGTGTCAATGTATGGCTAAAATCTTGTTTAAGAAATACATCCTGTTTAAAAAAATACAAAAACTAGGAAATACACATCTTAATCTAGTCAAATTCATTGAAATAATAAAGCCCAAGTGGGCAAGCTCATGTTACTATGCAAAGTTAGCAGTGCAAATTGCGTAGCTTAATAATGGCAAAATTTAGTGCAACCCAGTGATAAAATCCGTGATAATCAAGAGTGAGTACAACTAAAAATAAATGAATAAATATGTAAAATGCGGATATACAGCTAATATATACAATGTACACAGAAAATTACAAACTCCAAAATTAATGTAAATTCATAGATATGTAAAACAATCCTCACCTGCATTGAGACCATTAGGAGTTTTAGTATCGAGCAATGTTATGTGTCTAGTTTTGAGTTTACGCAGCTGAGATTCACGGTCACCTCCTCTCCTCTGTGGTGGTACCGTATCTATAACGAAATATCTCAGCTCAGCAGTATTCTTGTTATGACACTCCTCAAAATGACGTGCAACCGGGTACGCAGTGTCTCCATTTGTGATGGCCCGGAGGTGCTGTAATATTCTTTTGTACACCTGTGGCCTGGTACTTCCCACATACCTAAGGCCACAGGGACATTCCAACACATACACTACGTACTCGGTCCTGCACGTCAGCTTGTGTTTGATGGTCACAGGTTTCGTAGTGAAAGGAGTCATATATTCAGACTTACTTACTCCGTTTCTACATGCCTTACAGGAAGAGCATTTCAAAAACCCTTTGCTGCTGTTCAACCATATTCCTGTGGTTCGTACTTCTGGACTACTACCATATTCCTGTGGTTCGTACTTCTGGACTACTAGAAACTAAACAATTGCTCATAGTACTTGCTCTCCTGTATGTTATACTAGGTGCTTTTGTAACCAAAGTTCCCACAACTGGATCACTTGTAATAAGCGACCAATTGCGTTTCACAATCTTGTGTATAATCTGATGTTGGTTACTATATGCAAAAATGAGCCTGGTAACGCCCTGCTCTACTGTGTCAGTTGTTCCCTCTCTCGGTGTATGAATAGCCATATATATATATATATATATATATATATATATATATATATATATAACTCTCCAACCAATTTCCAGAATGTCTCACGCACTCCCAGCCGGCAAACGCTTCAGAGAAAGGGATACGGACACCAATCTTAGTGGAATTGCAGGTCTTGTTAATTTGACCCTTGTCAGACGCGTTCTGGATATCAAAGTATCCTTGATCGCTGGCGGAAACGCAGTCTGCTTGCTGTTTTTATACCATTAAAAATATATATATATATATATCCATAGATATGTGTGGCTTTTTTTGGAAACTAGTCAACCCGGCTTAATATTAGGGACTCGAGGGACAGTAAGTAAAGTTGATTGATGTTCGATTATTTAAAATTATTATATCTTTATATCTCAGCCAAGAAAGAGAAAGGGTGGAGGAGATAAAAGCAGAATAAAAGTAAACATACAATAGCAGAGAGTGATTAAAAAAACACTGTATGCGATTGAGGAATGTCAAAACTGTTGAAAGTGCGGCCTAATGAGTGCAGAATCTTACAATCAAAAGGTGCTTCGTGCTTTCAATAATAAGACATGATTTGTGCCTCAAGCGAGCTTGTAATTGATGGAGTGGTGATGAGCTTCTTTAAAGTACTTTCCACAATAAAACTTTATTTCAACCGCAAACCGGCTTGTGATTGATGGCGTAAGGATGAGCAAAGATGCACGCTGCTTCAGAGTTCCTTATGGGTGGGGCGCGGTTCTGTAGGGTATGTGCATTAGGCGCGTTTGTAAATGAAGGAGTGGCAATCAGATGCTATAAAGTGATTTTAATAATCAATCATAACTTATGCCTCAAGCAAGCTTGTTGTTGATGGAGTGACAATGAGCTGTTTTAAAAATGCGAGCAAGCTTCGTAGTTCCTTACTGGTGGGAGGCGACTCTGAGGGGTATGGTCCAGACAGGTCAGGGTGGACGCCCAGAATATCAAGGGCATTTGTCTATTGCCTCTTTCCTTCCTTTATTTCAACCAAGGCAAGAGGGACATATTGTGACCAACAAAAAGAGGGAGACTTTAATTGACTTTTATTGTGGTGCTGAATAATACAGGAAAAAAAGTTGACCATTATAAACCATTTTGGCTAAGAAAGACAATGACTTCTGTTACGAAATGGTCCAGTAGTATACATTGCAATGTTAGGGAATACCCAAGAGAGAGCTCTTGCGGCAGAAAGAGTACATTTCCTTTGCTCACAGACTTGTATTGGACTAATTGTTAATATATACGGGCCAAATTAAAAATCAAATTGACCACTATCAACAATTTCTATTAAAAAAGAGTGTCTCCCCATTGAATAGGAGCAGTTGTTTTTCATCGGCTGTCCTTAAATAGCGCCTAGTAAGCCTTGTTCGTTCTCTCCAGGGGCATCCTACACGTTTTGGTTCCTCATAGAGAGGGTACTTATGATCCTTCTTCCTCACACATAGAAAGATCGGCGATGCCCATCTCCCACCCCCTCGCTCTCCATCCTCCCTTAGCTCATAAGCAGCTCGACTTCCGCAATAACCAGCAATATACTCAATTGGCAAAAGTCCATGATACCAACCACGGAAAATTGATTAAAAAAGAATCTGTTCCAGCTATTAAAAAGACACTGGTTACTTGTTTAACTGATAATGTGTTATGCTGCACACAGCAAGTGTATTATATTTGTTAGGAAATGTGTAACGTTTATTTTACTACTGTATCTGACCGAGCCAATTTCTCTTGATGTATATGCTTGTAGTCTGTTTTAATTTTCTTGTTAACGAACTATGTCAGGACGCACACTCGCTGCTATTACCCTTCGGTCAGTGCTATACACGAGTTCCTAAAGTGCAGCCTTCGGTCAGTGCTGTAAATGAGTTCTTAAAGTGCAGCCTTCGGTCAGTGCTGTACATGAGCTCCCAAAGTAAAGCTTTTGTCAGTGCTGTACATGAGCTCCTAAAGTAAAGCCTTCGTCAGTGCTATACATGAGCTCCTAAAGTGAAGCCTTTGAAAGTGCTGTACATGTGTTCCTAAAGTGCAGCCTCCGTCAGTGCTGTACATGAGCTCCTAAAGTGCAGCCTCCGTCAGTGCTGTACACGAGCTCCTAAAGTGAAGCGTTCGGTCAGTGCTGTAAATGAGTTCCTAAAGTGCAGCCTTTGGTCAGTGCTGTACATGAGCTCCTAAAGTGAAGCCTTCGGTCAGTGCTATACATGAGCTCCTAAAGTAAAGTCTTCGGTCAGTGCTGTACATGAGCTCCTAAAGTGCAGCCTTCGGTCAGTGCTGTACATGAGCTCCTAAAGTGAAGCCTTCGGTCAGTGCTATACATGAGCTCCTAAAGTGCAGCCTTCGGTCAGTGCTGTACATGAGAAGCATCCAGTCAGTGCTGTACATTAGCTCCTAAAGTGCAGCCTTCGGTCAGTGCTGTACATGAGCTCCTAAAGTGCAGCCTTCGGTCAGTGCTGTACATGAGCTCCTAAAGTGCAGCCTTCGGTCAGTGCTGTACATGAGCTCCTAAAGTGCAGCCTTCGGTCAGTGCTGTACATGAGCTCCTAAAGTGAAGCCTTTGGTCAGTGTTATACACAAGTTCCTAAAGTGCAGCCTTTGGTCAGTGCTGTACATGAGCTCCTAAAGTAAAGCCTTTGTCAGTGCTATACACGAGTTCCTAAAGTGCAGCCTTCGGTCAGGGCTGTACATGAGTTCCTAAAGTGAAGCCTTCGTCAGTGCTATACACGAGTTCCTAAAGTGCAGCCTTCGGTCAGTGCTGTACATGAGCTCCTAAAGTGAAGCCTTCGGTCAGTGCTGTACATGAGCTCCTAAAGTGCAGCCTTCGGTCAGTGCTGTACATGAGCTCCTAAAGTGAAGCCTTCGGTCAGTGCTGTACATGAGCTCCTAAAGTAAAGCCTTAGTCAGTGTTGTACATAAGTTCCTAAAGTGAAGCCTTCGTCAATGCTATACACAAGTTCCTAAAGTGCAGCCTTCGGTCAGTGCTGTACATGAGCTCCTAAAGTGAAGCCTTCGGTCAGTGCTGTACATGAGCTCCTAAAGTAAAGTCTTCGGTCAGTGCTGTACATGAGCTCCTAAAGTGCAGCCTTGGGTCAGTGCTGTAAATGAGTTCCTAAAGTGCAGCCTTCGGTCAGTGCTGTACATGAGTTCCTAAAGTGAAGCCTCCGTCAGTGCTATACACGAGTTCCTAAAGCGAAGCGTTCGGTCAGTGCTGTAAATGAGTTCCTAAAGTGAAGCCTTCGGTCAGTGCTGTATATGAGCTCCTAAAGTGAAGCCTTCAACAGTGCTGTACATGAGCTCCTAAAGTGCAGCCTTCGGTCAGTGCTGTAAATGAGTTCCTAAAGTGCAGCCTTCGGTCAGTGCTGTACATGAGCTCCTAAAGTGAAGCCTTCGGTCAGTGTTGTACATGAGCTCCTAAAGTAAAGTCTTCGGTCAGTGCTGTACATGAGCTCCTAAAGTGCAGCCTTGGGTCAGTGCTGTAAATGAGTTCCTAAAGTGCAGCCTTCGGTCAGTGCTGTACATGAGTTCCTAAAGTGAAGCCTCCGTCAGTGCTATACACGAGTTCCTAAAGTGAAGCGTTCGGTCAGTGCTGTAAATGAGTACCTAAAGTGCAGCCTTTGGTCAGTGCTGTACATGAGCTCCTAAAGTGAAGCCTTCGGTCAGTGCTGTACATGAGCTCCTAAAGTGAAGCGTTCGGTCAGTGCTGTACATGAGCTCCTAAAGTAAAGTCTTCGGTCAGTGCTGTACATGAGCTCCTAAAGTGAAGCGTTCGGTCAGTGCTGTACATGAGCTCCTAAAGTGAAGCGTTCGGTCAGTGCTATACACGAGTTCCTTAAGTGCAGCCTTCGGTCAGTGCTGTACATGAGCTCCTAAAGTGAAGCCTTCGGTCAGTGCTGTACATGAGTACCCTAATTGAAGCCTTCGTCAGTGCTATGCACGAGTTCCTAAAGTGCAGCCTTGGGTCAGTGCTGTACATGAGCTCCTAAAGTCAAGCCTTTGTCAGTGCTGTACATGAGTTCCTAAAGTGAAGCCTCCATCAGTGCTGTACATGAGCTCCTAAAGTGAAGCCTCCGTCAGTGCTGTACATGAGCTCCTAAAGTGAAGCCTTCGGTCAGTGCTGTACATGAGCTCCTAAAGTGAAGCCTTCGGTCAGTGCTGTACATGAGCTCCTAAAGTGCAGCCTTCGGTCAGTGCTGTACATGAGCTCCTAAAGTGAAGCCTTCGTCAGTGCTGTACATTAGCTCCTAAAGTGCAGCCTTCGGTCAGTGCTGTACATGAGAAGCATCCAGTCAGTGCTGTACATTAGCTCCTAAAGTGCAGCCTTCGGTCAGTGCTGTACATGAGCACTTAAAGTGAAGCCTTCGTCAGTGCTGTACATTAGCTCCTAAAGTGCAGCCTTCGGTCAGTGCTGTACATGAGAAGCATCCAGTCAGTGCTGTACATTAGCTCCTAAAGTGCAGCCTTCGGTCAGTGCTGTACATGAGCTCCTAAAGTGCAGCCTTCGGTCAGTGCTGTACATGAGCTCCTAAAGTGCAGCCTTCGGTCAGTGCTGTACATGAGCTCCTAAAGTGAAGCCTTCGTCAGTGCTGTACATTAGCTCCTAAAGTGCAGCCTTCGGTCAGTGCTGTACATGAGAAGCATCCAGTCAGTGCTGTACATTAGCTCCTAAAGTGCAGCCTTCGGTCAGTGCTGTACATGAGCTCCTAAAGTGAAGCCTTCGTCAGTGCTGTACATTAGCTCCTAAAGTGCAGCCTTCGGTCAGTGCTGTACATGTGCTCCTAAAGTGCAGCCTTCGGTCAGTGCTGTACATGAGCTCCTAAAGTGCAGCCTTCGATCAGTGCTGTACATTAGCTCCTAAAGTGCAGCCTTCGGTCAGTGCTGTACATGAGCTCCTAAAGTGCAGCCTTCGGTCAGTGCTGTACATGAGCTCCTAAAGTGCAGCCTTCGGTCAGTGCTGTACATGAGTACCTTAATTGAAGCCTTTTGCTTCCCTTTAGCGATAACATTTCTTGCCAGAGATTCAATGTTATGTCATTAAATGTAGAGGGTAAACTCTTCCTTTCTGTACCTTTATTACAATCTGGATTCGTAGAATGTAATGAGAACTGGAAGTTATTTCATTTCTCGGTGGGCTCAATGCTCAGCCTGTTGTACACGTTCTGACATCCCGTAGAACAGTTTTCACACCCTAGATGCATGTAATGTTGAACCCAGGTACGCGTTTCAGAAAGCATGTACAGAAGTGTCTCATGCGTTATTAACAGTTATACATTATTGATCCAGGGGATTGTTGCGCTTGTCCAGCGTTACCTTGTTGTACCGTAGTCGCAATTTATATGACGTAAACAAATGACCCTATTTGATCAATGATCCGTCCCCAGCTTCGCACACAAAGTCAAAAATTTATTTGTGTTGGTACTCAACAGAGGACCACAATAAAATTTTACATTTCATATACAAAAAATGCTGCACAATTAGTACAAAGATAAAAATTCTTTTAAAAATTTATACAAGTTGTAACAAATAAATTCATTCAAAGGTTGTCCACATAAGTCCAAAAATTCTCTCCCCCTAGTAATTCTGCAAGAGCGAAATATTGGATTAAGATATCTGGTACGAGCTAGGGTTACTTTATGGTTGGGACACACAAGCAGCAAATGTTCTATACTTTGATCACCACCTGTGCACAAGGTACACATAGGAGATCCTCCTGGGAGCCATCTGGAAGTAAATACTAGGACAGATAGAATGCCCAACCGATACATTGTGATTGCTCTTCTTACTCCATGTGGCAGAGTAAACCCAATATAAGTTTGGGTCTGCTTATATTCGAGCTTTTCCACAAATGGCTTATAAATAGACAATTTGTTGCAGTGTGAGCAGTCCAGGTCGTAGCTCAGTTTAGGGGTGAAAGTTTTTAAGAACAATTTTAGTTGCGCCGGAGTCCAAAAGCTCAACATTTCAATATCAATGTGTGCCAGCCGAAATGCCACAGCCAAATTTTCCAAAAACACTTGTTTTTTCGGCTCTACACAAAAAGTCTCTTTTTTTAAGGCGGACCTTAGAGTATTCTCTTTTGCATGTATCAAATTGTAGGCCCATCTTATTACGTTGGCGATAGCTATTGCGTAAGAGCTTACGACTGATAATTCTAGTCTCAGTGCCTGCACAGGAACAGCATCGGAAACTTTCATGATCCTTCGAAGAATTTTCCCCTCTTTTAGATCCATGAAAGCCCATTGCTTTATGGGAATGTATTCTGTCGCATAGGTTAACACAGGAGGTATTTTTACTCTATATGTCCCCAACAGTGCAGAAAGATGTCTATTCCCTGTTGCACTGTATAGTTTCAAAAGAGCAGAGACATGAATATCAGCTTTCCTTTGCAGGTTAGTAACCTGGGTTGTATTCGTTAGATTTTTGGAAAGAATCCTCCCGAGATAAGGATAATTAACTACTTCTTCTAACTTTTCTTCCCCGATCTTCCAGGTGTACTTGGCGCTACGTTTTCTTCCTGAGAAAGCTATCACTTTGGTTTTTTTTATATTAGGTATGAGATAATTTTCTTTTGAATATTGAAACAAAATGTCCAATGATGTCTGCAGTCCGAAAGGAGTTAGATCTAATAATACTATATCGTCAGCGTATAGTAATGAAATTACACTTTGTTGGGCGATCTTTGGCGGTAAATTAGAACCAGTTTGCAATCGGTTAGGCAGATCACTTAAGTAGAGGGAAAAAAGGAGCGGGGCTAGAAGGCACCCTTGTTTTAAACCGTTCTCCGTTGGAATTCTTTTTGTAAGTCCTTTTTCTCCCCCCATCTGGACTTGGCACCAGGTAGTAGTATGAAGGTTTATTATTGCTTGCAACAGTTGTTCTTGTATTCCAAGCCCCCTAAGTTTTTTCCATAGGGTAGGTCGATCGACCCGATCGAATGCCGTTGAGTAATCTATAAATGCGGCATAGACTACCTGGGATTTCAGGGTAATATATTTATCAAAGATTACCTGAATTACTGCTATATTATCCGTAACCGAATGCTTAGGCCTAAAGCCCGCTTGACACATGGGTATCAATCCTGACGTAAAGGCCCATTCTTTCAAGCGATCTAACACCTCTGCCGCGAACACTTTGCCGACTGCGTCCATGAGCGCGATCTGTCTATAGTTTCCAGCTTGAGTTCTGCTTCCCTTTTTATGAATTGGGATAATTATGCTCCCCTGCCAGGATTTTGGAATTTGTCCAGTCTCAAAGATGTAATTAGAGAGAGGGCATAATAATTTGCTCCATTCTTTCGGTGCAACTTGTAGCGCCTTTATCGGGATCTCATCTGGACCAGATGCGCCTGTAGATCTTGCTTTACGTATATTGTATTCCACCGAAATGATTGTAGTTTGTATTAAAAAACTCTCGGCATTTTCATATTTCAAATCTTTGCTGCTTACTTCGAGTTTTGTTGGGTTTGCTTTATAGAGATCTGAGAGATATAGTTCCCAATCATTCGGGGGAACCGGGATCGATTGTAGATTTTTCTTTGTGGCTGTTATTTTCGCGATTAAGGACCAGTATTTACGTTGATTATATGTTCTTGCAGCGGTCTGAATTTCCACCCAATTATGATCCTCAATAGCCCTTCTTTCCTTTTGGTTCTCCCGCCTCAGTTGGTTCTTTAATCTGTTTATTTCTTTCTTAACGTTTACTGAAGATTTCATATATTGGGCACGGATGAGTTTGTTTAACTGTTTTTTTATCTCGGAGTTCTTGTGGGAATATCCATTTTTTCCCTCCTTCTTTTTAATTTTGCTTTTAGCACCTGGTGAAATCATACTTTGGATAAGTGTCTTAAAATCCTTAATTATTGTTTCAAAATTTTCTATAGGATTTTTGGAGAATCTTTGTTCCAAAAGTTTAGAGTGATCAATTTTTATCATGATTTTTTCAATGGTCGAAGAATTCCAATAGATACGTCTCCGTACACTTTCCATTAATACAGAACTTTTGATATAAATCATATGGCTAGGTTCAGAGTTTTTAGGTATCCAATTAGTTGTCAATTGCATAATTGCGTGATCACTCTCCATACAAAATTGGTTGGATAATAACAAAACAGTATCGAACAAGTCCTTGCTGCTTATGATGTAGTCTATAATGGATGAAGACCCATTGCCTTGCCTGGTAAACTTTGCAGGAGTATCTCCCTCAATTGCTCCATTCAGTAGTAATCCATTAAGACTTATTATTGCCGATAATAACAATCTACCTCTTTTGTTGGTTGCTAGACCTTCAGGGAATAGTGGGATTATGATGTCTTGACCTACTTCTGCATACAAACTTGCCCACCTATTAATTTCAGAATCGGAGATTTTACTGTTAAAATCCCCCGCTATTAAAAAGGATGCATCGGTATGGTTCTCCATGATGTGCGAGATCGTTTCTATAATATCCAGAAAGATGATGTCATTTTCATTCCCGGGAGGAGCATAGACATTAAATATTAAGATTGCCTGTAGTAGAGCAGTGTTGTGTTTTTTTACAGATATCTGAATGCACTGCAAGTTGTTAGATTTTGTGTCTATTATTTCTTGATCCCACAAATAATCTTCTCTTAGCAGTATAGCTAAACCTCCTTTTGCATGACCTCGGTTGATTGACAGTGCTAAATTTTCATATAAAAAGTACCCTTTAGGCGTGAAAGATACAGTATCCCATGTTTCTTGTAGAAGCAATATGTCTGGGAGGTTTCTCATAACCAAGGACAATTTGTTTGCGGTTCTGCCAGCAATATTCCACGATATTATCCTTAGTCCCGTGCTAAACAGAATGTTGACCAAGGTTAGAAATTTTATTGCTATTTAGAATCTCGGAAACCCAAGCCCAGGACTCAGTAGTTGTATGCTCTTCAGACTTCTTATCAGTTTTGCACCATACTGCCCTATGGCCTTTATTCACCAGAATTTTAAGATTTGAAATATCTCGATCTTCAGTCGTGTTGTTTGTTCGCTGGTAATTATTAACTAGAGAGCTGGTGATAGCCTGTATTTGAGCATTATACCCGTTTGGGGTATTAAAGTCCGTTGGTTCTTTTGCTTCCACTACATCGTAACCGTGTTTGTGTAATATTTCTTTTTCCTTTAATATTATGCCTGGGAGAACTGTTGACCAAAAGGTAACCAGTGTCAATTTGTTGTTTTGTTTTTTTGGAAAGGACACAAGATGGATTTCATTGCTAGTCATTGAATCTAGCGCCCTTATATGTCGTAGTAGGTTTAAAATCCTTCCTCTGTTAAGTGGTGCTGCATCAATGGGGAAGAGTTCCTCGATTTGTAGAGTTTTAGTAGATGGTCCTTCCCCCTTTCTAAAGTAGCTGTTGTTTTCTTCTGTGTAAATATTTTTGCTTCGATCTAATTGCTTGAAACATTTGGTAGGGATGTATTCCTTTGCTGTCGGGTCTAGTTGAAGCATCTCCTTTTCACAGTTGTTACTGGTTGCAACTGGTTTTTTATCGTCTTGCGACTCTCTGTTATTATCGCATTGATTTTCTTTGGTTTCATTTGAGATTACATGTTTTTGAAATTTTAGTTTACGTTTATTCCGTTTTTGGATCCTTCTCAGAGGCTTTCTTATGTTTTTTGTCCCTGATGCCATATTCTTTTCTTGGTTCTTGTTGTTTTGTTTTTCTTCATTTCTTTCACTCATTTCATTAGTGATACTTGTTCTGGATTCCTGAATATCAGGAGCAATAGTGTTTGTTGATTTATTCTCTGCCACAGTCTTGGAAAATATTGGAAAGTGTTTTGAATTCTGCTGGTGTTTTTCTTTGAATAAGTTTTTTAAAGAATATATCACTGAATCATTTGAGCTGTCGATTTTTTGTGTTTCTTGCTTTTGGATGCCTACAGTTTGAGTATTTTGGTCACACGTTTTTTTCTTTTGAGGTTTTTCGCAGTCTTTCTGGGTTCTCTGCGGTTCAAGGTGAGTTTTGTGTGGCGTATTGATTTTCTGTGCTACGTGGGAATCTTTGTTCTTTTTTTCTTCTACCAAGTGCTTTAAAATACCTATTTGGACATCCAATGTTTGATCGGAGTTTGCAAGAATGTTACTGAGAAATGAAAGAACAGATTCCAGTATCTCTTGTAGAGAGAATAAAGCTCTAGATATTGGAGGGACGTTATCAGTAGTATTATTCTTATTTCTAAGATCGAAGGGACCAAGAGAGGGAGCAAGCAAAACATTAGGTGAAGAGGTATTATTAGTTGTTCCTAGATCCTTTTTCTCTATTGTAAAAGATTGTTTGCTAAGGTTTAGATCGTTAAATAAATTTGCACCCCCACTGTTTTTTATAGGGGTTACAGTTTTCAGGTCGCTCGTTTCAGGAAATGACTGAAGAAAGTCTTTCGGAGTGCTTGAGAGTTTGTTACTTAGGTCTAATTCCAAACATCCCTCCTTTGTTTGTGAGCTATTTTTCATTGGGGTAGATTTAAATATGAGTTGTTTTGACTCCCCAACGGAGACTTTTACTTCGGGGTTAGTGTCGTTGCTTAATAATTGAGTATCATGGATCTCTTTAGGTATGAGTGTGGAAAAATAAGCTGTAATAGCTGGTGTATGGGTTAAGCGACCTTGTTTAACAGCCTTATCCGTGGTAATTCGTACTGCATTTTCGGTACCCATTCTTTTCATATAAACTGTCCGAGATCTTAATTTCTTAAAGCCCATTTGAGCACCGATAGTTGACAGGGGTAATGGATCCCTTTTATCGGCTCTAGTACTGTTGGGGTTTGTTATATTTGAGACGAGTTTTCGAGGGGCTTAGATCCCAGATGAACTCACAATTAACAAATGTGACTATTTATGAATGGGCAAACCTAAGAACATACCAGACACTTATATTGATGGTACTTAGTAGGGTGGCCCGTCCCGTCCTCGATCGTCCACGGACGGCCACAGACGGCCCGCCCTTTGTCCGGGCTTAGTCCCGCGCTTGGTCCCGCGCGCGTCCCGCGTCGCGTGAGTCCACACAATACTTAATGCGTGGAGCCGGTGGGCGTGTCCGTGGGCGTGTCGCCTGGGGGAAGAGGCAGCAGCTGATCCAGGCAGGGGCAGCTGGTCCTCGCAGTCCCCCGGGCTAGCTGTAGTTTTTGTTTACGCCCTTGCCTCAACCCTGGAGACTCAAGCTGGGAGCGACGGTCAGAGCAGCAGACGGCAGCTCTCGCTCACACCAGCGAGTCCCTGGGGAGGCAGCTAAGCGGAACACGGAGCTCTTGACAATCCTTCTCCTTCAATATCACAGGCAACAATACAGCGGTCCCAATCTCCTCTCAGCAAAAGCAGCAGGCAGGTGAGTGGCGCCCGCGAAGCGGGGGTCACGAATTAAAATAGTGATTTTCGGTGGTGGGCGTGTCCGTGGGCGTGTCGCCTGGGGGAAGAGGCAGCAGCTGATCCAGGCAGGGGCAGCTGGTCCTCGCAGTCCCCCGGGCTAGCTGTAGTTTTTGTTTACGCCCTTGCCTCAACCCTGGAGACTCAAGCTGGGAGCGACGGTCAGAGCAGCAGACGGCAGCTCTCGCTCACACCAGCGAGTCCCTGGGGAGGCAGCTAAGCGGAACACGGAGCTCTTGACAATCCTTCTCCTTCAATATCACAGGCAACAATACAGCGGTCCCAATCTCCTCTCAGCAAAAGCAGCAGGCAGGTGAGTGGCGCCCGCGAAGCGGGGGTCACGAATTAAAATAGTGATTTTCGGTGGTGGGCGTGTCCGTGGGCGTGTCGCCTGGGGGAAGAGGCAGCAGCTGATCCAGGCAGGGGCAGCTGGTCCTCGCAGTCCCCCGGGCTAGCTGTAGTTTTTGTTTACGCCCTTGCCTCAACCCTGGAGACTCAAGCTGGGAGCGACGGTCAGAGCAGCAGACGGCAGCTCTCGCTCACACCAGCGAGTCCCTGGGGAGGCAGCTAAGCGGAACACGGAGCTCTTGACAATCCTTCTCCTTCAATATCACAGGCAACAATACAGCGGTCCCAATCTCCTCTCAGCAAAAGCAGCAGGCAGGTGAGTGGCGCCCGCGAAGCGGGGGTCACGAATTAAAATAGTGATTTTCGGTGGTGGGCGTGTCCGTGGGCGTGTCGCCTGGGGGAAGAGGCAGCAGCTGATCCAGGCAGGGGCAGCTGGTCCTCGCAGTCCCCCGGGCTAGCTGTAGTTTTTGTTTACGCCCTTGCCTCAACCCTGGAGACTCAAGCTGGGAGCGACGGTCAGAGCAGCAGACGGCAGCTCTCGCTCACACCAGCGAGTCCCTGGGGAGGCAGCTAAGCGGAACACGGAGCTCTTGACAATCCTTCTCCTTCAATATCACAGGCAACAATACAGCGGTCCCAATCTCCTCTCAGCAAAAGCAGCAGGCAGGTGAGTGGCCCCAGCTTCGCTATATCATGAACTCTGATCAATCCAGAGAGGCTGAACAGGGATCCTTGATGAATGCCAGCCCCTTGAGAAAGATGCTATCTGAGGGGTGCTTCGACCTGCAGGTTGTTCACCTGTTGATACGTTGTGACTCACTGAACCTGAAAAGGATGCAGAAGCTCTACTGCTGCCCCGGTGGCGGCGGCGCCGTCTTTTTTTCAAAATTGTATTTGAGTCTATCAGAACACATGAATATGACCCCCTGGAGTGGGTGTCACAGAAGTAAGCAATGCCTGTTTAATACAAAAAAAAGTTATCACTGGTGCGTTTGTAATTTTTTTGAGAGCAGGATAGTTATGCATCAACTAAGCTACTGGAAAGAAGCATTGGCAAACCCAATAGGTCTCGCCTATGCAAGAGTTTTTGGCTTTAACAATATGTTTTTTGCCACGTTGTACACCAGTGTGGCTACTGTTCCGCTTGGCTAAAAGTTAGTGTCCTAGAGTGGGGGGAGTACAGTGTCGTAGACTGGATTTGTTGAAGTAGAGCGTCGTAGAGTGCAGTCGGAGGAGGGGTAGTGTCGTAGAGTTGAGTAGAGGGGAGAGTTCAGTGGTTCAGTGGTTCAGTGGCAGAGACGGTCGTGGAGTGCAGTGTTGTACAGTGCAGTGGTGTGGAATAGGGTGAAGTGGGTTGGAGTGGATTGAGGTAGTGGGGTGGATTGGATTGGGGTAGATTGGGGTGGATTGGATTGCAGTAGAGCCTAGGTGGAGTGGGGTGGATTGCAGTGGGTGGACTGGATGGGGTGGATTGGAGTAAGGGGATTGAAATGGAGCTAGGTGGATTGGATTGGGGTGGGTTGAAGTGAGGTGGATTAGATTGGTTTTGGGTGGAATGGATTAGAGTAGGGCGGTTTGGAGTGGGATGAATTAGGGTGGAAGGGGTGGATTGCATTGGACTGGACTAGAGGGGGTAGAATGGACTGTACTTGACTGGGTGGATTGGATTGGAGTGGGGTAGATTGGATTAGACTGGGGTAGATTGCAGTGGGGTGAATTGGATGCAGTGGATTGGACTGGGGTGTGGTGTATTTGAGTTTGGTGTGCTGGATGTATTGGACTGAGTGGGGTGGACTAAACTCGGGTGGCGTGGATTGGGGCGGGTTGGATTGGAGTAGAGTGGGTGTATTGGACTGCAGTGGACTGGGAGATTGGAGTGGGGTGGACTGGATGGAGTGGATTAGATTACAGTGGGGTGGATTCAAATGGGGTGGGTTGGATTTGGCTGGAATGGGGTTGATTGAATTGGGGCAGATTATTTTGGATTGGAGTGGGGATGATTGGAGTGGAGCAGATTGTTTTGGACTTGAGTGGAGCAGATTGGAGTGGAGTCAGTGGCATAGCTAGACCTGAGTTTGCAGTCCTGCGGCCGCCGTCTGAAGAGTGGGGGTAAGAAAGGGGGGATGCTGTGATTTCTGCAGCGGCTGCTGACTCCCCGCGACGGCCACGGGTAAGACCGCGGCCCTCCAAAGTCATGCCGCCAGGAACATCCCGGACTCCCGTACCCCCCTTGCTACGCCACTGAGAAGGGCAGATTTTTGGGATTGGAGTGGGTGGATTTTTTTGGATTAGAGTGGGGCAGATTGTTTTGGATTGAGTGAGGCAGATTGTTCTGAACTGGAGTGGGGTGGATTGTGGTAGATTGACTGGGGTGGACTGGATTGGAGTGGAGTAGATTAAGCTGCATTGGGGTGGGTTGGATTGGTGTGGGGTGGATTGAATTAGAGTGGAGTTGATTGGAATGGGGTAGATTGGGATGGAGTGGCTGGAATGGGGTAAAGTGGACTGGATAAGAATGGGACAAATTAGAGAGAGGCAGATTGGAGTGGTGGGGGGGTATTTTGGATTGGAGTGAGGTGGATTTGAGTGGGGCGGATTGGAGTAGGGCTTATTGTTTTGGATTGGGGCAGATTGGAATGGGCAAATTGTTTTGGATTAGAGCGAGGCAGATTGTTTTAGACTGGAATTGGGCAGATTGTTTTGGATTGGAGTGGGGTCGGGCAGACTGGAGTAGGGCGGATTGTTTTGCATTTGAGTGGGGCAGATTGTTTTGGATTGAATAGAGCAGATTGGAGTGGGGCAGATTGTTTTGAATTGGGTTGGATTGGGGTGGATTGTATTGGAGTGGGGTGGATTTGGGAGGGAGTTGGGTGGATTGGATTGGGGTGAGGTGGGTTGGAGTGGGGTAGATTGGATTGGATTGGTGTGGGTGGATTACAGTGGGGTGCATCGGAGTGGGGTGGACTGGAATGTGGTGAATTTGGATAGAATGCGTGGGTTGGGGTGAGGTGGAATGGTTTGGAGAGGGGCGGATTGGAGTGGGGCCGACCGTTTAGGATCAGAGTGGGGCATATTGTATTGGATTGGAGTGGGGCAGATTGGAGTGCAGAAGATTGGGGTGGGGCAGATTGTGTTGGAATTGGAGTGGGGCAGATTGGAGTGCAGAAGATTGGGTTGGAATTGGAGTGGGGTGTGTTGGAAGGTTTTGGAGTGTGGTGGATTGGAGTAGATTGGATTGTGGTGAGTGGATTGGACTGGGGTGACTGGTTTAGATTGGAGTGGGGTGGATTGGATTGGTCTGGGGTGGATCGGACTTAGTTTGGCAGATTGGTGTGGGGTGAGGTGCGGAGTATTGGCATGGACTGGAGTGGGGTGATTTGGGGTGTACTGCACAATTATGTTTTAAAGCATCATTTCAGAAATTACACATAAGAAAGAAACAACGTTGCTTTTCAATAGAACAACCCTCATCTTTCGAGAACAGTGCCCCAAAACAAAAGAAACACGGGTGCAAAGTGATAAAAGAAGAATTCGCAAAATAAAAGCAAGATAACTATAGAAAATACATCTTTACAATTTTCTTTGTCTTGCTGGGCACATTGTTGCCCGTCACTAGCCCTCTGTTTGCAGGGTAGTAAAAGTTAAAAAGAACAAAATAGTACCTCAATCCCGTCATGGGCAGCGGACTGGTACTGATGGTGAATCAATCAGTGCTTGGTCCCTGCTCCACAGAGAGTAACGGAAACGACGTTAGGCCTGCAGTGACGAATTACGAGGCTGTAAATAAGAGTGCCATGCAAGCGAACAAATGGGTAACTAACGAGCGCGCTCCAAGCTCTTTTCGTTAATAACAGTGTTTCGCTAGCGAGACACATGCATTCCTCCCTAAAAATAAGTAAGCATTTATTGCATTTTGTACCCAATGCGGAGGAACCCATATACAGGCGGAAGAGGTGATGTGAAGCGGGGCAGTGACAAGATAGGTAGGCTATGTGTTGGGGCAACGTCTGGGCAGTGCTAGGCGCAGTCCGGTGGCGGGGAAAACAGGGCGGTGAAATGTCCAGAGGTTAGCACATCTCCACCTGGGTGTCGAGGGATAATAGCCTGGTGCCATGGCATTAAAGGGACGGATGGGGAGGAAAAGACACTTGGTGTGCTGAGTGAGGCAGGAGTCAAGCGCGGGCATGCAGGGGCGCTGTGGAGGGACCAGTCCGGTTTAATAAAGCTCACAGGGGAAGGTCATCGTCGGATGTAAACCGTCGAAAGGGAGTGCCAAGCTGTCCCATTCTTGTGAGATTGGGTGCTTGCATTGGTGACGAACCTCAGCATAGCATAGGGCTTCACCCTCGGCTTTCCCCCAATTGCATATTGCCTCATACCATGCCGCCAGCAGCTGTGCAGAAGGGGCCCTCCCTCGGAGAGTGAGCATTCTCATAGCCAACAATAGTGCCACGCCTGCAAAGCACGTCATCACATTATAGCGCTGCTTCCGCTTAAATATGCCTAAAGCACAAGCCTCCCATGCAGGGCTTTAAGTGGGATGAAATAACGGGGGTCTCTCAGAGGGGCGTGGCCATTGTAATTAAGGGCGTGGCTTAACACACTTAAGCTAAAAATCTGTGCTTAGCATAGGATGCCGCCCGACTGGTATTTTGCTGTTTCTGTCTTTGCATACATATATATGATACAACAAGTAACATCCTACCTACAACAAGTCAGGACTATTGGCTTTGTCAGTGGTTGTTAGTTGCATGAGATAAATAAGCAGCAAATAGGGCTTGTATACATAATACCGAAAAATCTTCCACTTAAAGCCCTGGTGACACCACAACAATGTTGCTGCTCCCGAGTTTCAAAAAGAGAAAGGAAATCCAGTGAGAACATTACATTCTAAAGGATTTCCCTTCCCCTTCCCTTTCAACGCTCACCTGGCTCACCTGGCGCAATGGCTGCCATAACTTCTCCACTAGTGAGAAGAGCAGTGTGAGTAGGCGCACATGGAGGAGCCTGTCATCACTGCAGTCCGGAAAAAACGGACCACCTGTGCCAGTGCACAAAACAGAGCCCGATAGAGACCTGTTTCGAGGCCCCCTTTAATAAACTGCCGGTGCTCAGCACCGGCGAGACCCGGACCACTTAAAGGCCTTAAAATATCGGTGAGCGCCGTGTCCTCTGGCAGTGCGCTATGGATCGCCTGCCTATAGATCACAAGGGCCTGACAGGACCACAGCATGTGAGGGGGATCTGCACCCACCGAGGGGGCGTCGACTCCTTTTTGGCATTGATTACTGCCTCAACAAGTGAGTTGAACCACAAAGGGCTATCCAGATGTCCTAACATCAGTTTGCTATCTTCTGCACTCTTCTACGCGGGTCTGCGGGAGGGCTTTCAGTTGAACATGTGTCACAAAAACTTTCTGAAATTCTACTTTCGCAGTACTAGGCAGAATGTCACCTCCTAAAAAGCCATTGACAGATGTCCTTTTCAGACCCCCACAAGGTCTGTTTGCGGTGCTTGAGGCCCAAGCACAATTCCAACTTGAGCGAGAAGCGCGACCTCTCAAGCACTTTAAGGGTATAAAAGAGCGCGAGGCAAAGCAGTTCATGGCACAGGTGTGAACAGGGGTGTCATGAACCCCCGCTGAAGCTGCTACAGCGGGGGTGGGGTTCTTTATGGGCCTCTTTTGTCTGCAACCCGGCAGACAAAGGCTCACAATGAACGCTGAAATACAGCATCAATAGAAGAGTAGTAGGAGCGAGGAAAACAATGTCTGGGTAAAAGGAAAGAAGGAAATCGGAAGGATGAGAGAAGAGATGTGAAGGAATTATGGATGAATGAGTATGTGGATAAATGAGTGGATGAAAGGATGTGTGAATGACAGGTGGATGGAAAGGTGAAAATATGTCACAGTAAAGGGATGGTGGATGGATGAATGAGTGAATTGATAGGTGGATGAAAAGGTGAAAGAATGGTAAAGTAAAGGGAGGGATGGATGAGTGAAGGGATGAATGGATGGACAGGTGAAAGGATGGCAAAGTAAAGGGATGGATGCATGAGTGAGTGAAAAGATTAGTGAATGGATGATGAATTAATGGCAGAATGAATGCTAGAGTGTATGCAGAGTGAATGGATGGATGGCAGAGTGAATGGATGGATGGCAAATTGAATGAATGGATGGTTGGATAGCAGAGTGGATTGATTGATGGGATGAATGGCAGAGTGGATGGATGGCTGAGTTGCAGCCAAGGGTGGTCAATTGGGGCTCAGGGGCCATGCCCCCTCACCTTTTGCCTCTCAAGAAGAGTGTCAGGTTGAACAAAGGTCATCCTGACAGACACTCTTCTTTCAGGTCAGGCAGCCAGGAGCCAGACATATGCTTAATGCGCACGCTCCTCGCTGCTTGAGCTAAACTTTGCTGGGCTGAGGATGTCACAGCGCCTGTGGGTGTGACCTCCTCAGCTCAACAAAGGTCCTTGAGGCTCTCCCCTCAGTGACGAGTAGTAGCGTCCGTCACTCATTGCCTTGCCTTACATACAAACATACACGCATGGATGCATGTGTGTATGTTTGAATATTTCATAATGCGTGTTGTGTATGAATGTGTGTGTGTGCGAGCATGTGTGTGAATGAATGGGTGTTAGTGTGTATGTGTGCGTGTGTGTCCGGTCCGCCCCCTCCCTCTTAAAATTACTTTCCGCCATGGATAAGTTGATGAATGGATAGCATAGTGGATGGATGAAGGATGGATGGATGGCAGAGTATATGTATAAAGGCTTGATGAGTGGATGAAGGGATGAACAGCACGGTGGGTAGATTGATGAATGAATGGCAGAGTGGATGGATGGTAGAATGGATATATGGCAGAGTGGATGAATGGATGGCAATTTTGGTGGATGGATGCAGGCATGCATGGACGGAAGGGACAAGGAAGCTGCTCTATAGAGGGGTTGGCTTAGTTGCTTCGCTTGCTTGGTGGCATCAGTGCTTTAGTTCAAAGTGAGGGCCATTTTAATTTCTGGCTACTCCATTGTGTGTGACGCTGGCACTGATCGTGCTCCAGCTCATGGTCCAAGCTGCTGTCGTCTCCCTCCTCCAAGTCAGTAAAGGACAAGAAAAAGGCACAAAAGAAGCAGCACAGGTGGGATGACTCCACATGAGGAAGGGGTTCCCCATGCCTGGGTAGATTTCCATGCTGCTCCCATCCTCGAGCAGATCTTTCTTTCCTGAAGCTTTTGGACACATCCTACGGTAGGAGAGCTGATGCCAAGCTGATGTCAATGTTTCTTCCAATCTAGCTGTAGTTTCCTGAGCCCAGCGGCAATCCAGCACAAGTAATCACCTTCACACAACCTTGTTGGTTCTCTTACGCGGTGCTTCAGTGCCCTCAGGTGCGCCCTTGGACCCCATGGAACTCACAGGGGCTTGAGGGGGATACCACCAACGGGTACCTTCCCGGTGCCAGCCAACCATGGGAGATCTCTTGGAAGCACCCCTCCAGCCCCAGCAGGAGCAATATAGGTGCCTAGGCACTAGCTGTTGCAACGTCACTGACGCTGACATAGCCAACGTCTCTGCAGTACTCAGGAAGGTTACGGAGTTGCCTATGGTGGAAACAGCGACCCTCCAGCCTTTTTTTGTTATGTTGGAGCCATTGCTTCCATTCAGGGAGGCCTTAATGGAGCATACAATGGCAGTTTGAGCTAAGCCGACATCAGTGCACTCAGTGAGCAGACCGATTGCCCGCCATTATCGGCTGGCGCTGAGAGACCCATCTTTCCTGTTGTCTCATCCTTCGTTGCCCGATGGTGCAGGTGTCATCTTGCTCAAAACAAAACGTTGGCTCTTTTAATGATGCACCTCCAGACCATGAGTGTAAAATACAGGAGGCCATGGGCAAGAAATTATTCTCCTTAGGGAGTTTGTCTTTGAGATCCATGATTGGCAAATGCCTTTTGGCTAGGTGGAAGATGGTGCAGATTGGTGTACTGAGTCTCCTGGACCACCTCCAAGACCGTTTTGTGGATATAGTCAAGGGTGGCCAGGATGTTGCAAAGCAGATTCTGCAAGCTGGCTTAAATGTAATTGATTTGGTTGACAGGGGCATGGGGTCTTCCATTTTAATCAGATGCCACGCTTGACTATTCTCTATGGGCGTTTTGAAGATCTCCAAGCTAATTCAACGGATATGGCCTTTGACGAAGCTTACCTTCTTGGGGACATAGCACCAGAAAGATTCAAACAGGGTCAAGCTATGGCTCAGTCCTTGGAGTTAGCTCCCCCAGCTGGTGACGTCTACAGGCTGGACTGCATGTTTCATGGCTATTCAAAGGGGCTGTATGATCAAGCGCCAGGACACAGAAGGCTTCTGGTAAGCCTTTATGCAGGTTATGATGCAGCAGCTGGGGGGGATCACCAACATCAGCATTGACCACTGAGAATTTCAGCCATAAATAGACAATGCCATGCAACAATGGGAGCATGTCGCACAGCAATAACAATTAACAGCAATAACAATGATATGACATGACTACACATCCCCCTACTCAAACAACAAAAATAGTAATAGTAATATTAATAATAAAAAACATGATCAAGATTATAGTAACAATTCCAAATCCTCAATAGAGTCGGCCAAGGCAAAGGTTGGTATCAAGGCTCTACTAGTACTCATATCATTCAAACAATACCCATCCAATTCGACTGGTACATTGGAGTACCAAAAACAATCTTACGTGAATATCAATCCAACTTTTATTATACAAAATTGGACATAGGAACATGAACCATCATACATACAAATCCAGTCGCTAAACCCACACACGCAAACTTATCATTTATACACTACTTTGCTAAAAACCACTAGGTAGAGGTGTTTCAAATGAAGATGTCACATACTTTTTCACTTGAATGTCAATTCCACTCATCTCATCTAATTGTTTAACTCCTCTCTTTAAGCCACTGCTTTTTCTTCTCTCATTGACTATGAATTCTTAGTTTCAACTCTATAACTTCAAATCTTCATTAGGATAATATACATATAAAGCCTAAACATTGGACTTTTCCATCATTCATTGATGTATCTACAAATGCACAGAAAACAATGCAGCCATTATTCATACTTGTCAACGGGACAAGTTCTAACCTCTAAATGAAATTACTCATTTTCAGGCATGAAGGATTTCAAGGGCAACGCACAATCAATGTCCAGTGGAGCAACGCCGGACCTCTAGTTCCGCACCTCACACCAGTTCCAGTTAGTGATTTTGCTGCGCAGCCAACCCCAACGCCAGCCGTTGCATGACGCTACTGTGCTCCAGATCGAAAGTTGCTTTTTATGAAATGGGGGTGCGCAGATCATAAAGTCCAATAGTCAAGTAGTGATGTACAAAATCAATTTCTTTATTCCAAATATTTAAAATTCAGCAAACTGCTGAGTGTCTTAGTTTGCTGAATTTTAAAAACTTGGAATAAAGAAATTGATTTTGTACACTCCCATTTCATAAAGGGCAATGCACAATCTTTGCATTTATTACATTCCCAACTTATATATGGGACATAGAGTTAATTATTGTATTCCTGTTGTTCATCGAAAATAAAATGTATTTGATATATATGCATATCTTTGTACAAAAGGGGGCTCGTTCTAAAATTATACAAATTGGGCCCCCTTATATTATGTGAACACGTACATTTTCTATTTCCAAATTCATGAATCATAGCTAAAATTAATTATGGTGCTTCAACTTTTTATCAACCTGATTTTTCATGAAATTAATCGGCAAAACAATTTTTTTGCCACATTTCTTTAATGGACAATTAGTTTTTTTAGGCAATTATAGCACTTTAGCTTTGTGCGACCCTAGTTAATGAATAAGAGTAATCTATAAATCCATCTTTTATCCTAGGTATTTAGAAACATATCACGGCAAAGATAGGGCAGACTACACCTGGAAACATTTCGATGAGAGTTCGTCAAAAAGATGCACTCAAGAACTCAACTGGTGACACCCTCACATTGCAAACAAAATAAGATGAAGGAAGGAGCGCTGAAACTTTTCAGACGCTCTGACCCAGTCACATTAGATCTGGGTTGAATCCAGCATTGTTCTTTTGCTCAATTTGTCATCCTAGTTCAGACCCAGTTATACGCAAATCAGTGTTGACCCTGTTCCTCATGGGAACAGTCCAGCCCGAACTGCCAAGCCAGGTCTTCTCTGGACCGGAAACAAGCATCCTGGGACCGGTTCCGGGGTAACACCCCTCATTAGCCAGGATAGCATGAATCCAGTGGCAAAGTGAGCAAGGGACCCACGTCTGGGCATTCCCCTGTCATTTTAGGGCAAACAAAGCAAAGACAATAAGTTGATGGACAGAGCACTGAAACTTTTCAGACACCCTAACATTAACTCTCAATATTAAGAAACATTCCTAGAGCTACAAGTGGCTTCATTAGTTCAAGCCTATGTTGGCTCCCGATGTTGACTCAACGTCCCGTTGGCAAATCACTTAATCTGCATGTGCCTAAAAACAAAACAAGTAATCTGACCCTGTGTAATGTAACTGGTGCTCATGTAAAGGAGCGCTGCAATACCCTTGGGCGAAGTTTGCGCTGAATAGAACACCCAAAAACAAATGGTACAGAGCCTGTTTCAAGAATGTAGTGATTATTAGGCATTGATGGGAGACGGGTGCAAGAGACAGGGAGATATCCTTTTACTCATGGCGCTGCTATTTGTCACTAGTGCAACAGGTGTAGTTGCATTGGCGCCAGATGTGCAAGGTGAACACAACACACTGATTGTCGGGAGCAGAATTTGTTGTCCAATTTCTGTTTTTGTTTGCTGAATTTGCTCTTTGTAGGTTTTAGATTTATTGTGGATTATGAGCTACTGAAAATGTATCCATGAAATGATCTCCTAAGCCCCCACCCCCTGCGCTCATTACCGCCACTCCACTCGCCAGTCATTGTCATAGAGTTCTAAAGGGGGGCCCACCTTTAAAGTATTTTGGTTTGAGGGGCCTCAGGGGAAAGACGTATGTAGACCTCTGCCCTAGGGGGAGTAGTTTTGCACTGTAACAATATATGTTTCCTCGTTGCGGTTTGGAGAAAAGTTTGTTTTTGCCTTTTCCCTGATATGCGAACATTAAACTTGGACCAAATGCATTTGCTTTGTTACTTGCACCAGGGAAAATGTGACGTAATATTGCCTTTGAGGTGGCACACGTGACTGTTGCCCAGGGAATGAGCAGCGGTAGCATACTCTTTTGTTTTTTAAGGATGTAAAGTTGCAGAAGCAGATCCTGAGGTGTATCACAATCGGATCTCTTGTTACATTTGCTAATTTGTGGTGCATAAAGGGCGTGTAGAACCAGAGATGGACACATGAGCTCACTTTGCACAAATGTGTTCTTCGCAGCTGGAAGTCACTCGTGCTGAGGCAAATCACATTCGATATTGGACCAGGACAGAGGCGACAAACTTTATTTTAAAGTGGGTTGTTTATTTGAGCGCTGAGCCTGCTCTTAGAACTGACTATCTTAAGCATTGAACATGGTCCAATCGTTCTACAGTTTTTGAGTGAGTGCACATGGTTGCTGTGGTTACCGCCTCAGAAGATGCAGAGCTTGGCTACAGATTGCCTCTGGCAAAATGTCTGCTCTCCATTTGAAAGCAATATGTCATGCATCGCAGGTAATGAAGACCTATTTGATTGTGTTCGACATGTTCTCATCTTCATTCACTGGCTACCAGGGCGAATAAATGTTCACACTGCTGGGAACCGACAGTGTTTTATGTATGTGAAATACTGGTTTATAGTTTACGTACTGCTTATTTTGACAGATAAGAGAACCAAGGCACAGGGATCACAAAAGTTTGGCCAAGAAAGTTCCCCTAGATTCAAGAGCTATAACTGTATATATATATATATATAGTGTGTGTGTGTGTGTGTGTGTGTGTGTGTGTGTGTGTATATATATATATATATATATATATATATATATATATATATAGTGCTATAACTACGCAGTAGGCCATTTTAGATCTCATGAACATATATGTATATGTGTATACACTGTATATATATATATATAGTGTATGTGTATATATATATATATATATATATATATATATATATATATATATATATATATATATAGTGCTATAACTAAGCAGTAATATATATATAGTGCTATAACTAAGCAGTAATATATATATATATTGCTATAACTAAGCAGTAGGCCATTTTAGATCTCATGAACACATATTTTATCCTTTTAGTGTCACTTATTCCTGGAAATTCAAGGATAAGTGAACACCCAGGAAGGCCATTCTACAATTCCCAGCAATGCTCCGGAAAGAAGAAGTAGAAAAACGTAACGAAAATAGTCGTCAGTCATTTTTTAGTTTCCAGATAATTACAGGAATGTCTAGCAACTTGCATGACATGCCCTGAGGCGGAGCTTGGTCGGTAAGATTGAGGGCGTGTGAGTTTAAGATTTCCCAACAATCACGCTGGGACATAATCTTAATACATTATACAACAAGCAGGGCGCGGAAAGGGAGAGGAATACGGATTGGTAGTGGTACTTAGTGAGAGAAAGACCCTTATTTTGTACATAACCAACATTTTTTAAGTCTTCCCAAACAGAGAGAGATGAAAGAGTGTGTGTGCTTTTTTTGTCTGTGTGTAAAAATTCCTGGTGATATCCGGCAGACACCTCATCTTATCCAGCTGAAAGCATCTGCACCCAACTATTTGTAACAAAGTACATTTATTGGGGGTGGGGGGTGCAACACCATCCCCCTTCCCTGCCCCCCCCCCCCGTCCCAGACATGCCTGTTATGATGCGGCACTGTCGGATTGGTAAGGTAGGCACTCGGGCATCAAGAGGTCGGTAGCTGAACAGTGGTAATTTGCAAACAAAATAAGTGCCCGGGATCTCGTCAGGAGGCAGTCCATTTCTCCTGTTAACGCCGCCTGAAACAGAACCATGAAAGTGGGGAGAGGACATGGCATAATGGCCAGAGCTCTGAGCTTGGAAACCAGGTTCGAGTCTCGGCCTTAGCTAGAACATCCTGTGATTCTGGGCAAATCACTTAATCTCACCATGCCATCATAAATGAATGTGTCCTTAGCTGGTGCTCATGACAAGCGCCAGTGTTGATGATTAAGTGCCGGTGCTGAGTGCTGGAAACCACTGGCACATATTAAGCACTGGAGTTGCAGATGTGGTCCGGTTTTTTGGGCTGTGTAGTGGCCGATTTGAGATCTGTCTGCGCTGGTCAAATGCAGCCAGCGGCCCAGCGGGGGACTGAGCAGCCTATCAGGCATGTAGCTGGAGGCAGATGCGCCTCTCTTACCATCCCTTTCACCAAGGGGCAGGAGGTGGCATTGCCAGTCCGCTTTATGGACTGGCTGGCTATGGGAACATTATTGTATCCAGATTTGGCAGGGGGCCTGAGCAGAAGTGGCCTCAATCATATTCAGGTGTGGTTCACCAGTGTGAACGAATTCGTGAACAAAGACTCCAGTGACATTTGCTTTTTTTGATCTCAGTGAAGTTAAAAAAGCACACCTCTTTTAGAGACCCCCCCCCACTCTCCTTTTTTTTATACTACTTAGAACACTTAAGCAGTGTTTTTCAAAAAGGTGCAATTTAGAAATGTGGGCCAATTTTTTGAGGTGCTGAGGCCTATTTTTGACCCCAATCCAACCCTGCTAGCAAGTAGCGGGAGGTGTGATATTACCGCACACCGACCATTGTAGTTTCGTAGTAATGTATAGCAAAAGCTCCCTATCAGAGAGCGGGCCCTCTTCGAGCTGGGATGCACTACGTTTCAGGCCCGAGCTGGAACTGCTCCAGCTTTTATGAACTCTGAAATCAAAAATTATAGGCCTACCAGAGAACTTCGCTCTTCCACCCAGTCACTTCTTTCTGTACCGCGGTTCAGGAAGAACAGAATGGGTGGGATGAAATTCGCCATTCTCGGCCCCCCCTTCTGGAACTCCCTCCCCCGCCACCATCAAATCTATACCTTCGTATTCTGAGTTTCGCAAGGCACTTAAAACTTTTCTTTTCTTGCAAGCTTTCTCGCCCTAAATCCCCAATACCTCTTGCCCCCAGGTTCTTGTATCCTCCAGCGCCAAGAAACCGCCTGGTATACGTGCGCTTAATAAATGCTTTTAAATTCAAATTCAAATTCAATAGCAATGTTTCCGCCACTAATTCTGCAAAAACGCTAGGCAAGTTTAAAATATGACAACTCGGCTGGCAGTAATGCTGACACTGGACTTGCCATTTCTGCCAGAGGCTTCAGTTTTGGGATAAAAGTACAAATAAGTAAACCTGGGTAGGTTGTGAACACGGAGTTTAGGCAAAACTCCGACTCCGTGGCGGAGCGGAGTTAGCCAGCCCCTCCACCCTCCCAAAGTAATTATAATGTGAAAAAAAGGCACTTACCTGCCGTGGCTGCCTCCTCCTCGCAATGGCCACTCTCCTTCCTCGTCCTCGCCATCCTATACTGTACGTCTTTGGAGCGGAGCAGACTCCTTGGAACTCCGCGTAGAGGCACTACGCCTGCTCCGCCCTGGGTTACAAATAAGGCACAACTTTGTAAATTATGCCTTTAGGCACTAGATCAAATAACCTCCAATGCCTTTCTGGATGTTACCTTGGGCATTTGTTGTCCCTGTGTTTAATGCGGGAGGCGGAGCCTGGGCATGTGGGGGACAAGAGTTTGTTTAATTTTTTTATTAGTGTAAAGATTAAAGAGCAACATTATTACATTTGTAGTGGTATTCAACGGAGAATGCTCCCTTTAGAAGGAGATCACGGAGCAGTGGGTGCGTAGGGCAATGCAGAAACAGAAGGTGTTGTCTCTGTCAGCTCTGTCAGCGCGCGGCAGTGTGTGCACGTGACCCGCAGAATCTTGTGGGAAAGCAGTGGTGACCAGCATTCTTGACGGGCTGAATTTTGTTTTATATTTTTGTGCAGTTCTCATTTTTTATGCAAGCATTCAAAGCGTAGCTTGAAATTGTTGCAGGTTATGCCTGAAAAGTATATAATAGAACAGTTACACTGAGTGATGCCTCTGCTATGGATCACAATATTATTTCACGTCTATATTTACTTTTCACACGTATGGCACTTGCTCTATTCATGAAAATCAGGCTGGACTCTGTACTCACTGTAAGAGGCTTTGGGTTAACCTCTTTGAGCAATTGTCTTTTTTGTGCGCTGAAACTTTCAGCCATTAGCTCAAGACATTCTCAATCACATGAGGATTTAAGCCTCTCCGTATTTCTGCTAGGAGAGCAGACCGCGCACGCAACCTGGGTTTCATCCTGGACTCCTCGCTCTCCATGACCAGACAAGTCAACGCCGTCTCCTCGTCCTGTTTAAACATCCTGCGCATGCTACGGAAGATCTTCCGGTGGATCCCCACCGAGACCAGGAAGACGGTCATCCAGGCCCTCGTCACCAGCCCACTGGACTACGGCAACGCCCTCTACGCCGGAACCACCGCCAAGCTCCAGAAGAGACTCCAGCGAATCCAGAACGCCTCAGCCAGACTCATCCTCGACGTCCCCAGACGCAGCCACATCCCCGGACATCTGAGAGACCTGCACTGGCTCCCCGTCAACAAGAGAATCACCTTCCGTCTCCTCACCCATGCACACAAAGCCCTACACGACCGAGGCCCGAGCTACCTCAACAACCGCCTCAACTTCTACGCTCCCAAACGCCACCTCCGATCGACCAATCACGCCCTCGCCGCCGTCCCCCGCATCCGAAAAGCGACAACAGGAGGAAGATCCTTCTCCTACCTGGCCGCCAAGACCTGGAACACCCTCCCGACCGACCTTCGCCTGACCCAAGATCACCTCTCCTTCAGGAAGAAGCTCAAGACCTGGCTGTTCGAGCAGTAGCAGCACCCCCCCCCCCCCAAGCGCCTTGAAACCCACCGGGTGAGTAGTGCGCTCTATAAATGCCTTGATTGATTGATTGATTGCTAGCTATTTTGGTCAGGCCTTTCACTACCTTTCGGGTGAATAAGTAATTTATTTTATGCTTGAGAGTGCATGGTACCACTGGGGAGCAAGTACTGAAAAAAGGATTTGAAAAATGGAGGCAACTGGAAAAGGGTTTCTTTATTTGTGGCATTTATGGGCTTTTGCTTGCGAGAGATATTGGATAAAACAAGGGACTTGCCCATTGCTTAGCATTTGTTGGCTTCATTGTCACACTTATTTGCTGCCTTCTAATTGGCGAGTATGTGCTGGCTTCATTTCCTCTTCTTTAGGCTGGAGCAGGGACCAATTACTGATTGCTTGAGCTTAATTGCTGTTCTTTCGCTGATCACGCTGTGATTGATGAACTACTTTTAATGCTTCTTTTCCCCAGTTGTCCTTGTGGAACTTTTTGCCATTTTTAGCTCTGTTTTAAGAAGAAAGCAACAGATGTGATTTGCTTCTAAATGTATTTTCACTAAGACATGGGTGTAATTACTTTCCATTTTTTTGTGCCAAATGTCAGATCAGATAAGTCTTTATTTCGACAACATGTCATAAAAGACAACATTAAAAAAAACACATCATCAATACCTTAAAAGTACATTAAGCACAGCTGATTCATTAACAATTATACATAAATAAGGGCTTTTCACGAAACCTACTGGCTAAATCTGTCCTCTGATTGTTTTTTATCAATAATTAAAAAGGTAGAAATTCAATTTAAAATTAATAAATATGTCAACATTTTATCTTAAAACCTTAAAAATAAATAAATAAGGGACAATTCATTTTACATAATGAGGAGCAGACATTTAAACATTTGGGGCAACAACTGATTTTAGTTTGGTCCTTCGAATTGCCCACATCCAATTAAGAAATTTAGACACAGCAATAGTTAGGCTTTCCGAACAGTCTGTTTTAAAAATCCGTAGGGCCTCAGTTCCTTTTTTGATACCTTTTTGCAGACATACTGGCCTAAGACACCTAAGCCGCTGCAGTTTATACACAGGGCATATAAACAATATATGAGCTAGACTTTCCAGTTGTGAACTACAAAAGGGACACATAGCATCCCTACCAGAGGACCATTTACTTGTAAAGGTATTAAGTGGCAGGGTACCCACCCTATATTGATGGAACCGTTTCCAGTCCTCAGAGATTGTAATAAAATCCCAATATGGTTCATAAGCTGATAAGTGTTTATGCTCAGGAAACTCCCTATGTAGTGAAGAGGTGGAAAGTCTTTGGAATTTTCGTGTTGTGACCATCGACCAGTATAATTCCTTAAGAATCTTGCGTGATGGAAAAATATTGTGTGCTGGGTTATCCCATAGCTCAGCCAAGCCCATGGCATTATAAATAGCCTTGGATTCACTAAACCATTTTATTCTATTGGCTGTGTCCATGTTCCTAACTTCAAGGAGTGCTTGGGCATAGTGGGAGAGCTCTGGGGTAACCCAGATCCTCCGCCAGTATGTTATGGGTCTAAAGCACGCTACATCCTCTATTCTCTGGCAGCCCATGTCAAGATAGAGCGGCAAGAGTGGGGTAGATGGTGGGGGCCTCGCTATTCCTCTCACAAATTTATTTTGGGCATTTGTCAGTTCAAAGATGTTACATGACCCCCATAGTTCGGCCCCATACAATATAGATGCTCGTATTTTTGTATCGTAGATTTTTAGTGCCGGAGCTATGGGTTGGGTGGGCGAAGAGCAGAGTTCTCTCAAGAGTACTCCCGCCAACTGGGCATGTCTATTAGCTAGTTGATTAATGTGTGGTTTCCAATCCAGCCTTGAACCCAGTGTGATACCCAAGTATGAGAACGAATGGGTTTGCTCTAGCAACTCCCCATTCATTATTGCTCTTCCTTTCACTTGCTTATACCTATGCATTACCATAAATTTGGTTTTAGACACATTGATGGTAAGGCCATTGTCGCTACAGAAGGTCTCAAACCGCCCGATTGCTCTCTGGAGCCCTTGTTGGGTCTTGAGTATTAAAAGAGTGTCGTCTGCGAACATCAACAGGGGTATCCACTCACCACAGAGCTTGGGAGCATCCGTAGGAAAATCCCTGTAGTAGTCGATAACCCTGTTGATGTACAGAGAAAACAATGTTGGGGCCAAGACACATCCTTGTCTTGCACCTTTCAGGATTGGAAACCTATCTGTTACCTGGCCTTGTTGGCCCCACCGGACCTGGGTAAAGTTATTTTCATGAAGTTTAATTAAAAACGCAAGTAATTCAGGTGGCATATCTTGTTCCTGATATACTTGCCACATCTTCATTCGAGGGACCAGGTCAAAAGCCGATTTTAGATCGACAAATGCGGCATATAGTGTGCCACCTCCAAGGACCACCCACCTCCTATAAATAGCAACGAATCTACAGACCTGATCCACCGTACTGGTATTTGAACGAAACCCAGTTTGTAGGGGTGATAAGGCATCAGCCTCGTCTATCCATTTCTGAATCCTGGTCAAGACTAGTCTAGCAACCACTTTCTGAATGCAATCTATTAGGCTGATTGGCCTGAAGTTAGTGGGATCCGAGCGATCACCTTTCTTGAAGATAGGTATAATTTCGGCTCCCTTCCAAGAATCCAAGGCCGGGGATGCAAATTGCGTCTTAAAATGCATCACCCAAGTTTCGGGAGAAACATTGTTTTCTGGTTGGGCTCTGGGACAGCCCTTGCCCCATTTAACCAAATCCCCAAAGCCTACCATATTTTTAGATTTACTGGCTTCATATAATTCTTGCCAGTATTTGTCATCCCAAGATTTTTTCGCTTCCAGCTGGACACGTTTGTACTTGGACCTTGCTTCTTGGATTGCAACCCTACTTTTCGATTTTACCGCTACAGCAAGTAATTCATCTAAGTCCCTGCAGCTCTTATCGTACCAAGAGGCTGCCTGCTTCTTTTTATTGCTATGTCTAGGTCCCATCACCTTCTTAGTAAAATAGTTTTTAAGATTATTAAAAAGTGTTTGGTGAATTGGAACAACTTTGGACAGAAAGTCAGGTTTAGATACACACTCCTGGAGCTCCATAGTTGCCCTGCCGGCCAATTCCCCCATCACTAGGATGTAATCTTGCTTCAGAAGGCATTCAGACCATTTCACCCTCCGTGTGTCATTTGTTTGGAGTATATCAATAGTTTGTGGACCGGAGTCCACCTGCAAAACTCCATACAGATCCAGGGTTAAGCTTAGGGGGTTCTGATCGCTCTCTACTCTTTTGACAATGGACATAATGTTGATTGATTTCCAAAACTCTAGATTAACGAGTATGTAGTCTATTCTACTGTTATCAAAAGTTGATTCTCCCTCTTTATCTGCTCTGGTCCTGCCATTTACTGCACAAATTCCTTGCTCTAAACATAGAGCTTTAAGCTGGAGTGCAGCCTCAGTCCCGCGTTTTATCGGGGGTATGGTCAGTTGCGGAATGTCCCAAGTGCGATCTTTCTCCTTTGCTAAGTTAATGTCATTATGATCCAAGGGTTCAAAGCAACAATTAAAATCTCCCGCAATGAGCAGGTTTGCTTTGCCGTTATAGTAATCCAAATGTGATGACAACTTGGAAACTACCTCTGACTGTTTACCTTCAGGTTTGCCCCTTGAATACACGTTAAAAACATACAAGTCTCTAGCGTTTGGGCACTGTATTCTTTATAATAAGTATGTCATTACAGCCAGAGTCTATTTGGGCAACCTTAAATCTGTCGTTCTGTTTAACCCAAGTTGTGAAACCTTCCATTGGTCTACCTCTCCTGCTTCGAGTTGCGGGAATAAAAAAATTCAAATATCCATTCCTAAACTGTTGGTTCACCTGCCAGGTCTCTTGGAGTAGTATGACCGTGTATAGATCTATAAACGCTAACCAACCTAAGGACGTTATCTTGCTCTTAAGACCTGCAATATTGCAGGAGACTATCAAGTGAGCTGTCATACTGTTACATGTACGCTTGGTAGCCTGCAGGAATTTACCATGGGGGGTATTGCCTAGCAGCTCTTTATCCCTTAGTGGAGCAGCGGACACAATAGACTGATCATTGCGACATAGATCAGGCCTGAATTCCCCACCCAACTCTGGGTCCTGCATATAGATTGAATAATCCAGCTTAGGGAGAGAATTGTTGTCGTCTCCATTATCCCCTTCACCTGCACCCGAGGAAGCTAGTGGGGTTTTAACCTGGGTTAGGGCGTAGGGCTTAGTGGTCAGCCCTCTGGCAAGTGAGTCAACCCCTTCTAGACCGGACAGCGTGGAAAAACGATTGAACGTTGGAATATTAAAACCACAGCCTGCTAAGTTTCTTGTGTATGTATTCCTGGGTCTTTGTATGTTTTCCACCAGTGTTGGGGGGTAGAAATAGCTAAGAGCGTACGTGGATATTCCCCCCCCACCACTTTCCAGATACCAATCCCTCATGTGTGCAACGATCCTAGGGTCCCTGAAGTTTATTATTATGACATCCCCTTCTTTGTCCTTGGGTCTTTGCCCCACCCAGCCCAGACGTCTAACGTGCAGTATCTCTCCATCTAGGTTGGGTGGTAGGGGTCGATTATTCCGAAGCCAGTAGATCACCTTGTTTTTAAGTTCTCTGTAGCCCTCCTTCGTCCCTGCAGCCAGTTCTGGGACCACAGTAAGAACTATAACGTATGGGGCTGCTTCAGGTGGGAGATCTATACATTGCAAGGCACCAAGAGTAGTCTTGGATGATAGGTAGTCCCTAGCTCCCTGTACAGATTTAGGAGCCGGTACACTTCCTTCTTTGCCTCTGGTAGGTACATTGCTAATTTCCAGAGGGGCCGAATTAGTCGTTTGTGGGCTGCTAGTAATACTAACCTTATGGGTTTGTGATTTTGTGGTTTGACCCTCTATCAGTGGCACATGTAAGGTGGGGTTTGGGTTTAGGGGTGGAACGTCATCATGGGGTCGATTTGTGTTTGTTATAATTGCATCCTTTAAGGACCCCACTTGGTCACTCAGCCGTTTTACTCTCTCCACTAAGGGTAATAAGAGGGATTTCAATAAATGTTCCATAGCTCTAATTATGTCTGGTTGGCAATTGGTGGGTATGGTTGGGCAGTGAGGTGTTTTTTCGTTATCCTCTTTAGTTGGATTTGAAGAATTCTTAGGACTCGAAATGGTTTTAATAATTTTAGTACGCCTGCCCGCTTGACAATTTCCCCTACGCTTTCTTTTGTGTACCTGCCCTGGTCTTGAAAGGTTATCCACCCTCTTAGTGGGGGCAAGTTTAGGTTGGTGTATCCCCCCAGTACTAGTTAAAATTGGAGATTCTATATTAGAATAATTGTTTTCGGACTCCCTACTTGTGTCAGTCAATATGTACTTGTCTTGTAGTTGCAAAGGGATCCCTATTTCTTCATTGGCAACCCTTTCCATGCCCATTGGTTCAGGGGTGGTAACATATTTGATAGGGCCCAGAGACGAGTGCTTATTTTGCAGCAATTCAGTGCATAAGCTCTTCTCTGTGATTGCAATTTCCCGTTCTAGTACATTTGCTGCCCTTGTTATAAACTGATTTAAAGTCGATTGTACAGTCCCTCCCACCAGGGATTTTCTACGTGGACTTGGGCGATGATTCATTTCCGTAATAAGGGTTTTTACCCCAATCACAATGGTCAGTCAGTCAGTCAAAATTCTTTATTGCGATAACTTAATATCATACAAAGACAATGGCATAAAATCACAAACAACAAATACCATGTCAAGTCAAGTCAAGTCATAAAATTTGTATAGCGCACTACATACCCAGAGGGTTTCAAGGCGCTTAGGAAGGGGAGGAGGATTATTTGTCAAATATCCACGTTTTAAGCTGCTTTCTGAACGCTAGGCGATTCTGGGTGAGGCGAAGGTAAGCGGGGAGTGAGTTCCATGTTTTGGCAGCCAGGTATGAAAAGCATCTGCCTCCCATGGTGGTCTTGTTGATGCGAGGTACAGTGGCGAAGGCTTGGCTGGAAGAGCGAAGTTGGCGGGAGGGGGTGTAGAAGGACAGTCGGGAGTTGAGGCAATCTGGTCCGATGTCGTAGAGTGATTTGTGTGCGTGGGTAAGCAGTCGAAAAGTGATCCTCTTATTGACGGGTAGCCAGTGGAGGTCTTTAAGGTGACCAGAGATGTGTTCGTTGCGTGGGATGTCTAATATGAGCCTGGCTGAGGCGTTTTGGATTCGTTGTAGTTTCTTCTGGAGTTTAGCGGTGGTACCTGCGTAGAGGGTGTTTCCGTAGTCCAGTCGGCTCGTGACTAGAGCGTGGGTGACTGTTTTCCTTGTTTCGGAGGGGATCCAGCGAAATGTTTTTCTGAGCATGCGAAGAATGTTAAAGCAGGAAGAGGATACGGCGCTGACTTGTCTGTTCATTGAGAGTGAAGAATCCAGGATGACGCCAAGGTTCCGTGCGTGGTCTGTCGGGATGGGTGCTTTTCCGAGGGCTTCCGGCCACCAGGAGTCGTCCCATGCAGATGGGGATGTACCTAAGATGAGGACTTCTGTTTTGTCTGAGTTCAGTTTCAGACGGCTTTGTTTCATCCAATCGGCGACTTCTTTCATTCCTTCGTGTAGGTTAGTTTTGGCGGTGCTGGGGTCCTTGGTGAGAGAAAGGATCAGTTGAGTGTCATCCGCGTAAGAGATGATGTTGAGGTTGTGATGGCGTGCGATGGCCGCGAGGGGGCTCATATATACGTTGAAGAGGGTGGGACTGAGAGAGGATCCTTGAGGTACGCCGCAGATGATTTCAGAGGCCTCGGACTTGAATGGTGGGAGGCGGACCTTCTGGGTTCTTCCGGTGAGGAACGAGGTGATCCATTCCAGTGCTTTTCCTTGGATTCCGATGTTTCTGAGGCGTTGTAAAAGGGTGCTGTGGCAGACTGTGTCGAAGGCTGCAGAGAGGTCGAGGAGGATGAGGGCGACTGTGTCTCCATTGTCCAGTAGAGTTCGAATGTCGTCTGTTGCTGCGATGAGGGCGGTCTCAGTGCTGTGTTTGGCTCGGAAGCCAGATTGTGAGGGGTCGAGTGATTTGTTGGCTTCGAGGAAGGCGGCGAGCTGGTTGTTGACAGCTTTCTCGATGACTTTGGCCGGGAATGGAAGAAGCGAGATGGGGCGGTAGTTTTTGAGTTCGGTGGGGTCTGCTGTTGGTTTTTTCAGAAGGGCGGTGAGTTCAGCGTGGAAGGTAGCGGAGTTGAAGGAGCAGTTGATGACGTCTCGGAGGTGTGGAGCTATGACGGAGTCTGCTTTGTTGAAGATGTGGTGAGGGCATGGGTCTGTGGGGGATCCAGAGTGGATGGAATTCATCAGGCGGATGGTGTCCTCAGTGGAGATTGGGTTCCAGGCGTTAAGGGTGTTTACGGGGGGAAGATGGTCAGCAGATGGTAGGGTGGGTTGGCTTCCGGGTTGGTTGTCAAAGCTGTTGTGGATGTCAGCAATCTTGTTGTGGAAAAAAGAGGCTAGGGAGTCGCAGAGGGTTTGAGAGGGGGTGATGTCGTTGGAATTGGCCGAGGGGTTGGAAAATTCCTTGACGATGTTGAAAAGTTCCTTGCTGTTGTGGGCGTTGTTGTCAAGTCGATCCTTGAATGCTGTTTTCTTGGCTTTTCTGATCAGTTGGTGGTGAGTACGGGTGGCGCTTTTGAAGGCGTCCTTGTTGCTGGTGGATGGGTCTTTTTTCCAGGCCTTTTCAAGGGAGCGGCATAGTTTCTTGGACTTCTTGAGATCATCGTTGAACCATGAGGCCTTCTTGTTGCCAAGTTTGTGTTGACGTTTTTTCAGTGGTGCTAGGGTGTCGGCGGTGTTGGATAACCAAAGGGTGAGGTTGGAGGCGGCTTCGTTGGCGTTAGAAGAGAGGGCTGGGGAGGTTCGAAGGAGCGATGTGGAGATCAGATCCGTGGTGATTTTGTTCCAGTTTCTTTGTAGAGTTGGTTGGAGGTGGATGATGGGTTTCGGCTTGTTGTAGGTGAAGTGAACACAGCTGTGGTCAGTCCAGAGGAGATCCGTAGTGTGGCTGAAGGAGACATGGTTGCTGGAGGTGAAGATGGGGTCGAGAGTGTGACCTGCGATGTGGGTGGGGGCAGTGACCAGTTGTTTAAGTCCGAGGTTGGAGAGGTTGTCTAAGAGGGTGGCGGTGTTGCGGTCGTTGATGTTTTCAAGGTGGAAGTTGAGGTCTCCCAGAAGGATGTAGTCTTTGGAGGGGAGCGCGTGTGGGGTGATGAAGTCCGTGATGTCTTCACTGAATTTTGCGCGGGGTCCTGGTGGCCTGTAGAGGAGGGTGCCTCTAAGAGTTGTCTTGGGGTCGGTGTGGATCTGGAAGTGAAGGTGTTCGGAGTTAGCGAGGTTGGCGTCAGAGCTGGTTGAGATGCGGATGGATTTCTTATGGACGATAGCGATTCCTCCTCCTGTATGGTCGGTGCGGTCCTTGCGTGTGATCTTATAGTCATCAGGGATAGAGATGGCGATGTCAGGGGCGGAGGAAGCGTTCATCCATGTTTCCGTTAGGAAGGCGACGTCTGGAGAGATGGCGTCTAGTAGGTTCCAAAGGTCGATGGCGTGCCTGTGGACCGAGCGGGTGTTGAGAAGGATGCATTGTAGGTGGTTGGGGTCGGGAATCTGTGGTGTGGTCGTAGCGGAGATGTTGTCGGTGCCGCTAAATTTGCAGGAGTAGCAGGAGAACGGTCCATGGGTGCGACCAGGAGCGGCTTGGACGCAGGTGGGGGCGCGACCGGGGTTAAGGGCTAGGAGGGTGGCGGCATCGTAGGTAATGCGAGAGGGCTGGGCAGCGCGCGGGGCAGGGGGTCTGGCGCTGGGCGCGGTCCAGGCGCGGACGGGCGTAGACGGGCTTACCTTTGGCGCACCTTCGGCGCGGGTTGGGCGCGGTCGCTGCGCGTGGGAGTAACTGTCATATATGGATGGTGGGAAGGGGGAGGGGCGAGGGAGGGTCAGCTGGGAAGGCGGGAGCGGGGTGGAGCCTCGGGCGTGGCGACACAAACAACAACAGCCTTAACACTAAAATGGCCGGCAGCGCGGAGCAGGCAGCCACAGCAAATAATCCAAGTGCAGGACAAACTGAGCGAAAGGGCAGTCAGGGCAACACAGGGACGGCACAGTGGTACAAGCAGCAACCAAGCAGGCGAGGTGGTCAGCGCTATTAGGCGACAGCAATTAGATCGCAGAGCGCAGCAGCTATATCACTGAAATAATTAAATAATATCGAAGTCTACAATTGCAGCGGTCCCGTAATGCGCGTTCAGACACAGATGGCAATGATTAGAATCAGCTGAGTAGAGTAACGATACCAGGCTGGAGTCAGGTCGGGGAGCAGCGAGTTAAAATCATTGTACACCATATTACATTTCATAGATAAAATATTAGTACAAGCTACGAGGTACTAAAGAGCAAAGTGCTAAAGTGCAGAAAAGGTTGCAAATTTTCCTAGGTGTGTCCCCACATGGCTAATAGAATAAGGTAACTACAAGCCCTGTTACAATATAATCTAAGATTCTTGACCGAAAATTACCAGCAGCCAGACTAGTTGATATGCGAGTCTGGGTTACAAAAGGAGGTAGGCACATTTTTAAGTCTGATGTTCCTGCTTCTTATAGCTCTTACCAGGAAACTTGCCACATAAAACATGATCCTGGGAGTTTGTAACATTTGTAAGTAAATAAGAGCAGGTCTAACTAAGATAAATCCTGCTTCCTTGAGTATAGGTACAAGAAACAGCTTCCGAGCATCGTTATAATAACTGCAGAACATTATAAAATGCATTGTACTTTGCTCAGAAAAATGATCACAAGAACAGGGCGGAGCCTTTTCAGGGGTGCTCCACACAGGATAAAAACCCAAATTAAAATGAATCAAATTAAGTCGAAAACGAGTTAAAATGAACCTGTGGTAGGGATGAGTCACCACGTTGAGGTAGTTGTCAGGACCAATAGGTATGGCCAGCAAAAGACTGGCCCTGACACAGGGTTTCTTCAACTCGGTTTCTTCCCTCTCCAATGAAAGGAGCTCCTTCATAGCCACCTTGGTGTAAACGATGTCTTTGGATGTTATAGAGTCAATGACAGAGTATAATTCGGGCCTCCCCAACCTAAAAAAGCTATCCTTGATATACATCAACCACCCAATCCTATGTACATTATCTAGAGTCAAACAGTCCCTCATTATGGTATGATTTAGGGGGATTTCTGTATTAAGCCACATCTTAAGCCAGGCGATTAAGGGTGCTGTTTTAATCAAATCTGCGATGTAGCCTTCCCCTAATTCCAGATGGACGGTATAGGACGGGGTTGACTGTGGGACACCCAAAACAGATCTAAAAAATTTGTTTTCCGCTGTCTGAATGGGATCAACTCCCTTATAACCCCACAATGAGCCACCATATGATGCAACTGAGATGCATTTAGCTCTATATATTTTACTGATAGCTGCAATTGGCCTACCCCCCAGTTTTTTAAAAAACCCATGGAGGGCAGCGGAAGTTCTGGCCAGCGTGGCTACTCTGCTTTTTACGTGGGGACCCCAACTACCTTTCTCATCAAAGGTGATCCCCAGGTAGGGAAAAGAGGTGACGCGAACAAGCTTTTCCTGGCCACAGAAAAAAGTTTTGTGGAAAGATTTCCTTGAGGCCCGGCCCATGAGCATAACCTGGGATTTTTTCGCATTTATTTTCAGGTCTAAGGAACCCATAAATGATTCAAAGGCGTCCAAAAGTCGTTGAAGCCCCACCCCCGTTCGAGCAAGTAGAACCGCATCGTCCGCGTACAGAAGAACTGGTATGCCCTGTTCCCCTGCACGTGGGATGTCGCTTGTAACGTCCCTAAGGGTGGGCTCTAGAGCGTTCACATATAGCGTGAACAGTAGTGGTGCCAATATGCATCCCTGTCGGACTCCCCTTTCAGATGCAAACACGTCCGTGCACCTTCCGTTAGTGGAAACTCTAATTTTGGCAGAAAGGCCAGAGTGGAGGTCAGCCAGTAAATTGACTATGGAACTGTCCAGGCCCATGTCAACTAGTTTACCCCAGAGCTTGGATCTATTAACCATATCGAATGCAGAGGAAAGGTCCATGAACCCTAGGTACATGGACCCGTCCTTGGCTCTGGTATATTTCTCAATCAGTAGATGAAGGTTGAGACACTGGTCCAGAGTACTTCTCTTGGGTCTGAACCCATATTGCACATTGCTCAAGATGTTATTCTCTGAGGCCCATTCATTCAGTTTCGCTAATAAGACTCTCCCTAGAATCTTAACTGAGGAGTCTATCAGTGAAATGGGCCTATAGCATGCGGGGTCCTGCCTATTTCCTTTTTTAAAAACAGGAATAATTGTTGATGTTTTCCATGACTTAGGAATGTTGTCACGGTTTAAAGCATTGAAGACCCTGCAAAGCAATCTTGACCAGAAGTTAGGGAAGCATTTAAAGGCATCAGCAGGAACACCATCTGGTCCCGGTGCCTTTTTGGTCAGAGTGCAATCAATAGCAGCTAAAACTTCCTCAACTTCAAAGTGCAAGTGATTTCCTGATATAATAGTGGACGCTTCCTGTGCACAATTCTCGACATGAAGATGGTCTGAGTATATGTCTCTGAAGTGTTTAATCCAGTCCTCATCTGGGATATTGGTTTCTAGGGGAGAGTTATCCTCGCCTGTAAGAAGGGGTTGGTTAACAATCCTCCAGAACTCACCACTGTTTTTTGTTATGGCTGGATCTGTGAGTTGTGCCCAGGCTTCATCTTTAAGCTGTTTCTTCCTGTCTGCAATGGCCTTTTTATATAAAGCTCTGCTGGTCCTGATGAGGTCACGATCTTTTGGATCGGTTTTAAGAGCATTAAGCAGTGCAGTATGTGCTAAGGAGCAACTGTGATCAAACCATCTTTTAAGAGGTTTCATTTTGGGTTTACTGATCACAGAGAGCCTACCGTTTATCTTTCTACATATGCTGCTAAATGCAAGGATCACTTCCCCATCGTTAGCTTCACTAGATAGACACACTCCAACCTCTTCCTCTGCCTCTAACAAAATTTCTTGAACGAAGGGTTCTGGGATTATACTGTCCCATTTCAGTCTACGTCTTTGGTCCTTAACTTTAAGTGAACCATCTTTATGGAATGGACCATGGTTACGCCCTAAAAGTTCGCTCTCTACTAGGTCCAAAGAAACTGGGTTATGGTCGCTAAAGGCAGATACCACAGTTCTATACATTAAAACATTAGATAAAAAACATGCAGAAATAAAAATGTAATCAATGATAGAGCCATTGTCTGAGCCCTTGAAAGTAGGGGCCCTGACCCCCCCCTCCCCACAGCTGGATTCGTATAGGTTCCATCTAGCGAGAAAATTTTCAAGACAGTCCCCCTGTTTGTTATGCACAAGATGGACCATTGCACTGTTAGGGGGGGATTCTATGTCATCGCAGACACAAGAAAGTAAACAAGGATGTATATTAAAATCCCCTACGAAGATGATTTCAAATGCATTAACATCTTCACTATAGACTGACAGAAAATCATCCAATCTTCCAAGACTATATGACGTACAGTCGGCAGCATTGGAATTATAAAAATTAATAAACAAAATATTGGGAGAATCCGCTCGAGACAATTCATCAATAAGACAATGCTCAGATCCTGAGTCACATTTCTTGAGGCAACCTTTGATGTCAAGTTTAAAGAGGCTAATCAGGCCTCCCTTCGCTCTTCCTGCTGAGCTAGCCACAGCAGGGATACAGAAGTAACTGTAGCCATCAAGAGAAAAACTATTGTTTGTGTCCCAAGTTTCCTGTAAAGCAATATTGTCATACTTGGATATAAAATTTAACCATATTACATTATCTGCTTTTGTCTTAATACCTGCGATATTCCACACAATGGTATCTAATATAATGTCAAGAACTGGATACGATGTTAATTGTGAGAAGAGTCCACATTAAAAGGTCAATAACCAAAAGTCACTGTCATTAGGTAAGGGTCTTACGTTAAAGGCGCTTCTATGTAGGAATCCGATGTCAGGGGGGTGGCCCAGCCCTGCCTCCTCCTGCCCCGGACGGCCACAGACGGCCCGCCCTTTGCCCGGGCTTAGCCCGGCGCACACCCACGCGCGTCCCGCAACGCGGGATCTCTGTGTTCCTTTTGATGCGCTGCCTGGCGCCAAAACGAATGGTCGGCGTAGTCAGCCGCGGGGATCGCCGGGGGTTGTGGTCTCCCCTCTCAGCGGCCGCGCACAGATGGGGAAGTGCAGCGGCGGCAGAGGAGACCGGGAGAACACTTTAGGCAGCAACATTTGGCCCCAGGTGAGCAGGGCAGCGTGTGGCAAAGAGTCAATATGCGCTGCAGAGAGCACCCGCTCCCCTGCAGCTCTGTGTTCCTTTTGATGCGCCGCCTGGCGTCAAAACGAATGGTGGGCGTGGTCAGCCGCGGGGATCGCCGGGGGTTGTGGTCTCCCCTCTCAGCGGCCGTGCACAGATGGGGAAGTGCAGCAGCGGCGGAGGAGACCGGGAGAACACTTCGGGCAGCAACGTGTGGCCCCAGGTGAGCAGGACAGCGTGTGGCAAAGAGTCAATATGCGCTGCAGAGAGCACCCGCTCCCCTGCAGCTCTGTGTTCCTTTTGATGCGCCGCCTGGCGTCAAAACGAATGGTGGGCGTGGTCAGCCGCGGGGATCGCCGGGGGTTGTGGTCTCCCCTCTCAGCGGCCGCGCACAGATGGGGAAGTGCAGCAGCGGCGGAGGAGACCGGGAGAACACTTTGGGCAGCAACGTGTGGCCCCAGGTGAGCAGGACAGCGTGTGGCAAAGAGTCAATATGCGCTGCAGAGAGCACCCGCTCCCCTGCAGCTCTGTGTTCATTTCGATGCGCCGCCTGGCGCCAAAACGAATGGTAGGCGTGGTCAGCCGCGGGGATCGCCGGGGGTTGTGGTCTCTCCACTCAGCGGCCGCGCACAGATGGGGAAGTGCAGCGGCGGGAGAGGAGACCGGAAGAACACTTCAGGCAGCAACATGTGGCCCCAGGTGAGCAGGACAGCGTGTGACAAAGAGTCAATATGCGCTGCAGAGAGCACCCAAATGTCATATTTTGTTTCTTTTTCACGCATGGGGAGATTAACTGTTTTGCTGAAAATCACAGGAATGTTGTGCCAAAATCTAAAAAGCACTGGCAAACCCAATATGTCTGCCGTTGAGACCATTGTCTCTGCCATTGGGTTTTGTTCATGTGTACGGCATGGGCATTTCTGACTTTAGCAATCAATTGTAGCCATGTTGTATAGCAGTACGGCTGGTGTGCTCCATGGCTAATAATAATAATAATAATAATAAAAAGACTATAATGCATGCAGCTCTAATGTACTTTTAAAGCACATTAGCCCTGTCTATGCCATAGCACTTTTTAACATTAGTTTTAGCCACACTGCAAAGCATCTGTGGTGCTGTTCAGCAGGGCTACAAAACATTGCCTATTGCTCAATTTCGAGACCTGTTGTCTTTGCCAATGATTGTTTTTCCAATGCTGTACTGACATGGTTTTTGGCTCTATTTCGGAGTGAGGATGACTTTAAGCTTGCTAGCATCTATAATCTGTATTCTTACCTTGTGTTGGTCCTTTTAAGCCCTTTCTTCCAGACCTAGAAGAGGATAGCTGCTTTATATGATGATAGATCCCTTATTCTTGACTCTAATCCATCTATTGCCTATTGGCTTTGACATAATTATGTGTCCTTTGTAGTCCTGACTTTATATTACATATTGGTATGGTTTGTGTAGGTACTCTGACAGAGCTAAGGGTTATTTCATCCTTCTCAGGCCTACAAGGCCCAGAACTAGAGAGACTCCATTTTGCTTTCTATCCCTGCAGAGCCGAGATGCTTGCAGGGTAAAGGTAATGTTTTAGTTTTGAGCTGTTGTCCACCTGGAGAGAACCGGTCTGGGCCAGCCCTTATCGGTAGGCTGTATTTTTCTCTGTGTGTAAGACACCACAAAAGGCCGGCCGGCTGGGTGTGTGTCCTTGACGCGGAGTGGTGCAGAGATCTGATGGGCGGCGGGCTGATGGCTGGAACTTTCCATGAGGAGACAGCATTCCATATTAGTGAAGTGCAGAGGCGGAGTTAGTTAGTTGAGTTGGAGGAGCAGAAAGAGTTTGAGCTAGAAAGAGTTCGAGCTGGAAGGAGTTGAGCTGGAGTTGCAGACAGAGTTGAGTTGGATTGGAGCAGAGGAGAGGAGTGGAGCTGCAGAAGGAGTGGAGAATCAGAAAGAGTTTGAGTTGAATTGGAGCAGAGGAGAGGAGTGCAGTTGCAGGAGGAGAAGAGACAGAAGATGCTTGGAACAGAGAGAAGACAGACAGACAGTCAGTGAGCTGGAACTGAAGGAAGCAGTCAGAAGCAGGTACTTATCAGGAGGAGTTGTGAATAGCTGGAGTCTGAAGTAATGCCTTTTGGAAGAGACTGAAGTTATATTGTGGATTAATCTGTGGGAGCAGCTGGAGTGAATTGGACATTAGCACAGAGACAATCAGACAGAGTGAAGAAGCTAGTGGAGCGAACGGTTATCAGAGCGGCAGAAACAATTAGACTGAAGTTGGAAGGTGGAGAGAGTTCGTGGGGGAGAGGAATCCAGTGCAGAGTGATCAGCGCAGATGTGTGTCCAAGAGTGCAGGAGAGGATCTTAGACGAGCTAAGGCACAGACGAGAGAGGAGCCCAGATGACAGCTAGAGCAAGACCCCACACTCCTCAGGTGATACCCTTCCTTATTTTTAAATATTAACCTTGTCCCTGTTATATGTCTAATCCTTTTTCTTTCAGCGGTGTGTTACAGTTCCTGTTAGTTACAGAGACCCCGCAGATCTGTGTATGTGTCTATTCCCATTTTATTGTTATTGTAATAAAGATACCCCAGTTCTTAGTGAACCAGTGTGCATGTGTTGTTCTTATGATAGAGCTCAAAAGGAAATAGGAGCGCTTAAATCAGGGAATAACTTTTGCATACAGTGTGTGTCTCTTGTTCTTAAAGCGCAGGTAACCTTTCCTTCTAGTCAGGTGTTACAACCAGAACAGATGCTGCCCCTGATCAGGTAAGTAGCCACTGAATAATTAGGGAGAGAGAGGAGCCCTTGAGCTAGGGAAATAGTTATACACTAAGTAATTCGGCCATTCCATAATATTATTGTAGTAGTGAACCTTTAGTGAATAGTGAGAGAAACTTCCCAACATAGAGAGAGAGAGAGCTGAAGGTATTCATAGGAAAGTGATCGTCGTTGGTAAGCGGCGTTAATGAGAACACCAGGTGGGAAACTGGTGCATAGGTTCGCCGGATTGTGGACCGGGCTGTGAGTGAGAGAACACTAGGGAGGAACACTAGTGTGTAGGTTCGCCGTATTGTGGACCGGGCTGTGAGGGAGAGAGCACTAGGGCTGCAGACTAGTGTGTAGGCACGCAGGATTGCGACTTGCCGAGCGAGCACTGACTGTGGTCAGTGTGTAATGGTAAATAATCAGAACTGCCCCAGGGTAGATTAGTCTGGACCCATGTGGTCGCGAGACTATGAGGTATTAGTGTGGTGTAGGGCATGGACGTCCTTAGTGATTAGTGAGTATTCCTAGTAATCCCTATAGATTTAGTGGTGTTTCTGATGATATGAGCTTGTATATTGCGAGTTCCCCATCCTCAGGTAGGTACCCAGGTGCCTGGACAGATGGGTCCTGAGGAGGGAGGTGGTTACGTTTTGGCCGGGTTGGTGGTGCTCTGGTGAGCTGGTTCTATCTGGTCTGAGAATCTGGTCATTACAAATGCGTTTGTCTGCACTCCCTCCCCAGTGCTCCTGGGAAAACAAGTATTTAGAAAGCCATTACATTTAGTGTTTGTACTTCATGCGCACTCCTGATCTGCTTGCCGCACAAATGTCAAACATTTTGCCAATGATTATTTGTGGGGTTTTTTAGTTTTATAAAAGATCGTTTTACAACAAAAAAATAATTTTGCATTTGGCAATATAGAGCATTAGAGTGTTGGTGCAGTTCATGCCAAATCTTTTATCATTTATAAAAATCACAGGAATGCGTCTTTTCTCGGTTATCATGTGTCCTCTACATTGTGGTTTTGTTGTTGGTGTTATTAAATTATGCATTCCATGTACATTCACATTAGTCTAATATTCTTATGTCTAACCGAACCATCCTCGTTGAAATTTGCTCCGCAGTGTTACACTATTTCTTCAATAACAGTGACCTGCAATAAATCATAATATATACCTTAAATTCACAAAGTATTTACTAGCATTTAATTAATTATATTTGACTTTTATTCGTAAAACCCTTTGCATTTGATCAATGCATCTTATTTGGGCCAAACAGTGCTCTATTTTCTCTACTTGACTATTGATTTTCAGATAAGTTCACAGTTTTTTTTTCGGGCCCTTCAGCATGCTAAAATTTGAGATCTCTAGAGGCAGGGCTACATTTATTAACGGAAAAATCAGTCCTTAATTTGTAAAAAAACAAATAAGTGCCGGGGCTCTCACCGGGAGGGCACTGCTGTTTGCAGCACACATTGCCAGTGCCATACTGCTAATGATGGTTACAACGCAGCATGTAAAGCACTCTGATATCTGTAAGGATCTTGTTTGCGCTATATAAGACTTTGAAAATAAATAAATACATTTCAGGCCCCCAAAGCTATAAGAATAGCTTGGGCAGCAGCAATTAGTCATTTATAATGTATTTTGAATAATTACTAACTGTTACTGTGCTAATTTCTGAATTAGCTACACAGTGGCACCCTGTGGCAGACTGTCACAAGCCCCGGTGTTCTCAATTGAATGCTGGTGCCGAGCACCGGAAACCACTGGCTCAAATTTAGCACTAGGAAAAATTTGCTCCATATGACATGCGAAACCTGGCGGGAATCCCTAAGGTTTCTCTTCCTAGACTGGCATCATTTCCATCACACGCTACATTGTAGGACATGTCAAGTTTGTATTGCACTCCACACATGTGAAAAACACAGTTGTGAAGTATATTCAAAAGCCTATGTTGATCTTGAATTGCACAAGTCTGCTTCCCTCAAACACGTTCTCCCAGATCTTGCTCAACTTGGAACGGGAAATGGTGACTGCAGGGATTTCCAGAAGCAAACGCCTCTTTCCTAGAAGTAACAAGGAAGCCTGAGACCAGTGGGCATGAGACATAGTAACTTGCACAATCATCAGCAGGAGGAGCACATAATAAAAACACCTTTGGCACAGGCACCAGTAATGCTAGTAAATCTACTTCTGATTCATTTCTAAATGACTCACCTACTTATTGCATTTCCACCAGATGTGTACACCTATGCCAGACTCCCACTTGCACTTGGATGGACTGCCCAAAACAAATCAGCAAATTCCCTACCCATTTCTTAGCACCATGTACCAACAGGAACGAACACACACACACAAACACACACACACACACACACAAACACACACACACACACACACACACACACACACATACACACACACACACACACATACACATACACACACACACACAAACACACACACACACACAAACACATACATACTGGTTATAGAAGAGCAGTCTTCTATTCCATGTAAAATCGAGCAAATAAGAGGTTGTTATATTGTTTTGAATTTCTAAATATTTAGGTTGCAAGTAGGACCCCATAGAGTCTAATATAGTGCACACCGTCTTGAGTACACGGAGTGGTGTACTCTTAAGGGACAAGGTCTTTATTGACACCATCTAATTAAAAGGCAGCGATTACAGCTGAATCCCCTTTTAGGAAGGCCTTAAAAACCTGGATCGTTATCGCCTCCGACACCCTGTGCAAGTCTCTGACCTGATTCCCTGTCTGCCTTTGTTGTTTGCAGTTAACTGGTAAATTTACCATTCCAGGTTCCGCACAGCGCCACGATTCTCCTTGGAGTGAAAGTTGCGCTATATAAATGTCTTATTACATTACATTCAGTCTCATTTAAATATTCAATATTATGAGGCCTGCACTTGCCATTGTTCTTTCCAGTTGACAATGTAGCAGCACTTTGGAAAAGAAGATGGCTGGACAATTTGCTTTTAATTATCACTCATTTAATTTAGGAAGTAGTATGAAAAGGGGGGGCCCTTGGCCCCCCCGCCCGCATGGCGACGCCCAATCCCTGACCCTGAGGGCGTGAGGCAGTCTTCCGGGTCAAGGGGGTGGGCGACGAGGGGCGGGGGAGGGGGCGGCCCGCCCTCTCCCCGCGTCCCCAGGAATAAAGGAGGGGGGAGCGTTCAGTTGGCCCTTCTTGTCGCCTGACGCTCCCCCACACTGGTCGTGCCCCGCGCTCGGGGCCTCCTAATATTCCCCACCTACCATCCCTGGAACAAAGCTGTGTTGTGCATTATGTATACCTGTTTTGTTATTAATTAGGTTGTTTCCCTTTTAGGATGCATAATTGAAGCATAAATGTCGGTCAGAATGTTGGATGTACACTGTAATTGTGCTTATCTTTCGTGTACTAAGTATTGGCTTCCTGTTGGGGAGTAGTGTTAAAATGTGAATAATGTTTGCTATTTTGTTTAGGCCTTTTTTCCCATAGTAGCCTGTGATGGTATGTCATGACATGTTGATGTAGATAGTGTAGCTGTCCTTTAGTTCCTTTTTTCCACAGGTCGTCGTATTTATTAGGGTATTGGACATGCGGTAAGGTCATGACCGGTGAGCATTTATTTTAAGGTCTGAGGGGGCGGCATCATCCTTTGGAGGTGTCCGCCCAGGGGGAGGAGGGGTCACAGGCCCCTCCTAGAACTTCAGGGGCAGCTGGTGACGCGAGTTAGGGCCCTCCTTCAGTTGTTAAATAGAGTTCACGGGGTGGACCGAGTAATTAACGGACTCGGCTGCATGGGTGGACCGAGTTATTAACGGGCTCGGCTGCATGGGTGGACCGAGTAATTATCGGGCTCGGCTGCATTTATGTGACGATGCCCATTATGAGGTTTTGCAGATATCACTGGGTAAAGTATTACATGACCCTGCTGGCACCATTTATTGGTTCTTTTTCATTATTATTAGTTGTAAAGTTGAGCACCAGTAACCCCATTGGGGTGACAGTAAGGCTTTATTATTTTACTAGTTTAATATTCGGTTACATTCCTTCACAGTTATGTTGTCATTGTAACATAATATATTTAAAAAATCTCATTTTCTTTTTGCATACGTCAAATATTGTAATTCTATATTTGCTCTAATTAGGTGTGTGTGTAAAAAAGGGACTACTTTGTTTGAGAACTGTAGGTACTAAGTATAGCGCAAACGTAGCTGGGATGCAACAGAGTTTTGAACAAAGCGCGAGAGCCCAGGTATAAGATGCAGAACGTGAGAGCCAGGCAGGTAACCGGTAAGTGCTGCTGTGCTGGGTAGTGCTGCTTGAAGAGATGTGGCGTAAGCTTCTAAATAGCTCAAGAGTTAGATGGGGATGCAGTTCCAGATCCTGGGTGCACAGGTGGAGAAGGCCGATTTCTTTTTCACTTTCCTGTTCCTCTTAGTCTCTAGTCTCATATGTTCTTGTTCCTGGTTGGCACTGCCCGCCTGAGCCAGTTTGTTAAAAAGGCATGTTGGGTATTGTTTCTGATGGCCTCCCAGATGATGCAGCTGGCATTGAAGGTGATAGGTGCCTGGAGGCGAGACCAGTCTGCTTCAGTGAACCCAATATTGATATGACTGTATTTCTTTACGCCTTTGATGAGACATACTTGAGTGGGCAGGATTCCTTTCAGAGGTGTCAGGGTGATGCCTGGGAGGCAGCTGAGCAGGTTGTTGCCTCCACCCAGGAGGAAGCTGAACAGGCTTGCACATTTGTTCTGAAATCAGCTTTTGGAAAACCGGGTGTCACTTTCTTCAGGCGGGAGAGCTGGTATTAAGGTGGTGATTACTTGTGAATCATACTTACCCATAAACTCTGTGGAAACTATATCTGTGATGCAATTAATTTAACGTTCCTAGTTTCAACTCTCGTCCTTTGCAGCCATCGCTATTTCATCAGTTGGGTAGCTAGCTTTAGAAGAGCAGATTTGTGTAAAGTAAGCAAACACAGTTGCTCAACTTTGTTCTAATGATGAGTTACGCTTTAAAAAAATAACTACAGAGGTGCAGAGCCTTGTAACGTGTTGAATAGTGGTGTAAACTGCTCCTGAATTCAGATCTGATTATCCGCTCATCCACCACGCGCACTTGGGATGAGATAGCCATGAGGCAGGACAGGGAACAAGGGTGCAGCGGCATATGATGATGTTATTCCATAAAATCCATCTTAGAAACAGAAGAAGGTGCCCTCCCTTGTCACGGGCGCTCAACATTAAGGCGGGTGCAGACATTTTCAATGACTGTGGTGTGTCTGGGGTGATGTGCGCCAGAGGGTGCTTTTGGCCGGCTTTAGCGCTGGTGGCGCCTGGTGCGACAATGGCTTTTGGTCCCCCCTCCTCCATGACCACCTCTCCTTGGATACCTTATCTACCACCCCGCAAAAGTGCCTCTTATCTCTCCGTAGCCCTTCCCTCAATACAGTTACTTTATTTTAAAGCACTAGTAAAGGCTAGCTGTACTAATCCACTCAGCTATCCACATAAAATACAGATCTTTTCTTTGCAGCAGGCATATTAACCCTCCGTGCTACTTTATGTTCAGTTAAAACTCCCACTAGACAAAACTCCGATCTCTATCTAGCAAGAACATTAATCACAAGAGTTATCTTGACGTTTTTATTACTGCCTGAAAGCTGGAAGCACAAGGAACTCTGCAGCAGGTGCTTTTGAATCGTAAGTAATTGCTAAACACAACCCCTTTTCCAGGTTGCGACATCAGGGCCATGATGGACAACAGAGAAACCGCGGCCCTCATCCTCCTCGAACTCTCTGCCGCCTTCGACACCATCTGCCACCACACCCCCCACGCACGCCTCCACAACGCAGGGATCCAGGATAAAGCACTGGACTCAGTGGCGGATCCTCCATGGGGGCGTTTGGGCGCCGCCCACTGCTTTCTCGCACTTGTGCGCTCTACAAATGGATTGATTGATTTATGCACACTTCATCCACTCATTGACGCACTGATCAAGCTAGCCTCCATCAGGCACTCATTTATTTATTTATTTATTTTATTTTATTTATTTGCTTCTATAGCGCAAGAATCGAACCCGGAAGGGTTAGCTCCGCGCTTTGACCAAGCATCCATTCATGCACTTAGTCACTTGTTAACCCATGCACTCTTACTTATCCATTCGTCTGCATATACCTTTGCCAATGCTTGTTTTTGAAGGCTGTTAAAGCAGGCTCTCACGAAAACTTAGTTATAGTTATTTAGTAGACAGGGATAGCTTGTTATTTCAGGTTGGTGGCTGCCACCCAAACCTGGTAGTAGGCATCAGATGCATAATGTGGAGAGGCGATGGCCCAATGTGGTTTTTCGTAGTACACTCGCTTTCTTAGGCAGGAGAGTCTCTCCCTGCTACTTCCCTGATCCATCCGCCTCTTCTCTGTTCCCCTTCCCCACTCCAGTCCCCTCCCCGCCCTCTCCTCTCATGGGATGAGGCTGCAGGTACATTTTTAGGTTTTGACTAGCGATGCATGCGTACGAAGTACGCATGCGCTAGGAAAAAATCTTATGAGCTGTGTTTGGAGTCGGGTAACAGCCCCCTCCTCCGATTGGCTAGCTCCATAAATGGAGGCTAACCATTGGGAGTTGGCTCTGTCTGTCAATCCCGGACCAGATTCGGGGGCGTTCCCGAGAATTTTTGGCTTTTGGCGACGTCACGCTACGTCAGCCAAAAGCCCTCGGGAACGCCCCCGAATCTGGTCCGGCATTGACGGCACCCGGAAGAAGTCCAGGTGAGTGCTTGCTTTTATTTGGCTGTTCCCACCCCCTCTCCTGCTCGCAGCGTCTCCGGCCCCCGTTCCCGCCCACCTCCCGCTCTCCGTGTCTCCGGCCCCCGTTCCTGCTCTACAATGCCCGTTCCCCCCCCCTCTCCAATCCCCCGCCCCGTCTCCACTCCCCCCGCTTAACTTTATAGTCCTTCTTTCCTGTTACTGACTCCCAGCCCTGAGGGCGGAGGGACTGTGTGACAGCAGCAGAGGGCGGGGCGGGGTGACAGGCCCTCGGCCGCCGCTCCTCAGTCCTCACCCAGCTGAAGTCACTTACCCAAGTCACTGGAGGATCCTGCGGAGCACGGTGTCCGCCGCCATGGACTCCCAGAAGGTAAGGCATCAGCACAGCCCCACACCGGAGCTACCACAGTGTGCGCCTGAAGGGTGTGTCTAGTGTTACTGTCTTAAGTGGTCCCCAGGATTTGAGAGATGCTGATGTTCTATTGGCCCACTCCTGCTTCACCCCCGAGGGGCGAATGCGCCGTCCTGGGTTTCAAGAGTTAATTGTCACCCCTACCCAGCCCGTTACTGCTCAGCCACCGTCGACCAGTGTAAAAGAATGCCCAACCTAACGGTTTCTGTGACATGCTTACAACCCATTTGTATCTTGTGTAAGACTTATAAATAAAATGCACGTGATTCACACGCGAAAGAAAGAGTGAACGGCATGGAATGCACATTTTGTTTTCAGTATAATTAATTGCTTTTGAACACGTGCATGTAGCACCGCTTTTACACACCGGCGCCTCGGACTAAACTCAGCCCCACAGAACATTCAAATTCTAGTATCCTTGACTTGAGGGACATGCTGAAAAGCTTACACTTGGGCTCTCTTTGGACCCGCCTTGCCCCCTCACACGCCCTGTCCCTTGTTCCCATGTCCTCTGTTGCTTCTGGGCAGCGGGTAAGGAGTGAACTGAGACAACGGCTGCCTTTTGTGATGCCTCTGTCGCAGAGCGCTGAAGCTATTCCATTTGTACCTTAGGATGCTGCACCCAATGCTTTCTTGCTGAAAACTCTCGCATGCGAGCAGGTGCATAGTTATCCCGGGCGCTCATGATGCCCAGAGTGCGCTGATGTGGAAATAATGTCGGTGAATTAATTGCTATTGTGTTTCTCTGCAAGCCACACCTAACCTGCAAAGGGACTCTTACACTAGCTGATCCAAGACGAGGGGAGGGAATCAACTTTATTATATGTTTTTTGTACGGTTTGAAGTCCCGGGATGAGCGGAAGTCGTGGCACTGACCAGCTTTACAGCATAGCCACCGAATTGAATAGGGTTAAAAAGTTAATCTGTACTTTTGTGCTGTAAAAGTGGCTCTTGCTTTTTTGTGATGGCTCGTGTCCTGTGCGTGGAGCTTCAGTCCAGATAAATCTTTTGAATTTTGGTGTTCCCAGTACATTTATTGATTTTATAGTGAGTTTCCTGTAGCCTTGTGCGTTTCCTTTCGGGTACTTCAGAGTACCCAATAACTAATAATATATAGTGAATTAAAGAGACGGGCAACAAGAGAGGGTGGGCTCCAATGAAGCAGTGGAGCTTCTATCTAGTATTGTTTTGAACAAGACCCTTAATCTGAGAAAGCAAGCTTGAATTATTCAGCCTGTGGGAGTGTCCTCTCTTTCATTCACTTTATTGGGATAATTCTTTTGTGTTTTTCATAAGAGACAACATGCAATACCATATAGAGCAATATCCGATCCAATTATTACACTCCCTTAACAGAAAGTTTGTATGATCACGCCTCCACTGTGGATTTAAAAACTGTAATACAATAGTAATAAAAGAATAACTTAAAGTATCTTAAAGCCAAACAAAAATACCCAGTGAAGTACGTACACCTTATGTGGATGAACTTTGTGTTTTTAGGTAGATTTGAGACAACCAAGTTTTATACTTTTGAAAGGTTGCATAGTGATACTTACTGATTTCAAAAGTGCAGGCGGGTGTTTACAAAAAGTTGTAAAGTATGAAAAAAGTACAGCTACGAAATACATTCACACATTTAAACAAACAGGTTCTCTGTAGTTTGTATATAACATGATGGTAGAACAGAAATATCCCCTACCACAGTGTATACTGTACATATCTCGTTTGGCACATATTATAACTTTAAAGATGTCAAATACCTTTGTTAGCCAACTTTGGCAACGTTAAAGTACTCTTAAGCAGAAAAGGTTGAGGAAAACATTAGTGCCTTACAAATGATAAACACCTGTGATTTTTCCTTTAAGAGTGTGAGGCAAATGCTTGATGCAGACTGCAGTGATTGCTTGCGAGTTGTAAAAAAACAGACACCTCTAAAATAGGACGTGAAGAAGAATTTATTCTACTTTTGGCACCAGCACCTAAGTAATTTTCCACCCACCACCTTATCGATCCTCCAAAGTGTTGTTTGTTTACTGTATTGATGTTGTTAATGCCTCTGACATTTCGGCTCTTTAGTGGGGAACATGGTGCATATTATCAAGCCAAACGTACCGCCAAGGTTGGCAGGGCACGCCGCGCACTGTGCTTGTACAGTCCTTGAGGACTCTATGGTTAAATACTCAAAATCAAACAATAAACAATGAAAGTGTAATGATTCAATCCAAAGATATCACACAAAATGATCAGTATGCTTTTTTAGGTTTTGACTAGCGATGCATGCGTACGAAGTACGCATGCGCTAGGAAAAATCTTATGCTCTGTGTGTGGAGTCGGGTAAAAGCCCCCTCCTCCGATTGGCTAGCTCCATAAATGGAGGCTAAACATTGGGAGTTGGCTCTGTCCGTCAATCCCGGACCAGATTCGGGGGCGTTCCCGAGAATTTTTGGCTTTTGGCGACGTCACGCTACGTCAGCCAAAAGCCCTCGGGAACGCCCCCGAATCTGGTCCGGCATTGACGGCACCCGGAAGAAGTCCAGGTGAGTGCTTGCTTTTATTTGGCTGTTCCCACCCCCTCTCCTGCTCGCAGCGTCTCCGGCCCCCGTTCCCGCCCCCCTCCCGCTCTCCGTGTCTCCGGCCCCCGTTCCTGCTCTACAATGCCCGTTCCCGCCCCCCTCCCCCCTCCCGCTCCCCTCACCCCTCCCGCTCTCCGTGTCTCCGGCCCCCGTTCCTGCTCTACAATGCCCGTTCCCGCCCCCCTCCCACCCCCCTCCCCCCTCCCGTTCCCGCCCCCCTCCCGCTCTCCGTGTCTCCGGCCCCCGTTCCCGCCCCCCTCCCGCTGGTGCCCGTGCATAGCTGACATATAAAACCCTACAATGCCATGAACCGGTGCTCGTTATTCTATAAAAGCTAAAGATCAGTAAGAATCTTTCTTGAGCACTTATTAACTGCTGTTACCATCAAGCGCTTTAAGTCATTATTCCACAAGACTATTCAGCCCAAACACAAGAAATCACCTGTAACCAAATACACATCTTAACACAGTCCATATTGCTAACTGTGCTTGTGTAGTGAAACACCGACAGCTAGACTACTTTGTGTTTGCATTAAATGACAAAGATCTTTCGTTCCTCCGTGCTTTTGGGAGTGCTCAGGTTTTCAGTGGTGGGCGCTTCTGTTTCTATTTAAAGTATATTCCTTGTGATTCGTTGTGTTATGCATGGCTCGGCGGTTTGATGCTGGTGGAGCTCTCCCACTTAGGTTGGTGGGAACGTGGGTGGTTGGCTGCACAGAGCAAGATAGATTTACAGTGAGTGGTTTGTTTGACAAAACCTTCTCTGCTCTGCGTCGCCTAATGTGTGGTTTATACGGGAATTCCCTGCTAGTCGGGAACACATATCCTGTGTGTATATTTGTGTCTTTCTGTACTGCTGCCTGAGATGTACATGTACCTGTTTATTCCTGTGGAATGTTGTGCTGCTTTTGCCGGGCTGTGGCGCTTTGTGTGAGGAAAAACCCGCACCACTACTGCCTGTGCTTCGTGCGTTCTGAGGAAACCCGCCCTGCTAATGCCACCGTTTTCCATGTATTACTGACGCTTGAGAAACCCAAAACCTTATTATTATATAAAACCCCGAAGCATTGTCTGCTCGGTTGCATTGTGCCTTCCCTTTCTTCTTTTGTATTGGGAATGGTTGTGGTGGGTGGGGGCTGCGGGTAGTTCTGTGTAAGCACCTTTTGTCATGGCCTCCATGTTTAATGATGCTATCTCTCGGGGTGTGAAAGGGCGCCAAGCCCCTCAGCGTTGAGGTGTGGTCTGACAATACTGGCAGCGGGTGGTGTCCGGCTCTGCACACTGAGGGGCTGGGACTCCGGCCTTGCATTTGAGCCCCTCTCCTGCAGTCACAGCGCACCCTATTGATGTGATGGCTGGTCTGGGTTTAGCCCCCACTCCGTGTGTGATGTCTGGGAGGTTTCAAGATTGTGCTAGATTCCGCCTGCTGTGTGTAATGTTTGTCCCCCAGAGAGGTGTCGGAGGGACTCCTGCCTCCCCATCCGTCCTTCTTCTTGAGGGGAAGCTGGCAACTCAGTCTTGCTTATTGTGCCCTGCCGTGAGGTATCCGGCAGGCGTGTCCGCAGTGAAAGTGGGTGCCGTGTGTCGCACGCCGGGACCTGTCTTGCCCAGAGGTGGCACGTGGCGCAGGAATGCTCCCCCGATGACAGGCTCCTGCCACTGGGCCTGTCTGGACCCATTTTCTGCTGGTCGATGTGAACGGCAGCTCTCTGTATCGGCCCGGCCCTCCTCGGCGTGTCTGACTCTGCCTGGTCCGGTATGTGGCGGAGCCGGATAGAGGGAATCACACCAGGACTTACGTTTCTGCGCTGTGTCTTAACGGAGGTGTTTCTGTAGCTCGGATGTAGAATGTATGGACGCGGTACAGCTGAGCATTCCTACCCCTGGCTGCCAGTCCTTCCCTCTCTGCTGTTTCGCTGGCACGCACGCCCCCCCTCCCCACCTGGCCCTCTGCCTCCATCTGTCACCGGGGAGCTCTTCCCATGTGAGGTTCGATTCCCTGGCCCGTATCGGCGTAGGCCTCCACCGTGCAGCAGTGGTGCTGCCATTAATATTCCGTTACTAAAGTCTCAGCGATTGTGAAAAATCCAAGCATCCTACCAAAAACGTCTAGCAAACGTACCGGGACATTTCAGCAGGAGAGCGGCAAAGGTGTGTCGTGTGTAGCTGCTGATGCATTTTGAAAACAGTTGTGGTTGCACACCTTCACTCACAGACCGCATATTTCCCATTGGAATGGGTATTTGATCTACATAGACACGCGGTTTTACTAGTAAACTGCATAGAAAATATAATCGGCGGATATTTGTCATGTGCGTCTGTCACCAAGTAAACTGCCTTGATTTATTTTAATCCTATTAAAATATTTGTTTTCATCACACTTCAGAATTGCAAAAAAAGTGTGCTTCGTTTGCTCTGTCCTAATTGCTGAGCTATTTTGAATCCTATGTATAGTCTATTTACATGATTTAAAAGTTGTTGTGTGTTTGAAGGGAAACGCGGAAGGATATCCGTTTTTAAGCTCGTGTACCCTAGCAAGATTGTCCTCTAAGTCACTTTTACAAATATCCTCTTTCTTTAAGTCAGAGAATTATATGTGAATACCAGTTTCTGAATTAGCAGAAGTTCGTCAGTAGTCATAGCATGACATTTGACCTTTGTTTTTAAACGCACAGCAACTGTGACCAGAAAAACAGAAATCTTGCTCCTTTACCTTCTGGACTCCAACTTGATTATTTTTGGGCTGCTGCAGCACCCTTACTTCCAGTGCCCTGCTGTGCAGTGGTCCTGCCGAAGGTTGGTGGTTCTCACCTGGTCTAATACCTGTCCCTAATCTTCTGCCTGGCCTATGGCAGGTCGGGTGTGGAGGAATGCCAAGCCCTGATTCAGAATTCTCCCCCCCCCCAACAGATTAGGGGTGTGCTGGGCTAATGTACCACCCTCCCCCTAGGGTTTCAACTGGCCTAGTATCTCACAGTTTATGTTCGCCCACCTGCAGCAGTACAGGCACGCGCAGCTCGCCCACAAGCTCATAGACAGCAGATTGCTTTTGCTGCCCCATGTACTGTGGTTTTGCTGGTTTCATTTTCCGTATCCATTAGCTGTCGTCAAATATCGTGAGCGTTCAGTATCGCAGGTGGATGAAGAGATCTGGTTGTGCTCCGACTTTAGGGTGAGAGCCCACGGCCCGTTAAGAGGCAGCTTGCACACCGCCCATAAATTAACACCTTTCATTCATTCATTTATCCATCCATCCTGTCCTTTCTGATTTGTACGTTCGTGCAGGTAAAGGCAGCTTGGACTCCCTCCGGACTCTGAAGTACACTGCCTCTTGTCATGTTGTGGCTTTATTCAAAGCTTACCACAAGGTGGACAATAGTTTGAGAATGCGGCTTCTCTTTGGGGTATCTACGTGGCTGCGTTGCCTGGCTCCGCTTTGGGTTAGCAGTTGAGGCCCCGAGCGACTCTTAGTTGCGACATTAGTGTAGAGCCTCTGCCCCTGTTTCAGGTGCCGAGCGCATGGGTCTTATCAGCAAGCCATTTTTTTTCTGTTGGAAAATCACTGGCGATGCCGTAGAACTGGTCAGGTTGCTTTCTTGGCTTTCCTCTGTCTATGGCTGCCTGGATCTAGGTAGAGGTCTGTACCCCATACATGACCTGGTTTGTGGCTGTTTTGCTGTGGCCAGCAGCGGTCTTCTGTTTGTCTGCACTCTGGCTAGCAGTGGCTTCGAGCGATTTCTGGTTTCCTGCGGTGTGGGTCCCGGGGGCCCGTGCCTGGCCCTTGCCGTCCACACTAGTATGTGCTGTGCTCAGCCGGTATCCCTCGACTGTACTGTCATCCATACTAGACTCTGCATGGTAAGGGTAGCAAGACTCCCTTTGTGTTGACTCTGCTGGTTGCTGTGGTCGAGCAGTTGAGACTTGTTCAGAGGAGGTGTTTTTTCCAGATACAGAATAACACTTAAGATACTGTTGTTATTCTTTGTATCTTGCTGCGGTTTTGGTAGGTTCTTGGTTGTATGTACAGACTGTCCCCTCCCTGCCCTCTCCCAGCCTGCCCTCTCCCAGCCTGTCCCCTCCCTGCCCTCTCCCAGCCTGTCCCCTCCCTGCTCTCTCCTAGCCTGTCCTCTCCCTGCCTGTTGTCGTGTCCCAGCGGCAGCAGCGTGCACTGCGTCCCCGAAGTAACAGCCCTAAAGCAAGCAAGAAGTACGCCCCCCTCCCACCAATCCCTGTTAGGTAGTGGAAACTGTCCAAACTGGGGTGCAGACAGCCCCTCTCACCTTTCGGCCTGGTACCACTGCACCAGCCGCACTACTTACCGAACTGACCGTTCTCCACTTCAGCCCCGTCTAAATTACAATTCATGCTTGTGACCCTTTTGCCTGCTTGTGCTTGTTTACATGACCCTGTTGCCTGCTTGTGCCTCCGTGTGACCCTGTTGCCTGCTTGTGCCTCCGTGTGACCCTGTTGCCTGCTTGTGCCTCCGTGTGCCCCTGTTGCCTGCTTGTGCCTCCGTGTGCCCCTGTTGCCTGCTTGTGCCTCTGTGTGCCCCTGTTGCCTGCTTGTGCCTCCGTGTGCCCCTGTTGCCTGCTTGTGCTGTGTGGGTGTGTGTGGGGGGCTCTGTGTGGCTGTGTGTGTAGGAAGCTTTGTGTGGCTGTGTGTGTGGGGGGCTCTGTGTGGCTGTGTGTGTGGGGGGCTCTGTGTGGGTGGGTGTGTGTGTGGTGGGGGGCTCTGTGTGTGTTTGTGTGTGTCATTTGCGAGAGATAAAGCTAGTGGCATTGTAAATGACAATGCCATTTATTTATGTTTAAAAAAAACATAAATAAAAATAATGTCAAGAGCAATGCCAATAGCTCTAACTTTAACAAAGGCAAAACCATTGCATTGTAAATGCTTGTTGTGATTTGGTGATCCATTGTTACAAAATGTCAGTTTATTCTTGCAGCATGGCTCGACTGTTGCCTGGCGCTATGATGCTCACTAACACTCTGATATTGTGTTTTCCTTGTTTTCGCAATGGCTACTGTATGATGTCCGCAGTAGAAATACACTGCAGTTTTTAACCTTAGATGTAATATCTTTCCGAGCCTCTCCAGTCCAGTGCCTTTCAGATCTCCAGGGATCCAGAGTCTCCTTGCTCCACAGATAATGTCTCTCTCATGCTTCTCAGGGTAATACAGATTATTTAACTGAACCTGCACTAGCTGTCCATTCCTTCATAAATCAGAGGCCACATCCACTTGATGGATGCCAGAAGCCACTCATTGGCAATGCTGAGATCTGGCAGAGCAGTTCTGTTCAACTCACAGGGCTCTTAGTCTTAAAGGCTATGAAGATTGAGCAGCTCCAGGCTACATGTCTTTTCATTTGGTTATTAACAGATTGGTTGTGCCCTGTTCTCGCTGTCTGCAAACAGACGTCAGTCACAAAAGCACACAAGTTAATGTTTCCTAGAATGTACTTCTCGAGGGATGGACCCGCCCCTCATGATGCAGACAGACATACATGACAAATAAACTCTGCTAGATAATGCCCCGAAGCATCTGTGCAAGGCATTGCGCTGCCATTTCAACCTGAGCATTGTGAGGCTGTGCGATAGATGGCCCCAGTAAGGACAAGAGAGGTGGCAGGAGGGGCAGTGGAAGCAATGCCTCTGTTTGCACGTGTTTTAGGTACATTCATTGGGATAAACATGGCTGATATTTTTTATTTTTTTAAATTAAAGTGCACACTGCATCATACATTTTATGATGTTTAAACGTTGTTGCTTTTAGAACCTTCTTTTACTTGAGGCACCAAACACAACAACCTTGAAAAATAGTCACAAAATAACCATAGCCCATTTTGTCACCTCATAACAGTGGTCACCAAAAATATCCCATTCTTTGCACTGTGCAGTACATTAATTGCTCGATTTAAGACATTTCATACAACTGATCCTCTAGTCATGCTTCTCCGTCTTATGATTATTTGCAGGTGTTTGAATCCTCAATAACCGAATCTTATTAGGGTATTTCGCCCCCTGCCTCTTCAATAGCAATTTATCTCTGATGGAAGTCTATGCAAAACATTGATACCTTTTTTTTGATTCTCAGGCACATGCATTAGTGCAACCCCACTTATGTACAGGCATCCGAGCCTTGACTGTTGGATTTCATTTTTTTGTCGTCATTTGAGCACAATAGTTAGTACACCAATTGTATAGGGTCTCTGGAGCCATGGCATGATTTCAGCGTCGCCTATAGAGAAAAGAAGGAGTATGGAATGATATACTCAAAATACATATGTAGTGGTTTCCTAAAACTGTGAAAATGCCTATTGAGAGATTCCCACCTCCATTAGTAGCATGTTTTGGAAAGCACTGGTAGCAGAAAGGACAGCAAGAAACTTAATTAAAGGTGGGATTTGTATTTTCAGGTCTTCCACTATTATGACAATATTTTTTTCCATGCCAAATCCAGGGCCGGGCTGGGAACCCAAAGCAGCCCTGGCAATATTGTCAGACCAGACACCGGGGATGGGTAGGGGGGCTGGCGTGTAAGTCTGAAGCACTGCTGGTTCTGTTTCAGGGGCCAGGGGAGGCGATATTGCATCACCACTGCAAAACTACATCCAGTAACATAACCGGGTCACTACTGCAGCAAAACCTCCCCCAACCTTCCAGCCTCCCAGGGAAACGCACAATGCCCACTACAGCCAGTCCAACCCGGGCCAAATCGAAATGTTTTGAGTGAATGGTGAAGAATCGTTAGTGGATTAAGGGCCCAATTAATTTCTTGGCGGTTAAGAAACCCCGCAGCAAAGGCGATGGATTATCCTTACCACCAAGAATGCGATCTGCCTACGGGCGGACCTTAGGGTTAATCAAAGCAGAGACTACTCATGTCACAGTCTCTGGTGTGATTAAGGCCCTCGAGAGTCAGGGCCATCAGAGAAACCGTTACATGTCCCCCCAACCAATCTAGATGAGCGGACCCCGCCACCGGAGAAATCCCCTATGGCGAGGGGAGCACTACTTTCTTTCTTTCCAAAAAGAAAATCCCATTTCAGGATTTTCTTTTTGATAAGAATACTGTTTGCTACAGGGCTGTGTCCTTCCGATACAGTCCTGTAGCAAACAGTAAAATGCATTGACAGGAACCTCTGCCAATGCCTTTATAAATGGCTGCCTAGTAGGCGGTCGTATATAAATCTGGCAAGTGGAGTAGTCTCGGCTTGGCGGACGAAAAGTCCTCCGCCAGGCCAAAGGAGAATACTTTGTCTGCCTGGAAATAAATTGGGTCCTAAGTCACAGCTTCGAAAACTCTTCATTTCTGAGTAACATTAAATTGGCAGCTTGGGGCAGGTGAAAGGTTAGAGAAAAAGGTGGTAGAAATGCTTTCAGTTTTCCCCTATAAAGTATATGCTGCAGAAGCGAGATTGGACCAGTAAAGTTGGGCTCTATGCGACTGGGCACACATTTCCTGCAGTTTTCATAACTTCACAATGTTCATTATAAGCGGATCCACCACCAAAAACACCAATTGAATCTAAAAAGGTCTCAAAATAAGTGCAGAAGAAAGAACACACCTTTTCCCCTTCTTGTCCACGTTTGTAACTGTGCCACATTAGAAGCCCCTAAGCACTTCCTCAGCCTGGGTGCTTTACCACAATGATAGAAGTGTACTTCTGCACCCAATCCTGTGACTATACAGACTGCAAGGCATGAATTTGTGCCATGTGGTCCTTGAGGCTACACAAACTCCAGTAATACACATTTCATTACCTTAATGACTATCCAGTCAATCCGTTTTATTTAAAGTGTGTTCCACAGAAAATGCCATAGAATTAAAATTGTTAAAAAGGTAATAAAAATTGAGCAAACGCTAACAGATATTAAAAGAATCAAATCAATGAAAGAAAATCGTTTTCTACTATGTTATAAGACCCTTTTTAACTCACATTAGAAGTATATAACATTGGTGTGCAATGATAAAATCCGAGCAAACAAATAGGGCGCTTATCACATCCAGCAAAGGACAAGGGCAGAGGTTCAGTTCTTATTTGTATGACCATGTTACCTTCTCTATGCCGATTGCGTAGCGAGGTTAGGTGGTACCACGTGCGGAAAATTTCTTGTCACCCCCCACATAGAAATTATTCAAAGAAAGAAAAATAAGATACTTACAGTTGCCATTTTGTCACCCCCCTCAGTGATAATACCTGGGGTAAGCCCGCACCCACCGCACCCCCCTTCCTACGCCGCTGCTCCCTGCACACATCCTTTCTTAACCCCTTCCATGCAACCACGATTCCCCTGGTGTGCTGTAAACTACACGAACAGGGGTGGGCCGTGACGAACCCCAGCCGTCATCAGCACACGAGCACCGTAGTGCATGACGGCTGGGGTTCGTCATCAGCATGGAAGGGGTTAAAATATGGATGAACCTGAATATCTAAAGTAGCTTTCTGATAAAATTGCATATCGTTGTTAGGAAGAAATCTACATAACAACCCCATCCTTTTAATTTTGTTACAGTAATAATATATATTTTTATTGACTTTAATAGGAACAAACATACATTGTCAGAATAGTATGTACAGTATAGCAAAGGAATAAATAGAACAAACATATTCCTTTCACATCTTTGTACACAAACCAATTTCTTTAGCAATCTCTGAAAGCAATTCGTAGACCTAGTAACATCTATACAGTCAAGAATTGGTGGCAATCAACCACTTTGTTTAAAGCTAAGTAAAACAATGAATAATACTTTCATATAGTACCACATATTATTTTTTTCCATGGCCACAGTATAGTATTTCTACAGTGTTCAATTCCTGCCGAAGGCCTCTACGGAACAGCTCTTCCTTTTACTAAAAGTGAACGCTAAATGGGTGTATTCATCAACTACTTTTAGAGTTTGGTCGTTTACCTTCCATGTGAATCTATTGGAATGGCTTAGGCAGCCAACAATCATAATTTGGTCTTTGTCACATTTATCATCAGGTGCATTTTTTTTATATATAATTCTGAAAAGGAACTACTTTTTTCTGTAAGCCTCCTAGAGTTAAATCTATTTGTGCAATCTCATCAGCATGCATAGATAGATTAATCCTTCTTCATCTACTTTGGATGAGAGGAAGCCACTCTACATAATTGATTTGGTAAGTCTGCCCAGTAATGTGAGAAAAGCAGGGGTGCAAAACACACCAATAAGTGCAATATACACATTCATCTTCTTCTGTATGGTTTATTTCTTTTATATCTTCTTACACGGTTTTCTGGCTGTATTCAACAGAGCTACGGGTCGATAGTTTTGTGGTAAGCCTTCACTACCCTTATTGTATGTCGGTAGTATTAATAAACTTTCCATGATGCGGATGTGCTACATGTTTCAATGTACCATTGGGAAAGTGAATTCAATATTGTAACCCATTCCAAAGGGAAAACTTGGTGAACTGTTAATAATACCCCAGTTCTGCCTTTCGCCTGAGAAGCCCTGAAAGACAGAAGTGTAATAATCAAATCTTCATCGATCATTGAGAAGCCTGACCATAGTCATAAATGGCATTGTCGAATTGCGTTTTATGCGTAATGGTGTTATCATTGGCTTTGTATTAATCTGGGAAATATGTACACCAACTCTGCTCACCGATTGGTTCAGAAAATTTGGAGTTTACACTACCTTTCATGGAGGCTCAATGGGACTATGAAAGATGCAAAATGTCTGCTACTTAGGCTCTCATGATTGTGGCGCCATGCCTGACAAATATTCATCTCTTTGGTGTGTCCAGTAGTAAATGTAGCCCTTTCACCTTCTGATGACTTCCTTTAAACTGTGTAATCTAAGCTCACTTTAGGTTCAGATTTAACGTTTGGACCATGAATTATATCCCCTAATACTGTCAATCTGACATAATGGTATCTTGTCAGTACATCATACATACAAGTAAGTTTAGTTGTCAAAAGGACTTTAAGCAGCTGATCCAATTTAATTTTAGAATAGACATTCCATTTTAAAATTAATTTTTTGCAGCATATGAACTTGCCATTCCATTGAGACTGGTGGTTGGTAGGATTAACATGTAGAGGGCTATATCAGTTGAGTCATGATCATTAAATGCGTCTGATGTTCCATGTAAATGTTTCACCATATTTGTTAAGTCATATGAAAGAAAAAAATAGTTGATAGTGGATTTTGTCGGCCCACAGCATAGTGCAGGTTCTCCCGGTATATTTCCCAAAACATGACCATTCATAATTTCCAGATTCAAAGTTATGACTCATTCATACATATAAACACCTCCCACCCAAACTAGTATTGTTTACCAATGACAAATCAATTCCCCAAGTCTCATCAAGTTCAATTATAGACAAGTGTGTGTATAAGCTTTGGGGACACAAGCATCAAAATCACCCACTGTTCTCGCAGGAAGTTTAAAAAAAATCAAAAAAGGATATTAAATTATAAATTGTAGCGATTGTCTCGGCAAAACTAAGGTCTGAACTATTGCTGGGAGGAATATATACACTGAACAATAATACTTTATGCTCAGTGTAGTTCTAAGGAGGTCAGGACTGTGCTGTTCCTATTTGTAACTTGAATGGATTTGCCCACAGCTGTTTAAAGTCATAGTTTGACCAATGCTTATGTATTCTGTCACTGCCCCCAACACTGAAGGCCCTTTATTAAAGGTTCATGGATTACATTACTTAATTTCAGTTCCATTTTAGCAGTAGTCACTGAACAACAAGGCACCAGGTTAGTTTCCTTGAGCAAGGTAGAGAATTACACATTTCTTGCACCTTTTTTGGTATTTCTTTATGATTATTTGTCGAGTTGGGCTGTTTTGCAATGGGTGGGATTACTAGTAAACTTGATTGTACTAGTGGTGGGGTGGCCAGCATAAATTGATTTGCGATCTGCGGGAGCATGACGTTCGATAGAAGGAAAATGTATTTGCCAGGATGGAGGATGATCTGAGGTGTAGGAATTTATGGACAATTGTTAGGGCCCTGAATGCTAACCAAGATCGAATGGTAAGTAGATAGCAGTACTGGGGACATATGAGATAGTCTGACAGTCATAGCATATGCTGGACTGGAAAACAGCACTTACAGACAATTTATGTGAGGTAAAATCTGAAATGTGCCTATCCAGCGCTAATACCTCTAGGAAGACTGACAGCCCTGTGGGACTATCTGATTTTTTAATTTTGTTATTTTACTTTCAAAGAGAGATCTTTTGTCTGGGTGGTGTTAGTAACAAGGTCTTGTGTGTTTGATTGGTTGTTTATTTCTTTGACAGTGGTGATTAGGATTTCTAACATGGTTTTCGGTGGTAAGCTGTTTAGCTAAGAATCATAGGGGCTACAACATTTTGTGTAGTAGTCAAGATGGCTGACATTGGGATGGGGGTCAAAAATATCAGGCTGAGGTATGTTTAATAAAAGGGGACAGCAGTAGTTTAGCGTTAATTTGTTGTGATATGTAGTTCATACAAACTAAAGAAATACTAGTATTTAGGTCAGCATAGATTTTTTGATCCTCATATGGCTTTGTATCTACAGAGGTTTTAAGATAACTATCAGTGTTGTGAGATGAGTTCATTCGATTTGGAAAAATTCAAACAATTTATAGGGGTAATTCCAAGACTGAAGAACAGTACCGATTCCTACATATTAAAATCATTCATCAAGTCTTTCGAGGCAACATGATTATTACCCATGTAAGTCTCAATGATGGGATCAGGGTTAGAACTTGATTTTTGACTCTTCAAACGTGCGATATTAAAATGATCTAGGTTCATCTGATTTTTAGGTCTCGCCTGTGACAGCACATGCGCTGTATGCGCTCTCGTTTGCAAGAAATATCGTATATAGAAAGGGATTGCTGCTTGCCCATTGCTTAACATTCATTGGCTTCATTGTCACTCTTATTTGTGGCCTTCGAATTGGACAGCATGTGCTGGCTTCACTTTCTCTTCTTTCGGCTGGAGTATGGAACAAGAACTGATTGGTTCTGCTTGATTACTGTACTTCCACTGATTGAGCTGTGATTGAGGTACTAATTTTATTTCTTCTTCTTCCATGTTGTCCTTGTTCAACCTCTTGCCATTTGTAGCTATGTTTTACTCTTTCATACACGATTTAAAGACGCCCTTTTCTCGTTTGAAATGGATGTTTATTTGACAATAGATGTTACCTACTTTTATTGTGACAACAGATATTATCTGCTTCCAAATGTATTTTCATATAGACATGGATATGGGTACAATTGCTTTCTTTATTTGATAGGATTTTTTTGCCAGATGTTATATATTTTTCCTTTTTTTAGACATAGACTAACTGATATGCTCAGAATCACAGGGGTTTTGTGCAAAGCTAATATGTGTCACCTTTGAGACTATTGGCGCTGCTGTTGCCTTTTTTCCTGCTGTACAGCATGGACATTGCTTACTTTTGCAATGATTTGTAGCTATGTTGTATAGTAATGTGGCCGCTGTTCACCATTGTTAAAAATAATAATAAACAAGCATTTGCAATGCAATATGTCTTGCATTAGGAAAGTTTGAGCTATTGGTCTTGTAAATGACAATTGTTTTTATTTATGTGTTTTTAAAAATAGCTAAATTAATAGCTTTGTCATTTACAATGCCAATAGTTATAACATTCGCAAATGTGACACCTATAGCATTTGTATGCAACATGATTTGTATTTACGTGACTTGGATGTATTGATATTACAAATAACAATGGCTTTTATTTTTTTGAAATAATTAATACTTAAATAAAAGTGATTGTAATTTATAATGGCAATAGCTTAAACATTTGTAAATAACTTTTAAGATTATGTTCAGTGTATTTTATTGTGACGAAAATCCAAGAACAGAAGTGAAATATTAACATCTTTTTGTGACATTTGTAATAAAGCTTGAAACATTGAGAGAACATATTTGAATCAGTGATGCTTTGGTGGCTGCGCTGAGTGATGCTGTGGTGGCTGCGCTGAGTGGTGCTGTGGTGGCTGCGCTGAGTGATGCTGTGGTGGCTGCGCTGAGTGATGATGTGGTGGCTGCGCTGAGTGGTGCTGTGGTGGCTGCGCTGAGTGGTGCTGTGGTGGCTGCGCTGAGTGGCGCTGTGGTGGCTGCGCTGAGTGGTGCTGTGGTGGCTGCGCTGAGTGGTGCTGTGGTGGCTGCGCTGAGTGGTACTGTGGTGGCTGCGCTGAGTGATGATGTGGTGGCTGCACTGAGTGGTGCTGTGGTGGCTGCGCTGAGTGGTGCTGTGGTGGCTGCGCTGAGTGGCGCTGTGGGGGCTGCGCTGAGTGGTGCTGTGGTGGCTGCGCTGAGTGGTACTGTGGTGGCTGGGCTGAGTGGTGCTGAGTGATAATGTGGTGGTGCAGAGGGCAGAAAGGCACAACGAGACCTATTGCATTGCAAATGCTTGTTCTGCTTTAGTCAGGGTGAGTGGGATGTGAGAAAAGCAGCTTGGAGCTAAGAAACACCTCTCAGTCGAGTTTGTGTGTGGGAGGGGAAGTCTTTGAGAGAGAAGCCCAGAGCAAGCCGACTCAGCCTGGCTTGCGCCCTTAGAACAGTGAGCAGCAGGTTACAAAATAAAGGCTGAGACTGAAACCAGATATTATTTACTTGTCAGCCCCTGTCTAACTTTACTCATGCACCAGCGCTTAGCACATGACCTGCGACTTATATTTTACTTTGGAGAACTCAAGCAATTATCAAATTCTATTTGGAATATGGCACGACAAAATAATTACTTGCAGATGCGGGCCACTCCTTTCATACTAAACAACCAGTATATGCTACGATCTTTAGGTCAGGAGTGCAACTTTTGGTAGAAAACACTTTTCTTTCATGCGTGTAAATGAAATGTTATTATACTCGGTAATATTAATACGTTATTCATAGCACTTAGGAATTGCAGACATGCAGCCTAAAGTGCTTTACAATAACACTATATACAAAACAAGTTCATATTATAGGGCGCCGCCGCGCTGCCCGCGGCGACCCGGAAGCTCTTGGCCGGCCGGCCAATCCGCTCGCGGCCGACCGGAAGTCCCGCCTCCCGAGGTCCGCGAGCTGCCGGCGCATGGAGCGCCCTGCCGTCCGGGGTAGCCCGGGTCCTCAGGAGGGGGCCGGTGAGAAGGAGGAGTGTGGCGCCTGTTGCGAGGCTCCTCTGACCTGAGGGAGCCCCGATTTAGATGAGGAGACGCGCCGCGCCGTGAGGAGCCCCGCCGGAAGAGCGCAGTTGGTGAGTGGGGCCCAGGGCTGAAGCGAAGTCCGTGCGTGCCTGTGTGTATGCCTGTGGGGGAAGAGAGGGAAGGGGGGGGGAGTGTGTGCGTGTGTGCACGAGGAATTGTGTGTGCGCATGCGTGACTGTGTGTGATTGAGAGAGAATGCGAGGCGGGGGAGAGTGTGCCGTGTGCCTGTATGTGTGCCGTGTGCCTGCGTGTGCATGCGCGCGCCTGTGTGTGTGTGTGCGTGCGTGCATGCAGAGGGGTGGGGGCTGCCTGTGTCTGTGTGAGAGCAAGGGCTTTGCACCGCGCATGCGCAGCTATCAGACGAGCGCTCCCGAGGTGAAATCTGACATTGTCAAAGCGCGCGTCTGGTAGCTGTCCACATTCCTAAATACGGGCCACAATAGGTCTGAAGCAGACACCTTCAATGCTCACGCATTGAGGGTAGGTCTGCTCGACCTAAAAAGGACTATCATACACCCAGCGCCAATGTCCTTTTGTTTTAAAAAAAAGTAAAGCGCATCAGCCCAGGCTGCATCATAGCACTTTTTTAACTTAGATTTAGCCATACAGCAAAGCATCTGTGCTGCTGTACAGCATGGCTACAAAACATTGCCAAAGCCAATAGCTCTCAAAACCGTGACCTATTGGATTTGCCAATGCTTGGTTCCCTGTGGAAACAACGTGGCCTTCTTGACCTGACCCTGGTATGGCTTACTCAAGCATGTATTACCACATCATTTGTTAGTGAACAGCAGGGCCACTGGAATTATGCAATTTTTAGCTGTGGCGTTTCACTCATAATTATAGATTTGCCGCCTTTGCCACACAATCTGTCATCTGTTGCATACACAGAAAGTTTTAAGAAAAGAAATGTTTTTACCTCAAACGGATCAAAAGTTGCAAAAAACGCTGCAAAACATTTTGCCTTGAAGTGGAAGACCCTTTTCAAAGATTGACTGGTGCCGTATCTGTTGCTTATTGCTTTGGGTTTTTAACTGGTTTTGATGAGATTTGACATTATTCCAGACATTGTTAACATGTGCAGAAATGAGAGAATCTTAAAATAATATTATAAAAAAATTGTACAGCATTAATTTACATTTTCGTTTCACATAATTTAGTAATCCCTGCTATATAATTCGGCCCTTCCCTGCCGCATGATGCGGCTTAGCGTCCTACCTTTTGATAATAACTGATCAATAGTTTAGCAGTAGATATTAATTATCCAAACACTGGAATAAAGATTAATACAGTTTATAGGTGATCTTTATTTCCTTGGCCAAATCGGTGAAAAGTTGCTAACATTTCTAGCTCATGTCTGCAGAAGCTAGCCTGTCGAGCTGCCAGTTCCATCACTCCATTGTTGTGATAAGTGCCAGCTAGTATGGTGTGCAGCCAAGGAAGAGAGAGGCAGACAGTGGCTGATGCTGGGGCATTATAGTAGTGGGGCAGCGCAGGGGGCAGCCCGGGGAAAAGAATTTCAAAAATACTTACCTGCCATCTTTAGCATCGGTGCTCTTCTGGCCTCTGCTCCTCGACTCCCAGCATGCCAGATAGGGTGACCAACTGGCATGGGTGCAAATTCAGGACGATCAGTGTAAAAATTCAGGACAAAGGGTCAAAATTCAGGACAGAAGGTTAAAATTCAGGACAAATATTTGGGACAAAACATACATTTTGCAGACATATCAGAGGAGGTTGCACAATAGTATATAAGTAAATAGACAACCAAAATAAGTACAAGTTAATCGTGCACGTCACAGTTTTTCAGTATGTGCGCAGCTTTGCAAAGCGACATCAGGCCCTTTTTGCAATCAAGGTTCGTGCAGGAGAAGGCACCACATGCTATCACTATAATAAGGCCCATCGTCAGTCTATCTGTGATAATCATCTTCAGTCTCAGAATGACAATGGACCAGTCCACAGTCTTTGCGAGGTCCGGGAGGGGCTGCTGCAGGCAGCCTCAGTCTACAGATTAAAAGATAAGTGCGAGAGGCCACAAGTGGAAACTTTTAAACTCTTGGGGCCTCTGGCAGGGAAACAGCATACCTTCCTGAAATTCCCCAATTTTTTTTTAGTATGATGTCTATAAGGCGTCCGTAATTTGGGGACCCCAAATTACGGACACCTTACAGACATCATACTAAAATAACGGACGGTCCGTGAAATTTACGGACTGTTGTTCACCCTCATGCCACAGGCTCCCCTTCACCACTCCAGATGCTGGTCTCATGCCAGTATTACCATGCATGAGAGCAGCGCCGTAATTGGTGTGAGGCTGTGAGCGCCCTAGTTAGGCATTCACTAAGGGACTATGATCCTGTACTTGCTCTCTACCCGGCTGCACAGCACAACTCAGGTGGAGATATCAAAGTGAGCATGATGATTTGGCCGGCCAAACTGTCATGCGCACTTGAACAGTGCCGCCGCTCCTCCTCCTTCCTGCCGCTGTTTTGTGTCAAAATGGACGGCCCGCCCTCAGCTCGGCTGCAGGAAGTGAGCGAGTTAAAATAAAATGATAATTACCTTTGTTATTATCATTTAATTTATAAAATATTAACCTTGCTTATTATCATTTTATTTTTCACTGCTGAAAAGCAGTGGGGCGACGCTCCTCCGCCATAGCAGAGGAGCTGCCGCTGGGGGCTGAAGTCACCTCTACCCAAGCTCGTCTTCTGGGATTCTCTCCAAATGAGACAACACGAGGGCAGCAGTTCAGACGCACTACATCAAGCAGAATAAGTAGATAAAGCGATAGGTACTAATTTGTAACTGATTGTTATGAATGTTATGGATTTTCTATCCTGGGTATTCTCTTGATTGAGTTGCATGTGCTAGTCAGTCATTCAAACAAGCATTTGCAATGCAAAAGGTCTCACATTTACGCGAGTTTAAGCTATTGGCAATATAAATGAATCTTTTATTTAAGTTTTAAAAACAAAAACAAAAATTAAAGGCATTGTTATTTGCAATGTCAATAGCTCAAACTTGTGTAAATGCGAGACCTATTGTATTGCAAAGGCTTGTTAGATTAGTGAGTGGAAACACTCCCTTACGGCCCGAGCGGCAAATTAATTAAATAAACAAGCGCGGATTCTAACGTGAAAGTGGACCGCGCTCCAAATAAAAAAAAATAGTGCTTACTAGCTTATGAAGGAGACTGTGTAACGCCACAAGTAAAAGATCCAGTCTCATGGGAGGTAACAAATGGCGAGAGGGCAGTAACAAGGAGGGACTTACAAGCCTCATTATCAATCGGAAGCCAGCATTTACCAAGGACATTGACACCAGCCAATCAAAAATATGGGCAGAGAGAAGGCGAGGCTTCCACAGCATACTAGACTACTGCATGCCTCGCAGAGCGAGCAGTGCGTGAACGTTGCCGCTAGGCTCGACTTAAAAAGTATGATGAACATTGACTTTATATTAGTATGTTCTGTGGTGTCCAAGTGTAAACAGAAAGGGGCACAGTCACGGAGGGTCAACAGGCTCAGTCTTCCGTCTAACGTACTTACGCGCCTTAGTGCAGTACTGCCTGGCGCTGGCATGTCCAGCTGGCCCGGAGAGACCCTCCGCCATGTACCAGGATGGGAGGGAAAGGACCAGGAAATGTAGTACTAGTACCCCCTCGAGAACCAGACATGCACGCTGCCAGGTGGGCAGGAGCAGCAAAAGAACAGAAACTAGGGGAGCAGAGGAGAGCAATGGTGAACACTTTGTCACAATAGGAGCAGCTCACACTTCACTCTTGAAAATCTTTCAGAAGAGAGACAGGTGTGTGAAAGAGATACCACCACTATCAAATGGGCTCTGAGCAACAGGCAAGATGGACTGCAGAGGCGCACTGTCTATTAGACACTACAGGTCCAGTTATCTAAGGATTTCCCCCCAAGATTGAGCCAGCTTACTAACACCTTTTTTATACCTGATTCATAAATTGTGAGCAGTTGTAAATCCATGCAATCCGATAAATGCTTATGTAGTCTACACCCTTGGTCATAGTTTTAAACTTGACAGGGGGGTGTAAGAAGTGACGTAGCAAGGGCAGGTGGTACCCGGTAAGGAAAATTTATTGTCACCCCCTCCCCCCCCCACTCACCCCCCCCCCCCCCACTCCCCCCCTCCCCTCGACGAGTACACACTGCAGAGACAGACTTCAGCGGAAAGAAACACCACCTCCCCTTTCTTATCCAAACTCTCTCCCCCATTTTGTCCCCTCTCTCAGTGATGACACCCGGGGCGGCCCGCTAAGTGGAATAGCCAGTGAAATTTTATTCAGATGTAGCAAAGACCCAGTCAGTCAAAACTTTTGGGAAATTCACAAACAAATAAATATAAATGTATCTACAGATTTAAGTTATGCCTCAGTCATCCAGGTTCTGTGTAAAGTTTAGGAAAGTTTATACCAGTACACCAATTGTCACAGACGTTTCAAAGAAAGAGTAGACACTGTCATTGTTATTTAGAACTTAAGTGCATTATCTCTGATCAGTATAGCCTTTCCACAGAACTGTGCGTTATGGAAAATATTTTCAGCTGCACCGAAAATCATAATGCCAACCCAATATCCTATGCATGCGTATGTTATGCAACGTACACACCACACTATGGGTAAGAAACTATACCATTTCTTCACAAAGTTTAGCTACTGATGCATACTTCAAAGTTTTGTGCATTTACCAAATAGATGTAAGTTTTAATCATGTGACACTGTAGTATGGCATTGTCTATGCTGCAATTGCAATTTTGCACACTGCCTTTTAGCAATCAAATATGCTGCAAATCCTGTTTTTCCTTTTAAACAATAGCTCAGTTTCATCTTTTTGTGCTGAACTCAGAACTGCTTGTTCTTTTTGGGTCATTTTATCTTTGCATGCTGAATGCTTATAATCTGTATGTCTGTTTTTTAAGGTTTTATTAACACTGTAGCTTGGTCTGGCATGCCACCACAACATGAAGACCACTACATCGTGGTACAGTACCTCGCCAACAGCACATTGTGGTACATTACATTATTGTAAATTGTAAAATAGTTTTTATAGAGCGCATTCTATCGCTCCAAGGAGCATCTTGGCGCTGTAGTCCGTAGCCTAGAATGGTGAGCCGGAAACACTACTCACATCAATTTCATAGTCCCTGAGAGATATTTAGAGCCTAGACTAGCTGTTTGATAACCGTGTCTGGTAAATTAAAAATCCAGGTTTTCAGGGCTTTCCTGAATTCGATTTCAGTGGGGATTTGTCGTAGGCTTTGTGGGAGTTTATTCCAGGCCTTAGTACCAAGGACGGCCAGGGATTTTCCTCCTTTGGTGGCCAATCTAAATCTGGGGACTGTTAGAAGACCCATATCTGATGACCTCAGGTTCCGAACTGGTATGTATGGCTTGAACCATGAGAGCAGATATTTAGGCCCTTTTTTGTGGTACGCTCTAAAAGTAATTACCAGTATCTTAAAGAGCACTCGCTTATGTATGGGGAGCCAGTGTAACTGTTTTAAGGCAGCAGAAGCAGAAGATCTCCTAGGAAGATTAAGCACCAGGCGTGCAGCAGCATTTTGGACAACGTGCAGCCTATGCAGGGTAGATCTGTTCACTCCTGCATATATGCTATTGCAGTAGTCCAAGCGTGATGAAATTAATGCCACTGCAACTGTCTTCCTTGCTTCTAATGGGAGAAAGTTAAAAAACTTTCGAAGCCCACGGATGATGTTGAAACAAGATCCTGCCACTGCAACCACTTGCTGTTTAAAACAGAGTTTTTCATCAAATCTGACTCCCAGATTACGTGCGGATAGTACTGTTTTTGGCGGAATTTCCTCATTTGGGGGCCACCACAACTGGGGGGAGAACAGATTTTGGGGACCCACAGGGAGAATTTCAGTCTTGCCCGTGTTGCATTTCAGATGGTTAGTCTTCATCCAATTGAAGGTTGCAGTGAGGCAGTTTCCAAGATTCTCCTCCGCTCTTTTGGACTTGCTGTCTAAAACTAAGATGAGTATCATCTGCATATGATACTGTATTGATGTTAAATGATGTTATTAGCTCAACTAAAGGTGTCATATATAGATTAAACAGCACCGGGCTTAGCCTTGATCCCTGGGGTACACCTGTTGGATTTGACTTTTTTGCTGATAGATACTGTCCGAGAACAGTAATCTGTTTCCTGTCCACAAGGAGATTTTCCATCCATGCCAAGGCCGTGCCCCCTATGCCCACCGTAGCTAAACGGTTGATCAGTATCTCATGCGAGATCGTGTCGAAGGCCGCCGACAGATCCAGGAGAACTAGGACAGCCTGTCCCCCTGATCCATGGCGGCCTTCAGTGTCTCCGTTGTGTAAAGGAGAGCTGATTCCGTTGAGTGGGAGGCTCTAAAACCCGATTGGTTGTGGTGTAAAAGATCCTCATCCTCCAGAAATTTGGTCAGTTATTTATTTACAACTGCCTCGGTGAGCATGAAGAGGAACGGTAGTAATGAAATTGGCCGTAGGTTTGATAGAATGGTGGGATCGGCCAGCGCTTTCTTCTGTAGGGGTTTGACCGCCGCTAACTTCCATTCCTGAGGGATTGTGGCTGATGCAAGGGAGGAATTTATTATGTTATTAATAATCGGGTTCACTAGATCAATCAGAGAGTGTAATATCTTGGGGGGGCACGGATCAAAAGGAGATCCGGATCTTCCGGTCAAGATTGCCTTACGGCTATCTTCCAAACTAATTGGCAGAAACTCATTCAACTCCGCCCTTCTGGTATCTAGGTCTAATATTCCTTTTTTATATCCCATCAAATGGTGTAGGGAAGGCTTTTGTGAGCTCCTGGACCTTTGCCTCAAAATAGTTCACAATAGAGTCACAGAGGGTCTGAGAGGGGGGGATGTCTTGCTTGGTAATCTTTGGATTTAGGAAGTCATCCACTATTTTAAAGATCTCCTTCTGCTTATTTTCTGCCGACGAAATTGCCTCAGAGAAGAATGCTTTTTTGGCGTCTTTAATCAGCACATGATATTGATTTCTTGCTTCTTTGTAAATTCGTCGTTCTTCTATTGTGTATGAGCGTCTCCACTTCCTCTCCAATAGTCTAACCTCCGCACGCTTCTCTCTAAGAGATTGTGAGAACCAGGGTGCTATTTTTTTCCTTTTCTTAGACATGTTCTTTAATCCCTTAGTACTAATTAATTCTAGACTAGTCGTGATCCAATGATTAAAGGTCTCATTGTCTACCTCAGTGTCCCCCCGTCAGGGTGGGTTTGCCCTGTTTCATAAGATCCTGAAAGTCCGGGTCCTGACTAATTTTACTCCAGTCGTGTTTATTTTGGGAAGGTACTATTTGCTGCCTTTTGTTTGCTGGTTCCTTTGCTATAGTTAGTTCCAAGGGAATAAGCATATGATCGGTCCATGTCTGAGGACATGGTTTATTTGCCTTACGGGTCATTAGATTTGTACAGATACAGTCTAGAATATGTCCAGCTTCATGAGTAGGGTCTATGTTTAATAACGATAGCCCCCACATATTAAGAAGTTCTAGAAACTCCCTGGTATTAGGGTCAGTAATCATGTCCAAATGGAAGTTTATATCACCCAAAATAGTAAAATTTGCGTATTTAGGGATGATATTACTGAACGTTTCGGTAAAACTCTCCAGAAACTCCTTATGAGAACCGGGAGGGCGATATATCAGAGATCCGGAAAAGGTATTAGATTCATGTGTATGAAGGCAGAAGCCTAGACACTCTGCTCCTTTGACGTCAGGGAGGTCGAAGATGGTACACTTTATGGAATCTCGATGCACAATAGCAATTCCTCCTCCTTGTTTGATTTGCCTATCAGAGCGTTGGATATGATAACCCTGTGGTAAGGCGTTGACCACATCGGGGGTACACCAGTCCTTCAGCCACGTTTCCGTGACGAAGAGCCAGTCAAAGTCATTCTCTTCTATCAAATCGTGAATATGTGCGGCGTGTTTGCACATGGATCTAGCATTGATTAAGCCTCCCTTCATAATTTTGGAAAGTCGGGGTATGGTTTTACAGTTTTCAGGGATTGTAAGCGGGCCACAGTAACTACAGAAAAGCGGACCATGACAGTCAGCTACATTTATGATATTTAAACATTCCTAATGAGAAATGTCTAATGAGAGTAGCTCCTCTCTAGTATATGGGGTTGCTGGAATATTTTGACAAGGGGGGGGGGGGCCCTGTGCCCGGCCGCGGCACGGACGGGCACAGACAGGCTTACCTCTGGCGCACCTCCGGCGCGACTGCGGCGCGCCCGCTGAACGCGTCCGCTGCGCGGAGCCATGGCCGTTTGTTTTTATACCGGTGACTCACCCAAGATGGCCGCCGTAATCACTTCCACCCGAGTCCCTGGAATCCCAGCCCTAAAATCGACCGGAAAATCTGGGGGGAGGCAGCGTTAGCTAGGTAGGTCAAACTAAAGTGCCAATGTAATTTTAAAAAGATAATCTACACCCTTACATCGGTGAGATTGCAGCGTCGCTATTCAAATCGGCGCGCTGGTGCTGGGGGGGGAGCGGACACACAGGGCAAGTACTAGTGATATAATAAAAGGTTTCAAGTTAAAAGAGAACCGCCCGGCTCAAGCCTCAGGCGAAATTGTGCAGTAATCTCGAGAAATGAGCGCCTGCCTTGCTTTTATACCGGTGACTCACCCAAGATGGCCGCCGTAATCACTTCCACCCGAGTCCCTGGAATCCCAGCCCTAAAATCAGCCGGAAAACTCTGGGGGGAGGCAGCGTTAGCTAGGTAGGTCAAACTAAAGTGCCAATGTAATTTTAAAAATATAATCTACACCCTTACATCGGTGAGATTGCAGCGTCGCTATTCAAATCGGCGCGCTGGTGCTGGGGGGGGGAGCGGACACACAGGGCAAGTACTAGTGATATAATAAAAGGTTTCAAGTTAAAAGAGAACCGCCCGGCTCAAGCCTCAGGCGAAATTGTGCAGTAATCTCAAGAAATGAGCCCCTGCCTTGCTTTTATACCGGTGACTCACCCAAGATGGCCGCCGTAATCACTTCCACCCGAGTCCCTGGAATCCCAGCCCTAAAATCGGCCGGAAAACTCTGAGGGGAGGCAGCGTTAGCTAGGTAGGTCAAACTAAAGTGCCAATGTAATTTAAAAAATATAATCTACACCCTTACCTCGGTGAGATTGCAGCGTCGCTATTCAAATCGGCGCGCTGGTGCTGGGGGGGTGGAGCGGACACACAGGGCAAGTACTAGTGATATAATAAAAGGTTTCAAGTTAAAAGAGAACCGCCCGGCTCAAGCCTCAGGCGAAATTGTGCAGTAATCTTAAAGGTAAGCAGTCGTAATAAGTTAAGGGTAAATGTTAATAAATTAAAAATTAGTGTCAAGGTAACAAATAAATAACACTGAAATGGGATGTCGACAGTTGATAATTGCATACTATTACTTAGGCGCAAATGTTGCCATACATTAATCAATGGGAAGATTCTCGGAACTGCACCTGGAAATCTACGACTGTTTTCAGCCACAGTCTTGCAAACCTGTGAGAATTCCAAAAAGTCTGAAATCTGCACAGATGTGAGTTTGAAAACCTGCATACACAGGTTTCCGACTTTCTCTGAACATCAGGTTTGCTGCAGGCCAAGGAAAGGTTTACAGAGATAAACATTTTAAACATTATTTTCATGTCCCATTTGAAGCCTTCTTTTTTCTCTCAGTAATGATGAAGTTGTCCCTCTTGAGCTCCTTCACCATGGCAACCGCGAGCCAATCACATAGCTTCACTCATCAATCATTTCCTGCTTTATTACTGTTTATATTTGCTTGCTAATCTTTCATCAGTTGTTGTCTTATCCTTCTGCACTCGCCAATATACTTCCATCTTTTCAGCAGATGCCCCGTGATACTTCCATGGGTACTAAAATAGTACTTGATCTGTTGAAGAAAACATTTATTAATTATAAGAGTGATAGCATAAAAATATATTGTATATCCTGTGGTTTGCAAGTTTATTTGCATCCTGTGTCTGATACAGGTTCTGTGTAATATGAGCATGACAAGGTGTTCCCTGCTGTCCTCTAGTACGAATAAACTGCTCAGATCCACGCTCTCTAAAACTCTGCTACAGTTCACAAAGCAGCGCTGACAGACGAATGCACACAGACAGTTGGAACAGTAATTCTAATAAGGCTTCTCTCTGTTCAGGGTTACTCGGTAAATATTGTGGCCGCACCTGGTGCTCCTGTGCAAAAGGTTGGGCAAATAGCAAACTCGCAAAGGAAGGTTTTGGATTCCGAAATGTCATACACTGTGGGAAGTTTGATGAGCCGGTTCAGTGACTGCTGCGGACATCTGCAATCTAGAGGTCACAGGCTCAATGCACACCTGGGCTGTCATTTTTAGGTTTGGCCTGCACAGTCCTTGCCCTATGTTTGTGAAATCTCTTGTAAATAAACTTAAAAATACGGTCAAATCAGGCCCAAAGCCCACCCATTTTTTACCATTGGTTGACTAACATGTCACTTTTGTTTCCTTGCTTCTTATTGGTCAGTGCCTCTTCCTCGTCTCCAGCTTTGTCCTGGGGTTCAATCTTTGTCCTCGCCATGGAGCCTGGACCAAGTACAGCTCTATGTGGCCAAAGTCCTTCCTCTGGCCGCAGTCTCCTGCTGGTACTCTTTTTTCATGTGCACTCTTATACAGCGTGTGTGCCTGCAGTCCCTCTTTTTCAAACACGCTCTCCTTTGGCTCTCTGTTGTGTTTTGATCTACCCCCACCCTCCTTCTTCTCTCCGTTGTGTTTTGAACCACCCCAGACACCTTTAGGCTCTCCCTTGCGTTTTCAATAACCAACCCTCTCATCCCCTCCCACTCTCCGTTGTATTTTGAAACCCACTCTCGACCCCCCTCGAGAACTCTGTTGTGTTCTCAAACCCACCACCCTCCTGCTCATTGTAGTGTTTTCAAACCCACTCCAGTCTTACAAAACAAGTCATATGTCGCGGTTAACCCTGGCCGCACCATAGCGATTAGCTTATATTTACTTTGAGTCATGTTGTACAGCAGACCACGCTGTTGTGCAATATCTTTAAAAAAACATTGACACCACCAATAAATCTCACCTAGGCGGAACATATTGGCTTTTGCCAATGCTTATCTTGTTCCAGCATGTGATATTGTGTTGAACAAAGAGCCACTGAGTCATCGCTATAGATATCAAACATGGCATAAATACGCCTTCCAGATAAGAGACAATATCACTCACATGATGTTCAATCCTTAATTAATAGACGTTATTGGCCACAGCTAGGAACAAAAAGTGCATTTAATTACCAATATACAATTCATTTGGTGGGCTGTGCTGTAGAATTCTTTTCAATCACTATGAGTGTCATGTGTGATTGATAAAAGTATGTAGTAGAGCAAGTTTCAGTATTGGCACTTGTCATGTTGTTATGGTATAGTATTGGCCCAGCCGTGCTGATTATGGGTCAGACCCCTCTATTGTTCAGAAGTAGAAATGCTTAGGCCAGCCTGATATTCTGAGATAGTTTACTAATAAACACACATCCACACATCTATTACTACAGCGGTAGGGTCCAGTTCGGTGTGGTGCCTCAGTACAGTGAAAAGGTCTTGAGAAAACTCAATTGTAGAAAAACACATTTAAAAAAAAAACATGTGCTAATACTTGCAAAATGCATCTAGTATGATTTTATCTCACCGGGTGGATGTAATTACTTGTTGCTCATTTTTTTGTTGAAATATCTATTTTTCTAACCATTATAGATGAAAGACACTAACTAGCATGGCGTAAGCTGCATACTCAGATCCACAGTGAGCTATAGGCTTTTTATTGCCTTTGTTGAGAGAGTGCAGGCGCATCTTGAGCCACACCACGCCCCCTCCTGACTTATGGCCCCGCCCCACACTCAGCATTGGCAATAAACATGATGTTCAGTCCTCCTTTTCTGAAACACACACATGGCAACTTGTCTCAGGCATCACCTGTCGGAGCCAGGTCCATCTTAACAGCATTATCGGCCCGCGGGCAAAGCAGTGCACTGGGCCCTGCCTACACAACCACTCACAGGAATAAAAATATTTAATGGAAAATTAGTGTTAAATTCTGGTCTACATGAGGGCCCTATGCTCTTGGAGGCCCCGGGCAAATGGCCAGCGTGCCCATGTGTTAAGACTATATTTACAACAAGGGGTGGTGAGGGACAGAGTCTCTGAATTAAACAGAATACTCTCACCCAGTCAAGAGATCAGGGCTAGATCCAACACCGTTTTTTAGCTCACTGCACCATCCCAGTTTCAGAACCTGGCTGTATGCAAATTAGTCTGTTCCTGTCCCAGTGCATGATGGGAACAGGGCAAACCAAACTACAAAAGCCAATTCTTACACTGGGAAGGAAACAAGCTACCGGGGACCGGTTTCTGGCATTTCAGCCTCTTCGGCCCGGCTTGCTTGAATCCTGATGGTGCAATGAGCAAGGGACTCACATCTGAGTATACCCTTCCACGCTTAGGGTGGACAAAAATATTTACAACAAGGGGTGGTGAGGGACAGAGTCTCTGAATTAAACAGAATACTCTCACCCAGTCAAGAGATCAGGGCTAGATCCAACACCGTTTTTTAGCTCACTGCACCATCCCAGTTTCAGAACCTGGCTGTATGCAAATTAGTCTGTTCCTGTCCCAGTGCATGATGGGAACAGGGCAAACCAAACTACAAAAGCCAATTCTTACACTGGGAAGGAAACAAGCTACCGGGGACCGGTTTCTGGCATTTCAGCCTCTTCGGCCCGGCTTGCTTGAATCCTGATGGTGCAATGAGCAAGGGACTCACATCTGAGTATACCCTTCCACGCTTAGGGTGGACAAAAATATTTACAACAAGGGGTGGTGAGGGACAGAGTCTCTGAATTAAACAGAATACTCTCACCCAGTCAAGAGATCAGGGCTAGATCCAACACCGTTTTTTAGCTCACTGCACCATCCCAGTTTCAGAACCTGGCTGTATGCAAATTAGTCTGTTCCTGTCCCAGTGCATGATGGGAACAGGGCAAACCAAACTACAAAAGCCAATTCTTACACTGGGAAGGAAACAAGCTACCGGGGACCGGTTTCTGGCATTTCAGCCTCTTCGGCCCGGCTTGCTTGAATCCTGATGGTGCAATGAGCAAGGGACTCACATCTGAGTATACCCTTCCACGCTTAGGGTGGACAAAAATATTTACAACAAGGGGTGGTGAGGGACAGAGTCTCTGAATTAAACAGAATACTCTCACCCAGTCAAGAGATCAGGGCTAGATCCAACACCGTTTTTTAGCTCACTGCACCATCCCAGTTTCAGAACCTGGCTGTATGCAAATTAGTCTGTTCCTGTCCCAGTGCATGATGGGAACAGGGCAAACCAAACTACAAAAGCCAATTCTTACACTGGGAAGGAAACAAGCTACCGGGGACCGGTTTCTGGCATTTGGACTGGGTAAGAGTGGTCTGCTCAATTCAGACACTCTGTTCATCACCACTCCCTTTTGTAAATCGATTTTGGCCACTATAGGTGTGGCAGGGTATACTCAGACATGAGTCCCTTTCTCACTGCTCCATCAGGATTCAAGCAAGCCGGGCCGAAGAGGCTGAAATGCCAGAAACCGGTCCCCGGTAGCTTGTCTCCTTTCTGGTAAAGAATTGGCTTGGTAGTTTAGTCTGCCCTGTTCCCATGATGCACTGGGCCAGGGACAGACTGATTTGCATATAGCCAGGTTCTGAGCTGGGATGGGGCAGTGAGATAAATAACGGTGATGGATCAAGCCCTGATCTTTGGACTGGGTAAGAGTGGTCTGCTCAATTCAGACACTCTGTTCATCACCACTCCCTTTTGTAAATCGATTTTGGCCACTATAGGTGTGGCAGGGTATACTCAGACATGAGTCCCTTTCTCACTGCTCCATCAGGATTCAAGCAAGCCGGGCCGAAGAGGCTGAAATGCCAGAAACCGGTCCCCGGTAGCTTGTCTCCTTTCTGGTAAAGAATTGGCTTGGTAGTTTAGTCTGCCCTGTTCCCATGATGCACTGGGCCAGGGACAGACTGATTTGCATATAGCCAGGTTCTGAGCTGGGATGGGGCAGTGAGATAAATAACGGTGATGGATCAAGCCCTGATCTTTGGACTGGGTAAGAGTGGTCTGCTCAATTCAGACACTCTGTTCATCACCACTCCCTTTTGTAAATCGATTTTGGCCACTATAGGTGTGGCAGGGTATACTCAGACATGAGTCCCTTTCTCACTGCTCCATCAGGATTCAAGCAAGCCGGGCCGAAGAGGCTGAAATGCCAGAAACCGGTCCCCGGTAGCTTGTCTCCTTTCTGGTAAAGAATTGGCTTGGTAGTTTAGTCTGCCCTGTTCCCATGATGCACTGGGCCAGGGACAGACTGATTTGCATATAGCCAGGTTCTGAGCTGGGATGGGGCAGTGAGATAAATAACGGTGATGGATCAAGCCCTGATCTTTGGACTGGGTAAGAGTGGTCTGCTCAATTCAGACACTCTGTTCATCACCACTCCCTTTTGTAAATCGATTTTGGCCACTATAGGTGTGGCAGGGTATACTCAGACATGAGTCCCTTTCTCACTGCTCCATCAGGATTCAAGCAAGCCGGGCCGAAGAGGCTGAAATGCCAGAAACCGGTCCCCGGTAGCTTGTCTCCTTTCTGGTAAAGAATTGGCTTGGTAGTTTAGTCTGCCCTGTTCCCATGATGCACTGGGCCAGGGACAGACTGATTTGCATATAGCCAGGTTCTGAGCTGGGATGGGGCAGTGAGATAAATAACGGTGATGGATCAAGCCCTGATCTTTGGACTGGGTAAGAGTGGTCTGCTCAATTCAGACACTCTGTTCATCACCACTCCCTTTTGTAAATCGATTTTGGCCACTATAGGTGTGGCAGGGTATACTCAGACATGAGTCCCTTTCTCACTGCTCCATCAGGATTCAAGCAAGCCGGGCCGAAGAGGCTGAAATGCCAGAAACCGGTCCCCGGTAGCTTGTCTCCTTTCTGGTAAAGAATTGGCTTGGTAGTTTAGTCTGCCCTGTTCCCATGATGCACTGGGCCAGGGACAGACTGATTTGCATATAGCCAGGTTCTGAGCTGGGATGGGGCAGTGAGATAAATAACGGTGATGGATCAAGCCCTGATCTTTGGACTGGGTAAGAGTGGTCTGCTCAATTCAGACACTCTGTTCATCACCACTCCCTTTTGTAAATCGATTTTGGCCACTATAGGTGTGGCAGGGTATACTCAGACATGAGTCCCTTTCTCACTGCTCCATCAGGATTCAAGCAAGCCGGGCCGAAGAGGCTGAAATGCCAGAAACCGGTCCCCGGTAGCTTGTCTCCTTTCTGGTAAAGAATTGGCTTGGTAGTTTAGTCTGCCCTGTTCCCATGATGCACTGGGCCAGGGACAGACTGATTTGCATATAGCCAGGTTCTGAGCTGGGATGGGGCAGTGAGATAAATAACGGTGATGGATCAAGCCCTGATCTTTGGACTGGGTAAGAGTGGTCTGCTCAATTCAGACACTCTGTTCATCACCACTCCCTTTTGTAAATCGATTTTGGCCACTATAGGTGTGGCAGGGTATACTCAGACATGAGTCCCTTTCTCACTGCTCCATCAGGATTCAAGCAAGCCGGGCCGAAGAGGCTGAAATGCCAGAAACCGGTCCCCGGTAGCTTGTCTCCTTTCTGGTAAAGAATTGGCTTGGTAGTTTAGTCTGCCCTGTTCCCATGATGCACTGGGCCAGGGACAGACTGATTTGCATATAGCCAGGTTCTGAGCTGGGATGGGGCAGTGAGATAAATAACGGTGATGGATCAAGCCCTGATCTTTGGACTGGGTAAGAGTGGTCTGCTCAATTCAGACACTCTGTTCATCACCACTCCCTTTTGTAAATCGATTTTGGCCACTATAGGTGTGGCAGGGTATACTCAGACATGAGTCCCTTTCTCACTGCTCCATCAGGATTCAAGCAAGCCGGGCCGAAGAGGCGGAAATGCCAGAAACCGGTCCCCGGTAGCTTGTCTCCTTTCTGGTAAAGAATTGGCTTGGTAGTTTAGTCTGCCCTGTTCCCATGATGCACTGGGCCAGGGACAGACTGATTTGCATATAGCCAGGTTCTGAGCTGGGATGGGGCAGTGAGATAAATAACGGTGATGGATCAAGCCCTGATCTTTGGACTGGGTAAGAGTGGTCTGCTCAATTCAGACACTCTGTTCATCACCACTCCCTTTTGTAAATCGATTTTGGCCACTATAGGTGTGGCAGGGTATACTCAGACATGAGTCCCTTTCTCACTGCTCCATCAGGATTCAAGCAAGCCGGGCCGAAGAGGCGGAAATGCCAGAAACCGGTCCCCGGTAGCTTGTCTCCTTTCTGGTAAAGAATTGGCTTGGTAGTTTAGTCTGCCCTGTTCCCATGATGCACTGGGCCAGGGACAGACTGATTTGCATATAGCCAGGTTCTGAGCTGGGATGGGGCAGTGAGATAAATAACGGTGATGGATCAAGCCCTGATCTTTGGACTGGGTAAGAGTGGTCTGCTCAATTCAGACACTCTGTTCATCACCACTCCCTTTTGTAAATCGATTTTGGCCACTATAGGTGTGGCAGGGTATACTCAGACATGAGTCCCTTTCTCACTGCTCCATCAGGATTCAAGCAAGCCGGGCCGAAGAGGCTGAAATGCCAGAAACCGGTCCCCGGTAGCTTGTCTCCTTTCTGGTAAAGAATTGGCTTGGTAGTTTAGTCTGCCCTGTTCCCATGATGCACTGGGCCAGGGACAGACTGATTTGCATATAGCCAGGTTCTGAGCTGGGATGGGGCAGTGAGATAAATAACGGTGATGGATCAAGCCCTGATCTTTGGACTGGGTAAGAGTGGTCTGCTCAATTCAGACACTCTGTTCATCACCACTCCCTTTTGTAAATCGATTTTGGCCACTATAGGTGTGGCAGGGTATACTCAGACATGAGTCCCTTTCTCACTGCTCCATCAGGATTCAAGCAAGCCGGGCCGAAGAGGCTGAAATGCCAGAAACCGGTCCCCGGTAGCTTGTCTCCTTTCTGGTAAAGAATTGGCTTGGTAGTTTAGTCTGCCCTGTTTCCATGATGCACTGGGCCAGGGACAGACTGATTTGCATATAGCCAGGTTCTGAGCTGGGATGGGGCAGTGAGATAAATAACGGTGATGGATCAAGCCCTGATCTTTGGACTGGGTAAGAGTGGTCTGCTCAATTCAGACACTCTGTTCATCACCACTCCCTTTTGTAAATCGATTTTGGCCACTATAGGTGTGGCAGGGTATACTCAGACATGAGTCCCTTTCTCACTGCTCCATCAGGATTCAAGCAAGCCGGGCCGAAGAGGCTGAAATGCCAGAAACCGGTCCCCGGTAGCTTGTCTCCTTTCTGGTAAAGAATTGGCTTGGTAGTTTAGTCTGCCCTGTTCCCATGATGCACTGGGCCAGGGACAGACTGATTTGCATATAGCCAGGTTCTGAGCTGGGATGGGGCAGTGAGATAAATAACGGTGATGGATCAAGCCCTGATCTTTGGACTGGGTAAGAGTGGTCTGCTCAATTCAGACACTCTGTTCATCACCACTCCCTTTTGTAAATCGATTTTGGCCACTATAGGTGTGGCAGGGTATACTCAGACATGAGTCCCTTTCTCACTGCTCCATCAGGATTCAAGCAAGCCGGGCCGAAGAGGCTGAAATGCCAGAAACCGGTCCCCGGTAGCTTGTCTCCTTTCTGGTAAAGAATTGGCTTGGTAGTTTAGTCTGCCCTGTTCCCATGATGCACTGGGCCAGGGACAGACTGATTTGCATATAGCCAGGTTCTGAGCTGGGATGGGGCAGTGAGATAAATAACGGTGATGGATCAAGCCCTGATCTTTGGACTGGGTAAGAGTGGTCTGCTCAATTCAGACACTCTGTTCATCACCACTCCCTTTTGTAAATCCATGTGTTAAGACAGCACTGGTTGGAGCCACTGTTTCATGATTTTGAAAGTCCTGTTCTTTCGTTGCATCACGTGCTCTGTCACTCCACGGAGTTTTATAAATAGTTGTATTTTTTTGCAGTTCAACTTTGCAAGAGCTCTAACTACATGATTAAGGCATTTATTCTATGTTCTCAGTGATTTTTAAGTGTGTGTGTTTTGCTGCCGCTTAAACCAAAACAATGGCTATGGTTTGGGTATGGGGTTTGTTTGTTAGATTACTGTTGTCAGAAATATTGTGTCCTAAATAACATTTACAAAAATACCATCCCATGGGGTGTAGATTTTCTGTTACCTTAATGGGGCAAGATTTCCACTGCACCCGGGTCGCTCAGAAGCACAGCTGAGGCAGCAGGGCAGTGATACAAGGTTGCACCCCACTAACTCCATCCCCTACACACTAGAGATACCTGCGTAACCATGGCCTCTACAGAGAACAGAGACTGCCAATGCTGCACTGAAGACTGCTCTTCTGCCTTTTTATATCCTTAAGGCTGTAAGGTGACAGAGGCACCTGCAGACCCATGAAGGCGCCTTGCAAATGCATGGAGCAATGACAACAAAAGATGACTACTTCACATGCCTGCTCTGGCAATACAGAATGTCACCGATGAACCTGATACACTCTTGAAAGGCACAGCACCACCAGCAGAAATGTACTTTTATTCTGTTAAGCTCAGGCAAAGAGCTCAGGAGGTTTCTTCACTCACATGTGTACAGTGCAGGCAGTGAAATCGCTAAGAAGATACTTTAGGGCATGAACGTGCATAACTTCTCAATGCAGAAGGCAGTTTATTCTAGACAGATGTATTCCTATGAATCAGACGCTGGAGCAGATGGCGATCAAAGGAGATGGAAACCCCCTTTGGCTTCCATTTTTTTACCTTGTGTGCCCTAGTACCTGGAGAACTTGCTTCTACTGGTCGATGCCCTCTCTTGAAAGATGTTCTAAAGTGGTCTTAGTGTTGGGCCCTTTTGAGGTGGCAGCGTGGCCCAGTAACCCACCTGCTCTACAGAGTGCTACGTAGGACTGGACATTGGCTTTGGTGTTGGGCCCTTTTGAGGTGCCAGTGTGGCCGATCACCCCACCTGCCTTACAGAGTGCTACGTAGGACTGGACATTGGCCTTGATATAAAGTCCTCGATCACCACTACTGGCTGATAGTGACAACTAAATAGGTGGATCTTATGAGCGGTAAGTAGGGGTTTAAGGAGGGACATGCAAATACACCCACCATAAAAGAGTAAGCCTATTGCTATTCACAAACTGCCACAACCAAAAAGGTCCCAAAACAAAAGTAAATGTTCTCCAACTCAGCTGTGGAGTAAGTAAAGCAATACGTATGTCCACTCACACTTACTGCAGCACACTTCATAGAAAACAATGGAGAAAGGGATTTAAAATAACCTACAGTAAGTAACGTAAATTAAATACAATCATTTTGACTTTGAGGCCCACATGCATCAATATCGGCTTTTGCGATTTCTAAATTGCGAAAAATAGCGATTCGCAATTTAGAAATCGCAAAAGCCTATGCATGATTATTTTTTCATTTTTTATGCAATTCGGTAAAAATCGCTATTTTTACCGAATCGCATAAAAAATGCGAATTTCAAATTGCGAATTCGCAATTCCCATTCATTCCTATGGGCCAAAATGCCCGTAGGAATCAATGGGAATTGCGAATTCGCAATTTGAAATCGCAATTCATCAATCCATTTCAAGGGTGGAGAGGGGGGTCTAAATGACCCCCCCCTGCACCCATGAAATTTACTTTTCAGTAGAAGTCACATACACACATGTCCTAAGGACATGTGTGTCTGTAATTTAACAGTTTAAAAAATGCATTTTTGTGCAATTTTTAACAATTTCGCAAATTACCACGAGGTTGAACTTCGTGGTAATTTGCACTTTCAATTTGAAAAATCGCACATTTTTTGGAAATGATGCATAGCATTTAAGAAATCGCAAAATTGCGATTTCTTATATGCTATCGCAATTTTAGAAATCGCAAAAAAGTTCCGATTTCTAAAATAGCATGATGCATCCCAAACAGCACTTTTGGAATCGCAAACGGCCGATTTTAAGGAATCGCTCCGTTTGCAACTCCAAAAATGCTTGATGCATGTGGGCCTTAGTATATAGACGTATATATATATTGTGTAATGCTAACAATTATTCATCATTATTAAGTAATGACATAATTATTTTAAAATATTGTGATAAACTTAATTTTAAAAAAATGAATTAACACTGTTAGACTTTTGTTAAAAAAAAAAGTAAATGTATTGATCCCATAGTTTGAAACACAATGTAATTTATAGTAAATCAACATACTAATGTTGCTGTGCATGAGTTTTTTTGTAACTATTCTTAAGAAATTAATAAATTAATTATTGCATAGTCATTTATCTTGATGAGTTAATATGCTGGAGCATTTTTGTTAGTTCTAGATCACCAAGAAATATTAGTAATTATTGTGCATTTATATTGTACACTAGCAGCCCGTCCCGACGTTGTCTGGGGGCAATCAGGCTTGCTTACAGCCTCCCTGCGCTCCTGTCCGCTAAACTTCACCTTTCCTCCGGCAATCAGGCTTGCTTACAGCCTCCCTGCGCTCCTGTCCGCTAAACTTCACCTTTTCTCCCCGCGCTCGTGTCGGCTGCAGTCGGCCAAACCCAGGCCCCCAACCACCTCCTCAGACCACCGCGGGCGCCTCTCACCTACCTCAGCCCACAGCGCAGTTGGCAAAAGTTCACTACTCCTCCCCAAGGTCCTGTGTGCTAAACTTCACCGCTCCTCCCCGCGCTCCTGTCCGCTGCAGTCTGCCAAACCCAGGCCCCCAACCACCTCCTCAGCCCACCGCGGGCGCCTCTCACCCACCTCAGCCCACAGCGCAGTCGGCAAAAGTTCACTGCTCCTCCCCAAGGTCCTGTGTGCTAAACTCCGCGCTCCTGTCGCTGCTCCTCCCCGCGCTCCTGTCCGCCACTCCTCCTCGCGCTCCTGTCCGCCGATCCTCCCCGGGCTCCTGATGATGTCATCACGCACGTCGTTAGCTCACACGACCGGCGCTACTTCCAAGGGACTACTTTTTTTTAACGTATATTTTTTAAAGAACTTATATTTTTGGGTGGTATATAGCCTATGTCACTCTGCAGACCCTGACAATTCCAATGATGTAATATTGGGTGTTTGGATTGGCGCTGTGGTTCCCGGGTATACCCGCCTCAAAGGTTCACAGTTCTCTCTTTATAATAGTAGTATAGATTAAAATATTTCTATAAATTTTTTAAAGATGCATAAACTTTAATATTTTCCTTATACTTTCTTTTAAGGGGATGTCCACCTCAGTGGTGGAAAACTCCACCTACGTGTGAAATGTTAATTGTAATACCTTTACGAGTTTAAATCCTATTGTAGGAGGTCTTGCATGGGGGTGGACACATATAAGTCTACACTTGGGTGCAAATCTACACTCGGAAGTGGTAAATAGCAAAAAGAATGTAGCATTATACTTGGGTGTAGTATCAAATATACTCAAGTTAGTAAATTGATAATTATATATTTATCTTTGTGTAACGGGCCCATGAGCTTAGCTTAAGAAGAGAAATGAGTTGCTTCTACTGTCTTAGGAGCAGGTGTAAGAGAATGGCATGGTGTTGTTTAACTATAAGTCAAAAAAGGGGGTTCCCTTTGGACAAATGAACATAGAACAACTAGTTCTTACGGACCAAACAGAAAGAGATACAATAATACATAACACATGGACAAGCAGGAAGCAATATAAGCAGAATAAAAACAAGTAAATAAAATTAATCTAAACAGTTTATTAATATACACTATATTCGTTAAAAAATGGGAAACAAACAGAACGAAAATCATATACAGTCAATCATTAAAACATTTCAGTAAAAAAAGGAGGTACAGGTTGAGGATTAGATTCACACAGTGATACGGAATTTTCCTCTATCTCTTGACCATGTATTACTCCTTAAGCATCGACGCGTTTCGGTGGTGAGAAAGAAGCTTATACCACCTTCATCAGGACAGTTGAGATAGTTTCCCAAAAATTCTAAAATTTGGCGCAAAACCATAGTTAGTTACTATTACTATTAATGGCAACATAATGACATTATCTTCTTAAAAAATATTGTGTAAACGGATCTAGCTACCCTACCAAATATTCTGACAACACTGCTTCCATGTACAGAGAAAACAGACATTACATAAAACGTCATAACATAACAAGGCAAAACAATATAACAAATATAGTATAATGATCATAAGCACTGCCACAATATGCTAATACCATACTCATTTCATCATTGTATTTAAAAACATACAGAGCTTATAACCTTATTTTTCTTGGGTATCCCTAAAATATTATTGTACCACAACAGTACTCCATTATAGTACCGTTCCTGTTTCAATACAGACATGGGAGGTGAGTAACATGATGTTATTGGTATATCACCTACCTCGATGAACTCTTAGGGTCGTATTAAGGGGTACTCAGCCTCCTTTTCACACAAGGTAGAAGATATTCGTCCAGCGAAATATCTTCACACTTTCAATATTTAAAAAGGGTCCTATGTAGGAAAATGAGCAAAAGTTAGCCATAGCTATTGTGGTGAATAGTCTTCACCTCATATATTAAATAGACTAAAGAGTCAAATATATATATTGAACCTGTTAACATCACATTGTCATATAACCGTATAAGCGTATAAGCAGATAAACGGCTCCTCCCAATATTCGTTTTGGAAGCAATACTAAATCACTGTAATATTAAGATGTCCCAGAATTCGACCATCTATAGCCTACTGCTCAAGGGGCTTTTTTCGGCTCATTTTTATAATCGGGAATACTTGCATTACTCTAGTCTCCTCATGGGAACATACTGTTAGTAAAACTGTAGGTACTGACTATATACCTGTACCAGAATTTAAATCACTTGAGCAGTAAGCTATAGATGGTCGAATTCTGGGACATCTTAATATTACAGTGATTTAGTATTGCTTCCAAAACGAATATTGGGAGGAGCCGTTTATCTGCTTATACGCTTATACGGTTATATGACAATGTGATGTTAACAGGTTCAATATATATATTTGACTCTTTAGTCTATTTAATATATGAGGTGAAGACTATTCACCACAATAGCTATGGCTAACTTTTGCTCATTTTCCTACATAGGACCCTTTTTAAATATTGAAAGTGTGAAGATATTTCGCTGGACGAATATCTTCTACCTTGTGTGAAAAGGAGGCTGAGTACCCCTTAATACGACCCTAAGAGTTCATCGAGGTAGGTGATATACCAATAACATCATGTTACTCACCTCCCATGTCTGTATTGAAACAGGAACGGTACTATAATGGAGTACTGTTGTGGTACAATAATATTTTAGGGATACCCAAGAAAAATAAGGTTATAAGCTCTGTATGTTTTTAAATACAATGATGAAATGAGTATGGTATTAGCATATTGTGGCAGTGCTTATGATCATTATACTATATTTGTTATATTGTTTTGCCTTGTTATGTTATGACGTTTTATGTAATGTCTGTTTTCTCTGTACATGGAAGCAGTGTTGTCAGAATATTTGGTAGGGTAGCAAGATCCGTTTACACAATATTTTTTAAGAAGATAATGTCATTATGTTGCCATTAATAGTAATAGTAACTAAGTATGGTTTTGCTTTAAATTTTAGAATTTTTGGGAAACTATCTCAACTGTCCTGATGAAGGTGGTATAAGCTTCTTTCTCACCACCGAAACGCGTCGATGCTTAAGGAGTAATACATGGTCAAGAGATAGAGGAAAATTCCGTATCACTGTGTGAATTTAATCCTCAACCTGTACCTCCTTTTTTTACTGAAATGTTTTAATGATTGACTGTATATGATTTTCGTTCTGTTTGTTTCCCATTTTTTAACGAATATAGTGTATATTAATAAACTGTTTAGATTAATTTTATTTAGAGTATTTTTTACTTGTTTTTATTCTGCTTATATTGCTTCCTGCTTGTCCATGTGTTATGTATTATTGTATCTCTTTCTGTTTGGTCCGTAAGAACTAGTTGTTCTATGTTCATTTGTCCAAAGGGAACCCCCTTTTTTGACTTATAGTCGTTCACGGAACCCCGTCCCTTTGGCCCTGGGGTCCCTCTCTCTTTTATTAGAGATGGTGTTGTTTAAGGCATAGAATGACTTCCTGAGATCTCTTGCTAATTTGGACTCTACGATTAGCATCCTGTCCATCAAGGCTGAACTGGGGCTTAACCCCATGGATGAGGAGGCAGATGTAAGAACTTTGGCCTGTTCAAGTAGTTGTAGTTCAAAGCTGTTGCAGACTAGTATAGAGAGCCTGTCAGGGAAATCATCTATCTTTAATCGGTGAGCTGTCTACAAAGATTTATTTATTTATTTATTTACATTTCACTCCATGCAGATGAAAGATAATAGTTTCAGAGATATAGCAGTGCTTAATTTGAGCTGGTGGTTTCTGTTGCTTGGCACTAGTACTTATGACAGCTGACACATGGTGGTGCTATTTGTGTAAAATGTAGACATGAGCATAATAACAGTTGTTTATTAATTCAATATACATTAAAAACAACTAATACCTGTCACCCAAGCCATTTGTATAGTTCTGGGGTCCTCGAACAGTCAAGACACTTGTAGGAGTGTGATGTTATTAGTTCTGTAGGTATTGTCATTGGTGGAGCTGGTACTGCAATAAGTGGTGCAAGCTGCGGTGGCCTCCTAATGAAGGCCCTGGCTCTTATGTTTATTTACAAATTAAGCACTGACATCCAACTTCTTTGAGACAGTTGGGAAGCATAAAGTAAATGGCAGTGGGGTAACAACATATTACATAGTGCGAGACAGTGGTATTTTGTAGGAGGGCCTGGAGACTCGTGAACCTGAGTTATTGCGTCATATGAATATTTAGGCATGGTACATTAATAGCATTTGACTTGGGAGAGGGAATAACAGTTGTATTAGTGGGTTATACATTATAATGTGGTTATAGACGTCTTATGGTTTTATAAGCACAAGGCAGAGGTGAAATAAGGAGAGAACGGGGGGAGAGGAGGATGAAAGTGCAGACAGAAAGAGGTTAAAGCTGTGGCAGAGGAGACTGAGGACCCAGCTGTGCCAGATGACTTGAGATGTGTTTGGGAAGTGTCACACAGTATTTAGGCGAGAGGTGTGGCCAGCGGCCAGAGTGGCTGACCCCGGAGCGCAGGGCTCGCAGTTCGATCACCGGCAGTAGCTCAGCTCAGCATCATGTGACAGCGGGCACTAGCTCACCTAATCTCCCAACGACCCCCAGGGGTGATATGTTCAAGCTTTACAGATATTAATTATTATAATTGTGTGGTGTGACTATTCTGAATGCTGCATACTGGAAAGAGATGAATACATACTCCTTGATTCAATTAGGCATCAAGTTATACCTAGTTTATATCTGAAGGTCAAAACTATTTAGTTGCGGGAACTTTCTTTGACCATTTATGCCTATTAGTTGTGCGTAAAATTGTTCAGCGAGAAGCCACGGTTCGCATGTCTCCTTACTGCATCTGCAGTAACTTGTTTTTTTTTTGGTTTTTTTTATAATGTAGCATGTGTCAATGATGGGTGTTAACATAGCTGCTGTTTCTCTGCACTGAAAGGGTTCGAGTGCGCTAAGCTTAGATGCATACTAAAAACCTGATGTTTCTTAGCTTCATTTTTGTGCAACCTAACACACTTTGTATTCACAGAATTTTTGCATATTGTCTGCTGCTTATGTTATAATAGCCAGAGAATTATTGTTTTTATTCTCTGCTTTACAGTAGCATGAAATCTGCTTGATCATTGACATTGTGAAAGGTTTGTGTCGGCTGAAACAGAACAATACAACATAGGTTGCATATAATAAACTGATAAGTGCACTGTCTTGTGTTCGGTGCAACAAGTGCAGGATCTGACTGGGAATGGGTCCAACCACTTGCTCTTACTGCATGGGGAGGCTGTAAAAGACCCCAGCAATTCGGATGAGCCAAGCACTCTGACCTGAGACTGTTGATGGGCAGAGATGCTGAAAATCAATTTCTGATTTGAGATCGATTAACAAAACAGGGCATGGGGAGCTGCTTTACAGGACTTTGCAAATTTTATGATAGGCTAATGCATCAAGCTGCAGGTCAGCCAAATATTATAAAGTTAGGGAATACACTAATACGTTAGGAATTGTGTTGAACAATGTTTGGGGTGTATCCATATTTCACTCTAATTTCATTTTTGAAGGCTAAGTTCTTTATTATGAGGATAATTCGTATTCATCTATTTATTATGAGAATAGCCTCTAATAAATTACAATACATTACATTATACAATGCCAACATGTATGTGTGCATACTAGTTCTGTGGTTTGGGTGCGGTTCTGCTGTAGCCTCTGCAAATTGCAAATCTAAAAGATTCTCTGACAGGTTTGTCTAACTTCTGACACACCCTCTCCACCAGGGCATACCTCAGAGTAAGTAGTGAGAGACCCCTGCCAGTTTCCAATTCTGCAAAAAGGTCTTAGTTTACTTATGTGACCCTTAAAGGTTTGGGGTAGCATGGCAGAAACCCCAGCATCAGTAAGGCACACAATGCCTACCTTTATGTCTAGTAGCCAGAATTCTTGTGCACTGATTCTGTAACACAAAAGTTTGAAATGCATTGGATGTCATGGCAGGTAAAATAGTTTTGACATGCAATGTAGTGGTCAATAGGATCTAACCCTTGATTCCTGAATGGGACTCCTGAAAAAGGGGTGCCTTGAGAGAAGTACACAAATAACAGACATCACAAATGTGTATACACAGGTGTGCCAACAAGACAAACACATGCATCCAAATAGACCCTGAACACCATCTACAAATAGATGCTATTGGGTAAACTAAGAGGTTTTTAACATGACATCTTAATTCTACAAATAACGTTATCTTAAAAAAGAATACTGTTTTAGTAATTTTTGTAATTTTAAGAAGAGCTTAGAAGATATATGTAGAAACCTATCTTGTATACGGCTTCTATTCTGCATTTTTTTTTTTTTTTTTTTAAAAGATGGTACATAAATGGACAAATTTCAACAATGATTACATACATGATAAGAATCTGATAAATATTTGATATATTTACATACATTTTTGAGTACATCTTGTTAGCGGGAACGAGGAAAAATAAATAGATAAATAGGCATGGGCGTCCGCAGAATTTTTTCCAGGGGGGGGCAAAAGGTTGACCTCATTACCAGCTCGCCAGGTTTGTATGAGTGTCAATTAACTCTGAGTATAGAGTGTTATTGCAGAAACCTGATGTCCATCTGCTAGTATATTAATACTGTGTTGGATGGGTGATAGTGATCCCTAGAGTGATGGGGAACACACAGTGTTGTTTAAATGCCCCTCACACACCAACAGGCCCCTTGGTGTCATGCTTCATCATCGGGGCCTTCGCACCCTTCTACGGGATGCGGCGTGCTGCGACTCGCGAATACGCAGGAGCACTTAGAAGTGAACTATGTGTGGGGGTGTGTGTTGTTACAAAGTGTGAGTGAGGTGAGGTGAAAAAAGGTGAATAGTTAAAAAATACCTGGCACGTGGGAGGAAAAAATACTTTATTTAAATCCCCGGCTGGTATTATTAAAACAAAAGTGCAGGGCGTGGTTTAGATAGATACGTGTTAGGGTATCCAGACCACTGTATTAAGGTGTCAACATGTTTCGGAGGTCACAGCCCCCTTCTTCAGGACAAGGGTTTATGCACTTACCCTCCCCTTACTCACATGTAAAATGTAAAAGTGTTATTAAAAATTATTACCACAATGTGTAATATTCCTAACAATGTTTTTATGTTAGTGAATGTCGTTGCGCCCAATTGGCGTTAGAACTTAAAGTTCCCAACTATAAGACCTCATGAGCCTATGCGTATATTGGGGGATCCTTCCTTTCTGATCAGAAATGACGGTTACTGCAATGGCTAATCGCCTGCCTTCCCTCAACGCGGCTCCGATGAAGAGTTTTAACGCCAATTGGGCGCAACGACATTCACTAACATAAAAACATTGTTAGGAATATTACACATTGTGGTAATAATTTTTAATAACACTTTTACGTTTTACATGTGAGTAAGGGGAGGGTAAGTGCATAAACCCTTGTCCTGAAGAAGGGGGCTGTGACCTCCGAAACATGTTGACACCTTAATACAGTGGTCTGGATACCCTAACACGTATCTATCTAAACCACGCCCTGCACTTTTGTTTTAATAATACCAGCCGGGGATTTAAATAAAGTATTTTTTCCTCCCACGTGCCAGGTATTTTTTAACTATTTACCTTTTTTCACCTCACCTCACTCACACTTTGTAACAACACACACCCCCACACATAGTTCACTTCTAAGTGCTCCTGCGTATTCGCGAGTCGCAGCACGCCGCATCCCGTAGAGGGGTGCGAAGGCCCCGATGATGAAGCATGACACCAAGGGGCCTGTTGGTGTGTGAGGGGCATTTAAACAACACTGTGTGTTCCCCATCACTCTAGGGATCACTATCACTTTGAGTGGATTCCACTTTGTTTATTCATATAACCTGGGAGACTGAATCCACTGACTCTCTCTCTCCCCCCTCCTGTTAAAATCTCTTGGATGGGTGATATGCACTGTTTGATGATGTGCTTTGATGGTATGTAGGAACTCTGCTTTGGGCACATTGATATTCATTTAAGTTCTGAGGCTGAGTACTTTTGAATGTTTACGAGTTGTTCATATTTATTTAATTTGTACTGTGTTTATTAACCATACAATAAAATCAATTTATTTTGAATTGTTCAGTCTAGTGTGTTGGGCTTGGTAGTACTTGTGTGTCATTATTAGTAGTTTTGTAGGTAGTAGGTTAAACCTCAAATATATGCTGTGCTTGCTAGTGAAGAATCCTGTCTACTGTGTGCTGTGGGAGGTTGTATTAATGAGGAGTCCTTGTGAGGCCCACTGCAGTATGTCTGAGCTGTGTTGGGTGCATTTGCCACGTTCTATTTAATTTTAATTTTGGACTAAAGTAGAATTGCATAGAAAGATAGTTACACAATAAAAAAAACAACAGTACATAGCAGTCATTTAAATTAAGTGCTGATTTTAAAAGGTAGAAAAGCCTCAGTCAATGTTACACAAATTCAACAGCAACCCTTGTACCTACACTCAAGGTAATAGTGTTAAACATTGGATAAGCGCACACAGCAGCATTGGTTGCTCTCCCTTTGACCACAGTGCACACAAGGTAAGGAAACACAACATGTGGGGTCAGACTGCCAGGGAAGATTGCACAAGACTGAAAAAGTGGGGAGGCTGCAACAGTGTAGAGCAATGTCAACACTGTAGCCCAAATTAGCTCCCTTCTCTTACCTGGCTCACAATCGTGTCGTACTACTAGTATTCAAATACTAGAACACATACCCTACTCTGCACCTTAATTATGCCCTATACCACCACTGCTATTGGCCTCGCTGTGCATCATAACTGACAGACTGTAGCAGAGCACCCTATTATGGCATAAGTTGTACTTGCACACAGGTAGGCAGGCACTTCGATTCTTCCTGGATGCAACTTCAAAATTGCTAACTGATGCCAAACACAGTTCCCATTGCACCACAAACCTGCACATTACTGGAACTCACAGCCCTGCTAGTGCATCTCAGACCTCGTACCAAGTAATTGCTGTCACTTTGTTACACGATAATCCTGTTTCCTACACACCGCTCTGCAATAACACCGCAGTTGAACTACCAGAAATTCCAATGCTGGAATATGCACAAAGTACTGCCATTGCATCTCAGTCGATACCATGAAGTGCCAGCACTAGCATCGATAGATCTCTGTGCACTTCAGTCCTGTATGCAAACCCCATGTTATTCCACATAGGTCCCCATGCCACAGTCTACATCTGCAGTTGCACAAAGCAAGCATATTAACCTACTGAGTTATCCTATTAGGAATTGAATTGTGATATACAGAATACACACTGACCGTAGCAGCACACGCATTCACCCACTGTGGAACCTTACTAAATGAAGTTTTACGAAATGCTACAATTCAAAGTCAAACTCTTTGTAAAATAACAACGGAGTAGTCTACCTGGAAATAATAGCTAAATAACTCTTATAGCCACCTACCAACATACTCGCAGCTACAATACAACAAAAAAACAACACCAGCATAATATAAACACGTATAAATATACACCCAAGCTCCATGAGTGCTTGAAAAGGAAAAAGGGCCGCAGGTCACAATTCAGCTGCATGTAGCAAACAGTAGACTGTGCTTTGGTGGGAAGCTGCTGCAGACCAGTTCCCCCAAAATACCTTTCAATGACTTGTTATGCTCATGCACTGTCCCAGGCACAGTGAGGAGACACTATGCAAAATTTCAGGTATCTAAAAGTATTGTGGGAGCCCGAGGCTTTAAATACTAAATACTAATTACTAATAGACGGTCTCCAAGAGAAATGCCTCAAAGGCAAGTGCCTTTGTGTTTGCTTTCTTTTCAAACATGGATGCCCACCCCCAATGGAGCTCCTGCTTGTGGCCTAGTCACAGCTACAGGAGAGCCCCAATGCTGTCAGGCCACTGTCAGCTCCCAGCAGGGCCAGGACAGCCCATGTGCTATGTGGGAACTTGAAGGATTCCATGCTCTCCTGCCTGCTTTGAACAAGTCCAGGTGGAAGGAGAAACAACCCCCTCTTCTTCTGACCCTCTTCTGGCCATCCCCAGAGATATCCTGTGGATCTGGGATGGTGGATGCCACTTGCTTCCCAGACTAACTCAGTGCCCAAGGGGGCCAGACTTCTCCTGATATTTTATTGGGCCCCGCTGGGCAGATTTAAACAGTTTCTGTGTCATTCTGCTAAAGGCTGATGATCAGAGGAATGTTAGCCCCCCTTGCCCCCCCCTGCGGACGCCCATGGTCAGGTGACAATCCTAGTTGCCACCTGATCAGAATTGCGTGGTGGGAGGTTGGGTAGTGAGACCAGGGCCAGCTTTAGGTCTGGTTGTGCCCAGTGCAACAATCTTTGTCGGTGACGCCAATGACCTCCTTCTATTTCCTCGCTATCACCCTCCAAAGGTACCCTCAGCTCACCATAGCCCTTCTCTAACATGTATTTAATTTCTTTTATAGCAGTAGTCATACCAATATAGGGTGTCAGAACAATTTACCATCAGATACATATTATGCAGACAATGAATCATGTGTGTGTAAATCAACATATAAGAAATATTGCAAAAAACAAGAACTGCACGGTGTAGGAGTCACATGTCATCTATTCTGGTAGGCAGTATATTTTAAGAGTGCTTCATCAGAAGAAGTACAAACTCAAGATTTAAAATGCAACAGTGCAAATGCAACCCTTTACAATAATAATTTATTTCCATCCAAACACACTTATATAAACCTTGAGATAAGGAAAGGCAGAGGAAAGCATACATTTCTAATCCATGTCTTATAGTCTGCCTGCAGCTCTTTGTTGCCAGTTAATAGTTCACTGTGCTACACTAGGACTTTAACTTATGAACTGTAAGCGACCAAAGGATCTCTGTGACAAACGCAATAACCCACTGTGCAAATGGATCTTTGTGAGTGGAAATACTCGGTCCACCACGAGTTACATTTTGGCAGCTGTTTTCTTTATTTCACGTATTTTGTTCTGCACTTTTGAAGACAGCAAAATTGTCAAAAACCACCAACACACTAAAAGTTTCCCACACGAATATAGCATGTATTAAAGCTAGTTTAATGGTATTGTGTTTGAGAACGGAGTTCTATGACAATATAGGAGCACTAGTACATTCAGGTCGTTCTTAACTCTGCGTAGGCAGATCAAAACGTGTAATTATATTTACGAAAATTAAACGCAGACTGCCAGGCCTTCCATTCCGAGGCCGGGGCTCATTTTGGAGATTTTATAGCGCCGACACCACTCCCCCTCCGCCTCCTCACGAGAACCACTCAAATGCCTGCTACTAATTTGATTTTAACTAGGTTGTTGCAGACAGAAAGGTGTCTTGAAACAGGCCTTTTTGGAAGCGGGGTTACCCGGGGGCACCTGGCTTACCGAGCAATAAAAAGGTTTACTCGATGGATCCATCCAGCCTCTGTCAGCGTAGAAAAGACACATGAAAAGGCAGCAGAATTTCAACATTCCGCAACATAGTCTACATGACCATTTTGTAGCCGTGCACGGATGCTGAAAAGATGTCCAGTGTTCCATGTAAAATAAACTTTTACAGCTGGATTCCTCTCCATTCATTCAAGAAAAGGCAATTCTAAAACCTTTACTTATGCGCTGGCGTCACCTCGCTTTACAACGTTTTGGGGATGTAGATAGCCATAGATCGGGCCGGGGGCTGGAATTAGGCATCAAGGGAGGAGGGGAGGGCCAAATTATGCGGCAGGGCTGACTAAATTATGCGCATGAATAATACCTGTGAGGCTTTCTGTAGTTAATGGGTCCTGGGCGGCGGCTCAAGCAGACGTAAGGGGGGGCTGTGATGATATGCGAGGGAAAGGTCGTGATTCGTCGTGAACCCACTACCGCCCTTAAATAATATTATACACACGACAAACCATTCTTTTTTTATGAGAAACAGATTTCTCTTACTTGCAGACCTTCGCTAAATGCTACTCGGAACAGGCAAGGCAGCAGCCGTTTTCCCGAATTCCTGCTCGGCGCCGGGCTGCTCCTAATGTTGTGTCACCGGGCCGGCCCTGGAAACAAACACCACTGTGTGTGTGTGGTGGGGCCCTGCTGTGCGCGGTACTTTGCAGCGTTAGATAGGTGGCGCAGCACTCTCCGGCGTCATGATGTCATAGGGATTTTGGTGCTGCTGCAGGCCTAAAATTCTACAATGAAGAGGCCTGCTCACAAAATAAAAACTTCCGAAGTTCGGTTCTTCCATTTTATTTATTGAAAATAAATGCCACACTGACTCACCAGATCCAGGGGGGGGGCAAGTGCCCCCCCTTGCCCCCCCCTGCGGACGCCCATGTAAATAGGGTTAGAAATCAGTTTCAATTAATTGGAGACGAACAAAATTTTTATCCATTTCTATCTGTTCTCCAATTAGTTACAGGAGCCCATAGGCGTATACCCTCCTTACGCTGCCTCATGCCTTTATATTCATAGAGCCAGGATTCTATGTTATGAATTCCTAGAAATCTCGAGAGCCACATCTGAAAGGATGGAGGGTTCGTATCTTTCCACGCCGCAGAAATTAAAATTCTAAGTACAGCAACAGATAAAAACATTAGATCTCTTTCAGCCTCGCCTAAACCCAACTTAGAGTCTGTACCCAGTAAAATTAAAGTAGGGGATAGGTTGATGGACTGACCTAGCAGCCCCTCCATAAATTTCATTATTTCTTTTTTAACATTTTCCAACTGTTTGCAGTAAGAAAACATATGTATAATGTCAGCCTGACTTTCATTACATCTGGGACAATTATCATTTTCGCTTAGACCCCAGGCAAATATCTTCGTGGGTGTATGGTAAAGATTAAAAATAGTCTTGTAGTGTTGTGCGCGAAGGTTTGATGCCCGGAATTTTTTTTATTCAATACGAGAGCAAGATCGACATCAACATCAGAATCGCATAATTTTGTCGCCCAGTTAGACTCAACCTTCTCAATATCATCCGGGATTTGGTCCAATAAGCAATTATATAAAATCTTAATCTTCCAACAACCTCTATTTAATAACTCAATCAGTGGAAAATCTGCTGTATGTGAAATCTGTGGCCTGACTGCCTTAATTGCCCTGGTAACTTGACCATAAACCAGCCATTGACTGTCTGGAATACCAAATCTTTCCTGCAACATTTCGAACCCCAGAATTTCACCCTCTTCCATTACATCTCCCAAGGATCTAAGCCCCAAATTTTTTCCACATCAGCAAATTATTATCATTTTTTAGTTGAGGAAAGAGAGATGAATTATACAGTTGCAGATAGGAATTGATTTTCGGGATGTTAAACATTTTCAGAAGTGCTTTCCAAACCTTCCATGCGCCAATCAGTGTCTTCAATCTTGTTTTTTTTTATAAAAGCTTCGTTCCAATTCACACTGAAATACATTTATAGTCTTTTCACCCAATAGCATCCTATATATCTGGGGCGGGCATTGTTGATCTACAAACCTTGGTGTTATATCAGGTACAGATGTAGATTGAAATAGAGTAGTCATTTGGGTTAGCAAGCAGGCCCAATGATATAACTTTAAATTCGGCAATCCCATCCCACCCCTTTCTCTGGGCAGTGCCATTAAGTTTGTAGATCGCCTTACCCTGCCATATTGCCATACAAATCTGATAAACATAGATTCAAGTTGTTTCATGATCCTGTCCTCTATTGCTAAAGGGATGGCCCGAAATAAGTAGAGAACTCTAGGGAACATAGACATTTTAACTGCATTTACTCTTCCTATTAATGAGAGGTGTAGCACATCTATTCTTTTTAATTCCTTCTCAATATCCTTAATACAGTAGACCACCAACTTCTTATCGAAAGACTGACTAGGGTAGGAGTGGAAGGTACAGCCCTATCCTGGCTTTCATCTTTCCTGGCCCAACGGTCTTACCAGATCTGGGAAAAGAACGCCCGCTCCTCCGAAATGCCCCTCCAATGTGGTGTTCCTCAGGGCTCTTCCCTGAGCCCTACTTTATTTAATATCTATATGTCCACATTGGAGGAGGTTATCATCCCTTTCGGAGTGAGCGTCGTCAGCTACGCCGACGACACTCAACTAGTGGTGTCTCTGTCCCATCCCAAGCAACAGAAAGCCGATCTGTTCAACTGCCTTACGCAGGTCCATCACTGGATGAACAGATCAGCCCTAAAACTCAATGGGACAAAAACCGAGGTCCTTATACTGGGCCCGAAAGGAGCCTCACTTCCCCTGGACAGCTGGCCAGCCTGTTTGGGTCCGCCCCCTGACCCTAAAAAAGAGGTGAAAAGTCTGGGTGTGTGGATCGATTCCGATCTCTCCTTCACCTCACAAGCCAAGAAGGTGGCAGGGACCTGCTTTGGCCTCTTAAAATCTCTGAGGAAAGTCCTGCCCCTTCTCCCCCCTAAATCCCAAAAACTATTAGTCCAAGGTCTCATAATATCGAGGTTGGACTATAGTAATGTGATTTACCTGGGTGCCCCCGAAGCGACCCTTACTAAACTACAGATAGTTCAGAACACGGCCGCCCGGATCATCACTAACACCCCGGCCAGATCATCTGCCAAGCCCGCTCTTAAACTCCTCCATTGGCTCCCCATAAGGGAGAGAGTCAAATTTAAAGCCCTATGTCTCGTCCACAAAACGCTGCAGAACCAAGGCCCTCCTGTTCTCAGTAATTTTGTCACTCCCTATAGAAATTCTAGGTCCCTCCGCTCCAATGCAGAAAACTTTACTAACATCCCTAGATTCAGGAAAACCCGAGCAGGAGGAAGACGTTTCTCGGTACAAGCCTCCCGCCTTTGGAATTCACTTCCCCGTAACTTACGTCTTGAACCTCAATACCTGCGCTTCAGGAAACTGTTAAAAACTCATCTTTTTCCCTAACCTGTACACCCCCTCCCCTCCTTTTCTGCTTCTGTTCCCCCATTCTTCCTTCTTCCTTCTCAGTCTCTTGCTCCGCTGACTTGGTGAATTCAGGGTTCCTCAGCGCTGGGATACCTCCGGGTGACTATCGCGCTTTATAAAAATAAATAATAATAATAATAATAATAATAATAATAAGTGGCAGATAGTTCTCGCTTACAATTTTCTCAACATTGGCATTAATTTTTACCCCTAAATATATGGCAGAGTCAACGAATCTATAGTCAGTTTTGGCTATATTTTTAGAACAAATAACCTGCGTTTTTGTTTCATTTCGAAGATAGCCTGACTCTTCCCCAAACAGTTTAGCCATCTGAATTAGAATAGGAAGAGTTTGTTGTGGATTAATTGTTAACACTGCAAGATCGTCAGCGTAGGCCAGTATTTTACTTGAATAACCATTGCATATCACTGGAGCTATCTCTGGGCAGCCAAGAATACACTGTATAAGGGGATCAATATACAGCGCAAATAGAATAGGGGAACAGGGACAGCCTTGCCGAGTCCCTCTTTTTATATGTATAACCCCTGATTTCTCGCCCATTGCTGTTACCTTAGCTGTTGGGTCTACATACATGGCTTTAAGGGCCCCTATAATAATGGGACCAAATCCCCTCGCCAATAAAAAACCCCAGGAAAGCTCCAGTCCACACGATCAAACGCCTTCTCTGCGTCGAGCAGGATCATAGCGACATCCCCCCCCCCCCCACGGCAGCCTGGGCATCAAACAAAGATATTGCCCTACATGTATGATCCGTTGTACCCCGACCGGGGACAAACCCATGCTGCCATGGGGATACTAGATCGCCAATTACCCTACCCAGCCTCTTTGCCAGAATTTTAGAATAAAGCTTAGTATCGGAATTTATTAGTGAAATGGGTCGATAGGACCCCGCCTTTTCCGCTGGTTTCCCCTTTTTATGGAAGATTGCTATATTTGTTTCTTTCCAAGAGGCGGGTGTTGATCCTGTACACATAACCCCATTAAACAAATCTACCAGAAGCGGAGTGATTTCGGTTTCTATTGTTTTATAGACTTCTAAAGGTATCCCATCGGGACCTGAAGCTTTACCTGAGGCCAATTCCCGCAATGCGACTGTTACTTCTAATAATGTAATTTCTTCTTCCAATTTTTTTTTGACTGAGTCTTCTAAAAGTGGGCCCCGATCTCGTATTCCTTCCCCTGGTTTCTTAGTAGGTTCTTCCTGCTCATACAGCTGCTGATAAAATTTTTCGAATACTCTTAAAATGTCCTTACTTTCTGTATACCTGATCTCATCCTCTTCTGTACATACAATAGTGTTTCTTGTTTTTTCCTGCCTTAACCTAAGGGCAAGTGCTCTCCCTGCCTGCTCACCGGTCTCATATCTTTTAATCTTATTTGATTGGTATTCTCCTGTGACTTTCATAGTTACTTCTTTCTGGAGTGCGGCTTTGATTGTCAGTAAAGCTTCCTGGCTTGCAGTGGTATTAACCCCTTTAATTATATCAGTCATATGTTGTTCTTCTACTTTTACTAACTCTTTCATTAAACCCTCAATCTTATTTCTATCTTCCTTTCTTAATCTTGCTGAACAGCTAATAGTTTCACCACTCAATGCTGCCTTAAAAGTTTCCCAGACTGTGTTTCTAGACACACTGTACCTATTTACTGCAAAGAATTGTGGGACCCTATTTTTCAGATGATGTATAAATCTTTTATCACTAAGGAGCTTTTTCTCAAAGGACCAGGAATTGCTTTTTCTTTCCCTCTGATCTATACTATATGAAAGAATTAATGGGTTGTGGTCAGAAACCACTTTAGGAAGTTTAAGTATGTCAACTTTTGATAACTCAGAGGACGAGATCAGGAAGTAGTCTAATTTCGTGTATTTTTGGGCAGGATTAGAAAAGTATGTGTATCCAAAATCCAAGGGTTTTTTGCCCCCCCCCATACATCGAGCATCCCATGAGAGCTCAGAAGAGACCGAATAGATTGAAAGACCTTGGGTTTCCGACCTGCATATGGTTCAGATCCGACCCAATCAGCCGAAATATTAAAATCCCCCGCTATTATCAACGGTGTAGCCCAACCCACAAGTTCAGGTTCTAAAAAGTCGAATATTTCAGGCTCATCTTGATTGGAGCCGTACACCACACATAACGAGAAACCGAGGTCTAAGTCAGCAATTACCCATCTCCCATTGCTATCCGCCTTCACTTTCCTTGCTTTACCTAGGGAACCTCGAATTAGTATAGCTACACCTCGAATTGTAGACGTCTGTGTAGAACAAGCTATTAACTCAAAGCCACCCAGTGAAAGTAGATTACGTTTTGACCATGGGAGATGGGTTTCTTGTATACAGATAATATCAATCCTTTCATGCCTTACTAAGAATGCCAGTCTCTGCCTCTTCCTCCAGTCATTCAGTCCTCCCGCATTAATAGTGCATATTCTAATGCTTGCCATTTAATTGTTTATATATCTCATCACTCAGATCCCTAATCATGTTATTGTCCTTCTCAACGAATCTTTGTCCAAAATTGTACCACTTTCCTTTTTTCTCGTTTTTCCACCCTTCCACCAACCAATCCCACCCCTCAACCCTCCCTCCCCCCCCTTCCTCCTTGACCCTTGCCCCCCCCACCCTCCCCAAACCGGATCCAGGTGTGGGCGCCCAGGGTCAGAGCGCCTCAGTGCCTCTCCCCCCCCCAGCCATGCATGAGTGTATTATTTACATACTTAGAAAAGTCTTTGAGATCAAGGATTCTTTTCTTTTACTCCTCTAGAAAAAGTTTTTGTGTATTATTTCACATGTAGGTAATGATTGTTATTGTTCTCACTTCATTTTACACAAACTAAACATTCTTATTTTGATAACTATTATTTGATCCACATAGGAAAATAATTAGTTCTTGCTCATATTCCCGGTCTGTTTTTTTGCAGTCTCCGATATTTCTTTAAGATAATTTTCTGCTTGTATTTCGCTAGTGAAGCTCCGAGTAGATCCTCTGAATATTATTTTCAGTCTTGCCGGGTTTTGTAAATACACTTTAGCACCAATCTGCTCAAAGGGATTAAATAGCTGCCTCAGCCTCCAGCCTCAGCTGCCTCAGCCTCCATCTCCTTTCCACGGTTGCGTGGGCAAAATCTGGTCTTACAAAATATGTACTACCATTGTATTCTTTCTTGCTTGTGGGGCGAGCTAAATCATATATGGTTTCCCGAAGTAAAAAATTTCCGAAAAATACCAACATTACCCTTGGATATTTAGATTGATTCTGAGTTTTTTTAGGTTGAGTCAGGGGAAAACGATGGGCTCTTTAGACTTCTTTCTCTAGGTCCCAGGTTTGCAGTTCGGGCATAGATGATTTGAGGAGTTTAATTATGTATCCCCTTGGGTCGTGATCTTCAACACCTTCTGGGAGCCCCAGGAAACGCAGATTGTTCCGCCGTGCTCTATTTTCCTGTTCCTCCACCTTTATCATTAGGTCCTGAATAGCACCTTCTTGCCTTTTTTCTTGTTTTTGCAGATAAGTGACATCCTTTTCTAAATGGTCAGTTCGTATCTCAACTGATACCATCCTTTCAGAGATTGCCAGGCATGTGCTACCCACCTTATTTACCGCCCCTTGGAGCTTTTGAATAGCTAAATGATGCTTTTGAGTATCCGTTTTGACATCTTTATGCAACTTCTTTATTGAAGTCAATATTTCTTTCAAAGATGGTTCGTTTGCCTCTCCTGCCTCGTCATATTCAGAAATGTCCGCAATTGATTCCTCCCCACTTTCCAGAGTCTTCGTTGTTTCTATAAATTTTTTAGATTTTAAGTTTTTCCGAGGATCAGTCAATTCTGTGTTGCTTCCTTGATCAGTGGTTTCATCATAGGTTGATTTATTTAATCTTTTATTCCTTGTTCTTCTTTTCTCTAATTTTTTCCTTGGTGTGCTTCCTTGTCCATGATCACTCTCCTTCCTTGTTTCAGAACGTCCAGAGATTTCCGGGGATGACAGTTCTTGGTCTCTTCTTTTGTTAACTTCACTCGTCTCATTAGCAGTCGAGATCCCTGTCTCATACATGTCTACATCAGACTCTTCAGAGTTTGTATCAATTCCTAGCTACAGTGGTTTATCAGGTGGGGGATTCAGGATTACTTGTCCATCGACCACAAGATTGTTTCTTCCATTTCCCCCATCCAGTACTGTTGACTCCTGTGTTATTACCGCCTGCCTTAGCCCTTTATTTGCCCCAGTTTTGGGCACTGGGCTAAAAATATTTAATATGCTAGGCTGTGATGCCATTGACTCCCCCGTCATCTTTGCATTTGCTTTTAATTCTTTGATGGTTTGTAGGCGTTTTGCTTTTTTCATCATCAATTCCATCTCTTCAGTATCTTCATAGTCTTTCTCCTGCTCCTTATGTTTCTCTTTAATTTTCTCTTTCTTTTTATCTGATTCCATGCCACTGCCTTTGCCTTTAGCCGCTTGCCTGTCGCTTTTTTTCCCTTTTTTAGTTTTTCTTTGCTACCTTTGTCGCCCTCCTTCCCCTTCTCCTTTTCATTCTCATTCTCTTTAACTCTCTCCTTCCCTCCATCCTGTTCCTGTTCTTTGTTTTTTATGTCTTTGGCTTTGGTCCCTCTTGTTTCCCGTCTTTGCGGCATTGGTTTCAAGGTATGGCTCCTGTCCACTTCTTGCACCTTCTTGTTAGACGTATTAGGCTCATCAGACTCAGGCTCTTCATGCTGTTGTACTTCCCATATATTCGGTCGGAGCATTGAAATATCACTGACCAGGTTCTGATCCTGTAAATCGCTTATCACCTCCTGAGTGCTTTCTTGAAGATCCTCCATCCTTTTTATATCCGTTTCATTCATCTTGTCTATCAATTCTTGCCCTAGACTTTGCTCGTTGTTCTTTCTTTCGTACCTTTGTATAATTGGCTTGATCTGGTTACGGTATGGAGTAGTTGATCCCTGCACTGTTTTTACCGAATTTGGTGTGTTTGAGATGCCACAGATGCTCAGGCTTATGTGTCATTTAATTCAGTTTCCTTGGACTTTGGGTTGACAGAGAGGACACAGAGAGCTAAATGTGCTATTAACAACCTCACAGTGACATTTACGGTTATATTGCTTCTGCATATATTGTGTATATTGCCTATCACCACTTCGTGGAGTTTTAAGAAGTTCCTGGGTCGTTATCACTGTTACTGTCACCTTTATGACCATCTTACCAAATAATAAGTCAATTTTTCTCTTTCTCCGAGGTAGCACTTTCCGTTTCCAGCGATACTCTTCTCACATTCTTAAGTGGAATATTGCGAATGTGTGCCTTTAAGACTAGAGCCCCCTTCTTTTTTTTTTTTTTCTGTTTCCACTCCCAGCTTGTACAAATAGCCACTGTCAGCCTCCGACCAAGTGATTGGTAGCTGAAACCCGGGGAAAAGGTCAGATCCTTCCAGACGGCTGAGCAGAGCAGTAACGGCGCTGAGCAGAGAAACGAATGTCAGAGCAAATTTCTTTCTATTTGCTGCGTTTTACAGCAGTTTATAGCGTTATCGCGTTTTAGTGTCTTAGTGTCTTAGCCCTAGCCTTAGTCTTTTTTAGATATCCTGCTGCAGATACCTTGTTTGCTATTGAATTATCCGATGCAAGTTTTTTTTTCCCCCCCGCTTAGAACCTGGTGCTCCTTACTCGCTCCGTGTGCTCACACCCCTACACACCCCTCGCACCAGCTCCTCACCTTCCAACTCAGCTCGAGCTGATCAACCGAAGCAGCACCGATTAGTACTTACGAGCAGGGGTTGAGATTGCATGGAGAAGTGAATGGGCAAAGGTAGCTGCCGTGGTCAGTAAGTCTGTATCTTTTCCTTCTGACAAGCTGCTGATGGATTGCAGGCCTCCGTCTGTCCAACTCGAGACGACGCCCAGAACCACAGAAAAAACGAAAAGCTTTTTTTTGTGCCAGTACCGTACCGGAGAGTCTCAGAACTCTTTATGAGAGGGCTCAAATAGGGCTCAAAAGCTTATGTTGGTTAATGTCAATCAATCAATGTCACTCGAAGCATCAGATAAAGTCCGGACGGTGGGGTGTGTTTTTTTCCGACTTTACAGCTCCCACCCGGGCTCTGAAAAAATAGTCAAGTCTTTTTTTCTTCTCCTCCTTTCATCGACCATCTTAAGTCCCCGTTTTTTTTAACCAGGTTTTATCCAACTCAATCATCTTTATGTTCTCGCTGGAGGAAGAGCGAGTTTATCCACTGCATTTTCCCTTGATTTCCCGCTGCTCTCACGCATAGCTTATCAGGGGGAGAAGGAGAGAGCTCAGTCTGCGACTGCTCCCATCGACGCCATCTTCCTCTACTGCACCCGGATTCTATTCTGCATCGCATCTGCAGTAACTTGAGTGAGTGAAACCACTTATGTAGCACAAGCAGCTTCTTGAGGCAGAAGTGTCTCGGGGCTCAAGAGGTACGATAGTCAGAAAGGTTCTGTCTTGGGAAGTGGTACGTTTGACTAACCTAAGTTGGAATTGTTAGGGAACATGAAAGTCTTTCATAAAATGTGGAACTTTGACTGGGAGCAAAGGTGGATCAGCAGCCAGTTCCAAGCCTTTTGAGTGTGTACTAATGAGCTGCCTCCTAATCTTGCTTTTTGAAATCTAGGGACTTTGATGAGGAAGTTCTGCTTAGATCTAAGCTCCGTGTGAGTTGTAAAGGGATGAGCCCTCAAAACTCATGGACCTGGGTCAATAAGTAAGTACAAAAAGAGGGGTGGTCCGAGTTGGTTGAATATACTTTGCAATTATTTCATGTTAATACATATCTACAATCACCACAATTGTATTTCACTGTGGGTAAACTTAGCGTGTAAAGAGTAACGTATGCAGTATTCAAAAGTAAATTGTATTTATTCCATGTAAAGCAGTTTTCATTATACTTGTTACTGCATATAATTATTTAGAAACCATCAACATATTATCAATGTAATTGTAAAATCATTACAAAAATAGTGCTCTCAGTAAGATGGGGAAAGGGAGTGAGGAGTATGTGAGGGACGAGGTAAAGGTGGTGTGACAATGGTACATCACAATCAAATCAAAACGCCTTTACAACCAAGGTAATAGAAGTGTTCCCAAAGTACATCACACATAGGTAAGATTGATTCGTTCTTTTGTTCCTATGGTGTGTAGGGTATGGCGTAGTCTACGTTTTGACCCCGAGTACGTTAAAGGGTTAGTCTTGCCTCATGTTGGGGTCTTCATCAGGACATAGAGGAGAGCCTGGAAAACATGGCATTACCTAGTATTAGTTGACTATGTGGTGAGATGACACTTTAATATAAGCTAAATGTAGGTGTTACCTACATAGAGAATGACGGACGGCGAATCTTGCGTCACGTCTTAGGCTTGAGCTTGCTCCTTTCCGTTTCTGAAATAAATTACAATGGGGGGGAGGGGTTTTAGCGGGAATGCTAACGGCTAACTAGCCAACTGGCAAGGGGGATGCCATAGCACGTAAACTTACTGCGATTTGACTTCTTTGGAATGAAGAGGGGGTATCGTTAATTCTTCATATGGTAGATTTCTCTGTACACCGCACACCTTTCTGGAGGGATCAAGAGAGAAATCGAGGTCAGGGCTAATGATATAAAAGAATTATTAAACACGTTAAAAGGTACAATGTTAGAGACCTTAAAACAGCAGTGAGGCACGGCAAATACTGAAGCAGTATTGCTGGGCGGCATGTAATGTTGCGAACATTTAAACATGACCGCTTTTATATTACGCGTGCTTACTGGGGATTGACTATGAAAAGTTGCCATGGGAAGCTTAGTTGGAGGCGACTTGATACGGGACTATCTCATACCTTGTACAGCGCGGGGGCTGCAGCAGTCAGCGTATGTCGCTTCCTCCGTGGTTGTGGGGATGCTCGCGGTGCTGCCGCTAGATGCTAAGAGCTGAGGGGCTCGGCTTGGGCAGCCAATCGGTTGTTTCCGGAAGCCACTGATTGGCTGCCCAAGCCTCTTCCTTTTATTGCTTTCCAGCATGATTGGTTGTTCTTCCATTATGGTTATTGGCTCAAAAGAGTTTATTGACTCGTCACCCTCTGTGACTGCAGGACATCTGACCGTGTTGAACATCGGGTAGAGGCTTAGATCTTGTTTGCTCCTTCTCATTTTGTTACGTCCTTTCCGCTTCCTTTGTCTTTTCCCCTTTCCCACAGGATCTCCCAGCTCTTGTTCGATTGAGGAAGGGGGGGTAGTATTTGCTCTGCTGGTACTTGGAGAAGTTTGCTGTTCACTCATTTGGCAAGCATGCCCAGATGGATCATAGGATTGAGAGATGTTGGTCCCTTATGCCCCTCTTGGTCTTAAGTTAGTAGCTGTTTTTACTTGAGGATCTCCACATGAGTCTCCTAAGTCAGCATCCCTGCCGTTTCCAAGGAAGGGCTTTACGTTTGCAATTCTTTTTGGTCTACCGCAAGCTTTTCCATTATCCCTGGGAGTGTGCTGAGTTTCTCCACTATTGGTGTACAGTCACATCCTTGTTGCGGGCGGTCTACCGCTTCTTGGGCCCGTCTAATCAAGCTGTTTAAATTTGAGATCTTATCGTCAATTTTGACTACGTACACAGGAAGTGTATTCAGAAGGTTGATTTGAATATCCATTTTATTTGCTTGATAAGACATTGCGTCAGCTGACCTTTGAAGAATGTCAAGGGCGATGGCCCATGCCTTCTCTTGTGGAGGGTTCTCGCTTTTCTCCTGCCTTGGTGGAGATGATAGCTGAGGGTATCCAGGGATAGGGTTTCCGTATGAGTGCAACATTTTTTCCCATTCCTCTGACTTGAAATAGGGGAGTTCTTTCTCAACTTGCTCTGCTTCCTCTATGATTTCGGTGGGCGCAGGTTCTCTATGTTGTTCCTGTTGGTCTGAATCTGTCCATTAGGCTGACCTTTTTAGAGTGGTTCAGAAGTTCACCATTTTGACTGCACGGGATGCTGCAGCTGACTTCATGTAGAATTTAGTTGAAATCTTCTAAATTACTGATTTCAGCTTCATTTGGATCTATTTGGAGATCCAATGTGGTGTATTCAGCGTTGGGTCCGGCGACAGAGGTAGGTGCAGAGTGGTGCCGATGCACTCCCTGGATTGAGGTGGACTTGATTGACGGACTTCCCATGGCTTCAGTTGAATCTGCCACTGCAGGCTCGGCAGAGGTAGTAGCTGACGTGTGGCTGCTTCGGGGAGTGCAAGTCACCCCATTTGTACCAGAACTGCCCTTGATGATAGTCACCAGAGGGCTCAGGGGGATTGGGAGGCCTGTAATATTCATGTTGCTTGAGAAGACCACTGACCCAGTATCTTTCAGGAAGGCAAATTTTGATGTTATCTTTGGTTGGTTACTAAGAGATTTGCAGACCATCCTGTCAGGACCATTCAAGGTGGATTGAGTCCTGCTGTCTGTTGTGTTTTCGGGGTCGCTCCGCAACAGATTTAATGTCTGGTCGGAGTCCTTAGTTGTCTTCGCAATTTTCCCTCTACTTTTCTTTTACCTCATGTTAAAATGTAATAAACACACAGTTGACAAAAAAACCTCCTGAACACAGTTGATTGCCTTGTATTCCCCCACATTACTCAAAATGTTCTCTAATATCCTGCTCTGAAATTGGAAATGTTCTCTCCACCACATTAGAATAACAATGAAGTTTCACCCATGCGAGGTGATTACATTCAGTGTAATGCTGAATGAAACATCTAGTTCATGCTCCCTTTTCAGCATCATTGATTGTATCATTTAAAATACACAAATAAAGCCTTACAAATAAAGTTAATAGACCTCTCTGATTAGATTTTAGTATTTCAAAATGAGGTTCAGTAAGTTTGCAGATGACATCGATCTCAGAACCAAGGTCTCTTAGATGATTCTGAACAAGAACAAGAACAAGGTGGGAACATGAATGTGTCTTTGGGAGTCTCTGGCACGGGAGGGGCTTGTCAAAAGAGTGAGTCATTTACTTGAATCTAATGATGATGTTCTTGAAGTAGAAGAATCAATTTTCTATGTTTCCTGCTTTGCAAATGTGTGGCTTAAGGGTTTCAAATAGTAAATGGTGGTTTACAAGGTTGCTAACAAATCTGATAGAGCGGCAAAAAAGTCCCCCGGTGTGAATTACTAGATGAATATTGGGATGGGAATGTCCCTGGCACCGTGTATTGCCATGTTCCTCTGCCATGAGTGCACAACTGAAAGTGTCTGGTATCTTGTTTTTTTTTTATTTTGGTCTCAGCCTCGTGCTCATCTACAGTGTGTGAGAAGGCTCAGGCTTGTCCACTAACATAAGTGAGGTCCTGTGACCTGGAGGGGTGCACAAAGTGTCCCCTCAGTTGACTGACAGTGGAATATTGCCCACTAGTGGTGGTGGCAGCATACTGTGTCTGGAATCAGTAGTTGTCACCAAACATTTTTATCTCTGTCATTTGAATGGAGGCCTATTGTCCCACTAATGTAAAGTGCAACTTCTGAGGGATACATCTAACTGCAGATAGCTCACCTTTAGAATATCCCCAGTCTCCAGACCGGATCTGGAACATTTTTTGACATAGCCTCTGTGCATCGGTCGGGGTGTTGTGCAACCCTGCGTCGACTCCGCTCCTACCCGAGAGTGATGGCTGGAACAGCATAAAGGCGCCACTCAAGGACATTGACATCAGTTCCTTTTTTTCTACCCCTTCGTACACCAATCCGAAGCTGGCTTCTACTTTTTTCTGATCAGTAGGCAAGCTTTTATCCTAATTATTTTCAGTGTGCAAGGAAGCATGCCCCCTCCTAAAACCACCAACTTAACAAACAAATGACTGTAGCAGGTACCCATAAGGTGCACCACTGTGTCTGGGTTTCAGCCCCAACCCCAAGTCATGTGGGTATTGTGCCCTGATGAACCAAAAGGTTATACATGACCGCAAAGCCAAGTTGTACATCCCTGAACATTGTAGTAAGTCACATAAAGCCCATTTTCACTCCAATTTAAAGGATATGAACTTGTTCCCGCACTTGGGGCCGGTCCTTCAACAGTTCATTGTCACGATCCAAGGGTTCAGGTAAGTCCAAGTCAAAAAAGAAGCAAAAGAAGGCCAATCTGTAATTGTTACAGCCTCCCCTCTCTCTCTTCGAGAAGTTTGTAGGATGTTTAGGTGCTTCTCGATCTCGCACCTACTGAGGAGCCGATTCCGCAGCTGTCAGCGATGCCAGTCAGGTATTCAAAGAGGATCTACATGCTAAGCATCTTTTACACTCTCCTTGTTCCCTGTGGTACTCTTTCAGGCCCTATGGATCAGAGGAGGCCACAAGGCAGGTTAATAAAGCAGCTTATTGAATTGCTTCTTTCACGAGAAGACTGATTCTGCCCTCAAGACCTTTATAGAAAATAAAGCTATTGTGGGCGTCCTTGGCATTTTCACACCCACATGGCATTACCCGCAGCAATTTTACCCGTTACAAGGCATTGCTTGGGGTTTTGCCTACAGACATTGCCAAGACCCACTAGCCTAACAAGAAGCCTTGTCATTTCGGGATCAGGGTAGGTGATCCAGGAAACAGTGTCCACGCTAGCAGCAACAGCAAACCTCCCACTTCCCAGCCCAGCAGTCTCCAAGCCGTTTTACCAAGGATCAGCCATTTTCTCCCCAGGTGGCAGCAAATGATTACATCCAATAGGTGGGCCAATAGTAGTATTCCCTACCATTCCTTTCAATCTTGGTGCATCCTTCACCCTCATCAGAGTGGTTCTTAGTGGACCACTTTTGCATTTTGCTGCAGAAAGTACAAGTGATTTTGAACAAAGGAGCTATAGACTGGGTTGCGACCTTGAGAATTGTAACTGGGTGCTACTCCTGATATTTCCTTGTGCCAAAGAAGGGTGGATGGCTCAGTCCTATTCCAGAGTTTCAATTCCTCAATTCCCTCCTGTTTAAGGACATATTCAAGATGCTCACACTGGCCTAGGTTCTAGCTGCCCTGGATCTAGGAGAATGGATGATGGTGTTGGACCTGCAGGATGCCTATTTTTACATCTTTGTCCTGAAGGCCTACAGGCCCACCTGTGCTTCAATGTGGGTCACCAGCGTTTCCTGTTTGTTGTGCTCCCTTTTAGCCTCACCAGTGCCCGAAGGTGTTTAAAAGGTGATAGTGGTGGTCAATTTCAATTTTCAAAGGTTAGGGGTACCAGTCTTCCCCTACCTCGACGACTGGATGTTGCAGACAGGTTCAACATATGTAATCACAACCTAGAGATGATGGCTTGCTTCTTACGTCCCAGGAGTTCATGGCCAACCTGCCGAAGTCACACCTCACTCTTTTGCAGAGAATCCCTTTCTTAGGAGCCATCTTGGATATGATGCGCTTTCAGTCTTTACTGCAGTATCAACGAGTCCAGGAGATTCAGCTATAATCCTGATGCTTATACCTACATCCTGGGTCTCAGTGAAGATGGCTGTGAGACATCTTGACCTACTTGCTTCGGGAATCCAGTCAGTCAACTTTACCCGATAGCATATGTAAGCTCTGCAGGGGGTTCTGAGGTCTTATTCAGCCCGCTTGAGGGGAAACTGTCAGATTGGATCCAAACTTAGTAGGGGACTGCAAAGATCAACAGTGGTAGCTGCTTGACCACAATTGAAATCTCTTCCTACCCGACCCAGAGCTTACGATGCATTGCTCCTGGGCTTTGGAGGTCATCTGGGAGAGGTGGAGATCTGCGATCCCTGGTCTCCTATGGAGACTCAACCTGCTGGAGTTGGGGGCTATTCACTTGGCATTGAAAGATTTTCTTTTGTCCATTGAGGGGAGACTGGTTCAGGTCCTCAGGGGCAAAACTACTGCCATATGGTATTGCATTAAGCAGGGTGGGTGGGGAACCATTTTTTGTGGCAGGAGACCTTCCGCCTCTGGAACTGTCTAGATCGTTAAGGCATCTCCCTAATTGTACACCATCTGGCAGGATCTTTAAATGCCAGGGCGGACTACACAAACCACAGCTACACCTAGAAGTGGCAGATGGCATCGTCCAGCAATGGGGAGAACACTAGCTTGATCTTTTTGCCACAGCAGAGAATGTAGTGTCAGCACTTTTACACGTTGAGTTCCCTAGAGTTCTCACTCGGAGATGAATTCTGCCTAGAGTGGAGCATGAGACTCCTGAATGTCTCTTGCCTTGACTTCTGAAGGAGGTTCAGGCGGCAGCTGCTGCTGTTGTTCCTGCTGCTCCATTGACTCTGGATTGTGGTCGAGTTTCCACCTGGTGCCTCTCCTCTCAGAAACAAGAGTGAAGTGAGATGCCTGCTTCTGGTGTCTGTCGGATGCTGGAGAGCAGACTCAGGCCTGTGCTGTGGTGAGACTGTAGCGAAGCAGATACTTGTTTGAGAACTGAGCACTAGAGCTGAACTCTGGAGTTATCTGCACCTAAGCCTTGATACATGTCCAAGGGGTATGCAAACCCCAGGATGAGCCCTACCGAGACCTTCCACAGAGCAGACACGTAAGAGACAGGAGAGCTGGGGTATAAGACAAGCCCAAGTGCCAATACGAGAATGGTGACTATATTATGTGTGCTAGTTTTAAGTGTGTAGATTAAAGTACTTTTGGATTGAACATTCACCTATTGTGCTGCTGGGTGACCTGTTAGGTTCTGAATGTGCACACCCACACATTATATCCCTGAGAAGGCTGTGACCGCTTGCCGTTGCTTCAACTTAAAGGCACGTGATGAAAGGGTTGTACTTGGCCCAGTCTGCAGAGCCACAGCAGGACAGGCCCCAGGACATCAGAAGCAAACAGCCCCAGCCCCCTTGGTTGAGACCCAGTAGCTCCTGCTTGCCAGTGGCCCCCGAATGGGGCCGACAAAAGGCATCAGTCACTCCCTGTAGCACGGCTTTCTCAGTAGTGCAATATTCATCCAGATGACTCATTATTAATTTTTAGGTTTTATATAGCGCTAGCTAGACCCGAAAGTATCAGAGCTCTTTACTATGAAAAGTAAACTCTCTTAGCTTCATGTCCACCGTGCTTGAAAGATTTTGCAAGGGATGGCAGCCAAAATTCTCATAAAAGACTAAAGTTTAGTAGAATTTAAAAGTTTATGTCCAAAGTCAGGCTGGTTAGGGATTCAGAGGGCTTGATTTTGTCCAAAGTCCGGCTGGTTAGGGATACAGAGGGCTTTATCATCAGTAGTTAAACTCTGTGAAGATATTACCGTCTAATACCTGCATTAGATTTTTTTTTAGCCTTTGGTGAGCTCAAGGATAGCAATACCCCGAAAAACAAATATTTGACGAAGAATGAGGGCATTTGCTATAATGATGCCTGGGTGAAATTTAAATTACGCCGTCGTAATTCACATAATTTTTGGAGTTAAGCGTACATCGTGAAATCAAATTAAGCATATATGCACTCGACCAATTATGACAGAATATGCACCTTTTATCTAATTTCTTGTGAGTTGTCTCTCCAGAGAAAATAGAGGTTTAAGCATTTACTCCTCGTATTTTTCTTCTTGATTATTTTGTTGTTGTTGCAGGAAGGTACTTAAATAATCTAACTGTTCCATGCGCTGCTGCTGATTTGCTTCAGATTCGCGCTTCTTGTTTGTCTTCTTGAACAGGATATCCCTGTATCTGAGGGCAGATTTGAACGCTCACTAGTGGGTGTGTCTTTTAAATTAGCCTCCCTTTCTTGTTGACTTTGATTCTGCTCGCTGTGTTGCTGTGGTGAGTAGTAATTTATTCTGCACCTGTTAGTGTTTTATCCTGCGTCATCTGGTCTTCCTGAGTCAGCTTGCAGATGTTGCCTTGAGCAACTTTTGTGTTTTTAGGTCTGCTCTGTTTTCAGCATCACTCTTTCATTTTTGAGAGGAGGGAAGCAGCCTGGCAAATTTCAAGGTTTTCTGGTAACCCGTGTTTGAAAACGAGGGTTCCATGATAGTCGAACTCTCTAGTAAAAGAAATAGCAGATTGCTGCTGTAAAGGCCCAATATGTTTAACAGAGGTGTGCGAAGGTGCAGAGTTTTGCTCCTGCAATCAGCTGCTACCTGTAGTTCTCCGAGGTATTTGAATATGGCATTCTACTGTAGACTTTTGCACCCATTTTAGGTGTTGCAGGGGTAAAAAACTGTGGTGACTGACGCATATAAAGGATGCTGGGGCTAGTGGAGCAGGTGCGGGGGGGGGGGCGGAGGAGCGCGCAGGGGTAGCGCACAGCGGGGTGTTTAATAATAAATAATAAAAAATGAAATAAAAAAAAAGACTTGCCGGGTGCTGCCTGTCACTTCGCGCTCCTCTCCTTTAAGTTCCTGGTCCCAGCAGTCCTTGGGACAGCATCATGGACTCACCATCCAATCCCTGCATTGCTCTCAAGCTTGAGAGCAGCGTGGGGATTGGCATGAATGGGCTGGATTAACGCTCGCTCAGGCACAGGGAGCCTGTGATGTTTCTCCAGCCAGGCTGTGCAATACAGCTGGGTTGGAGAAACCTAAGTGCACATGTCAGTTTGGCCAGCCTAAGATGACCAGCCAAACTTGCATGCGCACTTAAAAGTACACCTACCACTCTTCCTCCCCCGTCCTACGGCCCGACCCTACCCCTCTCTGCATATGCTGGCTCAGCCAGCAGCTGAAATATACAACAATAATAAAATATTGTTTTATTTTTCAGATGCTGGCCCTGAGCCAGTGGGGCGACGCTCCTCTGCCATTGCGGGGGAGCCGCCACTGGAGAAAAATATCACCAACATCTATCCATTTCAAAGTTGCAAGAAAAATGTCTGCTTTTGACAAAATTGACATTTTAAGCGCCAGATAGACTTTACGAGGACATATTGTACGTTTGCAGGGTATAATTACGCCAGAATAAAAACGTACAAAATGCAAGAAACCTGAAAATGTCTAAAGACTTAGGGCCATATGAATGTAGGACAAGATTTGCGATTCAGAATTAGCGATTTTTACCGAATCGCTGATTCCGAATCGCGAATCGATATGTATGAAATAAATCTCAAATAAATAGCGATTCGGTAAAAATCGCTATTTATCTGCGAGACAGTGAAGAGCCATTTCTTAAACCGGGAAAAATCGCAAATTTGCGATTCCTTAACGGGAAAAATCGCAAATTTGCGATTTTCGCTAAACAGCCAATCGGAATACTGGTGCAGTCTGATGACATCACCACCAGGAAGTAACAGACTACCCATGCTGCAACAGTGTTTGCTGAGGGAGACTCACAGAGAGGGAGAGTGGGAGACTGAAGACTGCTCCAGGCACACCATGGCTGAAAGTGGCAACAAGGAAATGGCTGGGACACAGCAGCAGGAAGGAGAATGTGCCAGAAAAAGGAAAATGAAGTTTTCTGAGGCTGAAATAGAGACCCTCATACAGGAGATGGTGCGTAACCACGATTTGCTCTTTGGTAAAAGTTCCCTGGAGGTGTCAGAGACCAGGAAAAGAAGGATTTGGGCTGACATACAGGCAAAAGTAAATGCCCTGGGAGTCATACACAGGAGTGTGGAGGTACTACGCAAGCGCTAGTACGACCTGCGCCAGCGCTCCAAAGAAAAGCTAGCTGCCAGGATGGAGCAGTCACAGCTCACCGGTGGAGGGACATCAACTGTGCCAGAATCAACACCACTGGAGGAACTTGTGGAGGGTACACTGGTACCAGAGAGCGTGACGGGCGTGGCTGACCTAGACAGCTCGGACCAACCAGCATCCACACCAGGTAAGAATCATGCCATCATAACCCAAACCCCACCCCCCAGACCCCCTGCAGCAACCTAGAGGGTAGGGGAAGCACATTCAAAGCCAAAGCAGTTACAAAGGCAGTTACAGCAATGCATTATGGGAGATGTAGTCAAAAGTCAATCTAAGTTGTGTTAAGCAGCCACGCTAGGCAAAATTGGCATGTGCAGGTCAGGAAAGGGATAAAAGTAAGTAATGTTTAGACAATTTATTTTAAAATAGCAATTGAATGAAGAAAATTAATGTGTGCTGTTCTGTCCACAGCACCAGCAACTACACAGCCCACAGGCAGTGGAACAGTGAGGAATCATCCAGACTCCGGAGATGCAGGGCAGGAGCCAGATACAGATGGGGAGGACAGCCCTGTCAATCCTCCCAAGAGACAGAGGCGGCACATAGTGAGGCCACTACCACCAATGGAGGATGAGGCAGAGGACATTAATGCCAATTTGCAGTCCCAAGATACACAGCCACAGCAGGAGTCCAGGCCTCAGGACAGCCAACGTCTACAGGGCACAGGCAGGCGCAGACAACGCAGAGCCAGCAGCTTTGCGGAACAGGAAGAGGATTCAGTCTTTGCAGGCTTGGAATTAAACATGCTCCAGGTGCAGCGCCTGCAAGTGAAAAACATTAAGTGGTTACAGCGAGAGATGAGGGCAGGGCTCAGGGGCATACAAGGAGAGGTGAGGGGCGCCATGCAAGAGCTATGTGGGGAGCTGCGTGCAGAACGTGCTGCACGGCGCAGGGAGCAGGACCGCATGGACCGTTATACACGGGCCATCAATAGATTGGCCTCTGCCATCAACGTTTCATCCAGGCGCAGCATTCTCATGCAGCGTGAATTCTCACATGGCATGCAAGACATCGCCACTGCTGTCGTGCAAGCTACATCTGCTCTGGACGAGCTGCGGTCCCTCCGTACAGCTGGCCCTGGAGTACTGACTCCCAGTGAGGGGGACGCCCAGTCTGTGTGGAGCAACAACACCCCACCACCCACCCAGGAGAGGCGCCGTAATGGCAGGAGCAATAGGCCTGTTCCGCACAATTAGGATGACTTTGCCGTCACACAAGTTTAATTTTTGCACTGTGACTGAAACATGTGCATTTCATCTGGAGTGTGAGTAGTTGCCACAGAGGATATGTGGCATTGTTCATCATGCAAATTAAACACAGTTACACCCATTAGAGTTGTCATTGTGTCATTATTTCTTACCTAGAAGTAGTTGCGCATGATCTCATCACGCCTCTGGCGGCCAGCTGCAGCACCAGCGACACCAGCTGCCATGCGTCCAGGTCCAGGCCCCTCCACGTCAGAGGAATCTGAATCGCTCAACTCCACTGCCATGCCTTTCCTTGTGGCGATGTTGTGCAGCATGGCACATGCTACCACTATTTTGCAGCATGTTTCTGGGCTGTATTGGAGCACTCCTCCGCTTTTATGGATGCAGCGAAATCTGCTCTTCGGTATGCCAAATGTTCTTTCAATGGTGCCTCTTGTGCTAATGTGTGGCCGATTGAATCTCCGCTCACCAGCAGTTGTAGGATTGAGGTAGGGTGTCAAGATGAAGTCCCGGACTGCATAGGCACTGTCACCTGTGGTTAGAAATGTAAATGGTTAGTCACTGAAATGCACATGGTAGTCAGTAGTAATGTGCCCTATGTCTAAAAGCATTTACCTAGTAAGTATCCCTCGCCAAATTCACCTCTGGAGAGTCTACGGTATAGCCCACTGTGTTGGAAAATAAACGCGTCATGTGTGCTGCCAGGATACTTTGCTACTATGTCAGTTATGATGTTTTTCGCATCACACACCACCTGTATGTTAAGTGAATGGTAGCATTTCCTGTTCCTGTATATGTACTCATTGTGTGAGGGGGTGAAATAGCGATATGAGTCCCATCGATACATCCTATGACGTGGGGGAATTGGGCAATGTTGTAGAAGTCCAGCTTGGTTTAGTTCCTGTGGGGTGCTGGGGAAGTGTATGTGGTGTTGCATTCTCTGTGCCATGGCATCGAGGAATGCATGGAAAAAGCGCGACAGGGCACTTTGTGACACCCCTCCTACTGAGGCTATCACCCCCTGAAAACTACCTGAGGCCAGCAGGGGTAGTGAACACAGGACCTGAATGTGAGTGGGGATGGCTTGTGTCCTGCGTGTGGGGTGTTCTAGATAGGGTCTGAGCTCTTCAATTAAATCCAGTATACTGTCTTCCTCCAGTTTGTTATGGGTGTAGATGTCCTCTGTGCGCTGGTAGATGGTGATGCGCTCACGGAATATCCTCTCCTGGCACCTCCTCCTCTGCGCAGCAGCTTTCAGTCTTCGCCTCCTCGCAATGAGGTACAGCCCAGACATTGTGGAAAAGAGTCTGTTGCATTGTGGGATTCCTTATATACTTGGCACCTGGTTACCACCTGCTCCCACTTGGTGAAAATAGCGATTTCTTAATTTGCAATTTTGCTGGATTCGCAATTTGTGATTTTTTGATACATTCCATTGCGATTCCTTATTTGCGATTTCATTATTTGCGATTTTCGCTAACTGCATGATCGCAGAATAAGGAATCGCAAGGGAAATCGCAGAATTCTGGCTCACGCAATTTAAGGAATCGCTATTATTGCGATTCTTTAAATTGCGATGTATTTTTGCTTCATACATTGGAAAAAGCGAATTTTTGATCGCAAACGCTCTTTTTAGCGATTCGCAGCGTTTGAGTCCAAAAATTAGCTTCATACCTATGGCCCAAAGTGCGAATGCACTTGCTAATTTTTTTACCTTGAGGACAATATTGTTCAGCAGAAGAAACTCTCTCCCTGTACATCCTACCTATTTTGGGGGTATTCCCTTTCTAATCTGGCATTGTATTTACTCCTGCCCTTGACAGAAGTCCATTTACAACCTTTTTCAGGGTGGGAAGAGGTTATAGAGGAGTCTGTATATATCCACAAACGTAGTTTGTGGGTATGCACAAAATCACATGGAACAATCACTCCTTCCCACTGTCTGCTCATCTGAGTACCATTGCAGTTGTAAGCAAGGCATGAGTGTGTAAGCAAAACTTACATATACAAATGCCTGTGTGAATCAGGCATTATGTGTTTTTAGCATTCCATAATGGAAAGGAAGTAATCAAAAGTTTCTAATTGAATTTGCAATATAAGTTTGCACAGCCCAGGTTAATAATAACATAACAGGCGTATTTGTAGAGTATGTTCACCCCAAGCAGTCTAGCCTCGCTACATACAAATAACTGAAATGTATTGCTACCTAACTCAGAACTGCTCATTTTTATGACCTCATAAGGAGGAAAAACTGAGTGGCTCTATCACAATTTAAACCTGTGACCTTGAGGTGAAACACAGATCATTGCATTGGACGTGTTCCAGGCCGAAGCCGCAAGGACAGCAATTGACTAGCCTCCAAGGCGCACTCGCCGAAAGCACGGTACACTCAGTAAATTACAATCAGCTGAGCGTAGAGATCGAGCGGAGGTGTAGGGGCTGAATCTTTTCTTCAGATACGAAGGCCCAAGGTCATTGACTGCTTTAAATGCTAGTGTTAGGATTTTAAAAGTGATCCTTTGATTCACTGGTAGCCAATGTAGTTCTTTCAGAAGGATTTCGTATGGATTTGTTTAACCCCATCGCTGCTGCCGACGTTCAGCGGACGTCGCTTGCACTAACTCAGTAGTGCTGCGCACGTCCGTTGAACATCGCGGCCCCGCCTGCTCAATAGAACGTTCCGCACTAGCGTGGAACGTTCAGCGCAGGCAAGGGGTTAAAAGAAATAGACAGAACTTTTCTTCCGCCCGGCGCTCTTTTCCGTGTCCTTGTGGCAGCGCAGGCTCTGGATGTGGTCTCCTTTTTCCTCCCGGCACTCTCCTTGGCTGACTTGGGCGGAAAGGAAAGGACTTCTGCCCCATTACAACGCAAAACCAGCCAATCCTGGAGCTGTGCTGCAGCTCTAGAATTGGCTGGAGCAGGCTAACCCAGTGCTCATTTTGAGGCTGGGGGCCAGCGGCTGCAATACCATGGCTGTTTCTCAGCCATGGGATTGCAGGCTCTGAAGTGCGCATGTCAGATTGGGCGGCCAATCTGACCTGCGCACTGGCAGGGTGCTGCATTACTAGTGCAATTGCACTAATCAGCCCGCCCCTCCCAACATGCTGTAACAGCGCGAGCCTAGGACACATTAATAAAATGGTATTTATTACCATTTTATTAATGTGTGTACCTGCAGGCGAGGCGATGCTCCTCCGCTAAAATGGAGGAGCCGCAGCTACTGCATTCTGCTAGCGTACCCTGTTTTAGTTGTGAGTTGGTAGGGTGGTGGCAGCAATAGTGCTGGCTGAAAGAAGCCCAACCTTGTTTTCCAGCAATTTTGACAGAGAACATCCCCTGCTTCTTCCACACAGGTGACTCAGTTCAAAAGTAAATCATTACCCTTCCACAGGCATAGTGCCTAGATTGACAACTCTTGTTTACATTAGTTCTAAACCATTTGGAAGGAATTTAAGATGTGTTTCAGCACCATGTAGATGGGTTTCAAAAGTCATTTTTTTCTTCTTCTATTATTATTTTGCTCTTTATTCCTAAAAATAGTTGAGTAGCTGCAAACATATGTTTAATGTTTTACTTAAAACACATTACCCTCTGTCGCTAGGCCATAAAGGCCTTCCAGGCCAGGCTGGCAGGGCTGTCTGAGAGCCTGTCAGTGCTGTGCTACTTGTCTGCTTTGACTGAAAGCAGATAACACAGATGCAAAATGTTGTCAGCAGAGAAGGGAAGTGGTCGGGGTTGGTTAAGGATGGCGGTATGGTATTTTTTTTCAAATTTGTGTATGGGAGCAGAGACCATGGTATGCCCGGCTCTTCCATTACTCCTGCGTCCCTGTGTAGCATTGGAGTTTGGGGACATGCATAACATAAAATTATAGATGGGTAAAAAATTAATTTACAGAGATGTTTTTCACTTCAGGGTTCTGAGTGACATCTTAGACAACTTGAGCTTCACTCGTGTTGTCTACCTGATGTCAGCCAGAACCCCTCCATGAAAATCATCCCCTTAATGCACTGCTGCCCACCTATAAACCTGTATGTCATTTGTTTAGAACTATTGTAATGACAAATGGAGGAGGTCTTCTCTCCAGGCATGGTGACTGCACTCACAGAAATATCCTAGTTATGAGGAACTGTTAAAGGGGAGGTTATTTAGCACACCCCTTTAACAGCAATCCCCCGGAATGAGGTAGTTAGAAGGTGCATAGCTACTTCCGATTCTGTGTTTACACTTGGAAAATGAGGAATTACATTCAGAATCAGTGTCCGCTGTGCCAAATTCCACAGCGTCACAGTTTTCTGTCACATCAGTGTTGGACCTGGCCCTTCTCCCAAAGCTAACCCCTGAACGTTACGACACATTTACCCTTTTCTCAAGCCTATTTGGGCTCTCTTTTCAACCTACCCGGCCCCCCTAAGGTCGACCCTTGGGCAGGGCGCATTGTTAGTAGAGGGTAGGCCCTGCGCAGGTGCGGGTGACATGACCTCGTAGAGTTTTGCAGCCATCTTCGTTTTAGTAGCTTTTTGATCCATACCCCTTATTATTTATCTGACGCCGGGAACATAGGGAAAATACGAGACTGACATCCCTGAAATCGGAATTATGTAATACACTCTTTAGGAAGAGTGCTCTCCACCTCCTATGTCTAGAAATAGGACTTCTGGGCCGGAACTGTCCTCCAGGCAATCTTGCTGGACGATACTGCTAAGATGTGTATTCCCCGTCTAGAGATAGGGACAGGGCCTGGGGAAATGCCGCCATCTGGTATCTGCTGTCTGCCCTTTAGATTAGAGGGGAGGAGTAGTTTCGGGGCTGCGTCCAGTCCTCCACAATCCCGACGCCGCTTCCTGCTGGGCGGCTGACGACCCTGCCTTCCTGCTTCAAAGGATGAGGTGGCCCATGACGGGAGCCACCCCCAACCGGGCCCCGGGGGAGGGAAACCCCTGGCCTACATGAAAGGAGATCAAAGACATTTTCAGGAATAAAAGAAGGACGCTAGAACTAGAGAAGGGGTCTGCTAGGGGAACCTCCAAAGAGGTACCCCCCGGGAGCCCTCCTAAGGCACGACGAGTGTGCCTCTCGCCATCATCTGAGCCTTGCTGAAGCTGACGCGGCTCCAAGCCTTCACCTCCACCTGAGCACTGCTGACGCTGTCGCGGCTCCAAGTTCTTGCCATCATTGGAGCCCTGCTGACGCAGTCGCGGCCCCAAGTTCTCGCCATCATCTGAGCCCTGCTGACGCTGTCGCGGCTCCCAGTCTTCACCTCCACCTGAGCCCTGCTGATGCTGTCGCGGCTCCAAGTCTTCACCATCACCTAAGCCCTGCTGACGCTGTCGCGGCTCCAAGTCTTCGCCATCACCAAGGGCCCTGCTGACGCTGTCGTGGCTCCAAGTCTTCGCCTCCACCTGAGCCCTGCTGACGCTGTCGCTGCTCCAAGTCTTGGTCTCCACCTGAGCCCTGCTGACGCTGTCGCGGGTCCAAGTCTTCGCCTCCACCTGAGCCCTGCTGACACTGTTGCAGGTCCAAATCTTCACCTCCACCTGAGCCCTGCTGACGCTGTCGCAGCTCCAAGCCTTCGCCATCACCTGAGCCCTACTGACGCTGTCGCGGCTCCAAAGTCTTCGCCATCACCTGAACCCTGCTGACGCTGCCGCGGCTCCAAGCTTCCACTACCACCTGAGCCCTGCTGACGCTGTCGCGGCTTCAAGCTTAAGCCACCAGCACGAGCCCTGCTGACGCTGTCGCGGCTCACGCCTGTCCTCCACCTGAACTGACCAGTAGCAATGTAGAGTGCATTCCGCACTCCTGCCCGCACTGCTGAGGGCAACACGAACTGTGAGAACTCAACTAAGAGTACCCGGTGTACTCCTGCCCGCACTACTGGTGCGCCACAAACTTTGAGGCCAGAACCGCGAGTACGAAGCATACTCCGGGCCGCACCGCTGGTGCGCCACGAACTTTGATAATAGAACCACGGCCTCATCTTGAGGTACTGTGCGGAGTGTATGGTTATACACCTAATGAGAAAGTTATATAAAGAAGCCACTATTTTACTAGAACTCTGTGTCTTGTCTATTTTGTCGTGGGTCTCTTCTACTACCAAGTGCAGTCCGAAATGCTTGGCACGCTAACAAAGGAATAAGCCTGCCTGCCCTAGCTACCATCCTTCCAAGGGGAGCAGGCGTCATTTTGGGAAGGGCCCCTCCCTTCTTTTATGAGGGAGTTACTGGACTGGGTTGCGACCCTCAGCCAGGTGGGGATTCCATTTCTAACAATCAGTATTCACTTTACCAAATTCCACAGCGTCACAGTAAGTAAACTCTCAGTTTACTTAAGTTCAGAGACGCCGAGGGAGAACTGACACTCATGTCAGTCAGTCAGCATGATGTTGGACCGCGCACCCCCTTCAGAGTCTGAAGGGGGTGGGCGGTCCGACGTCATGCTGACTGACATGAATTGTCAGAGTGAAGACCAGGGGCAGGCAGCAGCGCAAGTGCGCATGACTGGTGAAGGTCGGCAAATTTTTCTGACCAGCCCAGTCATGCGCACTAGTGCCTGCTCAGGCTGGTGGCTGCGCATTAGGAGACTGAGGGTTGATCAATGCTCAAACCTCAGCCTCCTAAAGGGGCAGGTGGGCGGCGAGTATCCCTGCTAAGCCAATCCTGGCGCTGCTGGAGCAGTGACAAAGAACACAACGTGAAAGGATGGTCTAAAGAGGAAAATAGTTTAATGACCTAAGTGCACCCTATCCCCTAATCTAACTCGCAAAAAACACAAAAGGGGTGCTCCTGGTCTACACAGGCCGGAGAGTGTCTGCTTTCTCATGAAAGGTGTGTGTGTAAACTAGTAAGTGTGAAGAGGAAAAAGAAGAAAACCCATCAGCCCACCCATTGACGGAACTTCATCATCTGGGATTTTTGAATACAGACTGGTATCCACTAGGTTCCTCACTAGCAAGTATCGTGAGGAAACTTTAGTATCGGATCCACCAGTGATGGTAAGCCAAGCAGCAGTTGTGTTAAGAGCTGTGGGTAATGAAAAGTTGCAGTGCTCAAAGAATATGTGCTAGTAAAGAGTGATAAAGGAGTGATGTTTAAAATTGGCTAACATGGTGCCTAAGAACAAATTTTATTATGACGGTCACCATGATGACAAGGTTAAAAACAGAGTGTAGATAGTGTTTCAACGAATACTACTATCCGTTGGTAAGTTAACTGGTCGACATGTTTCAGCCAATAATGGCTTTCTTCAGGACCTATTACAAAAACACTACTGCAACTGTGACAGAGTATGGTGAGAATTAAATACCATGCATAATTTTTTTTTGACCTACCATCCGGTGGAATACTAAATGGTAGGATCTGGAGTCATGGTTGTGAAAAATCCTCTCCCAAAGTTTGCTTGGGAGTGGCCTCACCTCGCCTGGCACTCGCTCAGGTAATGAGGCCCCGCTCTGTCCGTCGGTACCTCGAACCCCTACTGAGCTCAGTAGGGTTCGAGGTAGAACCTAGTGGATACCAGTCTGTATTCAAAAATCCCAGATGAAGTTCCGCCAATGGGTGGGCTGATGGGTTTTCTTCTTTTCCTCTTCACACTTACGAGTTTACACACACACCTTTCATGAGAAAGCAGACACTCTCCGGCCTGTCTAGACCAGCTGCTGGAGCAGTGCCAGTATTGGCTGAGAGTGGAGGCCAGCAGTGACACGGCTGTTCCTGTAAGCGCCAACAGGACCCCGGAGCAGAGGCGGCGCGGACCCGGTAAGTCTTTTATTTTATTTTAAAACTCCCCCCGGCACCAACCCCGGGCGACCACTGTACCCTCTCCCCTGCCCCCCCTTCCCATGGCGAGTATTGCGAGCCGGGACTGTCCTATGTAAAACCTTGAGCGTAGAGAATAATCACAGCACTTCCTACATTCAGAGTGGATCATTTATTTAAGAATATTTTGTAAAGGTTTTTTTTGCTTGAGCCATTTTCTGGTTTGCAACTAATTTCTTGACCGAAACCCACAATTCTGCATTTCATGTAGTCACACTCGTAAATTAGGTGAAGCTAAGCCAGTCAGCGTTACGTAGTGAATAAAAAGTGTGTTCGGTGTGCTTTGAGGCAACCTCAGGGAAGCATTAGCGCTACACGTAAAACAATAACAAATATGTTTTTGGAAGAGGCAGGGCCCAGTGTATGTTGGCACTAATGACTTGCTAAGTAATACAGTAGAAGGAGCCAAAACCGCGAACTGAAAAGCACATCTTGGGAGCTGGTGCCCATAGGCATCATTCTGGGGTTGCCTCGGTGGGAGTGGGGAGACTCCCCGTCCCAAAGAGCCGTTACACATCTGTATGCCCTGCATGCAATGTTTCTTATGTGAAATTAGCATGTCTGCACTGGCTGCTACACTTATAGTACTTGCTGCGCCGTGAAACCCATGATGCATCTTGATGAGGCTTTAATGTTTATTTTTGTTTGTTACAATATTTCATTTCTGAATGTCAAAGTGTGCCGCATCCAATTATATTCTTCTTTAGGTACAGCGAAAAATATTCAGTAGTGTGGTTACTGAAATGATGGGTCAGGGAGCTGTTGGTTGGAAGTCAGGGAGAAGATTTCAACAGTTATAAAGTCATAGCTGTGCTGGTGTGTTTCTGTAATACTTAGTTACATGGGTTTTGTATTCTGCCTTACCATAGGAATGTGGATGCTCTCAGAATGCAGAGGTGTTTTTATTAAAAGACTACCAGAGGCTCCATAGTATGCAAAGTAGTAGCCTGTGTCACCAATAAAGTCTTAACTACAAATGCTTTATTGACCTTCTTGTTTTCTCAAATTTGCTTGAAAATGCACCATTTGCCCTCTCTTTTTTTCATACATTTCCTTTGGGTAAATCCCCCTCGGAACCCTCCCGCTCGCTCACCACAGGGCACTCATCCCAAACTTTTACGCCTCACCACTTTCAAATGTTAACAGTTGCCACTGGCATCTCCTCACTGGGCGACGTGTGGCGAGCTGATGCTATCCAGTCCTTTCAAGACCTAGTCAAGGATTTCCAACTACACAAAACTACTGTTTTCAGGTACTTCCAATTACGGGTTGTACTTGATAGCTAAGTGTACAGGAATTTATATAGCGCAAATCACCGAGCGGTTTCTAAGCGCTTGCTTAGGGAACCCGTCCTGGTATTCCCCTGTGAGATAACCCCGGCAGGGTATCCGCAAGGTGAAAGCCAGGCACCCCGTCGCGAGGGACCGTTGTGGAGATTAAGCAAGCTATTGCCCAGAGTCGCAGAGTGTGAACCTGTGAATCGAGTAGGCACCGCAGCGAGAATTGTCGAGTCCATGGACATTTTAGGACTCAAGACCCAACCGAGCCGGGAATTGAACCCTGGTCCCGGGCTGACCTCTGCTTCCAGGTCTTCCTCCTCTAACCAGTGAGCCACACTTCTCCACAGGGGGATACTTTGGGGGCACTCCTGGAATTTAGTCCCTTAGAGGCCGAATTAACTGCTGAAGGCCTGGGGGCGAGGGGGGGGAGGGGGGGGGGTATTATTGCAGTTATATTGATCCGTAGTTATGAACTCCCTTGATCCCCTGATGAAATTGAGAGAAATGTGGGAACTTGACCTTGGTGAACTGGAAGATGTCCATTGTATCCAGGCGAAGATTGCACCAAGGGTGGTGGCCATCTCCACCCTCCGAGGCCTTATTCAGTTTAAATACTTGAACAGGTACTATTAAAATCCCTCACAACTATGAAAAATGGGAAAAGCGAGAACTCCTGATTGCTAAAGGTGCGTTCTCCTCTTTGTACATACTGTCACACGATTTGGCTCTGTCCTCGAGGAATACTGGTTTACGCTGCATGACACACTGAGGGAGGAGGCGGGGAGGTCACTAGCTTTGGACCCCAGGGCTCGAGTCGGGGTACCACATGGGTGGACAGTGTCCCCCCACTTATTTTACCAGGAGCTCGATAACTGGACCAAATAGAGCCACACATTCACTCTTTGGCCTCTCTGGGGCGAGATCGGAGCTCATTCAGAACGCTGCTCAAGCGCTGGCTTCTCTGATGCAATCGCATCTAAGGGGTGAGCGAGGGGAGGCAATGAGTCTGATGGTGCAAGTCACCTTTCGTATTTCACTTCCTGTTTTGACGTCAGCGTCCCCCCACTTCTTTTTATAGGACTTGTGCCTTCCCCAAAGAAAATGCTTTTGAGAATCATTGATCATTTAGGTGTTCCTAGGCCCACCCAAATTCCCATTGCCATTGGCCTTCTGATTACTAAAAGAGATTTGGAACGCCACTGGCGCAAGGTGCATCCTCTCTCTATGGGGAAACGGTATAGGGGCTAAGCATGGGCGAATTTTGCGAATCTCGCGTTCGCGAATTTGCGAACTCGCAATTCGCAAAATCCGCGAATTCTCGCGAATTTGCGGATTTTTTTTGTGTGTTCGCGCGGGTTTCTGCCAGTTCGCGAGGGTTTTGTACAATTTCGCAAACGCGAACTTACCTGTCGGGTCGCAAGTTTCGCGAACTTGTTGTTTCTACGTGTCCAGCCTGTTTGGGACACTCTTCATCATCACTGCCACTCTCTGTCACCACTGCCACTCTCTGACTACTCATGCCACCCTCTGGCCCACCCATGCCACCCTCTGTTTCATCACAGCACCCTCTGGTTGTCCAGTCAGTGTACATTATTGTGGCAAAGCAAGCACACCTTCCCTGCCTCAAGTGACCTGAATTAATTTGGGGCTGATTAATGTGTCACAGAATATTTTTTTAGCTGGCACCTGCTTCCTTAGTGCTTCCTGATTAGTGATCTTTTGCACTTGCTAAGTGCTTTCATTGTTGCAAAATTAGTTACAACACCTGCCCTGCCCCAACTGACAATAATGAATTAGGGGCTGATTAATGGATTTGAACTTCCAGCCTGGCTCCTGCTTGTCTCCCTTAGCTGTAATTCAGGACCTTTGTGGCATATGTGTAACTATTCTGAGGTTCAGAGCAGGGTCACATAATAGTTGCAACTGGCAACTGAACTCTGGAGGGGCCCCTCAGGAAGCACTACAGGAAATGGCTACTAATGATGAGCCTGAACTTTTGAACCTGGTAAGTAGTTTCAGTTTTGCTAAGATCGTATTTCTGCAATTTTGCGCTTATTCGCGGGGCGCGAAGTTGTACTGGGAAGCCGCGAACTCACGCGAACAGTGCAAGCAAGCCATAAAATCCGCTGCTCGCGGATTTGCGGATTTTGCGGGAGATTCGCGAATCTCGCGGATTGCGAATTTACCGAAAATCCGCAAAATCCGCGAGCGAAACGGATTTTCCGCCCATGCTTAATAGGGGCATGGATTTCTTCGCTAAGTTGGAGGACCTGGTTTATAAGGCCTGTGGTGTGCAGAAGAAATACGTCAAAATATGGATCCATACTGGAACTCTTCTATTGGAAGCCTTTAATGTAGCTGCTCTCTCTAGTTTTTTCCTGGCTTGCCTAGTTGTTATCAAAATACTTGGACTCCCATTACAGATGTGGCTAATGGCGTCCCACTTACCTGTATTGTGCCTTCGAGTGACTTCTCACTTCTGACTCATTGTTTTGTTGCTCGAATCTTGAAATATTTGAGGTAAGTGTATTTTAAGAAGCCTGGCTATGCAGTCGGAAGACTGGAAGGGTGAAATTACAGGCATGTCAGTGGGTGCAGTGCGTTCACAAGCACAGCAGAGGCGCCTTTACAGTTGTGAAGCCTTAAACATATGGAAATCCGACAAGATGACTCGTTGAGTTAACACTCGCGTAAAAGCCAACAGACCCGATTGAGGCAGGAGACTCACGATTATGGAAGCCACAAATGGCTTATTTTTAGCTGTCTCCTCCTGAAATTGCCTCTGCTACAATATAGGTTAATGCGAAATTTACATCCCCCTTTTTAGGTTTCGCCTGTCGAAAGCTGCGCAGCAGCGTTTCGCTCAGGCAAAATCTTTTGTTTACAAGTATGTGGGCTTTGTCCCGCCTCTGTCTTCCATTGGCTAGCCATTGGAAGAGAGAGGCGTCCGTCATTCTGCGAGGCGACTCGTGGGCGTTCCGGCGATTTTTTTTTTTTTTCTCATCCAGCCCCTTTTAGCACGTCATTCCGGCGGTGGGCGGTGGTTTATTTATTTATTTTTTAATACTTTTGTTTTTGGCATTTCTATGAAGATGGCGCCCGGTGGAGAGTGATTTCAGCCCCTGCTCTGTATCCCGCAGAAGAGTGAGCTCTGCCCGTAATGCTTGTTTAATTGAAATAGTCAATAGGAAGGAAGGAAATGAGAGCATAGAAATCAAGTTATTCCCGCGCTTCAAGCTTTTTTTGTTTGTTTTTGAGTGGGTGGTTTCACGAGAGCTCGGCGCTGGGGGCACTCACGCTCTAGCTAACATTGCAAAAACCAGTGTGAGTTTTGTGGAGTGGGGTGCTTAGACAGAAAAGAGGGCCACCACGCTCCCTCGCAGTCCGGGTGGCCATTTCTAAAGCTAAATGCCGTGTTCGGCTATGAGAAGGGTGGTGGTGGGGGTGTCTCCCTTTTGATGGTCAATGGCCACATTCAACTGCAAAGTAACACAAAGGGCGTTCGAGGGCAACGAGGAGGGGCCTGGGGCAAAATTTCATGGGGGGCTCATGTGAGCGGTCAGGAGTTTGGGAGAGAGTATGCATCTTGTACGGAGCATCTTTGCAGTGCCTCGTCTAAAGGTAGTAGGCGCTATAGAACTCAAACACAACTCTGCAAAGTGCGCAATCTAGTTCGCGTGCGCCTGCACGCAGCACAGCCCCCCGCTCCATTTGCTGGAGTCCTGTCATAGAATAAGAGCACCGCGCGATTGGACTGCCAGCCACACACACTTCCTGTGCCGTGCACAGCCCCATACACTAATGCACAGCCCGCAGAGTGCAGAACCTGTAGGTGGGAGTGCGTGGCCGCAAGTCACAGGCAGACAGAGGTGCTGCTAGGCAGTGTGATGCAAGCCTGGGCGGACACTGCGCTGCGAGGGCCCAGCAGCCACCGTGCCAGCGCTACACACAACACACACTTAAAGGACACACGAATCTATGGTTCCTATTATTATTTGCGGTTTGTATAGAGCACTGGCGCATTTACAATGGTGTTGCGGCGCTTTTGGTAGTTCGGCCATTGCTTCGAGCCTAAGCAGTGGGGTGCTGGGGCCGTGTTGGGGAAGGGGAGTCCAGACCCCAGAGGTCGATTTGGCAAAGTTCAGGATGAGTGCTGGTACCTGATAAACAAACCAACGTGGGCGGACCAGCTCCCACTGGGTGATAAACATTTGACATTCTTCAAATATTTTCTGTAAATCCAAACTCCTATTCTGCTTAATGATAGAGACCCGTTGCCCTGTGCCCCCACCCCTCGCTGTCAGTTCCACCCTTGGTCTCTTCACCCGTGTGCCCAGAGCTGATGCTCTGAGTGACCGGTGCCCACAGCTCTGCTTCGTGACATTTCAGACCCCCTCTGCTGCTGGGTGCTAGGGTCGCGTCTGTAGTAATGGTACCCTGCCCAGGGTCCCCTTCCAATCTGAACCGATCCCTCCCATTGAGCTAGGGTGGTCTCGCCGGGTGCCCCCTGCCAGTCTTCACTTATTGGTCTCATGTGGGTCCAGATCCGTGCACCCCTAACTGGACTTCCTTGCCCCCTACATTTCAGTGGCCTCGCATGTCAACAGATCTGCTGTGTCTTCAGCTGCGTCCTGCCCCAGACTCTCCGTTTGAGCGGTGGTCTCATCCTGGCGCAAAGCCTCCGCCTTTAACTGCCCCTCCTCCCCCCTTAACTGGCATCTCCTGGACCCTCTGCCGTGCTCGAGTGCCTCCCCTGAGTGCAGATCTGAAGGCTTCAGCTGTGCACCCTCCCCTGTCTCCCTGGTACTAAGCGTTGGTCTCACCCTGGGACAGATGTGTGCTGCCCATACCCCCAGCAGTGTGTGCGCACCCACCTGTGCGCAGATCCGATCCCCCGTCCCCTAAGTCATTGAGAGGTGGTCTCACATGGGTACAGGTCGGGTGTCCTCCGCTGTGTCCCCACGCACCAGAGCTCGGCGCAGCCTGCTGTTGTCCTGTTTTTCTGCTGCTCGTTGCCTGCAAAGTCAGGAAGTGAAAGCCTGCCTCCGCCCGCCTGCCCGCCGCCCTGCGGCCTCTGAAAGTTTAGGGCTGGCTCCGGGGCTGCCCGCCCTCCGTGGCCCGGCCCCCGCCTGACATCAGCCACCCCCCAGGGCTGCGGCTGATCTTTGCTCCCGGTACAGGGCTCAATGCTTTTGTTGGTCCGACAGGGCTGGGCTGCACTGCCGGTTACACTGCAGCTCCCAATCTGGTGTGAGTAGTTTTCTTGCACACACTGACCCCTCTGTTTTTTCTACAGGCAGAACCCTTTCTGTAGAAGTACATCTCCATATCCTGATTTGATTGAAGGAGCAGCCTCTTGTTACTTGTTACTGATAACATAAATAAATCAGATTCAGTTGAAGTGATTTGCCTACAATCAAACACTGTGAACAGGGAAGCCGGGATTTTAAATCTAATCTTAGCGCTGCAGATCATCTGGTATCTTTAATAAGGACACGCGATGATCTGCAGCGAATACAAGGACTTCTTATATTTTTAAGGGTTCCCAGTACCCTGCCTCCTCCATCAGATGAATTCCCAGACCTAGCCTCTCTGGGTTTTTGCTTTGACTGGTGTCGGCCATTCCGTCTTGCTTTAACTTTACTCTTTCTTTTCTCTTTAGCGCTTTGAAGCTCTTTGTCTGACCAGCTTGGCCTGATGTGAGGTGCCTATGATGCGGATCAGTTTCTCTGTCAGGTCTAACATTAGACACTTTCTCTCAGCCTGTTAGAGGACTTGGCCAGTTTGTCTCATGTGTGGTCTTTAATAGTCTCTCAAACCTCTCCTAGGAGGTCGAGTGCCTTCCCTTTTCCTGGCGCTGAGGGAAATCAGCCTTGGATAGTGCAAAACGGCTGCAGCTCCTCTTTATTCACATATTGATATGCAAAACTCACATGCATAACATCATTGCCCCACATTTGTCTGTAGCTCAAAACCAGTGGTCCTTAATCCAGAACAGCACCTCGTGATAGTGACTCTATGGCAGCGGCGAATCTTCAACCGCGAGGAAGCATGTTCTTTGGGGGACCACACTAGGAGGACTGTACCCACTCACACTCCAGCACTCACAGAAGAGTGAGCAAGAGGATGCATCGCGTCCCAACCTGCAGACACAAGGCGCCACCGTGCAGTCAGGGTACTGAGGACACGCACCGAGGCACACTCCTGAGCCACGCGTCAATACGCAAGCCGTGCCCTTGCGCCCACATACGCTGGCTGTGCTTGCTTCCCCGCCCCCTGCTTCCCCTTCCCCTGGCTGTGCTTGCTCCCCTGCCCCCTCGCTGTGCTTGCTTCCCTGCCCCCTCGCTGTGCTTGCTTCCCTGCCCCCTCGCTGTGCTTGCTTCCCTGCCCCCTCGCTGTGCTTGCTTCCCTACCCCCTGAGTGTGTGTGTGGCTCTGGGTGGGTGTGTGTGGCTCTGGGTGGGTGTGTGTGGTGGGTGGGTGTGGCTCTGGGTGTGTGTGCGTGTGTGTGTGTGTGTGTGTGGCTCTAGGTGTGTGTGTGTGGCTCTGGGTGTGTGTGTGTGTGTGTGTGTGGCTCTGGGTGTGTGTGTGTGTGTGTGTGGCTCTGGGTGTGTGTCTGTGTGGCTCTGGGTGTGTGTGTCTGTGTGTGTGGCTCTGGGTGTGTGTGTCTGTGTGTGGCTCTGGGTGTGTGTGTCTGTGTGTGTGGCTCTGGGTGTGTGTGTGTGGCTCTGGGTGTGTGTGGCTCTGGGTGTGTGTGTTTGTGGGTGTGTGTGTGTGTGGCTCTGGGTGTATGTGTGTGTGGCTCTGGGTGTGTGGCTGGCTCTGGGTGTGTGTGTGTGTGGCTCTGGGGGTGTGTGTGTGTGGTAGTAATTGATGTCTGCTGAGCTCATCCGTAGGGTACAATAGGTCTCACATTTGCGAGAGATTAAGCTAATGGCAATGTAAATGACAATGCCATTTATTTATCTGTTTTCAAAACCAACACATAAATACAAATTTTGTCATTTACAATGCCAATAGCTCTAACTTTTCCAAAGGCGAAACCATTGCATTGTAAATGCTTGTTTTCAGAATCTCCCACTTTTCAGTTTTGAAAAGAAGGCCACTTGCCCAGGGAAGGCAGACCCAGCCTTCCATCTTTCCAAGAGCAATACACTGAGAACCATAAATTGGGTGATATCAAGATATGTTCTTTACAGCTTTGAAAAACTTCTGGTTTGTAGTCTGAACTGCTAAACAATAACAAGTTATCACTAGTACTATTATTATTAAGACTCATAGTACCCCTGGTCATGCTCACGTACTAACATGCCACTGGAATGGTTCAGTGTTGCAATGATTCCTTTGAGTTTCTGCATCTAGATAAAGCTATTTGCATTGCCCCTCTGTGGCTGACATTGTTATGCAGATGTTTGCCTCCTTACAAATTATGAAAGTATGTACTTGCCTTTCAATTTACTGCCATGCCCCATCTAAATTACTGTTGCTTTTTACCAAGACTTTCCTTTTTAGGATCCATTGTGTGACTTATTTCTCATTCGAAGGAAATTGGTTGGCAGTATCTGGCTAGTAGGTCCCGGGGTGGCTTCCAAAACTTTGGATGCAAAGCTCTCGTTTTACAGTCAGTCTAATATGTCCGGCAAGATGTATAATTTCGCAGGGTGCATGGCTGTACTGCTGTATTTAATCCGCAGTGCCATTTGACCTGGTCAGTTCCTTGCAGAGGGCGAAGAGGCTGGCTGCCAGGATTTGCATAAATCCACCCTAATTAACATTCCTGAGGAAGGATTTGTTCTGAGAATCCATGCGACCACCTACGAGTGCAGAGATGACAACCTGCAAGTGGCAGGAGCTCTCCTTCTCTGCCGCTAAGTGCAAATATTGCATCCACCGGCATTACAGTGCCAGAAAATTGCTACTTTGTGAAAGGAATTTCAAGCAAGAAGACCTATGGACCGCTGTCTGTCCCCCCAGTGTCACAAACTTTCATTTCCATCCTGGAAGATCTCCCATGTGGACAACCTCCAGTGGTGTGGAGCACTGACTAACAACAGCAGTGGGTAACCTCCAGTGGTGTGGGGTACTGACTAACGGCAGTGGACAACCTCCAGTGGTGTGGAGCACTGACTAACAACGTCAGAGGACAACCTCCAGTGGTGTGGAGCACTGACTAACAACGGCAGTGGACAACCCCCAGTGGTGTGGAGCACTGACTAACAACGTCAGAGGACAACCTCCAGTGGTGTGGGGCACTGACTAACAACGGCAGGGGGTAACCTCCAGTGGTGTGGAGCACTGACTAACAACGGCAGTGGACAACCTTCAGTGGTGTGGAGCACTGACTAACAACGGCAGAGGACAACCTCCAGTGGTGTGGAGTACTGACTAACAACGGCAGAGGACTCACCCAGTGGTGTGGAGCAGCGACTAACAACGGCAGAGGACAACCTCCAGTGGTGTGGAGCACTGACTAACAACGGCAGAGGACAACCTCCAGTGGTGTGGAGCAGCGACTAACAACGACAGTGGACAACCTCCAGTGGTGTGGAGCACTGACTAACAGACAAACAAGGCTAGTCCCTATGCTTCAATGAAGGAAAAGACAGTATTATACTTCCACGGTTTACTCAAGAACCCACTAGTACCACCTGAACATATTCAGAAACAAATGGGAAAGACATAAACATTTTTGTTCTTAAGAAAAATTGCACAATTTATTCAATACATTACAACATTATGCACAAGAGTGCCATATAATCAAGTTAAAAAGTGTGAATACACATAAAAAACATTAAAAGCAGAGATACAGGTTGTTGACGCAGCGTTTCGGCATTTGTATTTACACCTTCATCAGGACAAAATTCTTATATAGGTTGTTGTTACATTGACCTCTGTAATCAATTTGAAGCTCGTCTCTTTTTGGTTAGAGAGTTCCTTTTTCTTAAAGTTAGGAACTGGAAGTCAAGGATTCTGATACAGTGATCTCTTCTGAATTGGATTACCCTTCTAATCCTTTTATTTATTCTTTGTCATTGGGTGCAAGGGAGCCACCGAGATTTTTGAGGGTCTTCACATTCAAGACCAATGTTGGGATGGGAAGGTCAAAGATGCGCATGTGACTGGATGTCTTGATGTTCCTGCTAAGTACAAATTTCGTCTTTTTTGCGTGATATCGCATTTGACCATCTGGTTTTTGAGAATCGACCTCCCTGCTCCGCTTGCCACTCTATCGGCAGTGGACAACCTCCCGTGGTGTGGAGCACTGACTAACAACAGCAGTGGACAACCTCTCGTGGTGTGGAGCACTGACTAACAACAGCAGTGGACAACCTCCTTTGGCGTGGAGCACTGACTAACAATGGCAGAGGACAACCTCCAGTGGTGTGGAGCAGCGACTAACAACGGCAGTGGGTAACCCCCAGTGGTGTGTGGTACTGACTAACAAGGGCAGTGGATAACCTCCAGTGGTGTGGGGCACTGACTAACAACGGCAGTGGATAACCTCTAGAGTTGTGGGGCACTGACTAACAACGGTAATAGACCACCTCCAGTGGTGTGGGGCACTGACTAACAAGAGCAGTGGATAACCTCCAGTGGTGTGGAGCACTGACTAACAAGAGCAGTGGATAACCTCCAGTGGTGTGGGGTACTGACTAACAAGGGCAGTGATTAACCTCCAGTGGTGTGGGGTACTGACTAACAAGGGCAGTGGATAACCTTCAGTGCTCTGTATCACTGACTAACATGGTTGGCAGGGTATGCTCAGATGTGAGTCCCTTGCTCACTTTGCCACTGGATTCACGCAAGCCTGGCTGAAGACGGCTGGAATGCCAGAAACCTGTTCTAGGAAGCTTGTTTCCGGTCCAGGGAAGACATGGCTTGGCAGTTCGGGCTGGACTGTTCCCATGAGGCACAGGGTCAGACTGATTTGCATAGGGACATGTCTGAACTGGGGTGGCAGAGTGGGCTAAAGAACGGTGATGGATTAAACCCAGATCTTTTGACTGGGTGTGAGTGTTTGATTGGTTCAGATGCTCCGTCCATCACCACCCCCTTTTGTTCTAACATGGGAAGTGGACAACCTCCATTGGTGTGGAGCGCTGACTAACAACGGCAGTGGACAACCTCCAGTGGTGTGGGGCACTGACTGTCAACGGCAGTGGATAACCTCCAGTAGTGTGGGGCACTGACTAACAACAGCAGTGGGTAACCTCCAGAGTTGTGGGGCACTGACTAACAAATGCAGTGGACAACCTCCAGTGCTTTGAAAACTGTTGCTATATTTCCTTGTGAATTGTAATGAATGGGGCAGCATCCTTTTTGCTGCCTCCTTTTCCTCGTGATTGGATTCCTAAAATATTCAACCTGTGACGTCACTGTGGCACAGTGACGTCGTCTGTTTGGTTTTCTCCCTGACTAAACCTGCAACTTTGCGCAGCTCAGATGTCCAGAGGAAACAAAATACACCGCCCACAACATTTATTTGTCTTTGGTTCCAAGCCTGTATTGTTATTTTCAAGAGCCCAATCTTCGATGGTAGCAAAGTGACTCATCTCAGCCTCTGTGCAGAAAAAAAGCTGGGACTGTCTCCTGTTTAAAGATACAAACTGAAATCAAAACACAGCATCTCACACCGGCCATCATTCGCGCGATTCCACTGAACTTTGCTAGAACTTTCTTCGTAGCAATTAAGTAAATATGCCCAAAACACCCTATGCTACTAATTCAGTAGAAACAATTTCCAACAGGTCAGCTGAAATTTCCCCAGAGCTGATCGTTGCAAATATAGTTTTTTACCTCCAGGTAGACGATTTCTCCCAGATTTGCCCCGAAGAAGGTGTTTCCTCAAACAAGATCTGTGTAAAACTCAATCGCTTCTCTTTTTTGAAGCAATGTTTTTCTTTTCCTGCCCATCCCCCTCGTTCTTTCTGCGGCTCAGTAAAATCAGACAAGCATCTTATCACGCGTACAGTAGGGATCAGGAAGCCATGGCCTTTTAAGAACTTTGCTCTTCCTGTTCTGCCTGAAATATGACATTGTGCAATAGGCAGTTCTTACTCCTCTCTGAATAGTATTGTGTCTCCTATCTCTGTAGTTGTTTTAGTGCCAGAGGCACATTTCCTCTACCTGTAAAAATGGGAGCGGTATCATGTGTTGTGATGTGTCTAATGACGTCCTCTAAAGAATTTACATCAGAGGACCAGGATTTACCTTTGAAGCTTCTTCAAAGGGTTCATGCAGTTCTTGACATCCCCAGGGCACTTTCTTTGATTTGTTGTTGTCCTGGCAAAGAGAAATTATCTAAAAAGGTGGCAGCCATAAGCTCCTGTCTGCCACTGTACTTGTTGGAATGGGAATGTCCCCTGCATGGTGTACAGTCGTGTTTCCCTGCCCTATGTGCTGCACTTTGAGTATCTTGTATCCTGGTTTTTGATTTTGGTCCCAGGCGCACAAAACCACCCGTGCCTGTCCCTTTAAATGAGTGAGCTCCAGGACCTGCAGGTGTGCACCAGCTGAGCTCTCGTTTACTGACAGTGCACTGCCGCCAGTGGATTTACAATGTAGAGCAGTGTTGGCAGCGTAATGTGTCTTGTGAATCTATAGTTGTGTTAGACCCTTTTATCTGTGTCACCGGAGTGGAGTCCTACAGCCCACCAGGGTGAAGCTCCCCTTCTGTGCACTGAGCCAGGTCCCAGTGCTAACCTCGTAAGTGCACGTTATGCATGTGTGTAAGTGACTAGAGCGGTAAATGCGTTTTTGGAAGAGTGAATCAGAGTGATGGAGACCTGCGGGTTCCCTTTTGGATATCCTAGCCTGTTCATGTGCACAAGATGGAGCTGAGGTTGGTTTCCCAAACAGTGGAAATGTATTGATGACCTTCCTGTAGCTGGAGGTAGTAGGCTGCGACCCTGAAGTGTGAAAGTGGAGACAAGGCTTCTTTAGAAATCTGATTAGAATCTTTTCATGAGAGGAGCTGCTGTTTAGTCTTTCTGAACACGGAACATGGAGAAGTGTGGCTCACTGGTTAGAGAAGGCAGACCCTGATGCAGAGGTGAGACCTGGGACCAGGGTTCAATTCCTGACGCGGCAGGGTCTTGAGCTCAAAATGTCCACGGACTCGATAATTCTCGCCTAGGTGCCTACTCGAATCATGGGTTCACACTCTGCAACTCTGGGCAATAGCTTGCTTAATCTCCACTACGGCCCCACCGCGATGGGATGCCTGGTCTTCACCTTGGGGATGCCCAGTAGGGGTTATCTCGCAGGGAAAGCCAGGATGGGTTCCCAAAGCAAGCGCTAAGAGACCTTTCGGTGATTTGGCGCTATAGAAATCGAAATTAACATAACATAACATTTGGTAGATGGTGGGGTAGAAGTGCGGAATTGAAGTCTATCTTTGGAAGTAAATGTTCAGTAGAGTACCTAGAGGACTGCTCTGCAATCAGAGATGGTGCCCGCTTCACAGCCAGCTTTCCAGAGGTGAGGGGACATTCGATGAGAAGCTGACTTTCTTAGGAAGCCAGCACTGATCAACTCTACAATCATACAAGTTCTTTTTTCCTTTAATTTTGAATTATCCTTAAAACGGAGAAGCTCAAAAGCCCTGATGAATGCTCAGCTAACCATTCAGATGCATTGATAGGGCAGAAACATATTGACCTCTCTACATGAGTCGAACTAACCCCCATATACTTTTAATCCTACCCTGTGTGCAGGGGCTGCTCCTCCGCTATGGGGTAGGAGTCCCTCCCTATGCTTTCAAGCAGCCAGAAACATAAAATAACAATAACTTGCAGTTCTTGTCATTTTATGTTTCGTGTCCTGCTGCATTGCGGCGGGTGGATGGGCGGGCTGCTCTGCTCCCCGAGCAGGGCAGGGGTGGAATGGTTCGCCCACTCCTAAGTGCGCAATGACTGTTTGGTCGGTCGTCTTGGGCTGCCCAACCCAGTCATGCACACTTTCCCGTTCTCTATGCAGGCTGCTTTACAGCCTGCATGGAGAACATGTCCACCCCTCCATCCCCTGGCTGAGTGCCGTCTCACGGCGCTCAGACCAATCACAACGTGACATTGCAGCGTTGTGATTGGCTTAGGGGAGGGAGCCTGGCTGCCTTCTTCCTGTGTCGGAGGCAGGAGAGCAGGAGCAGAGAATACGCGGAACCCAGCCTCGAGGTAATTTTTTTTTTTTTCGATCAGTTGTGCGACACCTGGTACCCTCCTCACCCAATCCCTGCTCCCGCCCCGTTACCTGCGAGCCATGCCGGCTGTGACTGCCTGTGGGGGCTAGAATAAAGCAGATAAACATCCACTATAGAGGTAGTTTGAACAATTTTCCACTTTCCCCTTTGACCTACTAGCCCCACACCACCAGTGCTTCGCCCGAGCAAACAAAATGCTCCCCTTGACAACCATGGCCAAAAGAGATAGAATAAATATATTCCCTACCACTGAGCTCCATACCCCCATCCTGTAACTCGCACTGGGAAGTGAAAAACCAGTGCCAGGGGGGCCTGATGATGAAACATGACACTTTGATAGTGGGCAAGAGCTTTTTGTCTTGATGACAGATTCCCAATACCTGAAGAACGGACACTAAGGCTCCTGATCTGGGATCTTTTTTGTGTTGTCTGATAGATGTGGTGATATATCCCTGGAACTCCGTCCAAAAACCCTTTTTCTACTCCTAGTACATAGTGACAAAAAAAACAGCCACCTGGCAACCTTATTCTTGACTCGGAATTTCCTTTTAATTAATGGCAGGAATGACATTATCTCATATATCTCGGCACAACCTCTCCAGATGGTACTTTGCTAATTCACCTGTGATCTTCAACCACACCTCATCTGCAGGTGCAAGTTCTACACACAATATTAAAGGTGCATCTTAGATGCAACATATAGCATGGGAAACATTCTAGGCGACCTGAACAAAACAAGGTGCTAAAAGTAGAAGAAGGACTAGAAGGGTGAGATGTAAAAGGAAGACAGACTGTCCAAAAGAGAAATATATGGTGGTCATCATCAAAACAAGACTAAATGAGATGCGCCGTATTAATTGACCTCTCGAAAAACACCAACAGGAGAATTACTTCTGGAAACCTGTTTTATGGACAGTATTGTTTTGCTCACGGACCGGTTCAAGCCCCAGAAACAACCAGGTAGAAAACTGATGAAACCGAGCCCGAGGCGTGGGACACACATTGCTATGGTAACAGGTTCTGTTTTCCTTTCTAATGACGCAGTCTTGTGCAAAGGTCTTGGGTTCGGATTTTATTAGAATTTTGCTTTGAACCTGCTGTCACTTTTCGAGATAAAGGGTTATTGAAATTCTCCTCACAGGCGGCCTCTGTGCCGCGCGCGGCCTTTACTTAGAACCTGTTGTTTATTTGACTGTAGATAAACTCAGTTTTAGGCGTTTGCTTCTGAGAAAGGGACCACGTTCTATAGCGCCGAAGAAAAACCTATATTTAACTATAAATATATTGTTGCGCTTTATTTCCTCGATATTAGCTTATGAGAGTCGCGTGTTGGCAACCCATGTGAAGAATTATTTTTACCATGTATTTTTGAAAAGCACAACGACACGTCGCCAAACTGATATCTGCAACGGCACAGGAGGCACTAAGGTTCGGCGGGGGGGGGGGGGGGGGGGCGCACCAGGGTTCAAAAGATGGAAATCTGGCTAGAAATGTCATGAAATAATGGTTAAGACTTTGAAATGAAAAAAATACTTTTCAACATTTCGCACTTAAAATGCGTACGATTACTCCACTGAATTGAGTCAGTTATTGAAATTAATATTTTTTAAACATGAGATTCAAAAATACCGCATGCCATGATGACGTGGACACGAGTTACCCAAAATATGTTCGTTTGGCATGTATATATGGCATATATTGTTAGTAAACATGAAGCCAGATTATTTTATAATGAGTATATGTAAGTTTTTTTTTAGGATGCAGCTCCTGTACTGATTTACTTCAATATTCCCTCAAACTGGATGGTTAATGAGGATGATACACGGTGCAGTAAAGCGATAGGCTGTGGGTCAGGCAGTTTGTTCCAGAGGGAAGCTGGGATTCGAGCTCAGTCCTGCATATGGTGGCGCTATGAGACTGTAGGGTTGCATCCTTTGCTCTTCCATTTAATATCAAAAATAAGTGCTTTGTGTTTAGATATTGAGTTGTTATTCAATTCGTGTTAAACATATGGAGTACGATAAATACACTTTTCATACCTCATAGCAAACACACACACACACTAAATACACTTTTCATACCTCAAAGCAAACACACACACACACACACTTGCACGTGTTGTATGTGTATATGGCTGAAGTGAGATCTGTCTGCCACTCTTTAATCTTCGGTTTCTGCTTCAAAATCTTGGTGGTGGGTGGTATTGTCCCCTGCATGACCCCCACTCTAAAATCTGGCTCACCAGGGGGCATATGTACAAGCCCCTATCGTCACGGGAACGTCACTTTTTGGGACGTTCCTGTAGCGATTTGGGCCTTGCCTTATGTACAAGGCACCCTTTCACGATATGTTTAGCGTGAAAGAGACGTGCAGTGGGTGTTGCGGTGTGCGTTCCACCGCAGCACCCATTGTATTTGGCTCCACCCCATATGTACAAGGGTGGCATACATAGGAGGCAGTGCCAAAATTAAAACCAGGAAAATCCTGGTCTTAAGTTGGCAAAACGAGGAGAAATGCATTATTTCTCCTCGTTTTTGCTTTTTCCATGTGTGATGCCTGGTGCAGCACACCTGGAAAAAGCAAATTGCTATGGTTTGTTTATGTACAGGAAGGTGTCCCTTCCTGAACATAAAGCAAACATTTAAAAAAAAATGCCATTTGTAACTTTCATGTGTCCTGCATGAAGCAGCACACATGAAAGTTACAAAATGGCATTTTAGGATTGTTTAGATGCAGGAAGGGACCCCTTCCTACACATAACCAATCCTCCCCTGCACACAGACACCCTTGCACTCTGGTGCAAGGGTGCCTGCGATGGCGCTAAGTTGTTAAACTTAGCGCCATCGCCGGGGGAAATGCAAGACTACATCGCATTCTTATAAATATGGTGCAGCCTTGCGTTTCCGAAGTGGTGGAGCAAGTTGTTAAGCCCAGGAGGCTAACGACACGCTCTGCCACTTCATTGTACATATCCCCCTAGATGTTTTTGATTCCACCAGTATTAGAACCGTGCCCTACCATTTAAAAGTTCCCTTGTGTTTGAGTATTTTATTTAATGTGCTGTTTTCAATTATTACCCAGTTTTTCAGATCTTTCCGCCATATTTTTGTTGATGGGGCTATGGGTGCTTTCCATGACTTGTCATTTCTTCTTTTTGCCAATACAAGGGTCAGGTTGGTGAACTTGTTGGTGTACTTTAATCTTTTGGAGTTGGGTGTTTGTCCCAGCAGCCACACAAAATTGCTTAGCTGCACTTGTTTATTTGAGATCGTACTTATCACTATGTCTCAATATGTCATTTAGAGTGTTTCTGTGCGAGTTTTTTGGAACTGGGCCCTGGGACAGAAAGAGGCCTCCGAGCTTTGCTGGCTTTAAAGATAGACCATGGAATCATTCTGATCTGAGCGTTATTGGTGTGTACCTCTGGAACTTGTTGTTTGTTTATAGAGTTATGATGCACGGCTTATCACCTGTGAGGGTATCCAAGCTCTGTACATGGGCACGGGGAGATTAATTGATTTGCCCAGAATCACAGGATGTTGTACTGACGTGGCGACTCGAATCCGGATCTCCGGCTACCGAGTCGACAGCTCTGGCCTCTGCACCACATCCTCTCTTTGCCAGAGGAAAAAGTCTTGGAAATGCTTCATATACCACAGCAACTGTTTTAAAGGAGTTTGAGTTAGTTGTTTTTTTACAGTTTTATTTAGCACTTTCAGCTGTATATGCTTTCAGAATGCTGAACCTTTTTAGAAGCGGATCAGATAACAGTGGCAAGGAGGGATGTTCAACCATCGTAGCTATAAACAAGAGAGGCTGGTACAAGGAGTAGGTCACATCTGTAGCTTATTGATGGGACGGAGTCGGATTTAAAACCAAAGCAGCTTCACTTTGAAGCTAGAAAGAATTGGCAGACGAGAGGGGCTGCATCTGTAGGGGGGCTAGAGAAGGATGCAGCAGTGGTCTAGCTAGGGAGAGGCACTATTTTGGGGGGTGCTGGTGAGTTCAAGGTTAGCTTTCTTTGTTTTTAGGTTTCGCCTGACCGTAGCACTGCGAAGCAGTGCTCGCCCAGGCAAAATCCTATGATCCTACAGTATGGGGCTTTGTCCCGCCTCTGTCTTCCATTGGCTAGCTCCATAAATTGAGGCTAGCCATTGGAAGAGATTGGCTGTCAATCACTCTTTCCCCGTCTGAATGCGATTCGGGGGCGTTTCCGTGTCTTTTTTTAAGTCCCGCCCTCTCCTCTTCCCATTGGCTGGAATTTTACCTTCCAGCCAATGGGAAGGGAAGAGCACAGGCTCTTTCCGTGTTCGTTATTTATTATTTTACTAGGATATGTATCCCAGAGGATGCGACGCTATTTGAACATAACAGCTGCCGCCTTTGGAAGTGGACTACTAGGATTGGCTCAAAATCCAGCATTTCTGAAAAAAATCGCCCCCCCTCCAACCACGTGCATCAAAAAGGAATGTGACCATGAGTCATGTAAAACAGCAAAACAAATAGACGTGGTAATTTTATGTACGAGAATGCGGCAATACTGAACGATTTACCCTGTAGGTAGTTTATGTTTTGAAAAGGCATATTTAAGCAAATGTCTGTACTCTTAAAGTTAACCGGACTCTAGTAGATTGGCTAACCATTGAGTTCAGACTGTGGGTAAACGTGGAAGCTCTGTGCTTGTTAGCTGGACGAGGTCCCTCTCAAATATGGCCGCCATGTAAAGTCCTAATATCCCGCCCTCGCTCTGCGTCCTCGGCAGCAGCAACGATCGTCCAACACTGGTTGTTGCTGTGGCGTTTGCAGGTGAGAGAAGAGGGTTGTAGGTTAATGCAAGCATGGGATGTATGTAGCGTCGGCCTGCTATTCGTTTGAGATCGTGTTGCTGACAGAGTGGTTCTGTTTGTGTCCAAAGAGCTGCTCCGCTCCTCCTTGGCAGCTGGATGCAAGAGACCCTACTGTTCGACACTCAGAGTTCTTAGAGGGTTGATAACAATAATAATATTTTTGAAGACCCCACACCTCCCCCGTTTAATATGGGAAGAGAACTCCATTGCTAGTTAACCCCACCCGCGTTATGGGCGGCCGAGGATGCGGGTTTACTTCACTCCAGAAGTTAAAGTGATGCGAGCACATGTGTTTATTTATGCATTTTTATTTAGCGCAAACTTTACCCAAAGGTGTCAGAGCGCTTTACAATAGAATTTTACATAAGGACTTCAGAGTACATGAATCACATAAAAAGAGAGTTGGTTGTGTGCAGATAAAACTCATTGTTATCCTCCTAACCTCCGTTTCTAGTCCCAAAATCCTTACATGAGAAGTGTATGCATGCATATTGAGAGCTAACGTTTGATATTATAATTACATATATAGATATATCCCAAATGTACTTTGCAGCAACTCGGAGAGGGGGAGGTCACTGCTTATTGTACGCAGCTAATCCTCTGTTACAATGGATAGTGCTCTGCAGTTTCAAGATTCTATGCGTGAATGGGTAAGGTAGCCAGTTTTGAGGTCTCACCTGACAGCGCACATGCACGTTGCTGCAAGGGATGTTGCTTACAGTAAAGGGCTTGGAGCCCGTCCATTGCTTATTATTTGTTTCCTTTTTTGTCAGTCTTATTTGCTGATTCCTAATTGCTCAGCGTGGATCTGGCATCACTTCCTTTTCAATGTGTGGAGCACAGACCAAGCACAGATTGATTCATTTTAATTAGTTTCCGACCACTGCTTGTTATAACACTCCATTCCCATTAAGCCGCAAAAATACTAATGCAGCATGCCTCCCTTTTATGCAGCATCCATATATAATAAAAAATTAAAATTACCCGTCACAATCTATAATTTCAGCAATTTAAACAAAGAATTGAATGGCAAGTTTTTTTTGCACTCTTTATTTAATTAGTATTTATAAAACGTGTATTTATCTGTGGCCATATTTGGGTATGTAAAACATATGTAATTCTCACAGCAGTACTCATTGTGTTAACCTTAGTTGGACAACAGGCTTATTCCTCCTTTTGAAATTTAAATTATTAATGTTGTCCACCACATAAGGATGAAAGGCTAGAGTTCACATAACCGGATTTGAACCTGTGACTGTAAGATGAAACACAGACCCATATTGTCAAGGCATTACTCCACTAAGCCAGTACACTTTACGGTTGAGGGTTGTAAAAATATAACAATATGCTTTGTTGTCAAAAGTTCCATATTTGAGAATAATTTATACAAAAAACCCAATGTGAAACTTTTATATTTTCATTATACAACACAATAGCAGATTATATTTTTATTTACTTTCATGTTTTGCCTTTTGTGCTCCTTATTATTATTATCACGTAGCCCTCTTCCGTGCGGATGTTATTCGCATGAACAAAGGATCACGTGTGAACACAGCTGTGAGGCTGCTAGTGGAATCTGTTGTTTTTATTCTGACTTTACTTGAAACTATCCCCAGACGATTATTTTATTTTAAAAGTGCCTGCCGTTATAAGGAATACCATCAATGACCAGTAATTGTTTACGGTAATATGCTCACATTTTGTTCCGTAAGTATGCAACGTTTAAAGTGATAGAGCTCTTCGGTCCATCGTTTTAGCTCATCACTATCATTTCAAAAAGAACCAATCACTTGGGCCTTGGTTTTGCTCCTCGCCCCTCCATTTCTGTGTGTGTGTTTGTGCTGTGTGTGTGTGTGTGTGCAAATGCAATAGGTCTCGCATTTGTGAGAGATTAAGCTATTGGCATTGTAAATGACAATGCCATTTATTTATCTGTTTTCAAAACCAAAATTTGTCATTTACAATGCCAATAGCTCTAACTTTTACAAAGGCGAAACCGTTGCATTGTAAATGCTTGTTTAATTTTATTTTCCCTCGTCGTCGACTGTCTACTCGCCCCCCCAACCCACTCCTTTGCTCTTACCTGCACCGGCTGTCACTGGGCAGCAAATTCGGGGACCGCCTCGCGTTGCTAAGGCCGTAACTACGCCACTGGTATGTAGAGTAAGAGATTAGACTTTTAGGGTGGAGTTCTTCCGCGATCCTTTTCCTCACTTCTTTATAGTCTGTGTGGATGGTCTCTGAGGTGATCTTTGAAAGGACCATCAATGAGGCAAAATCTTTCTGTGAAAAGCGGAGCGATGGCTGACTTGGCGTAGGTGGGGATTCAAATTCAGGACAAATAAAGAATTATAAGGTTAGGAGAAAAACAACGTTTATGCTTTAGTTATCTGTATTAATTATTTAGATTTTATGCTAGTATAGTGTGGACATACTTCAGGACGTTGCAACACTTGTCATAAATGTGATACAATAATATAGTTACAACTTTAGGGGGTTGAAAATATTTCGGTAATTAATGTGATACACTGATATCATTTCAGATGGCAGGGATCCATAGCAAGGAAAAATGCATGTATATGACATTCTGGCACCATAGAAACAGACGATGATGTGAAATTATAAGATAAATTGAACAAGAGGTGTAGTAGACTAGAGGACCAGGTAGCTGGCTAAGAGATGGATTTACAGCGCAGCTACGAGTACTAAGACATTACGATGGTTAGCTCCCATTTGAATCAAGAGTGTGTAGAGTAGTCCATTTGGATAATGCTAGCCTTGTCACCCACTTGTTAAGTAACCACGGTCGAGTATTACATTCAAAGAAAGAGAGAGTATTGGGTGAGGTCTTGGACCGCAGAAGTTGGGCAGTTTTGAAAGTTCACGTCACTCCTAAGGAACTTTTCTCTAGTCTTGACAAAGGATCTCTGGGTGTACAGGCTGCTGGGCAGGCGTCCTCTGCCTGGTCTGGGCGGCTGTACTTGAGTATGTACCTGAGTGTTTACACATTGTCCCTCTGACTATACCAGGACTATACCCCTAAGAGTGAATGCAAGTGAGTTAAATTGAATAAGAATGAGTGTATAGAGTGTAAGGGAGCCTGAAAGTGACGTTGGGGGTCATGTGACAAGCCTTCCTAGAAACAAATTTGGGTCAATGGTCATATGATGAAACTTCCTGTGATGTCATTAAGGTCAAAGGGTATGTGATGTCCCCTCCGCTACCCCTGGCAATTTGGTGAATCGATGTACATGGGTTTCTATAGAACTGAATGTTTCACTTGTTTTCTCCTCCACAACAATTTGACGAACTTTCAGTTTTTTCAGCTTTAGCTCACTAAAGGGAGTGGTGCTTTAAACAGACAAATAATAAATAACTTAATGACTGCTAACAGTAGTTTCTCATTTTGTGTTTACTACGCAAGTTTTTGCGACCATGCCACAAGTGAAACTTAGAACTTAAGAGAAATGCATTTCAGTGATACTGCAAAAGAGCTGAAGATAGATGCAAGAAATCCAAACTGTCCAACCCCTATCACAGATGCTTTGCATTTAGGACTGTTGACCTTTGTAAGAGGCTCACGCCTTTCGAACAGGTCTCACACCTTGTACGGCCTAATTCTTGGTGTTCCACCAGGCTGGTACTGTGGCGTGTGAATGATTGAAAATCAGTGAGCTATAAATTGATTGTCGATGTACAGGGTCACCCTGATCAGGTCATATGTATATTTGTATTTTATTTGGAAGTATTCATGTGAGAGGTCCAAGGATTTACACTTCATGCCTTTACAGGCCTAATAAACAAAAATATTACAGCTGTGCCTGGTGTGAGAATATAATAATTAAGCCATGCAGTCCCCTCCCTCGAAAAAACATGTGTCTTCCTGTTGGCATTAGCTCCACACTACACAGAAGGTGATTAAAGCAGGCGCACTCTTTGCCATATGGTAAAACATTGGGAAGACACGTGAATGAGCCTAGTTTTAGTTTTTTTTTTTAACTTTCCAGCTATATTTTTCTATATTTATCTTTGGGCAATATTATCAGAATTTATCCATATTTATTTTGTGTTTTCTGAATAAATTAAGTTGTCCTTTGTATATTTCCACATTTATTTAATCAATAAATGTACACCCATACTTTGCTGCCTGTCAGGCATTAGCATATTACAAAGTGAGAAATAATTTAAAACAAATTAGACCCACATGAACATTAGCATTATAGCACCAACTTGTGTTGACTTATGCAGTCATTTATGGATATTTCATTCCATTTTTAACTCCCGATGCTGTCAGTCTGCACTGATGACAACATGGAATTGTAGAATGGCGAGTCCATTAAATGATGTACAATTTTCTGTATTTTTCTGCGCATAGAAATAAATACAGACAGGAAACATGCTGATTTCTGTCTGTTTTTATTAGTAAACAATCTGTAAAAACTGAAATCTTGGAGCCTTAAGTATAATGAAGCACCTTTCCCTTTCCTTTCCTTAGTACTTGTTGGATGACCTCGGAGTCTGCTGCCTTGGGGAGTCTTATCTATTCATGAGCTGCAAGGACAAGGAGGCTTTTCAAGTTTCAGGGTTGTAAAGGTTACCAAGGAACGTTATGCCTTTCAAAGAGAGACATGTGGAACCTTGGCTTAAGGACAAAGATGCACATGCAGTATCTCTACCGAGAAACAAACACAGCCACTGTTGATACTGGTTACACTAATATATAAGATAAATTGTGGCCTCATGACTTGGCTGATGAGGCAAAAGAAGCGTGATGCCTGGTTACAGATGATGATACAGAAGGCTGTGTAATTTGGGAAGCAACGTGTACCTGGAGACGTGAGGGTTTGCAGGGCACGAGGGGGTCAGAAATACACAATTAGAGTTGCAGATTTCTAGAAGCTGGTCTGACAGCCAGAAGGGATGGCAGCGCAAAAGCATCAGTCTTCCCATAGATAGCACTTGTTCTAAGAATACATCCAATATTGGTATGAGAAGAGCACAGTGTTCAACTAGTATCACAATCCTGATCTGAAGGTATGTCAGTGTGGTGATCTCAATGCTTTTGTAGATTGTGTGTGTTTTTCAGCACCCTACGAAGATGAAACAAGAATGTGTAGAAGTTTACCCCAGAAGTGCACAACATAGCATCTCAATGAACCATGCACCAAAAGAAAAACATGCATTGTTTTTAGACTATGGAAAGGAAAAAATGCATGCCAGATAAGAGTTTTAGGTCGAAACAGCGCCAAGAAGCACAAAGTGTCAATAATAGTCAATGGTCGTGTTAGAACAGGATCTAGGCACAATTTAACGCTGGCCACAATATAGCTCAGGTCCAATACACTAACCATGTTTGTCCAGGTCAAAGATTTTACCCTCTGAAGTTAGTCCTTCGAGTCCCAAGCCACCAGAGGAATACACTTTGAAAGTCCTCCAGGACCTCAGTGGAGTCATTTAGAGACTCAAAGGGTGGTAGGCAAAGGGCGAGAGGGTGCAGCCCTGGTCCAGTTGCCACTGGTCAACTGGGTAGTTGCAGCAAAAGGCATCTTCTACCTTGATGTGTCCCTGAAGCTTTAACATAAGGTAGCCTTAAGCCCCTTGGAGTCCACTTCTTTGTCCTGTGTACAAGAAAAAAAAAGCAGGTCCAGTCTTCTAGGGTCTTTTTAGGTCTCAGACAGGAGGTTCAGTCCTCTTCTAATCTTCCACATCACTTCTGAAGGGGGGACTGGAGATGCCAGGTTTAAGCCTCGCACAAGCTTGTGGATGGAAATGACCCCAGGGGACACCCTAACCAATGAGGTAAAGGTTCCCATGGCTAACAAACTTTGGGCATTTTCAAGATGACAGAAGAAGTCAGCTATGCTAAATTTTGGGTTGAGGGCTAGGAACGATGGTAATCCTAGTATTGTCCTCCCACATCTAACACTAAAATTCAGTTTTAGGCAATCCCTGTACCTGCAACAAATGCAGGGGCAAACTTCTGGTAGAACAAAGCTGAGCTTTCAGTGACATGTTACACACAAATTGTTTTGGCATTCTGTTTCCCTCATTTGAAGCGCACCCCAAATATCATATGAAGAACCCTAAAAAGATCGGTCAAGCAGGTCTTGACTGTCAAGGAGGATCTGATAGTTTGATATCAATAGTAGGCCTATTCTGATGGAGGACAGCTGTGGGCCTAGGTAGTAGGTACATCTACTTGTGATATTGTAGGCCTCTTTGTAGTTAATCAAGTCCTTGGACTCCGCCCACAGGCACTCCTGTCAAGGGCACAACAATACTTTCCACACCCAAGGCCTTGTGTCCTGGGAGGAAGTTTGCACCTCATTCATGCCCATTGACATACTACTTACAGGCTGACAGAAGGGAGAGAGAAAATGCAGATTTAGCTTCGAGGGACTTCAGAGAGGTCAAAGGTGACTTTTTAAAAGTTTTTTTCTCCAAAATATTGATTAAAAATCCAACTTTACCAGTGAATTGGTCTTGTAATAAATAGTACTTTTTTAATGATTTTATTGTACATCCATGATCAGGCAGAACAGAACACACCAGCAGGAAAGAAAAAAAACCCCAAAAAAACAACAGAAAGCATAAAACATAATCAAAGCATAGTACCTCAGTCAGCGGTAATTAATTTCCTACATTAATACAAACCATGAATAACACATAGCAAAGGAGAAATGAACCCAAAAAGCGTAGCACTGAAATTTATAAGCTCATATAGGTCACCACTGGTCCCCAGATTTCAAGTCCAGGTTTCTTTTTCCGTTTACCTTTCAGAGTGTGTAGAGAATGTTCAATATTGTAGGATGCCAAAAATCTAGCCCTCCATACTTCAAAAGATGGGGCATCCTTCTGTAGCCACATTGTGGCAATACATAACCTTATTACAGCCGTAGCCAAGAATATCAAATATTTGTTTTTAAACATAACTGAGTCTCTATCAATTTCCTCATTTATACCCAATAACACATGATCATTAGTTAATCGTACCGTTCCACCCAATATCTCTGCCAGAAATTTCTCAACATGCCCCAAAAAACTGTTTAAATGCATACATGAATAAAAAATATGTAATAGTTCTAAAGGAAATTATATTTGTAGCAATTTCCTAGGCGGAGATAACTTTTATTAAACTTAATATTGTATCTCAATGCTTCCTAATAGAACAGCCAATCAAGCTACAGTGAGAATAGCTTTGCGGTACTAGTCACTGTAAGGACATATTTAACATTAACCTTTAGATGTCCTACTTTTAAATTCTATGCACCCTGCATTAATGGTTAGTAGGTCATACTTAGGGGTGACCCATAAATATGTAAAAGGATGGTTTTAAACCTCTCAAAAGGATTTATTCAGACAGGTTGAATTTGGAGGCAAAACCTGCACCACTATGCTACACATGGTAGGCCTGCAGTCATATTTGTATCGATACTGCAATGCAAGACACTGTGAGTGCTGCAGCCCACTAGTGGCATTCAGCTTACAGACCCTGGGACATTTTGGGCACTATGTACTCTGAATTTGTAGGTGCGTTAAAGATACCAGTTATGGGCATACAAGTTTCAGCATGTTGAAAGGTGGAGCACAAGCACTTTACCGCTGGTTAGTAGGTGTAAAGTGCTCAGAGTTCAATATCCAGGGTTCAGTATAAGACCAAAACGTTTGGATTGACCCTTCAACACTGCCTCGTTAAAGCCAGGTGGGAAATAACTGTGAAAAAGAAAATGTACGCATATTGGATCCACACTATGATCCTTATTGAAAAAACAAGGAATTCATTGCACTAGTTGCAAATCTGTGCAGTCACAAACAAGAGAAAATTGATGCGTCTGATGGCTGAAGAAGAGCAGTTTTGTTCCAGATAGTCTAGTACCAATAGGTTTGTAAGACTAGCCGCAGTGATTCAAAACATAATGAAAAACCAAATTAATTTAATATCGGTGTAATACATAAAACCACAGGACTGTCTGACAACTTAAAATCTGCTTTGCAAACATAAACATAATAATATTAATGCAATTGCGTGGGATTCGCAGTATCCACATGGATTTCTTATTTTTTTAATAAATGTTTCAGAGAAAAAAGTGCTATCTTAAAGCTCTAACTTCTGATTTTTTTTAATTAAATCCAATTAAGACGCTACAAAACTCTTGACTGTTGAAATGGCATTTTAGTTCCCCTGATAAATCACATAAATTATAGCAATAAAGGGTGCAGCTAGGCATTCATCTCCTAAGAGAGAATTTTGTAATTGCCAGTTTAGGACAATTTAGAAATCAAATAAGAAGAGGTTTAAGTCACATGTTCCTTTTCTGGATCTGGAAAAAAGCTTCATATCTCAAGATAGAGATTTCAGGTTCATGTCGATTTATATTTTTAGCTTTCCTCTGTAGTAAGAGGTTACACAGTAATTTTTATTTATGTTTACTTTATAGAAAATGCTTCCTTTATTGATTAATAAATGTTGTGACAAAGGCAGTAGCCCGCTCATTTTATGTTTTTAATTACGTGACAAAGCCGGTAGGTGCAATCATTTTGATTGTAAAACTTTTTTTTCTTCCTATTGGCCCATAAAGGGGCTTTCTAGTTTCTAGGATTAAAGTTTGCCGGTGCACAGATTGGCACCTGTTACTCCACATATAATGGCAGCAGACAATGTTTACAGGGCTAGTTGCACCTTGTGATATTCTTTAGGGTAAATGATTTTTACCTTGATTAGTTTGTGAGGGGCCTTAAAGCAGGGGCTTCAAATTGTAATACTCAGATATTTGGCATTTGAATAATAGCAATTAGTTGTGTGTGCATTAAAGTACTTGTGTTTTTTTAAGAATAAACATTGATTGAACATTGATTAATTGTATTTTATTTTTGTGTGTTCTGATTCCAAGTTTCTAGCCCACAACCCGTCTATGATTCAGCCTTGAACTACTTTTCTTCATTACCCTGAGAGTCGGGTCTTACATTGTGAACTCTTTGTAAAATGCGCTAAGAATGTGGTTTATACTGTTAACTCTCTGACAATTGCAAGTGGAAAGGGTTTTCATTGCAAACTCTATGATAACTACAAAAGGGAGAACTTTCTGTTGTGAGATCTTTGACGAACTCCACAGGAAGGGGCTATATATTGTTTAGCATTAGGAGACCTTCTAAAAGATATTTTTAGCTCAGGTGGTGCTAGAGAAATGTAATTTTCATTTTTTATGTAATGTTTAGTGTATAGTTGTGTGTGAATTAGAATACAATTCTTTTAAAAAATAAAAACACTGGACATTGGTTTATTTAGAATTTTTGTTCTTTTGGCAGTTTATTTCACATTTACCTGACCCCTTTAGACGCTTTAATTTGTTCTTTGTGTCTTTCTTTTTTAACTATGCTGTTGATATTCAATTCGCGTAACAAGAAAGTGGTAGTAACACAGAATTTCCCTTAAGGTTTGTGAATGTCTTGCTTAGTCACATGTTTGATGCCCAGTAGCCTTTTGAAGTTGAATGTAGATAAAACTGAGTTGTTGGTTCTAGGGAATCATTCTTTTACCTGGATGTCTTTTTGTTAGTTACTGGCCCATAGCTTATTCCCGCAACATGCTGCTATGACCAAAAATTGGTGTTACTCTCAATGTTGACCTTATCTCAGCCAGCATGACAACACAAATCTCTGGTACGCTAGTTCCTTTTAAGGAGCTTAAGGGGAATTCTTCCTTGCTTCGCTATTAAAGGGAGAAGCTTGGGGATCCAAGGAGAACAAGGCATGGCTATCCAACACATTTCAGGAACGTTTCAAAAGAGTTTGCAAACCATTGAAATACAAACTTGAAATGGAGAACTGAAAATGGTGCTTGAAACTATTGTTATTTTTGTGCAATAATTTTGAAAGAGTATGGATCTAAATTATTAATGTCTAGTTATGCTCCTGCTTTAATGTGGGGGCAAGAGGGGTTTCTATTAGTTCAAAGGTAATGAATGTGGTAGATAAAAACAAGATTACAGAACACTATATTCCCTTCACTTTATTGTGATCTTGGATATTCATACACATTATGATAGAATTGCAAACTCTTTCATATAAATTGGAGGGCAAACATCAAGCATAGCAAAAAGAATGACCAGTGGAGGTCAGATAAGCAGACCAGTTGGGTAGGGGCCTGAACAACCATGGTGTCAGTACTGGAGTCAAAGTGTAAATAATAATTCTTGTAAAGAAGTAAAATATTTGTGAACTTGGTGTCATCTAAATGCCTCATTCATAACGTCACTTCCTGTTATCTCCAGCTTTGTGGCTATAAACTGTGGCAGTTGACATTATATTAAGAGCAGCACTGCACCATGTAGGCTTTAAGTGGAGGCAATCACTGCCCTATCTAGACCCTCATAGGTAGGTTTTGAGCCCATGCCCGATATGTCAAGAAGACATTGTTACACCCATGCTTCAGAACCTGCCATCAGAGGGCCACAAATGTGCCAACTGGACGATGGAGGGCTTTAAGGATTTTGGGGCCTCGCCTCTTCTTTGGCGGTAGCTGGTAGCTATGAAAACTTACTTGAATGCCTTTAGATAAGAGCTTTTCTCAGTGAGAATCCTGGAAACAGATTGAGACTGTGCAAGACAAGAGTGATGAAGTGCTAACAAAACAACCTTCTACTGTTCCACTCTGTAACGCGGGCGAGAAGCAGACCAGGACAAGATAGGGTGTTCTTTCAAAGTAGGGTTTATTGGGGTGGAAACACAATATGTAAACGGGGAATGTTCGTCCCAGAGACTTCTAGAGAGTCTATACTTGGTCCTTCTGTACAAAGGATTATGGGAGTCGTAGTCCGCTTCCTTCCGGGGATTACTGGGGATACCTCCGTGTTGTGTGACCGCCCCTCCCGTCGCTGGACTTTGTTGGTGCTCCGCAGGGTGTTGCTCCGGACCACAGGGGAAGAAAGGAAACGAAGAAAAGAAATGTCAGGAAGGGGTTTCTCTTTCCTTTAAGTGTCGCGGGTGTGCCGGGGAAGTGTAGGGAAGTCACCACTACCGTCACCAATGTGTAAGCGCTCTTGCAGCGGTTAACAGGCTCTTATGCTTGCTCGCCCGTGCTGCCCCCAGCCTTCCCCTCAACCCGGGTCCTTCCTGGCGTCAACCCGAGACGTCCCCGTACCTTGTTGAGCCACGACCCTTCTCCTGGGCCGTGGCGGGCTTCAGCGCGTTGCCAGCTAGGGTCTGGCTGCCCTCCTTGTCGGTCGTCCGTTCTCTCCTCCTGCGGTGAAGTTTCTTCGGTAGCTGGTTCCGGGTTCTTCTGAGGCAGCGAAACGGTGTTCCACGGCAGCACTTCGAAGGTTGTCACCATCGTCTGTTCCTCACAAGCAGGTCCCAACGAACGACTGTCTTCCTCGACGTCTTCCGTTTTCACAACGCCTGAACCACGTGACCCGATCCCATGACCGGCCCAGGCATAGGAATTAAAGGGGCCGTACTCCCTGGGGACGTTCTGCAAATACAGAATGGGAGAATAGTGAGGGGAAATGTGCCCTAATTGTGCCTCCAGTGAGTCTGTGTCCTCACACACTCACAGTGATTCCTCACATTTGCAGTGGTCAAAAACAACACACATACGCACAAACACACTCACACACACCATCTCCACCGCATCCGTCATCATTACCACTCACACCAACCCGCAACCCCCTTTTCCCACCACACAACCCATGTGGCACTTGACAGTCAGCCAGTATCACACCCTCAACTTTGGTAACTCAGACCTGCATATTGCTGAAGGGATATCACCATCCAATGCCCACCTGCCTCGGTTACCATACTGGTACATGGCCACACTGAAATGGGCTAAGGCTGAATCGGTTGCACTCCGCAGGGAAGAAGTTAGGGGCCTACACAAAGTCCCCACTGCATTGGATTAGGACACACTCCTCCATGAGCCACATGTACTCTCATAGTAACCCTGATGTCCCGGGATAGTTGGAGAGTTATGACGTCCAATACACTCTCACACTTTGTGAGAGTGAGTCTATGTGAGGGCCTCCTGCCATACCCCACCCCCGTTCTCCAATTGCCTCTAGGTTCGAACATAATTTCTGTAATTGGACTGCTTTTCTGTGCGTGTATATTATTTTCAGTTCAAAAACAAGTTTATTGAAGAAGAGCATGGTAATAATACAAATCAGGGACAATACTAATAAGGGAGCAATGGTGGAGAAATAATAAGAAGGGAGTAGGGGAGAGGGGAAATAAATCTTACAATGATGGAGTAATAAAAAGGAGAGCAATGCAATTCAACACAATCAATACAACATACAAAATATAGAAGTGAATCATATTTGGGAAAGCACAAAAAATAAAGGGCATAATAAACAAGTAATGTAATAGAATGCAAATACGGCTATGCAGTAAAATAGAATGGTTAAATAGAAAGTAATGTGAAGGGTATCAAGGAGGTTTAGGTACTTCCTGCTGCGCAGGTCGAGGGCGAAAAGAACGGAGTGCACATTTATCTAAATACAATGTAATAGGAAGCCATAAGTCAGCACGTTTAGTTGCCATCTGTGGAGGAAAAACAAAAGCAGTATCGAGTCTGTGGTTGTGAACTACATTACACCACCAAGCTTTAAAAGTAATACTGGATGTAGACTTCCAATTGATCGTGATCTGTTGAAAGGCAACCGCTAATAATAAATCAACAATTCGAACATTAAGGTCATTACAGTCCCAACAAGGAGACAGGCTACCCAGGAAAACATGAGCATTTGAGAACGGAATAGTAGTGGAAAAAATGACATTAATTTGTGCCCAAACTTGTAACCAGAAGGCATGAACATTCTTGCAAAGGAACAACATGTGAAACAAGGTAGCATGTGGGGAAGCACATGACCAACAAGTATCGGGTGTGTTAGGGAAACGTTGGTGAAGGGTGTAAGGAGTGTGTAATAGACGGTTATAAATGAAGAATAGGGATTGCGTTAAGGAAGCAGCCCTGGAGGATTTACGAATCTTTAACCAAATCCTATCCCAAAGGGGAGTCGGCCAGGAGAGGGAAAGATCAGTCTCCCACTGCTCCTCAACTTTGCTCTTAAGTCTGGGAATAGTGTGTACATGAAGCTGTTTATAAAGAAGAGAAGCTTTTGGAAGGGTGAGTAAAGTGGAATGAAGGTGAGCGATAGGGTCTGGAGTAGGTGTAGGAGGAGGAGTGGCAGAAAGTGTAACATACACGTCCATGACTGACGCCTTAAGGAGAAGATACTGGGGAAGACAGGAGAGGGGTGGTTGAAAGGTGAGACGAAGAGTGGAAAAGGGTAAGAAAGTGGATTGTGAAAACAATTGGGAAACCCAAAGCAGTCCATGGGATCTCCAAGACTTCCATAGGATGGGTTTACCTCGGATCAGAAGGTATTTATTATGCCATATAGTAGAGGAGAGGAAGTCAGCAATACAAGTAGGGGCCGGAGGGTGAGAGGAAAGGAGAAGTTTGAGGGTGAACTTATGAATAGGGGTAAGAAGTGAGGCAGGCTTGCGGGAAAAGGAGATGCATTCAGCAAAAGAGAAAGGTGAGAGAAAGAGGCGCTCTACCTTTGTCCATAAAGGGCATGGAGAATCAGGGTCTTGTAACCAGAAGGAAGACTGACGTAGCAAAAAGGCCTTGTGATAAGCGGAGAAATTTGGAAAGTTGACCCCACCTTCGGAGGTAGGACGACTAAGTCTAGCTAAAGACATTCTAGGTTTGCTTTTATGCCAAAGAAAGGAAGATAAAACTGAATTTATTTTTTTGATGAATTTAGCTGGAATGAGAACGGGAATATTGGATAAGGTATAAAGAATAATAGGGGAGATCATCATCTTGATTGTATCAAGGCGACCCCACCAGGACAAGTAAAGGGGATGCCACCTAGCCGTGAGATCAGATATTTTCTGGATGCACTTGGTTAAACAAAGGGAGACAGTTTCACGAATTGAGGGGGTAATATGTAAACCTAGGTATTTAATATTGGAAGGACTCCAGGTGAAGTTTGAGGCAGTGAAATCATTTTTAAAAGTAAACTTTGTTAAAGGTAAAATTTCGCATTTATCGTTATTAAGTTTATAACCAGAGACTGAGGAATAATGTTGCACTTCCGCTAAAAAAGCAGGGATGGAAACAGTAGGATTCGAAATAAATAATAAAATGTCGTCTGCGTAAGCAGCTAGTTTTACGGAGAGCTCTGTAGTACTAAAACCAGTAATATTAGGGTTTTGACGGAGTTTGGATAAAAAAGGTTCGAGGGCCAGGTTGAAAAGGAAGGGTGAGAGGGGACAACCTTGACGGACACCTCTACCGAGATCAAAATAAGGAGAAATTTGGCCATTAGCGAAAACTGCAGCCCGGGGATGAGAGTATAACAGTGAGACTAGGGAGATAAATTTAGGACCGAATCCAAACCAATTAAGAGTGTGAAAAAGGTACGACCATTCGACCCTGTCGAATGCCTTTTCAGCATCTAAGGCTATGGCTGCAAGGGGAGATTGGAGATGGGAAGATTTTGTTAAGATGTTGAATAGGAGCCTTGTGTTATCTGTAATGTAACGGCCTTTAACAAAGCCCGATTGTTCATCTCCAAGCAGTTCAGGGAGTAAACGGTCTAATCTCATTGCCAATAATTGAGCGAAAATTTTGTAATCTATATTAACTAGTGAAATAGGTCTGTAATTTTTACAATATTGGACATCTTTTCCAGGTTTGGGAATTAGACAAATATGGGCGTCTGAAAAAGTACCGGAAGAAGTGCCTAACTCAGTAAAAGAGGATATAAGGGAGTGAAGTTTTGGAATAAGAAGCTTCGAAAAGTGAAGATAAAACTCAACAGTGAACCCGTCAGGGCCAGGGGCTTTGTTTAGTTTCAAACGATGAAGAGCAGCAAACAATTCTGGCTGTGAGGCATCAGAGTCTAAGGAGGAAAGGTCAAGAGGGAAGGAAGGGGGGGTCTGAATGGTAGAGAAAAAGTGAGTAAGAGACTGAGGAGAAGAGGGTGTATCTGAAGTGTATAAGGACTCATAAAAATGTGAGAAGGTAGCAAGAATGTCAGCATCTTTATGTTGTAAATGGGCATTATCATCATAAATTGATTCAATATTGACTTTATTTTGTTTGATCTTTAAGTAATTAGCAAGAATCTTCCCGGCCTTGTTCCTACCACCATAAAACTTGGCACTAGATTTAAGCAAGTACAGAGAAGCATCTTCAGTTGACTGTTCATTAAATTTAAGTTTGGCAGCAACCAGAGATGTCAGACTATCTGAGGAATGAGAAGTGAAGTAGGCGTGTTCCAATCTTTTAATGTCATGAAGAAGGGTTTTGGTAAATTGGCGTGCAGATTTACGTTTTTTAGCAACAAAAGTAATAGTAAAATCACGAGCAGCTGCTTTAAAGGTATCCCAAAGGGTATGTTTCGAAATGGGTGGGATATCATTAAAGAGGAAAAACTCATCAAAAAAGGCAGAAAAAGAAGCAGAAAAGTTGGGATCCAAAAGAAGGGCATTGTTGAAACGCCATCGTTTAGGACCATCAGTTTTGGGTAAAACTTCGAGACTGACCAGTACAGGGGCATGGTCAGAAAGTAAAATCGGGCCGATTTCTGCTGCTTGGAGAGTTTGAGTAAGTGCGTGGGAGACAAAAATGTAATCAAGCCGTGATTGGGACCGATGGTGAGGGGAGTAAAAAGTGAATTCTTGTAAAGTTGGGTTACATAAACGCCAGGAGTCCACAAGCTTATGTTGCGAAATAGCTTGGGTAAACAATTTGTGCGATTTCGTGGGAATATAAGTGGCATCAGACTTCCTGTCCAGAAAAGGATCAAAAGGGTGATTACAGTCTCCCGCAAGGATGAAGTTATCGTCCATGAATTGGGTGATGCGGGGAGAAAGATCAGCCCAAAAAAGGGGTTCACCAGCCGTGGGACCATAAACATTAAGGAGAGAGATTGGAACACCTCTAAGTGATAGTCTGACATGAATCCATCTGCCATTAGTATCAGATTCTTGAGATATAACCGTTAGAGGAAGTGACCTACGACATAAAATGGCAACACCATTACGTTTCCCATCACCCTGTGAGAAAAAGACGTCACCCACCCAACCTCTCTTGAGTTTGTCAGATTCTAGGTCCGAAAGGTGAGTTTCTTGAAGAAACGCAATGTCAACATTTAATTTAGCTAAGTGAGATAAAATGCGCTGACGCTTAATTGGGGAGTTAATACCCTTAACATTCCATGTAACCAAATTTAGAGACATAGTATGTACATGAAAGCCATAAATTTCTTGATCAACGATTCAAGGAAGTAATGAGGAATAGAAGAAAAGAAGGTAGAAATAAATGAAAGAACGAGGAAAAAGAGATGAAAAAAGAAGAAAGGAAGCTGTGGAAGATGGGATAAATATACATGAAGAGAAAGATTATAAAGAGGAGAGAGATCAAAGAGTAACGAGTAATGAGTAAGAAGCAGAGAAGGAGTACAGAAGAATGAAGACAGGATTAAGAAATAAAGAGGAAAGAAAGGAAGAAAAGATGTAATATAACCTGAGAAGAAAGAAATCATCATCGTAAAGCAAAACATGAAGTCACTGATAAAGGAAGGGGAAGTAAAGAGGAACAAAAAACAAGGAAGGTACAAAAAACATGAAAATAACATACCTACTAAGGGGAGGTACGAGAAGAGGTTGAGGGGGGAAGGAGCCAGGTGGGAGAGGCAACACAACTGAGGACAGCCGGGCAAGGAACCAGGGAGATGACATCATACGATGAGGAGTTCCTGCGGGAACAAAGACGGGGTAAAACTGAGACAATAATACAAAGAGCAGTAGCAAAAAGTGAAGAGAAGAGAATGAAACTAAATAAAATGCATTACAATATTAAAAAGGAATAGAATAAACAAGCAATCAGAAAATTTCAAAAAGGGAAAAAACACATTAACTGAACCTACGAGGAGAACAAGAACTTCGCCAACATAACCAGATAATCAGCCAAAGACATGAGGCGAACAACAACATATCAGTAAGAGAACTGGAACCTGAAAACAGGCGTGTGGTGCAAAGAGTCAACCAGGAGAACAAGAACTTCGCTAACATAACCAGACAGTCAGCCAAAAACATGAAGCGAACAACAACGCATCAACATGAAAACTGGAATCTTGAGACAGACTCGTAGTGCAAAAGTCAGCCAGGAGAGAAGGACGAAGGACCAGAGGTATCCATGGTAGAAGTACGATGCGCATTAATGAAACTCTGCAGTCTCACAGGATCCTCATAGGTGGTGGTCTTGTTATTGTAAGTGACCTTAAACAGACATGGATGGTACAGGCCATAGCGGGCGCCCATGGCACGGAGGGCCTCTCTCATGCTGAGGAAAGCTTTCCTACGGTTAGCAGTTGCTTTAGCGTAGTCCTGGGCGAAGAACAATGGAGAGTCCAGCCAAGACAATTTGGGAAGAGCCTTGGCAGCTGCTAGAACTTTCAGGAGGTCAGTGTATTCCAGGAAATAAAGGATGACACCTCGTGGCCTTTGTGACATGGAGAGGGATGTAGGCAAACGGCCTAGACGATGCGCCCGTTGAATGTTGAGAGAGGTATCCTGTGGTAAATGGAGCAGTTTGGGAAGGAAGGACTTGAAAAAGGCAAGCGGATCGGACCCTTCAAGATTTTCCGCCAGGCCGTAAATGCGAAGATTATTACGCCTGCCTCTATTTTCCAACTCCTCCACCTGCTTCTGAAGAGCCCCTACCTGTGAAGACAAGTGTGTGACTTTAGTTTGAGATTCTTGAAAAGATGCAACAGATTGCTCCACCGTAGAAACTCTCGTTTCAATTTGAGACCAATTGTCTGTTAAAACTTGGAGTTTGGTATTAGTTTCCTCCATGAAAGGGCGTAAAGTTCCAATTTCTTCAAGGAAAGGACGAAAAGAACGAATTTCCTCTAATAATAGTTCCATGGAAACAGGTGACGGTGATTTAGGTGGAGACGGAGGATGCTTTTTGAGTCGTTTGGCCGTTACTTTTCCTGAAGAAGTAGGAGACGGCGTTTCCAGGAGTGCCTCCGAGTCAGAAGGTGGAAGGGAGTCTTCCATTTGGGACAAAGCTGAAAAAACTTTAGAGTTCTTGACAAAAGCCACCTTTGTAGGTGGTTTAGATGAAAAGCGAGACATGTGTTGGTGTTTTCCCATGCAAGGAGCCTGGGACGAAGAGTGACAAACACTGGATGGTAGCAAGCAGAAGCACTAGTCACAACCTTAATGAAGAAGGTGCGCTGCTGAAGAAAACAAAGAAAGAGCTCATATAAAGATAACCCACTCAGGCATATTGAGAAAAGTCAATGAGGATATACGTGCACACATAGAGCGCGCAGTGCATGAAGGTGGGAGCGTGCGTCCAGTTATGTCACAGAAGAAAATGAAATTCTGCTTTAAAGTTCATGAGAGGCTGAAATACAAATAGAGCTCATCAGAAATGGAGAGAGAGTCAAAACCGCAAAGCTTGTAAATATGACACATTCCCAGTGCGCCACCGAAATTAGAAATTAGAAGAAGGCAGGAGGGATACATCTGCAGCATTGAAGGACATCCCATGTAAACATAAGGACTGATGGGAACAATAATCAAACTGCTGTCCCTTGAGGGAAAATGAAAGCTTGACAGACATTCCGCTTTCCAGGCTGAAGGACTCCGTAGCGCGCAAGATGGCGGTCACTCTGTGTGAGGAGAATCTTTACTGCCGTCGGACGGCGCAGAGCAGGCGAGACATGCAGCGCGGTCTTGAAGAGGGAGTCAGAGGCGGACTGCAGGCATATTGAGGAGAGCGCTCACACTGGGTAAAATCACATACGCCCTCACCAGGGGACTGCTCCGTGACTGGAGCCGCGAAATGGCGGCCACTAATACCGGAGCGTCCCTGAAGGCAAACTCGCAAATACCTCAGCCTCCGACGTCGGAAAAAGGTCCACGAAGGTGCCACTACATGGCGGAGGTATTCCGACGGGGATTCAGGACCAAAGGACAGGAACTGTGAATGGAGAAAGGGAGTTCTCCCGGTGTCCAGCCGGAGCCTCACTCAGGCGCTGCCATTGCCCACGGCGCCAAGCCACGCCCCCGCGTGTATATTATTTGAGCAGTGATTTAGACTATCTGTGACTGTTATGACCTGCCAGTTGTAATTGTTTTGCAAGTTTCTTGATTTATGGAATGATTGAACCAATACCTCCTGTAGTGCTTGATGCCATTAATAAGGGTATCTAGACCACCTGGGAACCTGTACTGTGATGTAGCTTGTAATCGACTACTGTCATTTTTTTTTTAAACGTAGTTTATTGGGTTTTATACAAACATCATACATGTTACATTCAATCCTTCAGTTATCTGGTTAGTTCAATCCGCGTTCCAGGAATCGACTACTGTCATTGATGTAAAATTGTCTTCATTGATTGAAATCAATTAAAAAAGTTTTTTTAAAGGGTTATCCACATCCACGAAAGTTAACGATGGACAATGCGCAAGGTAGTGGCATGGCCACCTCTCAGATACTTACAATAACTCCTCTGGATTGGTTGCCGACTCACAGGACCCGAATGTTGACAGAAGCAAAAAATGTGTTAAATCCATACAAAGGCGGCATTTAAAACCATCCTTCCACAACCTCAGCTCGAGGCAGGAGCAACTAGATGCCACACTCCAATTGAGAGGTTGGTGCTAGAAGGGAAAGTTATGAAAAGGCCGGACATACTTTGTAAAAACTACTGATGCGGAATGGCGTCCGGGGGAAACTACCCTTTACAGAGCAAGAGAGAGAACTAGGGTCACTTCGAGGAAGAATAACGGGGTTACATACTGGCCATGCAAACATCTTTGTAACATATGTAGGTGGTCGTGCACCAGTTGTAATTCTGCCCCCTGGTACTGAACCCATGACTAATTACAGAGAATAGACAGAGACAGATTGAAAAAGTGCTGCAGGCTGAGGATGATGAAGGAGTTTCCAAAGCCAAACAATTCTTGTATTGTTCACTTAGGATAGGAAGGCAAGACTTATAGTTCATACCTTTTATACTGGTACATGTAAGAGACAACTAGGTGGTATCTGGTCTTTAACAGTGAAATGTATTTCAAAATAAACGTTAATTGTCCTCTTAAGGTGAAAAATGTCTGCCTTCGGTTCAGTATGAAATATAATGGAGATGTCTGAAACATCAGCCTACACACTCAATCTGAACAAACACACATCCACCTCTACTAACCTATCCATCACGTGTTCTTCATTATCTTTGAAGAGGATGAAGAGAACATTTATGTTTGGTTCCATGGTGACCCTCTTCCCCAAGGCAACATGGCTACTTTTGCTGGTCTGGGTGTAAATGTTAATGAAGGCGAGTGGGTCGGGGGTTACAGAACACTTGAATGTGTTGTGTGGAATATAATTGAGGGTCTGCAGGATGCATGTGCAAAGGAGAGAGCATGGGAATTTGCTGTGGGATGAGGTGCACAGAGTTGCTAGAACAGTTGCCTAAGCCTTATTTTTCAGTGCACTACACCTCTGCAAGCAGGATCGCTCTTTTCTTGTACTGTTTATATCTATGACAGGGAATATTGCCATAGTAATAAATTGGTTTAAATGACAATGTGATGTCTGTGCTCAGCCATTACCTGTTCTTTTCACCACGTCCCTCTTCTAAAACCTCTGTCCCTCAACTAATTGTTCAATGGACGCTTTTATTAGTAAACCCTAAGAGATTATAGGCAGAAATTGCACCACAAGGAGGACATATCAAGAAGGCTGCTGGCATGACTGCTGAAATAGGAAAACCCCACCTCACTGATCCTAACCCTGAATAGGCCAGAAGGGACTGGGGCAATGGAACTAGAGCAGATTAGAGCATTCCTGCAGCCCCTTCGAATATCATGGCTGTCCCAAGCAGACGTTGATGCCGTGGAATTAGAGATAACTCGCGGTGAGGTACTGGCTATGATTAGCGCGTTTCCCATGGGTATTACCCCTGGCGGAGATGGCTTTCTTTCTGAATATTACTAAGTGCATTCTGGCTTCCTAGTGGGTAAAGTATTGGAAATGTACCTAGAGGCTAAAGGAAACATTTGCTTGCCAGATACTATGAGGGAAGCTGTCATTGTTATGGTGAACAAACCAGGCAAGGACCCCAGAGACTTGGGAGCATATCTGCCGCTCTCCATGCTCAATACGGACACCAAAATACTTGCCAAAACAATGGCTAACCGACTATTGCCCAGAATAGGAACATTGGTGAATGAGGACCAGTGTGCATTCATAACGGGACGCAAACCATATATGAATATATGGCATCACACCCATGTCATGGCCTCTGTGCAACAGACTTGGGAGGAATTCGCCCTTCTGTCACCCAACATTGAAAAATCATTTGATTCCTTGGGATGGGACTTTATGCTCGAAGTCCTCAGGGAGATGAACTATGGGATGAACTTTCTTCGGATGGGTTCAACTACTGTACAAAGACCCAATGGCAAGAGTGCAGTCGGGTGGTCTTACATCAAGCAGCTGTAGGGTGGAGAGGACCACCATGCAAGGTTGCCCGTTGTTGCCGTTGCTCTTTGTGCTGGCAATAAAGTTATTGACAATCTGGCTCCAGGGTGAGATGGCACCAAGGGGTATACAGGAGGGTATATCCATATACACAGATGATTAGAATATGTTACGTGGCCTGAGGAGTTGATACCTATGCTACTGCAGGGCTTGTGCATTTATGAAGATATCTGGTCTGTGCATAAATGGAAACAAAACTCTATTTTACCCCTTGGCAGGGTTGGCAACTGTAGGCCAACTGCAGCTGCCTGGCCTGGGCCTTACATGGGACAATTAAAGCTTTAGGCACCTGGATATTTGGGTCACTTGCACGGAGCAGACACATTATGAGCGCAATCTGGGAAAAATGCTATATCGGCTCAAAGACTCTGTACAATTCTGGATATCACTCCTTCTTTCAGTGATGTTAACAGTAGCATTGGCGAAAATGTTCCTTCTGCCACGCTGCTTATATCTGTTGCTGAACTTAATGTACTCGTACTTGTATTTAAGGGAATTGTTGGACTGCTGGCTCGCCTGGTCTGGGCAGGCAAAATTGGTGCTGAAGATGGATCGGACAGCCTGGGACTGCCGGATCTGGGGTTCTACCATATTGCTGCCCAATTACAGCATAAAGCGAAGTGGTGTTCTGAGGACCCACACTGGGTACCCACACTGATGAGAGAAACTCTCCCAGATGATGCCCTGCCAACATATCTGGGAGGAGCTCATCAAACCCCTGCAAGCACGACTGATAACACGAAGGGCTTCATTAAGGGTGTCCTGGACCGACTTCCCTCAGAAGCAGTTCGCGTCATTAACCATAGGCATATTACTAGAGAGGTGACGAGGTCAGGGGGTAGTGTTGCAGCTAAATTCAGCCCTAAAAAACGATAAATCACTGACTCCACTATGAAAACAGCGTGCTTGGGATGACGGCTTACCCACTCTGCTGACCCACAAAGAATGGACAACAGCTTGCACACAGGTGCAGTAAGTGACCTAACTAAAACGTTATGATGAACGGGGAGCCCAGTTCCTACACATGGCATGGTCCTGCCGTACCCGGCGGCCATATTGGGAAGGGGCAACTATGCAGCTGAAGGGAGTGACACATATTGAACTTGCTACAAGTGTCAGATAATGTCTGTTAGTTATGGTCCCAAGGTCCAAATGCAGCAAAGTGCAGCACAAATGAGCAATACTGGGCCTCCTGCTGGCTAAATGCCAGATAGCAATCCATTGGCTCTCTCCCCGAGGGGGCCGATCCTCCCCAGATGGGACCAAGATCTGCGCGAGTGGGCGCTGGTGGAGGAGATTAGACTAAACAAAGTGCGACGAGGGAGCAGAGGAGGGGATAATGTGTTGGCAGACTATGCTGGAAGTCATCCTTCAGGGCTACCAAGAAGGAAGGGACAACCCTCCGAGCTTGACGACATCCCAGAAATGGCTGTAGATTTGCAGCCGGGCAGGTCTCACAGGTCAGACAGGAACGCCAGGAAGGACAGAGACATACATTAGACACTAGATAGTTGGCAGGTATGGGAGTTCGGGGGTGGGGAGTGTGGGGGGGGTACGTGTTGGGCTGCAATACAGTAGGATGCAATGTTTCTAACTGTCAGTGATTTGTTACTTCACGAAAGAATCCATACAAATGATCGCAATATTTAATTGCTGTGCTGGTGGAAGCTAATGTGGAAGCTACTGTTGTTATATTTTACACTGATACTACAATGTTCAAATAAAACCCACAAAAAAAGATGGGGGGAAAAAAGGTTCAACATGACATTGAGAAACCCCAACACATCCAATACCACCCTGAAGAACAAGCATTGGCAAAGCCAATAGGTCTGGCTTGCACTTTGAGTCAGGATTCAAATATTACAGAAGCCCTCTATGCTTAAAAGAAAAATTAAAATAGAGGTATTGGTTGCAGTACAGAATGCATATATGAAATAAAGATTTGATTGTGTGTTAATTCAATATACTTTTGAAATGCAAGACAGTCTTCTATACCTCGCAAAGCGATCACTCCTTAGGAGGAGGAATGAAATACCAAACAGCCAATAGCACGAGTTGAAGCAGAAATCTTCCTCTGGGTAGAGCCAATCCCAATTCTATGTATATTTTAAAGGGGTGGCAACAATAGGTCATGCAGACAGCTGCGTTGTCACGCCAGACCTAATAGATTGAGCCGAAGCCCTCTCAATGTATATTTTAAAGAAGTGGTAACTAAAGGGCAGACTGTGCTTTCATGCCAGACCTAAAAAACACCTGCATATAAATGTGGGCTGGAATCTTTCTAAAACTGTACGTTGTGATTAAGGGAGATGTAGTGTGTCGTTTGTCCATTTCAGTTGAGTTTGGACCAATTGCAACAATTTCAGGGAGGATTCTGAGGTGAGCTATGGAGGATTTTCATTGATGTTGGTTCTCATCAGAGAAAACGTTGTACAGCAGCGCAGTACTCTACCGCAGCCTTCCCGACGCCACTCCAATCTACCCACTCCACTCCAATCTACCCCAATCTACTCCAGTCTACCCCACTCCACTCCAATCTACCCACTCCACTCCAGTCTACCCAATATACTCCAGTCTACCCCACTCCACTCCAATCTTCCTCTACACTCCACTCTACCCCAATCTAGCCCACACCAGCCTAGCACAATCTACCCTGCGCTACTCCAATCTCCACTCCATCCCACTCTAGTATACCCCACTCCACTCTAGTCTATCCCACTGCACTCCATTCTACTCCTCTCCAGTCAACCTTACTCCACTCTAACCAACTCCACACCAATGTACATCACTTCATCTACGCTACTTTATTATACTCCACTCCACTTCAATCTGCCTCAGTCTACCTCACTGCAATCTACCCTACTCCAGCCTACCACAATATAACCCAATCCACTGAAATCTACCCCACTGCACTTCAATCTCCACTTCATTCTATCCCACTCCACTTTATCCCACTCCACTCCAGTCTATCCCACTCTAGTCCATTCCACTCTATCCCAATGTACCTGGGTCCACTCCAGTCTACCTGACTCCACTCCAATCTACCCCCTTCACCTGAGTCTACCCACTCCACTCCAATCTACCCCAATCTATCCCACTTAAATCTACCACAATCTACCCCATTTAAGCCTAACATAATCTACCTGACTCCAGTGTACTCCGCTCCAATCTCCACCCACTCTACCCTACCCAACTCCAATCTATCCTATTCCACTCCAGTCTATCCCACTCCACTCCAGTCTACCCTACTCCACTCCACTCTACCACAATCTACCCCACTCCACTACAACCTACCTACTCCAATCCCCCAATCTACCCCACTCCACTCAACCCCAGTCAATCCCACTCCACCGTACTCTATTCTACTCCACTCCACTCTGCCCAACTCCAATCCAACCTATTCTACCCCTTTCCGCCTGACTCCAATCTACTCCACCCCACCCAATCTACCCCTCTCCAATCTAGCCTACCCCACTCCAATCTACCTCACTCCACTTCACTCCAATCTACCCCAATCTACTACACTCTTCTCCAATCTACCCCACTCTACTCTACCCCAATCTACCCGACTCCAGTCTACCCTACTCTGCTCCAATCTGCCCCACCCTACTCCAATCTACCCCAGTCTGCTCCAATCCACCCACATCTACCCAACTCCAATCTACCCCCTTCACTCCAATCTACCCCACCCTATTCTACCCCAGTCTAAGACACTACATTCCAATATACCCTACTCCACTCAAATCTATCCCACTCCTATGTAACCCACTCCATCCCAATATTCCCCACTCCACCATAGTCCACCCCACTGCAATCTACCCCACCTCACTCTGCCCCAATATATACAACTCCAGTCTACCCGACTCCAATGCACCCCACTGAAATCTACCCCACTCTACTCCAATAAACTCCACTCTAACCCACTCCATCCCACCCAACTCCAATCTATCCCACTCCAGTCTACCCCACTCCACTCAAATCTACCCCAATCTACCCCACTCCATTCCAATCCACCACACTATAGTCTATCAGTCTACTCCACTTCACCCCTATGTACCCCACTCCACTCTACCCCAATCTCTCCCACCCTAATATACCCCACTCCACCCCAATCTACCCCACTCAAATCTCCCCGTTCCACTCCAATTTACCGTACTTCACCACACCCCATTCGACTCCAGTCCACCCCACTCCAGTCTACCCCACTCCTACCCTATACCACTCTCCCCATTTAATCTCCCCACTCCAATCTACCCTACTCCCCCACTCCAATCAACTCCACTCCAATAACCCTACTCTCCTTCTACCACTCGAGTCTACCCTGCACAACTCCAATCTACCCCACTCTACTCCAAACTACCCCACTCTGCTCCACTACAACCTACCCCACTCTAACCTGCTTCATTCTACCTTCTACCTCTCTCTATTCAATCACACTCCACCCCACTTCAGTCTATCCCACTCAACCCCACTCTACCCGACGTCAATATACACAACTTCACTCCACCCCAGCCACTAACCTTTAGCCATGCTAAACATCAACCACACTGGTGTAAAGCATGAATATAATACATTGAGAAAGCCAATAGCGGAATGTTGTCAGGGGTATTGAAAAAGTGTGCTGTATAACTGCACAAAAGTGTCAAAGGGTCTAAAAGGTCTATGTCTATCCACATAGACTTTTTAGACCCTTTGACACTTTTGTGTTTTTTGTATTCAGTTAGGGAATGTGTCTCTGTTTGGTCTATAAACTCCCTTAGGCCCTTCCTCCCCGTATTGTTTCTTTTGCTGTATAACTGCCCCTAACAGTAAGAACTTAACATAAGTCAAATGGGGGTGCGCAGCTTAAAGAGTCCAGTAAGAAAAAGTAGATGGAAAAAGTCACTTCTTTATTTTGATATTTATTAATTTTAGGAACATTCCAAATTTATTAATCAGCCAACGTGTTTCGCTCCCATGCGGAGAGCTTCCTCAGGGCTGAAAACAAAATGAAAATATAAAACAATCTGTTCGAGCCTCGCAGTTCTATCTGGCCAAACCAACAATAAAAGATTCCATTGGGGGGAGGAGCCTAGCGACGAACGAAGATGGCCGCATAAGCTCTCGGCTCCGTCGACCTCCGCCTGTTGCTTGAAGATCCTGACATATATCCTGCTTTCGCGCCTCACCCCGTGCGGGGTAATCTTTGCTGACACTGGCGGTGTGGTCCCGAGAACTTTCCCACCCGGATTGGCGGAGCTGTGCCGTGTGAAAGATCTTGGCCCACAGTTGCCTGTAAGCCGGGACCTCGATTACTGACCCAGCCGGGTTACTGGGCAGCAGCAGCGGTTGGGTGCCACGGACGTGGTCCGGATGACTAACCTGGAGTGTTTCCCATCCCTATATTGGTGAGGTGCCTGCGGTCCTGTACACACTGCGGAGGTGTGCGTATCCTGAAGGTGGCTGAGAGGTCGGGGGTCCCCTTCCAGGCGGCTGGCCCCCTCGCCGGGCTGGTGCCCCCGCCCGAGAGGCCCCGTCACAGTTCGGAAGTGAGCCTCCAATCCCCGCCTGCCCGACACGCACTTCGGTCCCCGGGGGAATCGGGTGCCCCGAAGTGCAGTCAAATGTCTGGAGTTGACCGTGTGGAGGCGGTGCGGGGTAACGGAGAGCCGTCTTTGAGGACCGTGATGGCCGCCATTAGGGAGGTGCGATCCTTCATGGCCTCTACCCTCCAGAAGACGATCGCGAATGTCACCCAAACTGCCCGATCGTGCGAGGACCCTGACCTGCCTGGTGCCCTTGAGCTGGATGTTATGTCTACGCTATTCCCGGTACTTACCAAACAAGACTCCCTTCATGTCGAAACCTCGCAATTATCGCCTGGAACACTATGTACTAGTAGACCTGTTGTCTCAGAGAGACGCCTGCCATTATCGGCGCATCCGTCCATTGACGTGTTTGTAGTCTTCTCTTCTCCTGAACCTATGGCTAATACGACCCGGCGGATGATGCGAACATCACTCGATTGTTTTGACTTTGCCCTGAGTTTGAGACCGACATGGTCGTACTTTGGCTGGAAGACGGCAAGTGTCATGGCGGCGGCGGATCATGACGGACTGAGGTGCTTGATCGGACTCCTTATGCAGGTCCACAGACTGGCGGGAACTTTTCCTGGATATGTTCTGGTGCAGTTGGCTGAACTCATTGTGAACATTCGGAGGGGTCAAGGGTGAGACTGCTGTAGATCTCGACTTTGGGGGTGCGTGCAGTTCGGGGGATCCGCCATTTTGTTGCTTACGGGTGGTGGGGCGGTGTCGGACGCCTTCCCTGGGCTTTATTTTCAATAACCTGCTTATATGATTGCTAGATTTAGGACTGGGACTGTGCGCCGCAGGGGGAGTAAGGGGACCGAGGGCAAATGTGATTTTTCTCCTCCTCCGTCTTTTTTCCTTCTCTTATTTCTTCCTTTTTCTATCTTTATATACTTCCCTTTTCTCGCTATATTTCGGGTTTTTGGATGCTGGGCGATAGGCACGCTGCTAGTGGGGTAGGCCGTAGCCACTTGCAGGGGAGCTGGGTTTTGGAGGGGGGGGGGGGGGTATCATTGTTTTTCCTTCTCTTGTTTCTATGGCCTTCTTTTTCTTCATTAGTTTAACTGGACTCTCTGTTCTTTTTCCTTCCTTCTGGGTTCTGGGATCGGTGCAGTACATTACCTGAATTTGAATTCTCGACGTTGACCGTGGGTTTCGCCCATAAATGTCTTTCATTAAGCCTCTCCATGTACGGGCGATGGCCGGATGTGCTTAGTGTTTGATTGCACGCGTATATTGATGGCCCCCCCTTCAAGATACCGATAAATATATGATCTAGATTCTGTGACTGATCCCACCTTCCTTTCTCGTTTTCTGCTCTTTTTGTTATTATATTGTAATTCATTCCTTCTAACTGTAAATATCCTGTTGTAAAATTTAAAATTAACCTCACTCATCCTGTGCAACGTTGTGTGTGCTGTAACAGTTCTGGTCTCTAATCCTGCTGCCGTGCCTCCGGGATGTTCGGCTGAATAGCTGTGTGCACCTTGTTTACAAATAAAGGTTTTCAAAAATAAAAAAAATAAAAAAAAAAGATTCCATTGATTGGAATGGATTTACAATTGGATTCTTCGTAGCTACTTAGTTCTAACAATAGCAGATTCATTCAATATGTAATTTGGCACCAATCATAGTCAAAATCTGTTCGTACAGTGGGTCCGATTGTAAGCACAGTGCTTGATGACAGGAATAGTAGAGAGAGAGAAGGGAGAAAAAGAAGAGGGAAAAACAAGGAAAAAAACCAAAGAGGAGTGGTTAGAGAGAACAGGAAGGGGCTACCCGTTCTCAAGAAGAGTTCATCTTGAAACAATAGCTTACTGAAAATATTAAAGGACTTCAGCCTGTAGTCACCACATATATGTATTCAGAGAGTATCAGCGCTCGCTGTATCGCGATGTATCAGACACCGTTTTCGGACTGCTCATAGATTTCCGTAGTCTCCTAATGATTAAGGGTGGGCGTAGTTCACGAAGTAGCGCTACGCGAAGCTACGCGGAGTGCACTTCGCACTACGTGAACTTCACGTAGCACTACGCGAGCTGCGTAGTAGCATGTTCGCACTGTGCAAGATGTGTTTTCAATGATTGCACAGTGCGGACAAGCATCCGGCACTGTGCAATCATTGAAAATGGCATCTTGCACAGTGCGAGCTGTCGTTTTCTGCTGCTCGAGTAGATTATTACTCGAGCTGCAGCTTTCTCAACGCGAACTGGTAATTTCTCATTGAGAGCGGTCGCGAGCATGCGCAACCACTCACAATGAGAAACCTTACCTCCCTGCGTTGAGAATCTCGCCGGGATGTCATTTTGCTAGCTCGCGGTCGCGAACATGACGTTCAGGAACGCGAACAAGCAAAAAATGAGCGCTGCACTACGCTACGCTGCACTACGCGTGTTCGCACTGTGCTACGTGCAGCGCGCGTAGTGCGAAGTTGCGCAAACTTCGCAAACTCCGCGAGCGTAGCGTAGTGCTTCGCCCAGGGTTACTAATGATTCATGAGAAAGGCATGTAAAAGGCGAATAAGCCCCAGTTGATCATACATTCCACTATTCAAAGAGTAATTTACTGATTTGTTCATGAACTATAGGGCCACAGAGAGTGTCATCTCATTGAGGCAAAAGGGGGGGGGGAACAGCACAAAAATACTTGCAACATGTTTCTATTATTAGAAACAGAGGCATTTAGGACGCACCTGTTAAATCTTGTGAATCATCCAGTAGGGTCAACAGTCTATTCGTAGTCAACAGTCCGGAGATGGTCTGGTCTAGTACTTCTAAAGTCACTTTTAAGAAATCATTAGGAACAGTGAGTGCGGGTAATAAGGAACTAGACTCTAGCCTAGCACAGCTAAGGCAAGTATGAAGTGGGTAATATGCATAAATGCTTCAGCCAGAATTTAACAGCCCATTTCAAAAAGCACATTTGTTTAACAGATTTGGTAGAAAGTGAGCCTATGTATGGAAACTGATGCTTCATTTTCATGAGGATAACTTTAGGACCAGTAGCATAATGTATTAATGTATTGAATAAGCAACATGGAGCACCCTTTTATCTGAAACACTATGGGGTATTCATCGATTCTTACTTTCCAGAAGAGCATTTTATATTTTCTTGATTCCACCAGTATGTAAAAGCTACTGAAAAAAATACACGCTTGTATTTCTGTTTTCATGTTGAAGGCACACATGTATTAATCTGTGTATTTGAAGGTCTGTGGAATAAAGTAATTTAGACACAGACAGAAATTCACTATGCCTCACTCTGGCTATTCAAGAGGAATTAGAAATAAATAACAAGCATTGGCAGTATAGGCTTTGTCAATGCATGTTTGCATAGGTAAACATAAAGCAAGAGAACTAAAGGTGAGGCCAATACTGGTGACTGCATCATTCTGTACGGACACGGGTGCGTCACTTAATGATGTAGGCATATATTTTATGTATTTACTTTTTATTTACTGATTCAAGATGGTGGACTTCACTTAGATTAGTAAATATAAAAAACATAAAATGTTATTTCTGCAAACACCGACCACATCAAATGGCAACTGCCAGGCCCTGAAAAAAGGTCAAATTAAATCCTTTATTTCAAGGTCCACAAGGGGTAGAGGAGCAACAAAGGAGCGAGGATCTAAAGGAAAGCAACTAGGAAGGGTTATTGGGGGGTAAACGGCACTAAAGAAAGGGAAATAAAATGCATGCACTCTTTATGTGTGCTTAAGGAAAAAGAGAAAAAGCTTTTCCTAAATGTGAGCAGAGGAAAGGTACAAATAAGCCAATTAGAAGGTTGGTAAATGGGCCATGCTTCAGGGGCAGGACAAGCGCAGGAAGAGGGTGGTAAGCCATCGAATAAGAAGCGAGCATAGAGAGTGACGTGGGCTAATTGTTGCATCCACAAAACAGAACCTTTCATTTAATGTTTTTTTCCGCACGGTTAACGGGTTCATTTGTGTAAATATCACATCAGTTCTGTTTAAAAACACTTTATTACTAACATTTAACGGGAGCCCATGTTCAGTGGAAACCCCAGCCGGGCATTGTTCGCAGACCTTTCTAATTTGGACTCCTCACGCAATTCTTATTTTAAGTTTTGTGCGCTGAAGGGTTTTTAGAACGGAAATGTCGCACGTGCGTGTTTCCATGGTTACGACGCCAGTGCTCGGAAAAGGCAGGAAATTAAAAAATCTTCTGTGATGGTTTTGTCCATGCGAGCAGCAGATGGCAGTTTGCAGATACGATGAGGCGTGCAGAATTCCTGACCGAGGGGCATAAATGAATGCAGCCGATTCAATTATTTCTCCTGTGCGTGTCCCTGGTTTATGCAGTTAGTTAAAAAAATAAAATGTCAGCAATGAAATGTTATGCACTCCCCTTCCCCTTTCGAAATGTTATATTTTACGCGTCCAACGTTTGTTTCTCTCATTATTACCCCTACCCCCATTTCTTCTATGTTTTGATGTAGTCTTTTTTTGTTGCATTCTTATTTTGTTTTATTATTATGGTGGACCATTGTTGGAGCTACATCAAGCCCCGTGGTAAAAAGCCCTTTGACTTATAACTAAATACTTAAATCGGAGTACCAAATTGTAGCACCCTTATAAAATGAGCCATACACTTCTTGCTCCAGCATGGAAGCTGAACCAGTTCGCATACCTTTCTTTATCTGTAGAAACTTTCTAGAAGCTTCCGCATGGAATAATGGAGAAGGCTTTTCCTTGGGCTTGGCTGTGTGCCTCCTAGACCTTGGAACATCCAAATGCAGACGCTCCTCGCTCGAGTTTTAAGATCCTTCTCCAGCCTCTATGAGCGGACTGAGATCAGTGGGCGAGAGCCTTCCCACCCTCTGACCGCGTCTTCATGGTCATTTGAAGCTCCTTCTCTAGCCTCCTCATCCTTTGCACTGGCTTAACACCACTGAACCAGCAACCTTTGCCGGGCCTGTTGTGGCGGGAATGTCCCCTGCGCAGCTCAAAGGATATTGCCCCAGGGCCTTAAGTTCGCAGATCCAGTTTCTAAACATTTGTGTAACTTTTACCTCAGCGCACACAACAATCGTGTGTACAGTACGGGCCTTCAAAACTGGACAGAGACCCAGTGCTGGGCTGTCTTGGTTTGGATGGGTGTAGGAGCTGCACACTTCTTTCATCTGGTAGTGATTATTGCCCTTTCACATGACTGGGAAAAACTGGCAATGGCACCAGGTATTCATAGTTGTGGAAAAAGGCCCTTTTCATGTTACTTATAGGGGGAAAGTGGCCAACATGCATCTCCTGCTAAAGGCAGGGTTCTGCATGTCCCTTTTACCCAACTACTTGGCCCCATCCATATGGACCATTGAGTGTGTTCATGATTGAGTGTGGTTGCAGGGATACAGAGATCCATTTTGGAGAGACCCAGCCACAAAGTGGAGATAGATTAGAGGAAGGCTGTGTAACTTTCATGAGGAACTTTGAAGAAGGTTAAGCTCCAGTGATTGTAGACAAAGCTGGGAAGACAATCATGGGTAATGCAGGCCAACAACAAAGATGGGCGGAGCACTTTGAAGAACAGCTGAACCAGTCCGTGCCGCAGTCTTCACCAGACATACAACCAGCTGACAAGAACTTGCCAATCGACTTCAGCAGACCAACTAAAGAAGAAATATGGAAAGCCATTCAAACATCTGAGAAATGGGAAGGCAGCAGGACCTGACAACATTTCTGCAAAGGCACTGAAGGCAGACATTGAAACATCAGTAGACATGGTCTACTACGTGTGTGGATGGATCTGGGAAGAGGAAAAGGTGCTATCAGACTGGAAGAAAAAGTGACCTGTGTAACTATGCAAACTACAGAGGGATCACTTTGCAAAGATGGATCCTGCACAGACCAGGGGAAGTTTTCTGAGTTACAGGTGCTTTTGTCCAATCAACCCCTTCATAGGGCAAGAACATAATCTGAAGTTATGCTTCAATCTTCTCAGGAGTAATGTTGAGGGGGTTTGCGCATCATCATTGATCAGTCGATGGAATGGGACTCCTCCCTCAATGCCACCTTCATCAACTATGAGAAGGAATTCAACAGAATAGATATAGATACCTTTTGTAAACTCCTTTACCACTAGTATTTATCAGATAAACTTGAAAAACTCATCAGGAACTTTTACGAGGGAATGACCTACAAGATAGTCCATGGAGGACAACTCCTAGAAGCCTTCAAAGCGAGTTATGAAGTCTGCCTGGGTTGTTTGCTCTTGCCTTTTGTCTTCCTGTTTGCCAAAGACTATATATTGAAGACATCCACAGCAACAAAAAGAAATGGGATCCAGTGGACACCTGGATGCAGCACGACAACCTCGAATTTACGGATGACCTGGCCCTACTCTCCAACACCCCTCTGCAGATTCAAGAGAAGACTAACAAAGTGGCATCCACATCAGCACAACTTGGCCTCAACATCCACAGCGGAAAAACCAAGATCCTAAAGGCTAAAACAGCCAGCACAGCTCCAATCATACTGGCAGGTGATGCACTGGAAGAGGTTGAGGCCTTCACCTACCTGGGAAGTGTCATAGACAAGCAGGGCAGCAACGACATGATGAGATGACAATGTCTAGGCAAGAATCAGCAAAGCAAGAGCTGCCTTCATTCAGCTAAAGAAGAAATGCAGTTTCAAGGACCTAACCCTGCAAACCAAGATCAGGCTTTTTAACACCAACGTAAAATCAGCCATTCTGTATGGAGCAGCAACTTGTAGGACAACAGTGACTACCACCAGCAAAGTCCGGACCTTTATCAACACCTGTCTGAGGAAAATCCCCCGAAACCCGGTGCCCAAACAGCATCAACAACAACGATCTATGGCAGCAGACCAAGTCCCTGTTCATAAAGAAATCATGAAAGATGCTGGGGCTGTATAGGTCACACCCTTCACAAGCCTCCATCAAACACCACCAGGCAAGCCCTCACATGGAACCATCAAGGGAAAAGGAAAAAAAAGGAAGGACAAGAAGCACCTGGCTCCAAGCCTCAAGGTTGACTGCATGGAGGTGGGTTAAAACCAGAGTCAGATTGAAAGAAAAGTCCTGGACAGAGATGGCAGGAGAGTCCTGGTTGGTTGCATGTACCCCAAGGAGGGGTAGTAGACATTAAGTAAGGAAGGCTCCAGACAGTGAAAGAAAGAAGGTAGTCAGAGGCCCCTTTGAAATGGAATGACAGACTTATGCCTTCCTGTTCTATTCTTTCCCAGAGGTGTGCAAAGATGTTTTAGCTTATGTGGGAAGCTAGGCTCCTTTTTTCAACCACCTGTCAGGAAACGCCGATCTCCACTTTCCCAGCTCAATAGCGCAATGGGTGGCTGAGTAGCTAGGTCAGGGTTGAAAGCCACTCCCAGGAAACCAGAAAGCCCACAACACGGCAGGCTAGGAAATATCCATTTTAAGTCTACAACTCTTGTGTAAATATGTGATAGCATCTCCAGATCAATGCTCCAGGGGTTTCTCACTGACAGGTGCCAGGTGGCTCACAGCAGGGGAAGATTTCTGAGTTCCAGACTGGTGCTTTTGTCCAACCAGCCCCTTCATAGTGCAAGAACATGATCTGAATTTATGCTGCACTCTTCTTGGGAGTAATGTTGAGGGGGTTTGAAGGAAAGGGCCATCATTGACGAGATGTAGGTGCTGCAGGCTTCACCACAATGAAGGGGCACCTAGAAATGCACCTTGCAGCTAAGCAATGGGAGAGTTGTGGTGCAGCAGCCAGAATGGCGGACTCCGGAGCGCAGGGCTCACTGTTTGATCCCCGGCGGCAGCTCAGCTCAGCATCATGTGACTCTGGGCAATCGCTCATTTAATCTCCCGACGGCCCCCCAGTGCCTGGATAATCTCAAGGGTGATACGTTTGCGCTCTAAAAATGTGGAATTATTATTATTAATTAATTATTAGAGCTGCATGGAGAAAGACATAGCTGAACAAGAGGGATTGAGCAAGAGTGTCAAGCTTTGAGTGAGCAATGGGGAAGGAGCTGTGTTGCCCATTGCTGTGGTGAGCTACGTTGCCTTCCCCCGCTGTGCATCATCTGTGTATCTCTCAGTAGCCCAGTGCCAATGTATGTTAAGTGCTGTTCTGGAGATGAGACCCTCTAGATTGAGTCCAGATGAAAGTGTGCTGTTTGCCACGAGGCATTACTTGCAGCTGTTGAGTTGTAAACTTGAGACACAGCCTTGACACTTAAATTTCAAGTGACCGCGAAGTGTTCTTCGAAATTGCTTCGATTATACCAGAGTCACTTGTGCTACGGCTTTGGTCCACTGATGACCAGACATTGGTAGGGATGGTAGTATCTGATTGGACTCCTGTAGCAATCTTACCCAAGAATGGCTATGCCACATCACGTTTACAAGTACTCACCAAATCTGCTCTTACCCTCCTCACTTCAAATTTGAAAAGTTACAAGTATACCACTCTGGAAACTTTGAATGGCAGACACTAAGAACTTTCTACATGTCATTCAGGAGAATGATGGGCCCACCAGTAGTTTCCTCCTTCTGTACTATGCTTTTACAAGGTCTAAAGGATACTATTCGCTTTGCTAAACATTAACCACGTGGCTGTATATATAGCAGCAGAGACTGCACTAAACCTTCATGTGGCACCCCAGACAAACAGTATGTGGGCAATTTGTCTTGAGCCCACATGCCAACTCCAGCTCTTATTTGCTGGGTATTTTGTCTTATGTTGCATTTTCTTTATGATTGAGGTTGTGGGGTCCTGGGAGGCAGCCGCGGTCGGTAGTGGGAGTACCTGCCGGGCGGTGACGTGGGGAGGCGCTGGGTGGGGGGTAGTAAACTATGGATTACGGAGGTTTACAGGTAAGTAAACATATAAATAAATAAAACAAATGTTGTTGCGTGCACTGCATCCCCAAATGCGATGTAGTGCGCGCACCTAAATTTGTTTTATTTATTTAAATGTTTACTTACCTGTAAACTTCCGTAATGCATAGTTTACTACCCTCCACCCTGTCCCTCCCCCTCCCCACGTCACAGCCCGGCAGGTTCTCCCACTACCGACTGTGGCTGCTGGGAGGGATGGATGTGCTGACTTGCTTTTTGTCCAGGGGCAGGAGTTGATACCAGAGGTTTGAAGACAGGTCTGTCAGTTCTAGAAGTATGAGGGTGGGAGTGGGTTGATATGCTTTGATATGTTGTAGTTTCTGTGTTTGTTATTTTTTGTTCTAGTTCATCTTTTTTTGCATTCCAGTATTCACAATGTACACTTGGCAAATGTTCCTGCATAGTTGACCATTACTGAAGTCTCTAGTAGCAAGTCTAGATCTTATTTTAGAATGCCACTGGCTAAATGGTAGGATTAAGAAGTAGTTTGTACTGAATTCAGCTGGATTTGGAGGGAGTTTGTTCAGAAATCAGCGAAAAGTTAGTCCGTACAAATCTTATTGCTAATAAAAGCACATTTGTTAGGCAACAATTGCAAATTCTTAGGGCGACATGCTTTAAAAAAGTCTTGCATGTGACTTTAAGAAGAGGTGTAGAGGGGTCGCAGTATAAGTGAGACAGCACACCTCCTTCCGGATCAGAAATACTTGGCATGAATGCTTGTGGAGAGGGGGGTGATAACCATCAAAACATTACATATTGAACATAACTATCCTGAATATGTATGCCCCTCTACCACTGTTGGCTGGTGTCCTCCAGCTAATGGACTTTCTTAAGGTACAGGTGCCGCTGGGTCAGATAATTGTTGGGGGTGTTTTTAACAGGGTGGTTGATGGGTCCTGAGATAGACAGAGACCCTCACAGACACGCAGTACTGGCATAGAACTTCTGGAGAACTTTCTAAACTCTTTCTAAGCTCTGGGTGACACTTGATGCTAGGTTGTCTGAATTGACAGGAAAATTATATTCTCTCCAGTCGCACACAAATCCTTCTTCTGTACCGACTATTGCCTTATGCACATTATGGGCCTGCTCATGGTGGGCAGTACCAATATCCATGCATGGGGGTTGTCTGATCATTCTCTCATTGAATTAGTATTAGGCAGTGTCGCTGGTCTTCCGCAGGCCACATAGAGACTCGGGGTTTGATGGCACATTAGGCACAACTTGATAGAAGCCCTGAGTGAAGGGAAGAGCACTAATGTCAACTTAAGGTGGTTTTCACCAACCCACCTAATCCAGTGGGATGTTCTTAATCCAGTACTGAGGGGCATTAGGATGGGATTTATAACCAAGCACAAAAAAGGGGCTGTGAGTCAGAGACCTTTGTTCTGGGCCATGGACTTTGAAGTGCAAAACAACCCAATGGTCAATGACCTGGTGGTCTGAATCTTGGAAGGCTTTGAATTATTAAGGCACCTGCTGATAGATTCGGGGAGGGGTATTTGGATGTCTCCTCTAAATAGGAGCTACGATCCAGGAATAAGGCTAGCTACTGGCTCAGCAGCAGGGGGCATAGCTGTCAGTGTTGCAGCAGATGCTGTGGACCATTGCTTCTGAGTTCGCTGCCTACTATCACAACTGATATGGCCCATCTTCTGCTTTTTACCCTACACGATACTGGCATTCATCGATTTCCTTTGATTTTTTTTGTTTGAATATCTTTTATTGCATTTCTTATATGAGATTACATTAAAAATAAAACAGCGGTTGTTACAGGATAAACTTGTTTTTCCGTATCCGTCCCTTATACATAATAAAAGGAAAGAATATGGCAAGAATGTCAGACATAGCTGTACAAGGATATACATAATCAACAACAGTTCGCTAAAGTACCAGGTTTTTCCTCATGTGTCCAGCAAATCAAACATCCGGGTTGGGGCACCTGTGTCAATAAACGAACAGTCCAGGAATAATTGGAGCCACTTGAAGACAATTAGGAGTACTTCCAGCAGACCAAGGTACATCCCGGCTAATGGGTGCCATCCCGGTTGGAAGGTGCATTATGGAAGAGGAGGTCAGGACAGTCTGAGTGTTTCGGTATGTCAGGTCATGTGTATCATTCGTCAATGTCCCTATTTCTAAGGTGTGCCTCCTGCTCCGTTCCCAAAAGAAGCGCGCTCATCCCTGGGGGTTGCAGTGTCAGCATACTCAGATCCGCCTTTGTGGTCTCTGGGTGGGGCCCAAAGGGATCCGCAGGTCAATCAGTATTCAATACCTTATACTCATGGTAATAAACGTTGAACAAGAACTTGTTAAAATAGGAACTGAAAACTAAATAAAGTCAAATCAAATGGGACGTAACACGGGCAAGGGTGGGTACGTGTGTTGCTCCGTCAGCAATGTGAGTCGTCTGGTGCGGTGTGCAATGGTTGCAGAGGGGGGGGGGGGGGGGGTTCAGTAAAGTTCTTGACCCAGAGGAGGCAGGGGAGAGAAGCGTGTAGTCAGAGGGGGATGGGGAGGGGGAAAGGGGGGGCCCGCAGAGGGGGCGCTAAGGAGCGAAAGGGGGCAGCCACGGCTTCCTCTCCAGTGCCGCGGAGGTCGCATCCCTCGGGACAGTGCAGTTGCGCCCATTGGGTGCGTTCCGACAGAGTCTGCCTTCCCATGGAGGTGTAAACACAGGATCGCCGCACTGGTCAGCCTCCGGCTCTGACGTTACTGCCGGAGCAGTGACCGAAGGTGAGTGTGTCTAAGTAATACCTCCTTGCAGACACGCCGGGTAAAAAAGCAGCCAAAGTGTCATCCCAGGCCTGGGCTATGGGATACATGCGGAGCCCCGCTGTTTCTTCCCTGTGTAAGGCTACACTCTCCGCTCTTGCCCAATTATTAAAGGAGTTACGCCAGTGTATTGCCTGGGGAGGCTCGCCATTCTTCCAGCGCTTAGTGATAAGTCTTTTCGCTGTTATTAAGCCAAGGTCCCAAAATCTGGCCGGGACTTTCGTCTGCTTTGTCCGCTTATAAAGACCCAGTAGACAAGCCTCCCACGTGTGTGGTAAACCTCCTCCCTCACCTGCCGTTAGGGTGGTCGATACTGCCTTCCAGTAGTCGTGTAGAGAAGGGCAAGACCAGAGCATGTGCAAAAAACGGTGTTTACTTGTTACAACGCATTTTTTACAACGCACTACTGTTACAACGCATCCATTACAACGCGGATACTGTTACAACTCATGTTTTTACAACGCATTTTTTTACAACGCAGGTACCTTTACAACGCATACCATTACAACGTAAGTATTGGTAAGTATATAGTTATATTTTAAATGTTATATGTTTGGGGTTAAGGGGTATTTTTAGGGGTTAGGGTCAGTTTTGGGTTTTAGGGTAAAGGGGTATTTTTAGGGTTCAGGGTCAGTTTTGGGTTTTAGGGTAAAGGGGTATTTTTAGGGTTCAGGGTCAGTTTGGGGTTTTAGGGTAAAGGGGTATTTTTAGGGTTCAGGGTCAGTTTTGGGTTTTAGTGTAAAGGGGTATTTTTAGGGTTCAGGGTCAGTTTTGGGTTTTAGGGTAAAGGGGTATTTTTAGGGTTCAGGGTCAGTTTTGGGTTTTAGGGTAAAGGGGTATTTTTAGGGTTCAGGGTCAGTTTTGGGTTTTAGGGTAAAGGGGTATTTTTAGGGTTCAGGGTCAGTTTTGGGTTTTAGGGTAAAGGGGTATTTTTAGTGTTCAGGGTCAGTTTTGGGTTTTAGGGTAAAGGGGTATTTTTAGGGTTCAGGGTCAGTTTTGGGTTTTAGGGTAAAGGGGTATTTTTAGGGTTCAGGGTCAGTTTTGGGTTTTAGGGTAAAGGGGTATTTTTAGGGTTCAGGGTCAGTTTTGGGTTTTAGGGTAAAGGGGTATTTTTAGGGTTCAGGGTCAGTTTTGGGTTTTAGGGTAAAGGGGTATTTTTAGGGTTCAGGGTCAGTTTTGGGTTTTAGGGTAAAGGGGTATTTTTAGGGTTCAGGGTCAGTTTTGGGTTTTAGGGTAAAGGGGTATTTTTAGGGTTCAGGGTCAGTTTTGGGTTTTAGGGTAAAGGGGTATTTTTAGGGTTCAGGGTCAGTTTTAGGTTTTAGGGTAAAGGGGTATTTTTAGGGTTCAGGGTCAGTTTTGGGTTTTAGGGTAAAGGGGTATTTTTAGGGTTCAGGGTCAGTTTTGGGTTTTAGGGTAAAGGGGTATTTTTAGGGTTCAGGGTCAGTTTTTGGTTTTAGGGTAAAGGGGTATTTTTAGGGTTCAGGGTCAGTTTTAAGTTTTTGGGGTACAGGGTAAAAATAAATTATATTTAATTTTAATTTAAATTATTTAATAGCAAATAAATTAAATTAAATTAATTTGCATTTTATTTGGGGTTTAGGGTCAGTTTTGAGTTTTTGGGGTACAGGGGTACAGGGTAAAAATAAAGTAACATTAATTTAAATTTAAATTAATTTACGGAAATTAAATTATTTAAAATTACATTAAATTATACTTTTAAAATTAAGTTACTATTATATTATTCTTATTTATATATACTTACCAATACTTACGTTGTAATGGTCTGCGTTGTAAAGGTACCTGCGTTGTAAAAAAATGCGTTGTAAATACATGCGTTGTTACATGACCCGCGTTGTAAAAACCGCGTTGTAACAGTATGCGGAGTAAAAGTCCGCGTTGTAACATCATATATCCGCAAAAAACCTGCATCCACCAGTCCACACCTGGGGCATGCCGTTGTGGCGAGTCCAAAATAGCAGTTTATCTTATCTGGGGATAAGTATGCATGGTGTATGATATAATATTGTATGATTTTGAAGCGGGAATTGCGCAGGATGTTAAGTGCCCCGGCTAGTACCACCGCCCATTCTTTGTCGGTCCAGTCCCGTCCCCTGTCTTCAGTCCATTTGTCTTGCAAGCACTGTGAGGAAAACTGTGTATGCGTGTGTAGGGCCTGCGCGATCCAATGCACCACGTGGGACCCATCTAATTCATCCTGTACCCAACTGCTCAATGCCGCCTCCGTAAGCGCGCCGTCTTCCCAGGGCGTCCCCAGTAATGGCAGATTCGGAGCATACGGCTTGATGGGGCTTGTGAGTTTCAGACTTCTCACGTAGCACTTCCGCGCCACCACCAGGTGCAGCTGCTCAGGGCAGCGGATTATAGCTAATGGATGAAAAAGTGCGTGCAGCTGTCATGACCGTGGTGTCTGTGGCAGTGTCTCCTAGGTTTGTCCCGCTCAAACAGTAGGTCACCCACTGCAGCTGCGCAGCTAGGTAATAGAGCTCCTGATTAGGGACAGCCAGTCCTCCAGTTTCCGCCGATGTATACAGCGCCTTCAGCGCAACCCTGGGCCATCCCGCTTTCCATATCAGCCTTCTGATCAGGGTCTCCAACTCACGAAATATTCGGGCCGGGACATAGACTGGAAGGTTGGCATAGAAATACAGTAATTTAGGCAACGCTATCATTTTCGTCAGAGTAATTCAACTCGGGACATTGAGTAGGAGAGAGTTCCAGAAGGTTACCTGCGCCGTGAGTGATGAGATTGCCCTTATTAAATTGCCTTCTAATACGTCGGTGGGGTCTCGATACACGTATATCCCCAGATAGCGAAAAGTGGTTGGATACCAGACAAGTCGTTCGCCCAGAACCATGATGGCACATTCCAGCGTGGCAGCGTCAAAAGAGTACACTCCGGACTTTACCCAATTAACTTTAAGTCCCAACATCTCTCCGAATGCACGGAATATGTCAGTAAGCACCGGTGGGAAGTAAGTCAGGTCTCTAATATAGAGTAGTAAGTCGTCGGTATATAGCGACACCGCGTGTATCCCATCAGCCAAAGGGATGCCTCAGTCCGCGCCGGAGGCTCGGAGTTGAGCCGCCAAGGGCTCCATCATGAGAGCGAAGATTAGGGGGGAGAGGGAGGACCCCTGTCTAGTACCTCTGCATACCCGAATCGGGTCTGAGAGCAGCCTGCCCATGCAAACGCGCACTATGGGCCTCTGGGACAGGAGTTCCACCATCTGGAGAAAGCCATCGCCCAAGTCATATTTCCGCAGCACCAACACCAGGTAGGGCCATTCCACAGAGTTGAATGGCTTCTCGAAATCGAGTATCAGGCACCCTGAGTAAGGCCATCGGTGTGTAGCTAGACTCTGTACTCTAAACAGTCGTCTGATGTTATACGACGTGCTGCGAGTTGGCACAAAACCGTTTTGGTCGGTATGTACAAGAGCAGGCACCAGGGGTGCCAGTCGCTGAGCTAACGTGGATATCAGAATCTTGTAATCAGTGTTGAGGAGGGCCAGCGGCCTATACGAGCCCATACAGATCTCGCCTATGCCCGGTTTTAGGAGAGATATTAGGTTTGCCTCGTTCAGTGTAGGCGGGAGAGCAGAATCAGTGATTGCCGCCCCAAACATACGCAGTAGTTCAGGAATTAACATAATAGAATAGGTTTTGTAAAACTCCGCGGGCAGTCCGTCAGGCCCCGGGATTTTACTGTTGGAGAGGGAAAAAATGACTGTTTGGAGTTCCTCTGACGTAAGTGGTGCTCCCAAGTCCTCGCGCTGCGTGTCATTGATTTCTGGCAGGGGCAAGGCAGATAGATATGCCGAGATGTCGGCAGTGGGGACCCGCAGACTAGAACGATAAAGGCCCTCGTAGTGTGTCGCGAAGGCTTCATGGATAGCCCTCTGTGTGTATACAGTGGTGCCTTGAGCTGTGCGAATGGACATTACCGGGGTGGTCTGGGTGTCTCACCTGATCAACCACGATAGTAATTTACCAGCCTTGTCCCCAAGGTGATGAGTACGTGCCGAGTGGGCAGCGTAGTTTAAATTCTTCAGCCTGTCAAGTAACCGCTTCGCAGAGGGGCGCTCTCCTTCGTGGGCTGTTAGCTGCTGCTGGGGTAAGACAGGGGCTGAGGGGTGTGAGCAAGAGGGCTGGGACTACATTTCCCAGGAGTCCCAGTAACCCCGCCCGTTCCACCTGGGCTGCTCTCCCTCCCCGCCCCGCCCCCAACGACCGGGTGATCAAATACCGGCTTGCCCTGCACCTCGTGGGACACCTTGACAAACCTGCCTTGCTGTTTGGATTGCCCGTGGATTCCTTGCATCTCCACCAACGCCTCGCGGAACCCGCTGCGCGGGTCCCGCTTTGAAGAGGGGCGCTCTCCTTCGTGGGCTGTTAGCTGCTGCTGGGGTAAGACAGGGGCTGAGGGCTGCGAGCAAGAGGGCTGGGACTACATTTCCCAGGAGTCCCAGTAACCCCGCCCGTTCCACCTGGGCTGCTCTCCCGCCCCGCCCCGCCCCCAACGACCGGGTGATCAAATACCGGCTTGCCCTGCACTTCGTGGGACACCTTGACAAACCTGCCTTGCTGTTTGGATTGCCTGTGGATTCCTTGCATCTCCACCAACGCCTCGCGGAACCCGCTGCGCGGGTCCCGCTTCGCAGAGGGGCGCTCTCCTTCGTGGGCTGTTAGCTGCTGCTGGGGTAAGACAGGGGCTGAGGGCTGCGAGCAAGAGGGCTGGGACTACATTTCCCAGGAGTCCCAGTAACCCCGCCCGTTCCACCTGGGCTGCTCTCCCTCCCCGCCCCGCCCCCAACGACCGGGTGATCAAATACCGGCTTGCCCTGCACTTCGTGGGACACCTTGACAAACCTGCCTTGCTGTTTGGATTGCCCGTGGATTCCTTGCATCTCCACCAACGCCTCGCGGAACCCGCTGCGCGGGTCCCGCTTTGCAGAGGGGCGCTCTCCTTCGTGGGCTGTTAGCTGCTGCTGGGGTAAGACAGGGGCTGAGGGCTGCGAGCAAGAGGGCTGGGACTACATTTCCCAGGAGTCCCAGTAACCCCGCCCGTTCCACCTGGGCTGCTCTCCCTCCCCGCCCCGCCCCCAACGACCGGGTGATCAAATACCGGCTTGCCCTGCACTTCGTGGGACACCTTGACAAACCTGCCTTGCTGTTTGGATTGCCCGTGGATTCCTTGCATCTCCACCAACGCCTCGCGGAGGGCCGCTCTCCTTCGTGGGCTGTTAGCTGCTGCTGGGGTAAGACAGGGGCTGAGGGCTGCGAGCAAGAGGGCTGGGACTACATTTCCCAGGAGTCCCAGTAACCCCGCCCGTTCCACCTGGGCTGCTCTCCCTCCCCGCCCCGCCCCCAACGACCGGGTGATCAAATACCGGCTTGCCCTGCACTTCGTGGGACACCTTGACAAACCTGCCTTGCTGTTTGGATTGCCCGTGGATTCCTTGCATCTCCACCAACGCCTCGCGGAACCCGCTGCGCGGGTCCCGCTTCGCAGAGGGGCGCTCTCCTTCGTGGGCTGTTAGCAGCTGCTGGGGTAAGACAGGGGCTGAGGGCTGCGAGCAAGAGGGCTGGGACTACATTTCCCAGGAGTCCCAGTAACCCCGCCCGTTCCACCTGGGCTGCTCTCCCTCCCCGCCCCGCCCCCAACGACCGGGTGATCAAATACCGGCTTGCCCTGCACTTCGTGGGACACCTTGACAAACCTGCCTTGCTGTTTGGATTGCCCGTGGATTCCTTGCATCTCCACCAACGCCTCGCGGAACCCGCTGCGCGGGTCCCGCTTCACAGAGGGGCGCTCTCCTTCGTGGGCTGTTAGCTGCTGCTGGGGTAAGACAGGGGCTGAGGGCTGCGAGCAAGAGGGCTGGGACTACATTTCCCAGGAGTCCCAGTAACCCAGCCCGTTCCACCTGGGCTGCTCTCCCTCCCCGCCCCGCCCCCAACGACCGGGTGATCAAATACCGGCTTGCCCTGCACTTCGTGGGACACCTTGACAAACCTGCCTTGCTGTTTGGATTGCCCGTGGATTCCTTGCATCTCCACCAACGCCTCCCGGAACCTGCTGCGCGGGTCCCGCTTCGCAGAGGGGCGCTCTCCTTCGTGGGCTGTTAGCTGCTGCTGGGGTAAGACAGGGGCTGAGGGCTGCGAGCAAGAGGGCTGGGACTACATTTCCCAGGAGTCCCAGTAACCCCGCCCGTTCCACCTGGGCTGCTCTCCCTCCCCGCCCCGCCCCCAACGACCGGGTGATCAAATACCGGCTTGCCCTGCACTTCGTGGGACACCTTGACAAACCTGCCTTGCTGTTTGGATTGCCCGTGGATTCCTTGCATCTCCACCAACGCCTCGCGGAACCCGCTGCGCGGGTCCCGCTTCGCAGAGGGGCGCTCTCCTTCGTGGGCTGTTAGCTGCTGCTGGGGTAAGACAGGGGCTGAGGGCTGCGAGCAAGAGGGCTGGGACTACATTTCCCAGGAGTCCCAGTAACCCCGCCCGTTCCACCTGGGCTGCTCTCCCTCCCCGCCCCGCCCCGCCCCCAACGACCGGGTGATCAAATACCGGCTTGCCCTGCACTTCGTGGGACACCTTGACAAACCTGCCTTGCTGTTTGGATTGCCCGTGGATTCCTTGCATCTCCACCAACTCCTCCCGGAACCCGCTGCGCGGGTCCCGCTTCGCAGAGGGGCGCTCTCCTTCGTGGGCTGTTAGCTGCTGCTGGGGTAAGACAGGGGCTGAGGGCTGCGAGCAAGAGGGCTGGGACTACATTTCCCAGGAGTCCCAGTAACCCCGCCCGTTCCACCTGGGCTGCTCTCCCTCCCCGCCCCGCCCCCAACGACCGGGTGATCACCGTAAGAGCCATATATTAACGTGTGAATTCCGCTGCGCGGGAGCGCGTGGGACCTCGCCGGGAGAAGCCCGGGACAAGGGCGAGACCGTCTGTGGCCGTCAGAGGCCGAGTGAGGCCGGGCCGGGCCACCTTCCTAACATTTACCACTCAATATTTATAACATCTCATGGTATCACCTAACAGACGTTTTAAATGTTTATTTTGTAAACATTGCATCTGACCATAACCAGGCTTGTGTCCTCATTGTTAGTATAACCGCTTTGACCTAACTTTGCCCAATATTGTACATAATTTGAGGTCTGAGGTTGGTGTTAATTTGGTTACTTGTATATCTAAAGATGACCCTAAGATCTGGCAAAGAGAGGCAAGTCCAGGTCTCCACCTCTAATGGCACTTTTACGGGTACAATTGACCAGTTTTTTAAACGCTCTACTGCCATACTGGAGAAAGAAATCGCTCTAGTTGAAAAACGTCTTTCACTAGATATAATTACAGGCAAGCGATCCTCTCTTGGGAAAATTAATGAGGCAGTCTCCCCCATTCCGCTTTCCCTTTTAGACACTGATAGCAATGATGTTAATACAGATTTAGTGCTTGTAACTGTTCCTGAGACCCAAACTGTGGAGTTAGCGGGGACGGGTCAAGATAGCTCATATACCACTGCACATGATAAAATGCTAAATGGAGGGACTACTATTTTTTTAGACCAGCCTGGAGAGAAATCAGGTCTCTCGGACTCACCTAATCTTAATATCAGTAAGGAGCAAGTGAATTCCCCTCCCCTTTCACAACTTCTACCCTCACAGAACCCTGGGAAACGTAAAAGGTTAGACTCTCCCGACTTAGATGAACATATTGAGGGGGCGGGAAGTACTATTGATTCACCTATACAGTTGCCTAATACTAATGTGGTGGTTCAACTTGAAGACCATAACACCACAGTTAGTATTGCAGAAGGCATACTTCTGGCTAAGATAGAGTTACTAATGAAATCCCTGCTCTTACCACTATTCGAAAGGACAAGACTATTGAATACAAAAATGGATTCCTTGGATAGGTTGGTTAAAGATAATATAGCATCTACAAACAGAACTCTTGCCAGTTTAGCCCCCAAAGGCTTGCCCCCCACTGCCCTGTCATCACCGAAGTCTACTCTGGTGAATAACAAAGCAGGGGCCTCAAGTTCAAAAGCGGGACCCACTACGTTAAAAGCCCCGCAGCCAACAACTGTATCGGCCCCCAAGAAAACAGTTAGCTCTGAGGGCGCACCTAGACAGAAGGCCGCAAAGCAACCCCAGGCCAAGAAAACTCTTAGTAGTCACGACCAAAACATCCGGCCCTATATCAAACCTATCCCGAGGAAACAATGTGTTAATCTCCCCCCAGAGTCACAGCCTTACACCATCATCTTAACTGGCGTGGCTCCTTTAGTAGATGGTAAAAGAGAAACACACAAGGACCTCTACAATAAAGTAACATTCTGGCTTAATAAAAATCGCCCGCTCCCACCCAACATGAATCCTGAAATTCTTAATGTAAGAAGGGTGGATTGGATAGGTTATGGTAAGAAAGATCTTGAGGGGGACTGTGTGGTGATAAGTTTCAGAGAGCCATGGGTGGCTGAATTTATCAGCAGGGAACCTAGATTCGGAAGAGTTGGGGATGTGCAAACATTATTGTTGAATTATTTCTATCCTGCTTCATATACAAGTAGACCCCACACCCCATTTCAACATTCTAGAAGAGACAGGCCAAGAGGGAGATTTCACTTTGATACCCCAGTCTACCCTTTGTTTCACCCGCACCTCACAAACCGGTTTGCTCCGCCATCCGGCTTGGAAGGTGTGGATTGACTTGACAATCTACTACCGATTCCCGGGCAGAGTGAAGTTGTACTGAGTTCCCCTAATCCTACTCCATCTCCCAGGGCTGAGATTGTAACAGGGCTGAGTGGTAATTCCCAAGGGGAGGTAGAAAGGGTAAAACTTCCAAATCCCACATATAGACCCCTGGTCCCTGAGGAGACTGTGAATCCATTTAACAACTTGCCGAAAGAAACAAGTAATACCCTCACAGTCTTGTCTTGGAATATAGCGGGATTAAAAGGGAAAATGTTTGAGGATGACTGGGGCTCTTATGTGGACTCTTTTGATGTTATCATTTTACAGGAAAGCTGGTCAACTGATGCCATCTTTCGGGTTGGCTATCTTAATTACTATAAACCAGCCTGTAAAGGACCTAAAGGTCATCCTTCAGGTGGTCTAGTTATTTGGATCAGACAATCCCTAGCCTTTAGACATTCCTACCTTAAGTAGTGATATTCTTGCCTTGAAATTGTCTGGTAAAAATAACGAGGTCTTTTTCTTATTAACATATATGCAAGAGGGCAACCTGGTGGGAAGCCTGCGAGAGCAGCTAGCGATTTAGATTCCCTATTAAACAATATTACTAGCGACAAATGTATAATAGTGGCAGGTGATTTTAATTGTTCTTTTGAACCTTTTCCTAGTCTTGACAAAGAAGGATATGGGGAAATCGATCAAATTTGGAATATTCCACCATTATCCATCCCTCCAATTAAAAAAGTTACAGAGGCCGCAATGCAGTGGTTAGGCCTCTGCCTTGAATGGGATCTGCGCGCAGCTAACGGTAGAACTAAATCAGATTCGATGGGAAAGGTCACTTTTGACAATTCCCAGCATTCGAGCCGTATTGACTACTTCTTAATAAAGATAGAGTTTTGGAAAATCCTAGAGGATATGGAAGTAGTCCAAAGACCTGAAAGTGACCATAATCCCCTGGCAATTAAATTACTACTGAATGAGGGTCTCAGATTGGATTCTGCATCCACTACCGTTACAGCCGAGGCTGTTCTCACGAATGACTGTAGAAGGGTACGCTGGACTAGGCTTATAGACAACCCTACCGTATTAGAAAGGGTTGCGGTGGAGGTCTCAGCAGCCACCAATTCGATGGTACCCATAGTTAATGAAGGCACTTCCCTGGAAGAAATAGGGTCGATCCATGAGTCTCTGTTTAATAAGATTAAAACTTTTTTTAATGAACCCACAAAAGGAAGGAATAATGGTCCAGTACCAACTAGGACCAAATGGTATGATAAATCTTGTCGTCTTGCCCATAGCACCCTAATAGCTGCTATTAAATCAAAGTCAGCCAATGATATTAGGCTAGCTAGGGTTAATTACAAGAAAGTACTTAAAGAGGCAAAAACCAACTGGGACGAACAGCGCTGGTTAGATTTATACCAAGCAAGCACCTCATCTAACCAACATAAATTCTGGGAGGTTGTGAGGTGGGGTGGGACTGGGGACTCGAAAGTCCCTGTTAACCATGTGCCTGCAGAACAATGGGTCAAGCACTACGCGACTCAGTTTAGTAACACGGAACGGATCTCCCACGCTTGGGAAGATGCCAGTGTACAGACTGCGGTGCCTATACTTGACCACATTGTCTTCACAGAAACAGAAACTGTAGTTGCTCTTAAACAAGTCCAGAACGGTAAGGCCCCCGGTATGGACTGTGTCCCAGCGGACCTTTTTAAGTATGACCAGGTGCATTGGGTTCCGTACATAACTACCCTAGCAAATGCGATAGCTAGAGGGACCAGGATCCCAAATTCATGGAAAGGGGCAGAGATCCTGCCCGTGTATAAAAAAGGGGACAAAACTGATGCAGGAAACTACCGACCCATCAGTCTTATTGATGCCCTACAAAAGGTAGTGGCTAGAATGCTTTTAGGAAAAATCGACACCTGGATGACCGAAGCTGACATTCTCTCTCCATTACAAGCTGGCTTTAGGGCTCACATTAGTACTGTAGATCAGATCTTAAGATTTGTTATGATCTACTGGAAAACTGTGTTTTTGAGAGGTGGCACGATATACGCTGCATTTGTGGACCTCAAATCAGCGTTTGATTTGGTCCCCAGAGGAAAGATGTGGGCTGCATTAAGAAAGATGGGAGTTCCTTCTGCGCTCCTAGAATTTACCATCAGGATGCACGAGGGAAATTTTGCTAGAGTTAGGTGGGGCCGCCAGGGCCAGGTCACAGAACCCTTCCCCGTGACTCGTGGAGTGAGACCGGGCTGCGTCCTGGCCCCTACCCTTTTCATACTTTTTATTAATCAAGTGGTTAAGTTTCTCTCAGAAACCCCTACCGATGCCCCATCACTGGGTGGGACTAAATTCCCCCTTTTAATTTTTGCTGATGACACGCTCATATTGGCTAAAACACAGAAGGGTCTGCAGGTAGCTATAGACAAATTTGTGGATTTCTGCAATGAGAACGATTTAGAAATTAACATCAACAAAACCAAATTTATGGTCTTCACAAAGAAAAAACCACAGAGGGGCAATGTTACGATGAACGGGTCAAGTCTGGAACAGGTTGAAGTTATGACCTATCTTGGTGTGACAATGGACTATAGATTACGCTGGAAAGAGCAAATAGCGGCGCTTAGCTTGAAATTTACGCGTCTGTCCGGTTGTCTGGTGAAGGAGCAGCGGAGTTCTCTGACCAAAAGGGTATTGCCCGCTCTTAAAATATATAGTGCAAAAATCAGCTCTGCCATATTATACGGGGCTGATATATGGGGTTGTGTGGACCTGGCTGTCCTTGATAGGATACAGAACAAATTTTTCCGAAACATAGTCAGTCTTCCTCCATCAACACCCGCTCTACCACTATTGATGGATATGGGGTTCCATTCAATTAAACATCAAGCCCAGTACAGGATGGTGGCGTTATGGAGACGCATATGGTCCACACCGGAACTTGCCATGTTTGCCCAAGAGCTTCAGGATGTTAGATCACAACAGGGGGCAGGTGAAATTCCATGGTTTAAGTCAATTAGAAACACTCTTATCGGAATGGGCCTCCCCCAGTTGTGGTTTGAGCCGGGCTCTCACATCTTTCCCTCTAAGAAAGATTTTAAATCTCTCTTCTGGTCTATGGTTAAAGATTAACACGTTGCTCTTTCAGAGAAACCGAACCTGACCGGTCTGTTTCTGCTACATAAAATAGTCCCTCATACCGAGTGCTTTTGGGATGTAATTGTCAAAACCTTAGATAGGAAACTTTACTTTCAGTTCCGTCTAGGTACATTGCCATTACGGGCCTTCACCAGTGGTTGGCAGAAGCCGGCGACTTCACTTTGTCCATGTTGTACTGACCATAAAGAAACAATAGGTCATTTCTTGTTTGTTTGTAATGCTTACCGTGAACCACGCCACAAGTGGCTAAAGCCTATATGCTATAGATTAAAGACCCGGTCGAGCAGTGAAGCCTTGCTCATTCTAAGAACTAACACCTCTGAATGTCTTTCCATTGGATTGGCCAAATTCCTTGGATGGGCTTGGTTATTAAGGTCTAAGACAGTTTGTAACATACCGTCATGAAAAACCCATATAGTATGTTACTTTACTAGATTGTGTCTCCGACCAGTATTGATGTTGTGTCTTTTTATATGCATTTGTTCAATAATAATCTTCTCTTGTCGTCTTTATGCACATATTTAATTGAGGTTTTAATCAATTCTTAATTCTTTTTGTTCTATTGTTCTTCACGCTTAATTTTCATATAATGTCATTGATTATGTAATATTGTTATTATTCATATGTATGTAAATATTTTGTCTTTTATGAAGAATATTCGAAATAAAGACGTTAAAAACTGAAACTGTAACTGTGTATGTTGCTCCCTGGCGGCCATCAAAGTCCCGTCATCTCCCTCCGCCGCCTCCTGCTCCCCAGTCAGCAGGTCAGATTCAGCCCGCGTCAACTCTCTCTATATTTGCTTCCGCATACCCGCCTGCATGCCCAGACAGTGGCCTCTTGTGACGATCTTAAATGCATCCCATTCTAATTGCGGGGTTGAAGCAGTGTGGTTGTTTTCTTCAAAATACTGCAAGAGGCGGGTCGAAAGCTCTTCTCTGAACGGGAGGTCCAGCAGTACGTCTGGTTGGAGTCTCCAAGTGGGCACCGGTGGGTGGGGGCGCTCCCAAGCTAAGTCTAGATTGAGAGGGTTGTGGTCAGAGTGAGTGCGGCCCAGGTAATAAGTGTCCGTGACATGGGAAAGTAGGTCACTTGTCAGCATGTACCCGCCTAACCTGACATGTAATGTGTGGGCTCCTGAGTAGTATGAGTATACCTTTGCAAGTGGATTGCGACCTCGCCAGGCGTCATGCAAATCCCATTGTGTCGCCCAGTCCATGAGTGCCCTCATTGCGCCCATTCACCAGTGCGCTGGCCAGGGGGGGAAATGACCGGTCCAAGGTGGTGTCTAAAACACAGTTATAGTCACCCCCGAGCAAGAATGGAACACCATGCCATGGTGCTAGCACTGATGAAAACCGTGTGAGGAAGTGGCCCTGTTCAGTATTCGGGGCATAGAGGGAAGCGAGGACAATAAGCTGTCCGTCCAATTTACCATGAACTACTACATATCTGCCCTCCGTGTCTACCCTGCAGTGGGAAAGTGCAAAGGGGACCCCGGGGCGCACCCAGATCAGCGCCCCTCGTGCATAAGCCGAAAACTCAGTAGCATACAGTTGTACCCTCCATCTGCGGTGTAGCGCTAGCGTCTCTGGGCCAGTCAAATGGGTCTCTTGCAGCAGTGCTATGTGTACATGGTGTCTTTTGAGGTATGAGTAGATCTGGTAACGGCGTGATGGTGTGTGCATACCACGCACGTTCCATGTGCAAAATTTAATTGTATCCATAATACATCCGGTTCTCCGTCGCTCCCCCCATCCACCCACCTCCAGCAACCAACACGACTGTTTGACAGATTAAACACCCACCTTCATCATCAAAATTCCTTCGCACACACCGTGATTTGTGAGGAAAATGTGGGGGAAGAAGAAAGAGTGAACCAACCCTGAAAACAAGGTTAACAAAAATACAATACCAGCTCCCTAGGGTGACCCGCAATGTGTCACTCACCTCCAGGGGTCAGATCGCCCCCGCAACTTCGCTCCGTGGCCAGTGGGCAATATCTGTACTCGCTCCATGCCTGAACAGTCAGAGCTATACTCACAGTGCCATGCCAGCCAGATCCGAGCGCCCCCCTGGGGCAGGGCGGCCTCGCCAGTGTCCCGGCGATGTTCCATGGAAGCAAAAACCCAGTTGGTAATAAAAGATCTCCGAGTCAAACAAGAAGAGCCAAATGTTCTGGACTGTCTTCAGTGAATGAGGTCGGCAGTTTGCGGGGTGACATCTGGCAGATCCGTTGATACTTGTGAGTCTGGCAGTCCATAAATATGTTCATCATCCCTTGGGACGTCGCAGGAGCTGGCCTCTAGAGTTGGGTCCGCTTCCAAAGAGCCGCTGATTTCCGCCACCATCCGAAGGGCTTCCTGTTGCTCGCTGTGTATGAGCTCGGCCGGGGGGCCCACGTCTGTCTCTGTGCGTGTTCGTCCTGTCGGCGAGGGTCTTCGCCTGCGACGGCGCCGAAGTCCCCGGCTGCGCCGCATGGCCGATGTCGATGTCGTCGCACTGGGCTCCGTGTTGATCCAGCGCTCCTACTAAAATTCTGCATAAATGATGTCACTATCTACCACCAAACTTACCAATCAATACCAGGCCCATAAAATAACAGAGCAGCTGAATCATGAGGCGAATGGATCTGATATGTTGTTAAAACTATCTACAATAAACAAGACCAGCTTGTCAATTCAAAAGTTTATTCAAACATATTCAAGAAAACTTAGGTTTTGGAACTTTATTAAACAAGTATTAGAAAAAGTCATTAAGAAAGTTTTATTCAGCATTTATAAAGAGAGCTTAATTCAAGAAAATAGTATTCATTAACAGAAATAAGTGAAAAAGAGCATTTCCAAACCCTAACTATTTCTCTGTCTCTACCCTCATCGCCTGAAAACAAAGTCTTTTAAGAGTCTCCTTTCCTTACGTGCATTCGTCGGTCAGCAGAACACGACCCTCTGGAAACAAGAAGCGTAGGCAAAAATCTGCTACTTGAGCTAATTCTTATACCCTAAATCTAAGGCTAAACTAACTATTTTCACATTCCTACAGCTGAATTCTGGCTCCCCATTGGCTGAACCACCTCACGCCACAGTAAATTGTGACATCTTCCACCTCATGTCCGGGCTTTTACACAAAGCCATTGTTCATGCACAGAGTCCTGGCAGCACTTCCTTAGGCTGCTACAATTTGTAGCAAAGATTGTTCATGTAGTGCACAAATATGCCGTGACTCACATTCCTGACCTTGAGCCTGTCCGTTCTGAGCTTCTCGTGGCACATTAGCAAACCTATCCACAGAGTCGCCTTTTGCAGTTCTTTTCAAAAACTTTTCACAATAAAAGTTTATAGGCTTCTCATCTTTTTCAAAATAAGTTTTCTCTCGTGGTTTTACATCAGTAGGCCTCTTTCAGAAAGCGTCAATTTTCTGCGCCACTTTAGCTTGCGTCACTCTGCCACTTTTAGCTTGCGTCACTTTTTCAGAATGCATTATTTTTCTGCAGCCAACTCTTTGTTTAAATAATAGTTTACTGAAAGAAGCAAACACTAAATAGCAATTAATTAAAGAATTGACATTTGTTCTGTTACCCACCCCCTTTGTTAAATGTGAACCCATAAATTATGTTACCTAGCAAAAAGCACAAAGAAAGCGGTGTTTTTAAATCTACCATTCCTGATAAAGTCCAGCAGGATTCTTCATATATCTAAAAAAGATAAACAGACACAACATAGACAAAAGCACATATAAAATAAGCACATGCCATTAATTAATCAGCCGCATTAATGTTGACAAAGACAATAGGACAAACAAAACAACGTTAGTTATTTATTATAAAACATACGTGCAAATGCAACATAAAGCACATAACGTTAGTCCCGTGTAATGGTGTATGGAATTTTACTCTAGGTTGATTTAGTAACACAAATCATGCAAAAAACCCATTAATATAATTTAATCAAGTTATGGGAGATTAACATCACGAGCCAGAATAAAATTATTTCTGAAACTCGCTCCATCAACTCCCTCATCTGGTGATTTCAAATTCACCAAACAAAATCCAAACATTTTACTTAAAAATGTTATCTATTGAACATGTTTCAGGCTTACTCTGGATTAGTATTTAAACTCTAATTCCATCTATATTTCTGCAACACTCATATTGAGTCCTACATCCTTCTAATTCTATTTCCTTTTCCCTTTCTTTATTCAGCTAAGTTGGATCCTTTCCACCCTTGAATCCCCAACCCCCCAATGAATTTATAGGTATCTACATTTTGAATTGCACTAACAAAACAAATATCAATCTGAGCATTATAAAACAAAACAAAAACAAAAATTTAATTTTGAATTTTTAAAAAAATTAGTATATAGTATATACCCCCTCCTTTTCTTTTTTTTTTCAAATTCTAAAACATGTTTTCTTCGACTTTGCGTCTTACATAAAAGTGTTTCCAGCTAACACAATTTCTTCGACCTTGTGTCACCCTAACACAATTTCTTCAGCCTTATGCCAAAAATAAAGTTCAACTTAAAGAAAATTAAACCTAGTCATTGTCACTATTTTCTTCCAAATTTTCTTGGCTGCTACTGCTAACCTCAACTACTGGTGGAATCAAAATATAGGCCCACTCTGGAGATTTGTACTTATGATTGGGCTTTAAGGGTCTTCTGCTTTTCCTGGTAATCATTTCAATTTTCTTTTCTGCTTGCTCTTTTTTGTCTGAATCACTCTTCTGACTAGACACTTCATTGACTTGTTCTTTCAATTTATTCATGAATTTGAACTTCAAATCTTCTTTAGGCCAGACATCACCTTTTCTCAAGAGTTTCTTCTTAGGCTTGACTTCATTACATTCAGCTTTCCAAGCCCTTTTTCTGAATTTTCTTATTTCAGACTCTTTGTCACTGTCATCTGAGTCAGTTTCAGAGATTTCAATACTGTATCTAGGAACTTCTTTACTCAGCAGCTTCACTCCGTTCGGAACAACATCTCTGTAGCTGGTACTTGGCAATTCATCCTCCTCTTCCGGAATTGCTTCTAGCTTCCCAGTTCCAGAATTCTTGTTCCTGCCTTCAGAGCTACTAATTTGCTTTTCAATTCTTTCCTGATTTTCAATCTCTTTAGTCTCGGACTCTTTTTCTGCTTCTTTTTCTAGCAGATCTTCATCATTTTCTGAATCTAGAATCACAATCTCTAGATCTTTTTCATTCAATGTTTCATTCACATTGACATCATCATCCAGATGTCGACCACCTTGTCGATCTTCAAGATCTGGATTTTTAGAACTTTCTTCTTCAGAGTCTGAATCATCTGTGATATCTTCTTCATTTGGATTTTCTGGCTGTGGTACACGCAAAGTATGACTGATATGTATCCACCTTTTCATACCTTTGCACTTTACAGTATCTGTTGTGACTAGTATCACCTGTCTTGCTTTTTGCTTCCTGGTTACTAAACAGTTTCTCCTCCGATAAACCTTGGTTCGGACCCAGTCTCCTGGCAATAGATCATGAGCCTGCTCCTTTTCTTTTGAAATCGCATCTGTTCCCACAGTAATTGAGTCATTTTTTCTTGTTGGAAAAGCTTCTACCCATTTTGAAAATAAACAAATGATGACTTGCACATATCTCAATGTGTTATGTTGGGGCATTTCAAAGAAATCTATTTGAATACTTGTAAATGGACCACCCTCCCGGCCTATGGTTCCCAAACTCTCAATTGTCTTTTGACCTGGATTGTATTTCTGGTATGTCAGACATCTTTGACAAATTGACTCTGCAACTAATCTGAATTTTGGATTATACCATGTTTTTCTGAATAATCTGATCATGGAATCTCTTCCCAAATGCCCTGGACCATGGTACATCCGTGCCATGTCAGCAATCATGCAATTTGGCATTACTGGTCTGTCATCTTTGTAGACCCAAATTCCATCCTCCTCTCGCTGTCTGCACTCTGCTTTTAACCATGTGTTTTTCTCTTCCTCATCTGCCTCATCTTGTAATTCTTTAACTCCCTGCCATGTTTCAACTACAGATATTAGCATAAGAGAGGGCCCATAACCTAGAGGTCGATGGATCGAAAAAATCCTCTGCTACCAAAAACTGATCCAGCGCTCCTACTAAAATTCTGCATAAATGATGGATGTCACTATCTACCACCAAACTTACCAATCAATACCAGGCCCATAAAATAACAGAGCAGCTGAATCATGAGGCGAATTGATCTGATATGTTGTTTAAACTATCTACAATAAACAAGACCAGCTTGTCAATTTAAAAGTTTATTCAAACATATTCAAGAAAACTTAGGTTTTGGAACTTTATTAAACAAGTATTAGAAAAAGTCATTAAGAAAGTTTTATTCAGCATTTATAAAGAGAGCTTAATTCAAGAAAATAGTATTCATTAACAGAAATAAGTGAAAAAGAGCATTTCCAAACCCTAACTATTTCTCTGTCTCTACCCTCATCGCCTGAAAACAAAGTCTTTTAAGAGTCTCCTTTTGCAGTTCTTTTCAAAAACTTTTCACAATAAAAGTTTCTAGGCTTCTCATCTTTTTCAAAATAAGTTTTCTCTCATGGCTTTACATCAGTAGGCCTCTTTCAGAAAGCGTCAATTTTCTGCGCCACTTTAGCTTGCGTCACTGCGCCACTTTTAGCTTGCGTCACTTTTTCAGAATGCATTATTTTTTTGCAGCCAACTCTATGCTTCTTTCAGTAAACTATTATTTAAACAAACACAAAACAGCAATTAATTAAAGAATTGACATTTGTTCTGTTACCCACCCCCTTTGCTAAATGTTAACTCATTAATTATGTTACCTAGCAAAAAGCACAAAGAAAGCGGTGTTTTTAAATCTACCATTCCTGATAACGTCCAGCAGGATTCTTCATATATCTGAAAAAGATAAACAGACACAACATAGACAAAAGCACATATAAAATAAGCACATACCATTAATTAATCAGCCGCATTAATGTTGACAAAGACAATAGGACAAACAAAACAACGTTAGTTATTTATTATAAAACATACTTGCAAATGCATCATAAAGCACATAACGTTAGTCCCGTGTAATGGTGTATGGAATTTTACGCTAGGTTGATTTAGTAACACAAATCATGCAAAAAACCCATTAATATAATTAATCAAGTTATGGGAGATTAACATCACGAGCCAGAATAAAATTATTTCTGAAACTCGCTCCATCAGTGTCAATGCCCGAATCTAGCCAGGCATCAACCGCCTCAGGAGTTTTGAAAAAATGCTTCTTGTCCTGGGCCACCACACGCAGACGGGCCGGAAAGAGAAGAGAGTATTTCAGGGCTAGGTGGCGGAGTCGCTGTTTCACTGCCAGGAAAGAGTGCCACTGGCGTTGTACCTGAATAGTGTAATCAGGGAATAACATGATCTTGGCGTTTTCAACCCTGACGTCCAACAGTTTCCTAGTCTCTCGCAGTATGGCATCGCAGTCCCGATAGTTCAAGACACGAATAAGCATGGGCCTTGGGTTGGAGCCCGCAGGAGGGGGCCGCGCTGGCACCCGGTGGGCCCGTTCCACCACAAAATGTTGAGAGAGTGTACCCTCAGGAAGTAAGTCCGTAAGCCAGCGTTTCATGTGTACCTCCGGCTCCCCATCTTCCCACCGCTCCTGCAGTCCTATGATGCAGACGTTATTTCTCCTCGCCCTTCCTTCCGCGTCCTCTGCGCGTTCCTCCAGGAATTGCACTCGGTTGAGGAGGTCTTGGACATGCCTGTCCGTCTGTGCGACCTTGGGCGTGACATCAGCCATGGTGGCCTCCAGGGCAGTTGTGCGCTCCTATGGTTTCCTGTGGTCAGCCCGCAGGTGCGTGAGGTCTATGGCAACACTATCGATTTTTGTTTCCAGAGATGTACGGGTCAGCTGCATTGACTCCTCCAGCCGCTCCATCGCCGCCATCATCGTGTCCAGTTTGGAGGTAGTCTGGTCTTGTTCGCCCGACTTCGCCATCTTTTCCCTTCACCTGTGTGCCGCTAGCACCAGCTCTTCTCTTGGATCCTCCAGACATGGGCGGGGCGATGTGGTTCGATGTAAGAGCGCGTCCGGGGAATCCCCCCAAGGCCCTGGAAAAGGCGCGGTCCACTGCGGGGTCAAAAGAGTTCAACTCCGAGGGGGCGTGGAACAACAGCACCACCGAGCCGTGTGGGTGTCCCCGTCATACACCAGGACGACTGGCCACGACTGGGCAGGAGCAGAGAGGGATGGGAGGTACCTCCCCCACGCGTGGCCAATGCTTGCCGGTGCGTCCGGGCGGCAGGCGGCCGTCCGCTATGGAAGTCCGAAGTGGATGGTTCAGATCACCCCAGTGTGCACCCCTGGTCCGATGGCGACTACTGTGTGCCTCCTCAGCACCTCGCACAATCCTCTCAGTTCCCTCTGGGGGGGTGGTTCCCCCAGTGGCGGGGCAGCTAAGTCCAGGGCCCCGACGAGGCAGGTGACGCTGCCCACCACTCACCCCAGGCACCGTGCAAATGTCCGCCTCATGGCCGGAGGATGAACAGCAAACGTGTGGAAGACTGCCCTCGCTTCAACGGGGGGTGTCCCCCGCCAATGGGTGGGGGCGAACCCACCCAGGGCCAGGGAGGCCGGACACCTCATGAGTGCTCCGTGGGCCCCTGTCTTATTGACCAGCACGAGGGCCCTCGAGTATAGTTGTCAGTAGAGGGGCCCACCAGGCGTTGCTCGACCCCGGCCCCGCGCAAACACGCACACCAGCCAGAGGAGCCAGTCGGGAGGGCAGCCTCCCCCGTCACAAACCAGGCAGTTAATGGGCGTCGCGACTCCCTCCAAGGATGTCTGACCGTATAGGGCCTCCCCGCGTGGCACCAGCGTCTACAGGGGCAAGGTCCGTGATGTCATAGTGCAGCCACTGGGTCTCGTACTGTGAGCCTCTCACGGCCAGGCCCCGCGATCACGGCCCGACCTCGGTCGCGCGCCGGCCGGGGGGGTCAGCAGAGGGGTTTATCCAACCACGCCGCCTCCGGAGCGGCCAGCAGTTTCCGTCTGACCCCACAAGCGGCAGGGACCTGGGCCGTGCCCGGATGCGGCTTTGTTGGTAGCTGGGGACAATTCCGAGGTTGTGGTCTGTAGGCCCCACACCGCGACTCGCAGCGGCCAGACCTCACAGTCGCAGCTCGACCCCGGTCTCGTGCCGATGCACACGCCAGTCGGGAGAGCTTGCTGGAGGGGCACCTATTCTTCGTCGCCATTGAAGCGGTCAAAAACCTCAGCTCGGCCCCAAATTTGGCAGGGGCATGGAAGATGGTGTCAGACAGCTCCGCTGATAGTTAGGGCCGAATCCAAGCAAGTTTCACAGAGAATTGGCCTGTGGTAGGGGAGCTCAGCACGGAGCTCTACCCGGGCACGTCCGCCGCCATTGTGTGCTTAGCCACGCCCCCATCGATTTCTTTTAATGGCGTGTCTGCCATCTGCAGATACCGATATCCCTTATAAACTGATCACACACTTAGGGGTGAGTGAGGCAGTAGTTCATTTGCAGTCCAGTAAAAGTTGTTAACTTGCTCTGAAAAAAGAAAAATGGTTCTCCATATTTTTCATGACAATATATGTAAAACGTTTCATTCTTTTCATACTGTATTTGGGTAACATGAGCTAGTAACTAGTAACTTAAAGAGCCGGTTCTCACACCAGCTCCCATCCTTTTAAACCACACCCCGTGTCATGTCAACCATGATGCGAGGTAGAGTCTTCACAGGCAATGCCTATCCGCGCAGCAGAGCAATGCGAAGCCCAAGCAGTCTCGATCGTGACACCAGGGCTCACCCACTTGCAGTGGTCTGGCTTTAATTACAGCGCACAGCTGACTGGCACACTTTTTTTTTGCAGGTTTATATAGCTCGAACTCGACCCGAAGGTATTGGAACGCTTTACATGAGCACCAGTTACGTTACACAAGGACACAATCTTTTTTTATTTTTTGGTAGGCACAGGGATATTAAGTGATTTGCCCAGAATAACAGAATGTGGATGCGACCCCGAGGCTTGAACCTTGGTTTCCAGCACCAAAGTCGGCAGTCTAGCCTCCCCAATTTCAACGATCTTGCTTTATGCAGCCTTCAGGATAAATATTTAACACAAGTGCAACTAATTAAACTAATTCAAACAATTGCAATGGCCTATTTAGGGCTACGCTCTCTCCCTCTGGTATTTGAAGTGTGTCTCCCCCCAATAATTCACATAGGGGATAACCTTCATTCAGATTTGATTATGGTATATGATGAAGTGTGGCTTCTCCCTGATGATTCCTATAGGTGGCATTCTTCATATGTACTTGATTATGGCATGTGAAATGTGACTCCTCCCTGATGTGTTCTATGGGGTTGTATACTTTATTTGGACTTCAATATGGTATATGAAGTGTCTCCTCCTTGATGATCCCTTTAGGGTGTATACTTAATTCGGACTTGATTATGGCAAATAGTGTGGCTCATCCCTGATATATGCTAAAGAGGATATACTCCATTCGGATAAGATTATGGTGTATGGCGTGTCTCCTCCTTGATGACTCCTATAGGGTGTATACTTCATTTGGACTTTGTTAGATTTGGGGAACTCTAGTTGGCACAGGTAGGTACTTGTGACAAATAGGGACCCTCTCCTCTAGTCAGGACAAGGGGATTAAACTCCCAAAATAACCCCTGCTCACCCTCTAGGCTGCATGGCGCGAACAGTCCAGGCTTATTTCAGAGGCGATGTAAGTTAAGCAGTTGTGACCACATACAGTAACCCAGTGACAACACTATAAATGGACACCACAAAGGTTTTATATAAAAAATAAGTAGAATTTATATAGCGTTTTCACAAGACCATAAACATCAAAAATACACACTATGATTACTTTAAGATGGTAGATTTAAGCATAGTTCAGTTCAGTTCTTAGATGCGACACACTGCACCAATGTACCTTAAGTTGCGTTGCGCTTCCATGACAAGCAATGTCGCATCGATGGGAAATGCGGCAAAGTCAGGTGCAAAGAAATAAAGGCATGAAGGTCTTCCAGATGCGGCACGCTTCTCGGGGAAGCGAGAAGCTCTTGGTTCGATGCGTGGACTACAGCGGCGACATCCAAGATGCGACCGCAGCAGCTCCAGCGGCGACGCTCTTCTCCCACGATGCGTGAAGCTTCTGCTCAATGCGACAACTACAGCGGCGACATCCAAGATGCGACCGCAGCAGCTCCACCAGCGGCGCGCTTCTCGGGGGATGCGACGTGCTCTTGGTCGATGCGGTGCAATGCGACAGTTCCAGCGGTGACACCCTCCTTCGGAGTTGCGACGGCAGGCACAGCGATGGCGTCACGGTCCGAACTCGTTGCGAGATTCTTCTCCTGATGCGGTGCAGTGCGACAACTGCAGCGGCGACACCCTCCTTCTCTGGAGTTGCAACGGCAGCGACATGCTTCCTCTTTGTTGCGGCACGCTTCTCTCCTATGCTGTGCAGTGCGACCGTTCCAGCAGCGACACCCTCCTTCGGAGTTGCGACTGCAGGCACGGCGACACGCTTCTTCTCATTGAGTCGCGCTTCCAGCTCCTTGCGACATGCAGTTCCTTAGAAGGCCCAAAACAGCAGCAGGCACTTCCAAAAGAACTCTGGGGAGCTGGGGGGTGAAGTCTGTTGTCCCTGAGACTTCAGCAGGAGGCAAGCTCTTTTCCAAGCCCTTGGATATCCTTCTTAAGTTGAAAGCAAAGTACACAAAGGGCCAGATGTAGGTAGCCCTTTACCGATCGGAATCGGCCGAAAATATCGATTTTCGGCCGTTTCCGATCATTAAAGGGCTATGGAGATGTAGGGGCACATATTCGGTAATTTTACCGAATCGTTATTATTACCGAATCGGTAATAAGTACCGAATTGGTAATAATTACCGAATCGGTAATATTTACCGATTTGGTAAAAGTACCGAAAATGCTATGTGGGTAGCCAATTTTCCATTGGCACATGGCTTACAGAATCGGTATTTTACCATGGAATACAAATCCATGGTAAAATACCGATTCCTGTGTACATGCACAACTGTGCATGTACACATGTGCCATGTGACAGACAGACGTGCTCTTAGGGCATGTCTGTGTGCCACATTGCACACATGCCCGCTTTGGGGGTGCTAGAGGGTGTCAAAGTGACACCCCCTGCACCCTTGACAAATTCGGTATTTACCGATTCGGTAAATACCGAATCGGTATTTGAATTGAATCCTATGGGCTTCAAGGCCCATAGGATTCTATAGCAAATACTGATTCGGTATTTACCGAATTGGTAAATACCGAATTTTTAAGGATTCGGTAACATATCCAGATGTTGGGGCCTACATCCCATTTACCGATTTTGAAATACCGAATCGGTAAAATTCGGTATTTCAAAATCGGTAAATGGGATTTACCTACATATGGCCCTAAGTTCCTTTCTCCTTCCTTTGGCAGTAAGGCAACCACTGCAGGCCAATCACCCAAGCAGCACTTCAGCTTGTGAATAGTCTCTCCTCAGTTTCTTCAGGTTCCTCTCCTCAGTAAAGGTTTCTTCTTGTAGTCCAAAGTGATCTAATTTCATGGGATCAGGGTCCCAATATTTATACCCAAAATCCTTAGTTTTATGAGAGGAGAGGGGCCTTTACCCAGTCCAAACCAGTTCTGAAGCACTCTGTTTACCAGACTTCTCCTTTCCTTTCACAGTGCAGGGTAGAAACATCAGACGCCCCACAGGAGGTGGAGCCAGCATTGTGGAAGGCAAGTACAGTCCTGGAGCACTTTGTTTACAGGACTCCTTCTCTTCTTTCAGTGTGCAGGGCAGGGACATCAGCCGCTCCCCAGGGGGTGGAGCCAGCATTATGAAAGGCAGGCACAGCCCTATTCAAGGTTCAGGTGCAACTCCTCCCTCCCATCTAGATGCAGATCTCTCTATTCACCACCTGGTGACTCAGCCTGTCTCCTGGAATTCCCCAGCCCTGTCACTCACAAAACCAGACATAGGAATACACAAACTAGCAGAGGCAGGTTTGAATGGTTAGACAAGCAAATACCTACTTTCTAAAAGTGGTATTTGCAAGCACAGAATAATAAAATAAACTTTACTAAAAGATGTATTTTATTATTCTGAGTTCAGGCATTCTAAACTCTAATTTCTACCATGTTCTCTGAGGCAGTTGGGATTATAAAATGTAATAACTCTTACAGCCCATTCTGACCTATAGAGAACAGGTAGCCTTGCAATAGTGAAAAACGAAAATGGTTGTAATTCACTATTAGGACATGACACACACATCAGGGTTTGTCCTACCTTATACTTACAATGTACCCTGCCCTTGGGCCTACTATAGGGATGACTGAGATGAAGAAAAGGGAAGGTTTAGGGACTGGGAAGTGGGTGCACTTGCCCAGTCAGCATGACAGTAGGAGACTGCACGCAGGTTCTGCAATGGCAGACCTTAGACACACTTTACTAGGCTGCTTCTGTGGTTGCACAACCAGTGCTGCAGGCCCACCAGCAGCATTTGGATTACATGCCCTGGCACACTCCGCGTATTAGACTAGGGTCTGACAAGTAAACCAAATAGCCAAACATGGAAGCAATGATTAATACATCAATTTACAATAGGGAGCACTTGCACTGTGGCACTGAATAGTAGTGGCACAGTGCCCAAAGCATACAACACCAGCAACAATACATGAGGCAACTGCAAAAATGGAGGGGAGACCCACCCCAATGGTGGCAGGTCTAACAGACTTGATTATGGTATATGCAATGTAACTCTTCCCTGATGCTTCCTATAGGAGGTAAACTTCATTTGGACTTGATTATGGTATATTACGTGTGACTCCTCCCTAATGCTTCATATAGGGAGTATACTTAATTTGGACTTGATTATGGTATATGAAGTGTAACTCCTCCCTTATGTTTTTGAGGTGCCAGGGGGAGGAGGATGATGTCTTTGAATGTGTGTTGGTTTGAATGGTTGTGCAGCATTATTGTGACTTAAAAAACAAGCAAAGTAATACCGTAGTAGAATGTGCAGCATTGTGCTGCATAATTTGCCTTTTATTCCTGTATAGTTTTGTCTACCCTTTCACAGAATTGTGTCCTCTATTGTCACATAATTCCTGTGGCCCTGACCTTAATGTATTGATGAACTGAAAGGAAACAGAAAAGAGGTAAAAGAAAAAATGCATTTTATCAGCAGTACATTGAATGCAGAGGTTAAATTCATGAAGGGTTGATATACATGGCCTTTGAGCAAAATGCGGAAGTGGATATTTTGGCCATTTCTTGAACTACAGGAGGGTAGATTAAATTCAGATGTCCTGTAAGGGGATTTCTGAACCAAAGAAAGTCTGGTCCTAGATTAAAGTATTGTATCTTGTATTGTGTTGTGGCTTCATGAGCGAGTCAACAGATCTTAAGTACTGATGACCAGGACTACCAAACTGGGCCATGAGTTTTCATTGTTAAGAAATTGGACTAGACTCTACCAGTTGACCGAGAGGGGACAAGCTCACTAGCCATGTGACAAAAAAACTGTTAATTCAGGTGTCCAAACAGGTATTTAGTTGTAGTAAAAATCACTTCCCTATAAAACAGAACCGGTGTGTTACTATGTTCCGTCATGTTATGTTAAATTGATTTGTACAGTTCACTAATCACCCGCGAGGGTATCCAGGAGCTTGGGCAGGTGTGTAGGTGTGAGGTCCCGAAGGTGCTTATATGTAGAGCCAGGTCCTCTGCTTCTTACAGAACTCAAGACGTGAGGGGGAGGCTCTGATGTGTTGAGGGAGGTCATTCCATGTCTTGGGTGCGATGTAGGAGAATGTTGAAAAAAAATTGAAATATTTAAAATTGTAATGGGCTTGCTTATATTTTATATTCCAGATATACTAAATGATGCGATATTTGATGAGGACCACGACGAGATGGTAATAGTGAAAGACATCGACATGTTTTCGATGTGTGAGCATCATCTGGTTCCGTTCATTGGAAAGGTATTTATTTTCACACATTACTACAAACTAAAGGGTGTTCCATGTTGTATTGTATCATTGTCTTATTCATGCTTTGTTAACTGTTAGGTAATTCAACAGGGGTAATCTTTAGATATAAAACATCCCTTCATACCTCAAGCCTCTTCATCTCCATTTGTAAACTTTTGGTTACTGTTAGTAACGTAACTAGCAGCAGTTGTGCCTAGGTCCAATAGTTGTTTTAGTGGCCTGAGAAAAATAGGCGTTGGCCCTCTGCTCCATCCCAAAAGCCGAAACTTTGAAATGGGTAGAGGGTAAAGGCGAGAAAATACTCTTTTCTTTTTGTCGCCAAAGGTGATACGAATAGCAGACAAACGTTCCATACCTTTCAATCACTCCTATAAAGTCTGAAACTTTCAAGCAAATGTCTTAGGTTGCAATCAGATTTCAACGTCAGGGTTCCTTTAAATGTAGTGAATATGCATTGTCATGACTATGGTCTAGACACATAGACGGTTTCCTCCCTTTTATCTGTGGTGGGTGCTGTGAGCTTGGGGCCAAGATGCGTCCCAGACCAGGGATCCTAGCAGTCCATGTCCCAGCCATAAGTCACCCTAGTCAGGGTCGAGGCAGAACATGTATAAACACCGGAGGCCCACAGTCCCCTCCATTGTTCTTCGACAAGTATGATCCTTATTCTCCTGTGCCCACTAGGGAAACTGAGGGACTAGGCGATGGACACTCTAGGGACCCAGCACGACAGTAAGCAGAGACCCAAGAGACTCAACTCTAGGCGATGGACACTCTAGGGACCCAGCACGACGGTAAGCAGAGACCCAAGAGACTCAACTATACGTTGTCGCTGCTATCAATAGGTTATTGTAGGTGAAAGGGTGCTGTGTCCTAGGGCTGTCCCGTGGGGCTGGATGAACTACATACTCACATAAAATGATTCCTCATTTCGCATCAGCATTTGCAACACATGCCCAGTGTGTGTCTTTGTTCATTTGTGGAGGAACAAACAGTTCCTTCTCAGCACAAGTCCATGTGGAGTCACTCATATGGGCCCATCATGTAAAGTTTCTGAAAATATACTCTTATCTGTCTAATTCCAGTTATTTATTTTTAGTAAAAAACATATTGGGCTTGTAAATGCCCTTTGTGAATACCTAAAGTCATAAAGTTAAACTTTTGGTATTCACACAGGGTATTTACGAGTAGTAAATGCCCTGTGTGAATATCAAAAGTCATAAAGTTAGACTTTCCTCTCAGTTTACCTTTGTGAATTGGGCCCAGTGTCTGGGAATATCAATGTATTATCTTTAAAAAATAGTCTTTTTGCTTTTCAAATGCAGATATTAATTTGTAGTAGATAAAATAAATTCTTTAATGCAGCTCACCATCACCAGCCCTTTTATTTGAAACCACATGTCTATTCAGAACCATGGCTCCATCAGGACATGACTACGGATCATACGCGTGCAGATAAACCAGCGCTTTGTGGTTCGGCCCCCCTTTGCTTACTAGCCGCCATTTCCAAAATATCAGTGACAAGTCTTCAACATGGAAAGCCAGGTCTCTAGTTCAGTATGCGCATTACATCATTTGAAAGCGTTTTCCTTGAAAACGATCAAGAAAGTGCTTTTCTTTGAAATACGTAATGAGCTCAAGAGGTAAGTAGTATCACGTGCTCACTCCAGTTTTTACTTTTTCAGGAGTATGCTCTCCAGACAGAAATATTGTTGGCCTACTTCTCTTTTCTCAAAAAGTTAGCAAACCAAAAGGCTAGGACACCCATTAATGGGTATACAAGGCGCAGCTCCCCTTCGAGATATCCTGTTTTGTTAGTCTGTCTTTCAGGCAGGAGTTCTCTGGTTGATCATGGACTCTCAGAATATGTTGTCTTTTTAATTCATTTTTTAAAGTATTATAAATTATCTTTTATGCTTGTTTCTTTTAGGTTTTAGGTTTAAATGTTCAGTCAAGCGCGGGATACAGTTTGCTGTTTATATGTTTGCAAGGATTTTTCACATGTGAGATATGTCTTGTTTTTCTAGTGCAGTGTTTTGTAAGGGTAGTTGAAGTTTGTGGGTTGGAATTTACGAGGTTTGCTTGTAGAAGGGGAGACAACGATATATGAGCACCACTTGAGGGCAAATCAGGCTTTCTATTTCAACGCCGATTCGGCTAGGTCAGAAGTGACTGGGGCTCCACGTCTTCTGTTTCCATGTCTTTGGAATTCTGATGCTGGAGTGATAAGGTGGCAGGTTGGACCTTTCCGAACGCTCAAGTAAATGTTTTGGATATGTGAGGTGAGTAGCACATTTTATTCTCTAGAATGACAGAAGACATTTGTAAAGCAATAAAGAGTGAGATTTCAAAAATAAAAAATAAGATGGTGAATGCAAAAGTAAAGGAGAGACACTGACCAATGGAGAGAGGGTACGTAAGAGGTTTCCTATTGCTGTTTTGCTTGGCGGCCAGCCAATGTAATGACTCTTAGTTTGAGGAGGTCACTTGGGCTCTTTTAGTTTATATGTTCCTTTCCTCTCTGTTTGTAGTTGGAGTTTAGTGGAAGGACATACAACAGCAACGTCATCTGGAGGAGGAGGACTTTGTTGAAGAGATGTCCAGAGGCAGGAGAGACCCAGGAGTCTCCCTCTTTGCCTCACAATGTTGTCCAGCCAAGCATAGGCTGCCACAGTGTAGAGATTCAGGGTATTGAAGATGAAGCAGTGGCTGAAGCTCTGGAGGCAGAGATAGCTGAGAAGAGAAAGGATGAGCATCATCACCACCACAGGAAGATTCTCCATCACCCTGTCTACATCTTCAGGGGAGAAGTGTACCGTAACCGAGGGCATTTTAAGGACGAGTTGGCATTCCCCCCGGCAGAGCTCAGAGAGGAAGAGTTTTCTGTTCTGTTTCCACAGTGCAGGACACCAGCTGGGCCTTCCCTGCACTGCATGATGACACTCTCTTCTTGAGAGTGAAAGACTTTGGAACACATTCAGTCTCTAGGTTTGTACAGTAAATGTACATTTTGGAGGAAGACAGCTTGGTTATAACTGATGCTGTAAGAGTAATTCTATGTTTGCAATACTATCAGGGAAGATGGAGTCCAGAGGAGAGTGTGTGGATAATAAGACTGCGTCAGCACTTAAAAAAGGCATAACTTGGCTTCGAGGCCTCGGATCTAGCCAGTCGGGGGTGGAAGATTCTGCCAGACGGCTATGCAGCAAGGAGAGGATTGTCCGGATTTACTGGCAAAGTACATGGAATAACAACCTAGATTTCTCTGTTCTTCCCCCGCTATAGGCGGTTCCTTTCTTCTTGCGTGACTGTGAAGCCACATCTTACTTAGAAACTGGAAGAATGAGACCTCACAAAAATCCCTGTGGAGCAACCTGCCCCTGAGAACGCTGTGAATTGCGAATCCTCGCCCTAGCGCTCCCATGAAAACCCTGCGGGCATGAACAAGAAAGTGCAGTACTGCCAGAGCCCACTAGAGGGCACTGCTACGTAAACTATGAAAAGAAATAAACAGAGTAAACGACAAACAACGTTCATTTATTTATGTGGCGCATACTATACCCGAAGGTAAGTGAACCAGTTACATTCCATAAGGACTTCAGAATACATGGATTACTTATAAAATACATGAGTCTAAACGCAAAAGGAAAAGTTACAATTGTGTTTACAACAGATGTGCAATTTAAACTAAGAGTGTAGATATAATCTGCCAGTATTGCCAGAAAGTGAGAGCAAAGAATATAGACTTAACATAATGATATTATATAGCATACCATTATGGTCCCCGCTGGTTGGTTGGATCAAAGATAAGTCCAAGCAACATCCAAGGGCTCCAACCGCTAGCCCTGTCCCCACTGTCGCACCGAGGGCAGAGAAGCTGTGAGGAGTGTAGAGAACACTGAGCACCCCCAGGTGGTCTCCTGATATCCCCGCAGCACAGGAGAGGCGAGTCCTTTACACAAGGTGCACAAGGCGCTACTCAGAAGAGTGCCGGAAGACCCATATCTCAGTATCCTAAAGAGCGTGCAGGCGGGCTGACCACAGATTACAAATCATGACCAGAAGGATAAAGACTGGCAAAAAGCCCAGGGCCCCCAAACGGGCCTATTGCATGATCCAACACTGCTGACGAAGCTCCGGAATCCAGTGGCGTAGGAAGGGGGGTGCGGTGGGTGCGGGCCACCCTGGGTGTCATCACTGAGGTGGGTGACAAAATGTTGCCATTTTGTCAAGCCGGGGGTGACAAAAAAATGTCCACACCAGGTACCACCTGACCTTGCTACGTCACTGCTGGCAGCAAAGGCTGCCCCCACTGGTAAGCAGTGGTACGACACCAGTCCATCTCCCATGAAACGTAGATAAAAGGATCCGCAGAATGAAAGAGGGGCAAACTAGAAGCACGTAGGCCATCATCCAGAAGGAATCGGGTATTATCTGCTGACCAGACGAGGTCTGCTGCAGGAACTAGCTCTGCCCCTAGAGACGCTGTTGGCCAAGAAGAGGGGAAGGGGAGACCAGGATGAAACAAGCCCAGCTCTGCAGTCAGAGTGCGCAAAGACACTGCTTGGCTGCATGCCATGAATGTCGTACCATCAAGATACCACAGCAGCAGATAGTCCCTACCGTCTCTGCCCTAAACCTATTGCCCCTAAGCTGAGAAGCTGGTTGGAGGCGCCAGGTAATGAAGGGAGGAAGGAGCTCAGTCTCTTATTCAGCAAGAAAGAGACGTGAAATCATCAGAAGAAGGAACTCGGATCACAAGGTGCAACACACCCAGTGCCACCCCCTAAAGAGACTGAGAACCCCAGAGACACCACATTGGCTGTCCTAGCAGGCCAGATAGACCCAGGCCGAGACAGGAGAAGGTCCACGGAAAGCCAAGTCCGACTAGTTGGCCAGAATCACACAACGCTGCAACTGTGGCCCAGACATTAGGATCACATCGTCCTGCAGCCTCAAAGCACACCTTGCCACACACGCATCCATGCCTGATGCACCTCCTGTTCCACCCACAAAAAGGAGGAAGAACCACGGCTCTCTACTGCCCATAGAAGAAGGCCCTGGAAAAGGGAACAAATAACATCTGGCTGCATACCACACAGCCCTATTGAAGACAAGGAGAATTGGACCAACAACATCCCTGATCAACCACCACGCCAGAGCGCAACACCTGATGCCAGTGGCTGGACTACTGAAACAGTGGACCGCTGAGAGGCTCTGTTGGTTGGTTCTAAAGTAGTTGCATCTCGCTGCACCAAGAAGGAAAAATGACTCAAGCATGACTGTTGCTTTTATGGTTATTTGCTTTTTAACCGAATAAAGTACTTTTTGAACTTTGACTCAAGCAACAAGAAGTCTCAACAGCTTAACTGGAAGAAGGTGCATGCCAAAGCACCAAGAAGAAAGAAGAGAAGGACAAGTAAGTGTAAGGAGCCTGTTCACCCTGGGAAACCTGATGACCAAGCCCCGAAGGAGAGAAGATCAAGATTGGCAAGGCCTGAAAGGCATGCCAGAGAACACTCTGGCCATTGATGGAGTGCATCTATTCACACGAACAAGCCTGGCGACTGGATGTGGGTCGAATACACAAACCAGGTTCATCCTAGTCAAAAATGTTACCTTCTGACTTAGAGCCTGATTTATACCTTGGAAACTGTGTTAGTCAATTAATGCACCAGTAAAAAGGCAGATAGGATATCTGTCAGTTTAACCTGTTTGCAAAAGCTCTAAATCAGGCCTTTAGTCTTTTAAGTCCCAACCTTCCTCATAAGTACACTTCCAAAGCCACAAGGACCTCACAAGAGGTACTTAGAGACTCATATGGTGTCAGGCAGAGGCCATATTCAGGGTAGAGTCCAGATCCAGTTGCCACTGGCCAGCTGGGTACTTCCAGGAAAAGGCCTCTTGCACATTGTTGTCTTCCTTTCACCACAAAGGAGGCTAGTCAACTGATGCTTGGAGGTCTCCATAATTCTTTGTTCTGAGTATAAGAAGGAGCAGGTGCCGTCATTCAAGGCTCCGCTTAGGTTAGAGAAGCAGGTCCAGTCCTCTTCTGATCTTCTGCAGTCCAGGAATTGTTCTGATGTGAGTACCTGGAGATGCCACATTAATGCCCAGCATGAGCTAGTTCGTTGTGCTACTCCTTGTATCTCCCTAACTAGTGGAGCCAAAGTTCCCTGGCGCTGACCTACCTACTTGTGCAGTAGTTCCTTCCTGCCTAAGGCAAAATGGTCCAAAATGCAATGTGCCAGGGCAAATCCAAGATGGTGAAAGTCTTCAGCCACACTCATCTTGATTTCTGAGGTTTGGGGTGTGTGTTGGGGGTGTACTATAGTAATTGTAAGAAATTGGGTTGTTGCTTGACAGGGATGTAAGCCCTGGTGAAGCAGCAGCTACAATCTTTGTCAGGGTAAGGTACAAGCAAACCCCAAATTAATCTGTGCTCACCCCTTGATAGCTTGACTTAACTTAGAGGCAATGTGTAAAGTTCTTGTGCAACACTTCAAACAGTACAACTGTGAAAACACACCACAAAAGGAGCCCACAACTGATCTAGGAAAATAGAGTAATTAAAAAAAATATATATTACCAAAACGACCAAAATCCAAATAACAGAACTCAGGATATAGAATTTTAAAGTTTGCAGTGAAAAAAGTGCCGAAAATCACATAGCGCCAATTGGGGATATCTGATCGTGCCAGACCAGGGCAAAGTCAAACGTTAGGGCCGACCATGGTGGAGCACGAGCTGACTACAGGGACCCAGTTAGGCCCGCTGACCAGAGTACCTGAACTAGTTGCAGAGCATTGCATGGATCCAGTTAGAAGATGCGCCGCGCAGCCATAGTGATACGTCGGTTCCAAAATGAGGCGAGGCTGCGGTGCGAGGTCCTGTTGCATCGTAGTCGAGGATCCTGTCTACAGAGCTTGCTATGCAAGGTTCAGCATCGAGGATGCGGCGCACAGCTGGCAATGCGTTGGTTCCGAGGAGCTGTGAAGTGGATTTCTGCCTCAAGGCTGCCGTCCGTGAGAGACGCGAGGACCTGTGATGTGGATGCGCGGCACCGTTGGGGCAATGCATCAGTTCCGAGGACTGCGGTGGGTGATGCAAGTCTTTGCAATGGATCCAATCCACACAGCAGTGGTGATGCTTTGTTTTTGGCTCGGAGATGCGTCGATCAGCAGAAAAGATGTGTTGGTTCTGCTGGCAAGCACCTTAATCAATCAATCATATCACTTGTAAAGCGCACTATTCACCCGTGAGGGTCTCAAGGAGCTGGGGTGGGGAATGCTGCTACTGCTCGAAAAGCCAGGTCTTGAGGAGTTTTCTGAAGGTCAGCAGGTCTTGGGTCTGCCGTAGATGGATGGGGAGGGTGTTCCAGGTCTTTGCGGCGAGGTGAGAGAACGATCTGCCGCCTGAGTTCGCTCATCGGAAGCGGAGGACTGTAGCGAGGGCGAGATCGGCGGAGCGGAGCTGGCGGGTTGGGGTGTAGAAGCTGAGTCGTCTGTTGAGGTACGTTGGTCCGGTGTGGGGTGCCTTGTGTGCAAGGGTGAGGAGCTTGAAGGTTATCTTCTTGTTGACCGGGAGCCAATGCAGGTCTCTCAGGTGGGGTGTGATGTGGCTGCGGCGAGGGATGTCGAGGATCAGGCATGCAGAGGCGTTCTGGATGGGTTGAAGCCGTCACATGAGTTTGGCCGAGGCTCCTGCGTAGAGGGCGTTTCCATAGTCCAACCTACTGCTGACAAGGGCCTGGGTGATTGTTCTTCTCGTTTCAGTGGGGATCCACTTGTAGATCCTACGGAGCATGCGGAGGGTGTTAAAGCAGGAGGAGGAGATGATGTTGACCTGTTTAGTCATGGAGAGGGTGGAGTCGAGGATGACCCCTAGGTTGCGTGCGTGGTCGGTGGGTGTTGGAGCGGTTCCCTTTGTTCTGCTTGCAAGCACCTTAGGCCCACTCCCAAGGGTCCAGTACTGGAGGGCACCACTTGGCAGGCTACGCTCACAGATAGCAGATTCCAGGGACAAGGTGGTTGGAAGCCACTTGTGTCCCTGAGGCTTCAGATCAGGAGGCCAACCAACTAGCCCTTGGAGTCATTCTGAGTTCTGGGTTCAAAAGAAGTAGGTTCAGTGCTTCTCACACAGGCTATAGGACAGCAGGCCTCAAGTCAGCACAACACAGCAGGAGTCTAGCAGAGTGGCAGTGCTTCAGCTGCACAGCAGTCCTTCCTGGCAGAGTATCCACAGGTCCAGAAATGTAATGAACGGGTGGTGTTTGAGGCCCTTCTTTTTTACACAGTTGTGCCTTTGAAGGGGTAAAAAAGCTTCTTGGGGCATGCCCTTGAAGTGCACAGATTCCCTGCCTTCCCTGTCTGGTCTTCAAATTAACTACACGGGGTATGCATTCCTTTGTGTGGAGACAGGACATAGCCTATTCAGGTGTAAGTGACGCTAGGTCCAGCTCCTACTCCCATCTTGCCAGGGATGGCCCACCTAGTCATACCTTAGCTCCTATTATGTGTGGCTGTCTAGGAGGAATACACAAAGCTCAACTGAGAACTACACCCAGTCACATGACCAGAGACAGGCTGCAGGTACCAAATGGCTAAGGCAGGAAAATGTCAACTTTCGATAAAGTGGCATTTTCAGAATTTTTATTAAAAATCCAACTTCACTATAAGTTAGGATTATAAATTAGAATTCCAGGGACACCAAACTTTAAGCAGTCATATCTTCCCATTTGGAAATAACATTTATAAAATGTATTAAGGTGATCCCAATGTTATCCTATGGGAGATGTAGGGTTCCAGTATTGAACAACGAATTTATGAGTTTTTCACAAGTAGTACAGATAAAATGTAAATGTACATGCCCTGCTTTGTAAATACATTTCGCCCTACCTTGTAGGCTAAAAGGTGACTTACTTATATTCAAAAGGGAGGTTTTACCTGTCAAAAGAGTATGTTTTGACAGGTTGCAGTGCATGTTCTGGACCGTTACAGTCTGGCTACAGTAGTAGGCCTAAAGCCATGTTTGCAGTGCTACTATAGTGGATGGTACAATAAATGTTACAGTCCACTTGTGACATTTAACTTCCAGGTCCTAGGTGAATTTTACACTATATATTAGGGACTCAGGGGCAAGTTAAGTATACCAATTAGGAGTGTACCAAATCAACCATGTTTAAGGGAGGAACAAAGACATTGTACTACTGGTTAGCAGGGGTAAAATGCACAGAGTTCTAAAGCGAGGAAAAATATAGGGTCCACCAAAAGGTGAAAAATCTGGGGTGGAAAAAGGCAATGTCCCTACAAATGTTGCCCCCAGGAAAGACCTACAGTAGATTAATCAATCCCTTGCTGCACTTCGCTGCTCAGGTGATAGAACATGGGCAATTCACCATGTCTGCATTGGTGCTTGCCTGTTTTATACCTCTCTGAACCTACCTATACCCCTCTGTCATTATCGTCCAAGCCACTAACCCTCTCCATGGGGAACCTTTCTCACCTGCAGACCCCACCTGTGAGGCAACTAACTCTGGCTTGCTTACAGATGCATCCCAGTAGGTGGACAATGCCACCATTTCCAACAAGCCAAAGGTCAGACTTCTGCCCCCACCTCAGGGCATCCTCTGCCCAAAAGGCTAACAATCAACAAAGGCTACTGGCAACTGTTGGTGTCAACAATGGGGTCCATGGTTATCCACTAACAGGTGCCAATCTGGTACCTTGGGTAGGCCTCTCTTCGAGCCGTGGGGCTGTCAAGGAGTCCTCCACTTGCTCCTGGGATCATTTGGGCCTCTTAGGTTTCCCTAAGTAGGGCGCTACGGTTTCAGGCTGCAGACACCCTTCTCCACTCCTATTTCCATCATCTCAGGGGTGATGGCCTGAGACTGGCTCCTCAGCTCAAGGTCTGTAATCAGAGTCTGAATATGTGGCAGGATTTTGTGGGCGAACACACAGCCTGGCAGAACCTCCAGGCCAGATATTGCCTTACCAGGGTCAGTCTTGGGGTTCTGTCCTCTCAGAGCAAGTAACCCCTGACACTCTAGTTTCCACTGCATACGCTTTACTTTTTTCCTTGGCCTATTTAAGGTCTGAAGGAATATGATCACGCCCATCTGGATGGAGCTCTATTAGCCCACCTTGCCAGCCTGCACCATCTTCAAAACCAGCCACATCAATTACAAAGTTATCATGACAAGCACCCCTGCTTATCTTCCACAAAAACTCACTATCTCTGGTGGATCTCGATACACCAGCAGCCAGAACATCATCGACCTGCAGACTTAGAAGTGCCATAAAGAGAAAACAAGACAGCAGGCCTTTTCCTTGTATGCTACAGGACCGAGAACAACATTACCATGTCCATCAGGATCATCCCGATGCTGCTTCGGTTTAGGAAAGAGTTGAAGACTCACCTATTTAAAGAATACATCATCCCAATGCATTAACCATCCACACCTCAGCCTCTTCTTCTCTCACTCGTTGACTTTATAGTTGCCTTGGACCATGTACTGCACTTTGCTGCCTTTGGCTAGATTTGCATTATAGAAATACCAAATACATACATGCGTGCATACATACAAACATTCTCTTTCTGGTGGAAAAAGCATCAGAAGGGTTTCAACCAGATCTGGATCTGTTCTTGAACAGGGTGAATGTAAGAGTATAAATAGTCCACTTCACATGAACTGTCTAAAAAATGTGAAACCTTTGCTACAACCAGGATGGATATATGCATATTTCAATTTGCAGGCAGCATCAAAGATTTCATTTCATTTGTGGTGCAAGATCGTAATTTCCATTTTTGTGTTCTATCTTTCTAGCACATATTGTGTTTACTAAAGTCTTCGCTCCACTGGTAGCCGTACTGCACCATCAAGGGAATTCTCTACACTCTTACCTGGATGATTGGATAAGAACTCACCTTCGAAAACACAAAACAGAATCACACCTCCAACAAGTGATAACTCTCATTCAGAGTTATCGATTTCTGATCAGTTGGACAAAATTGAATGTCTCTCTGGTGTAAGATATGGAGTTTGTAGGAACAAGATTCTGGATGGATAGGGGCTGAGTGATACTCTTTGTTGAAGCCATAATTCTGAAAATACAGAGACACATTTCATCCCCACTGAAACTGAATCATTCATAGGTCAGTGTTAGGTTTCAGGTTCAGGGTGACAGGCAGCATCTATAATGACTGCTCCCTGAGTCAGGGTTACAGCTGGGTATCTTTGCTTGGTAACCAACATCCATGGATCTGGAAGGTCAAATACAAATGAGTCAGAACAGAAGGAAAAAGCTCCAGTGGTGGTTGGATCAGGTAGACTTGAGGACAGGAATTGCTCACTGTCACCAAAGGTTACAAAGACAGATGCCAGAGCATATGGTTGGGGAGCCATGATGGACTCCATAGAAATCAAGGGCAGATGGTTCCCAAATTGCAAAACATATTCAAACTAGAAAGAGCTGGAGGCCGTCATGTCATGCAGGGTCTTTTGAATGTTGCTCCTCAAATTGAAGCGGTTCCAGACACAATAAGAACACACAATGTAGCGAACAAATCGTACACAATCTTACACAAACAGAGGGGACTTGTTCAAAGATCCAGCAGTTTTACATTTTCAGTGGGTCTTGCATCCTCTCCTGTCCTTATCTACAATTCATATCACGTTAGTGAAAAATACATCAGCCAGATCTTATCCATAATTATCCTCCAATTTTCATACAGATTTGTATAAGATGGTTCACCAAATACTGGATCTGTGTGCAATCAACAATAATGCCTTGTGTTCCAATTTTGGCTACAGGGCCAGGGAGGAGAGAGCTTGGGCAATAGATGCATTGTCAGGCCAGTGGCTCAAGTCGCTTCTCTAAGACTGTCCCGTTTTTCCCTGCTCCCTAGATTGTTCCTTTTGGGACCCACATTTCCTGGTTACTTCTTCCTCATCAAATAAGCAGGGGTCCTAAATTGGTATTTTCTTTTCTATCCTCTGTTTTCAACAAGATATTATTGTCACATCTTTGATTAATGGTTTGGAGGCTGAAAATGCAGGTCTCCAAAGTAAAGGCTTTTATAGAGAATTGCCAGTAGCAGTAGAAGCTTCCAGCTTATGTTCGTACTCTGATTCCTAGTCATCCTTTCAGAAATGGTGTTGCAAGAAGGAATACATCCAGCATCATGTGATGAAGAGGTTCATCCTGCTTTTTCTGTATGAGATTTTTTATATTGGTATGGCAGTTGCAATCTGGGTGTATCCTTAAAGCCTTTAAGAGCTTTTTTCACTCCTGGCCTTCTGTAAGAGGTTTGGTTCCAAACTGGAATTTTTATTTTTTGGTATAATATGCCCTTTATAATCTTCCTTTTGAGCTATTGGTGTCTGCCTCTATTCAATTGCTGATCTGGAAAGTATTTCTCCTGGTGGTTGTTACGTCAGCTAGAATGTTGTGAGTACTGGGTTCTCTCTCTTGTAAATCTCCGTACTTTACCTTTTTCGAGACGGATTGGTGCTCAGGTTAGGTCTGTCTTTTGTTCCTAAAGTTCACTCCTTGTTTAATTTACAATTGGAGCGAGATAGGTAATATATAGCCTAAATTTGTACCTAATCCTTCTTCCACAGAAGAGGAGGCTCTGCATTGTTTAGACTCACTAAGAGCTGTTTTGGTTTCTTTGGAGTGTGTGGCTTCATTCTGAAGATGAATACTGGACTCTTTGTTAACTTTGATCTAGCCAGAAGAGATCTGAAACCATTTTGTCCTTTGAGTAAGTTACCTCAGTCTGCTCTTTGGTAGCATTCAATGAAAAGAGTGTGCATTGTCCAGGAAAGATTCAAGGTAAGCCGGCCAGATGTATGTCAGCCGGCCAGATATATGTTAGCTTCTTGGGCAGAGGTCTAGGACGGGTCCATTTTGAAGATGTGTAGGGCGGCCAATCGAGCAGTTCTTTCAGTCTCTGTAAAGCACTATCAAATCCATTGTAGAGATGTGGGTGTGATGATTTTGTTTCTAAGTGTGCTTCCTGGTATAGTTCAATAAGGTTATATTTTATAAATAAAGCTTCACAGGTGTTGAATTTGAAATTTTTTATGTTCTTATTTTGATGATGAATAGTTTGACCCAAATTGCTTAAGTTTTGGTATTCCCCAAAGAGTAATGACTGGAACGAGAAAGTGGAAGTAATGTTAAAATTACTCTGTAGTTTCATTACTCTGAGCCCTGTCTTCCCTGTTGCAGTCATTAGGTTTGATAGGGGCAATTTAGGTTCCTGTTTCAGAGATGCAGGCTGAATAGATACAAGATTTCCAGGCACAATATTGGTGGGTCCTGACCTTTGGGCTTGTTAACGTTCTGGAAAAACAGAAGTAGGACAATATGTGTAAATGAGGAAGTGGACACTCCTAAAATAAAAAGTCATGACTGAACGAGGAATGAAGGACTCAGAGTAATGAGATTACTAGTAAGCAATTTGAATATTATTTACATCTTTCTATGTACAGCTTGGCTTTAAGCAGAACCTTCAGTGCCCAGGTTCAAGCATATAGGGAAATGCCTGAATAACCCCACAATACCTGGGATTGAACATTCACAAACTGAACACGGTCTGTAAAGGGGATTAAATGCAAAGTCACTTTCCGGGACATCAGCATCAAGCATCTCAAACAATTTCTTCAATAGATTTCTGTGTAGTATGGGTAAGGTGTCTTTAGGGTTCAGGGGCTAATAATGTATATGGGTATTAAGGCATTTTTAGGATGAGGGATGGGTAGTCTACAGGAGCAGTATATAGCTTTTAGAGCTCGAGATGAGTAGTGTATATGGGTAGTAATTAGTTTTTTAGGGCACAGGGATGGTTAATGTATATGGTAGTAAGGTTTTTCGGGGTTTAGGGATGGGTAGCGTATAGGGCTTCAATTGAGTTTTTAGGGTTCAAGGATCCATAGTGTATAGAGGTCGTAGTTTTTTTAGAGGATCAGGGATGCATGGGGTAATAAGGGATTTTTAGGGTTTAGGAATGGGTAGTGAAGAGAGGTAGTAAGGTATTTCTTTGGTTTACGGTATGGGTAGTATAGTGGTGGTAAGTAGTTTTTTTGCATGGGCATGTATAGGGATCGTAATGAGTTTTTGGGCTCATGGGTGGGTAGTGTACAGAGGTAGTAAGGAGCTTTTAGGGTTCAGGTATGGGTAGTGTGTAGCGGTAATAAGGCGGTTTTTGATGTTCCTGGATGATTAGTGTAGGGATAATAATGACATTTCAATGTGCAGGGATGGCTGAAATAAAATGAATTTATAATAATTAAAGTAAGTAAAATTGCAATAATTACATTAATTAAATGAAATAGTTCACAGTAATGTATTCTAAAAAAAACTAAATTACATTTATTTTGATGCAGTTAATTTAATCATTATAACTTGTAATAATTTAGAATGTTTATAGATATATATATTTTTTTATTGATTAATACATTTCACACTCACGCACCCTCCCAACACACATTACAACACACACACACATTGCAAACGGTTAACAATAATAACTACTTGCGTGCAATGTAAAGTTAAACACTCACGCACCCTCCCAACACACATTACAACACACACACACATTGCAACGGTTAACAATAATAACTACTTGCCTGCAATGTAAAGTTAAATCAGCTGATGTGAAGGCCACTCTGGCTGTAATGAGATGCAATGTAAAGGCACTCCCGATGTATTGACCGCAACGTTATGACTCCAGTTGTAATGACCTGCGAAGTAATGATTGACATTTGTGAATTTTATTCCATTTGTTCAACATTACATGCAATGCTACTAGTCCAAGAGTGCTGCCTGCTATTGGCTAATGAAGTGGAAACTGGCCGAAGGTGTGATGCATGATATGGTTCTGACAAAGATAAGTGCTAAATTAAAGTTAATGCAGAATTTGTGATGAACAGGGTCAGAAGGGAATGGACTGCTGTGGTTACTATACTATTACCTTGTTGCCAAACTGGGTTGATTTGCTGCCAGTGTATGTTGGGACATAAACGTCCCATTATGATGGATGTATACCCCTTGCCTGAGTGTCACAACATCTATGATGTCCGGAACACTGGTGCTGATTTCTGTTGTCATATGTGAACACAGATCATGCGTGTGCATCATGACCTAGGCCTGCCTTACGGATTGTGATCTCTATGGGCTGGGAGGTGCACCCAGGTGGTGGTGAAAGGCTATTACATTTGCCATGAGGTAAGTAGCTGGAGTGCAGTGGTGGCAGCATACCGTGTAGTGATCAGTAGGAGTGAACAAGCCTTTTTACATGGGTCACTAGAGTGGGGGCTACAGGCTCATTTATTTAAAGTTCCGCTGCTGTGTGCTTAACTCGCCTTTGGCTTACAAGAAATTGGTATGCAGTGCTGCGCAGGGTGTGTGTGTAATATAGTGGGTGTATGTGTGCCTGTGAATGGTACAATACAGGGATAATGCAGTGCTGGGCAGTGTGTGTGTGATATACATGTGCTGGGTGCTTGTGTAACTGTGGATGGTGCAATACCTGAAAGACTCCATTTTGGGAGGCCCAGTGGCATGTGGAGGTAGAGGAATCCCCCCAGACAGATTTGTGGATTGCTGCATTCCTGTAAGCTGGTTGGAACACACTGGAGGAAGGGAGAGCCAGGCTGTTTAGTATATTTCAAAGGGTGTTCTTTGATTCAGAGAGAAGTTACTGGAAAGGGGCCTGGGCACATCTCAAGAAGGAGATTGGGCCGATAAGGGAATCATGAAGAGTAGGGCTGTGATAACCTTTTAAGACATCACGGTGGCTGACAGCCAGGTGTGAACCTCCAGTCACTTCCAAGGCCTGTGCTGTGGGGCTGTCAGATTTGGAGTGGCTCCATTTGTGACAGACTGCTTTCTGGAGGAAGGGCAGGACAGAGGAGAGACTGTTCAAAATGAAGCAGACCCCCACCATAAACTTCAAAGACCCAAACTCTAAATCACATTCGGTGCCTGGAAATGGGCTATACAAGAGGAGCTTGGAGCCCCTGAAATTTTCAGCTGTCAAGCAGCCGGTCAGTCTGTGTGTGGAGAAGATATGCAAGACTTCTATAGTTTAGAGGCTAAGCCCTGCCAGTCTCCCAAGTGGATGAGGGGACATCACCCAGGCAATCCAAGATCACCTGCGGCTGGAGCACCAGTGTCTTCCTGTATGCAATGACTAGTGTGCCCTGTGAGGAAGAGTAGATCGTTGCAGGGAATGATGTGCAGTGAGGGGATCCTGGCGATTAGATCCCTTTAGTGAGGTGCGCAAAAACGGCTGCTGCATTTATTGGGTAGCTTCCCGTGTACTTGTTTAAATTGGCAACCCCCATATGCTGGAAGAGGGCTGCCATGAAGTGAGCTGTAAACTTTGCTTCACTGATCGGGTCATTGCCCGAGTGCTGGTTTGAGTCGCCGACTACTAATGCCAGGTGGGGCTGCCATGAAGATTACCTCTGTGGCGATCAGGATATATCATGAGTGGGGCCGACATGAACATTATTGTCATGCCGATTGGGCCTAGCCTGTGTGCAGAGTTTGGACGGTGACTCTGTATGCCTGGCGAGGCCACTATTAAAAAGGCAACAGCGTGGCCTGATCAAGCCCATCGTCAAGAAGAAGAGGCCCTAGCACTGATAGAGGCTCAGCACTAAGAGCATCAAATGTCTCAGTGTCTTAGGGAGGACCCAAGGAAACTTCCCAGTATCGGAGGAGCACCAAGGACACCACCCACCCCCCCCCCCAATGCTGCCCCACAGGACTGCTTATGAGGAACTTGAATCCACCTGACCACTGCCCCTGCAGGGCTCCATACAAGGAGATTACCGGAGAAAGTCACTGCAGCTTCAGCGCCCATGAAGGGGCGCGCTTGGAGACTGCGGTCATCCAGGCCCTGCTGATGCGTGTAAGACTGATTTACGAGCTAGACGGCCCCAGTAGAACTTGCCTGTCATGTGGCGCTTCAGCACTGTAACACTTTTGACTTTAATGAGAATCGGAGTGGGAACCCTAATACTCAGACTAAGAGTGGGGCTTAACCTGAATGTCTCCTATAGTGAATGGGGAGGAACCACAACCGCTAAAGAGAGGGAATTTGGACTTAGGGACCCGCCTTTTAAAGGACTTGAGCCCAACCTCAAGGAACTGTGTTTTGTGTTTGTGAATGCTGTGTTTCACTTTATGTCGGTATGTAAATACTCCTTTTCTCATAAAAACAAGTATTTGACTGGACAATCAATTGTTGTTGCTACTGAACATATTTTAAGTTGTGAGCCTGTGTTCTACCCCGTGTCTACCTCCCCCCAAGATGTCATAGACAGCTTGACCTTTGCTACCACTGAGAGTCAAGTACTGAAGGGATACCTGGCCCAGTTGGTCATGATCCATATAGGTCTGACCGCCCCCGAGACATCAGGGGTAAAAGACCTCACCCCCCTATGGTTGGGTCCAGTAGCTCTTGCTTGCCCCGTGGCCCTCTGAACAGGGTTCTCACAGTGACAGAGGCATTCATGTTCTATTAAGCAAAACGCAGTAATTAACAAAAATTGGCAAAGCCAACAGATCTGGAGTTGGCTGCGAGTCTTTTTGATTTGTTAATACCTGTTTTATTCTGTCATGGATTTTGTAAAATTTTATTTTGGGGGAGCTGCAGGATCAATATCAATTTTAAACAAGCACTGGCGTTGCCAATAGGTCTCGCAGTAGGAAAGTTGGAGCTATTGGTTTTGTAAATGACAAAGCCCTTTATGTTTTTAAAATGAAAACAAAAATAAAAGGCATTGTTATTTGCAATTGTAATAGCTCCAACTTTCCTACTGCGAGACCTATTGGCAACGCCAGTGCTTGTTTTATCTGGCACCCCTCACTATGGAATTCACTCACCACGCCACTTCGGCATGAAACCATCTATAAGAACTTTCGCAAAGGTCTTAAAACGTGGTTATTTAACCAATAATGTTTTCTCTCTTTTTCTGCGTTGGTCCGAGGGCACCGGGAAACCTCCGGGTAGCTGTAATAATAATAATAATAATATGTTGTTGTTTCAGTCTATGAGTAACAACGTCCTGACCTCTAGAATGCACTTATAAGGAAAAATGATAGTTTTTAACAGGCCCAATAAAGCTGTAAAGTACACAGAAGCAGAGAAACATGTTGGCCATTCATTGAACTGAGCACATCACTGCCACAAATTTTGAACTCTGCACAATTTAGAAGCCGTATAAGGCACCATGCTTGCAACGTTCTGAGCTGGTTTTCATTTTAGCTACAGAACAAACGTAAACATCTTTCACAGGCTTACACATGGTTTACCAATACTGTCCTCTGACCCATCAGGGTAAGCTGTAGACAGAATGAAGTTCTCTAGGGTGGAATATAAACTGCGTTGTTATAGGCAGGGACAACATTAGGAGCCAGTCGTAGGAATAGACCTACCTTCCTTAGGAAAAGGAGGAAGCTGATGAAGGGATACAGGCGCTTAGGATTAAAAGGTACCCACTTTATGAACTGCTGGGGTGTTTCTTCCATTCCATGCACCTAAAAACACTCAATCTAGTGGATACTCCAATCTGTGAAATTTAAGGTACAGTCGGCATCACTAGAACCGTCAAACAACGGAGAGCTTGCATGGTGATTGAGGCCCAGATACTCAAGAGTTTTGGATTTTTGAATAGTTGGGGTGACCTCGTGCTCCCTCCCCACCACTAGGCGTTAACACATTTGCTTTAGACAGTGGCATGCCTGTGGTTCGACTGCATGTGTCCTGGTGCACAGATTACTAGCCCTGTTGCATAGTCTGCACGACCACTGAAAGTAAAGAGAGGAAAGGAGAGAGAGAGAGAGAGAGAGAGAGAAAGAATGAGACCAAAAGAATGAGCAAGAGAGGGAGAGAGAGAGAAAGAGGGAGAGAGAAAGAGAGGGAGAGAAAGGGAGAGAGAAAGAGAGGGAGAGAGAAAGAGAGAGAGAGAAAGAAAGAGAGAGAAAGAAAGAGAGCGAGAAAAAGAAAGAGAGAGAGAGAGAAAGAAAGAGAGAGAGAAAGAGAGAGAAAGAAAGAGAGAGAGAGAGAGAGAGAGAGAGAGAGAGAGAGAGAGAGAGAGAGAGAGAGAGAGAAAGAAAGGAGAAAGAGAAAGAGAGAAAGTGAAAGAAAGAAGGAAACAAAGAGAAAGAGAAAGAGAGAGACTAGCCCTCTGCAGGTACATAAACTGCCCAGGCCTGCAAAGAGCAGTAACAGGCAAATGGCCAGCCATCACCCATGGGTTATTAAGGCAGGCAGCAGCAATCTATCAGGACAACACTAGGGCATACATCTTGTGTCAAGCATGGAAACGATGCATTGCAAGGGCACAGGCTTAAGGTGCTGCAGAGACCTACATGGCTAACGTGTTGAGACGGTGGAAGCATGTGTGCCCACAAATCGAGCTATAAAACACACGCTCAACTGAAAAACACACGCTCAAAACATTACAGCAAACACGGTTATCCTTTTAAAAATGCGCCCAGCACATTTTATCTCCTCGGTCAAAAAAAGTTCCGCTTCTAAACACAGCTAACAGAGGCCCCCGTTTGTTTCACAAAATGGCCTTACTGTGAGCCATATTGATTTCGATTATCTCACAACACGTGGAAAACATAGAAGTGATTTACAAAAAAAGTAAAACCAACGAAATCTAAATTGTTCACTTTTTTTTTAAAGTCGGGTTCATGCGCTGAGCGCGGCAGACACTATAAACCTCGAATACAGAAGTGTATTTTCTATACAGCACAACTATGCTCCCAGAATGAAAGCATGGCATGATCGCAAGGGCACCGCATCTGAATTTCTAATCTAGCACATTTAATTGCCTTTGATTTTACAGAACATCCTGGATAGACAAACACTACCGGCTTCAATGACAATCTGTGGCTTCCCTTGAAAAGTTTAACTGTCAGGCAAACAGTGAGCCGCTGGTTATTTTCGTAATGGGCTGGTGCTTAAATGTTTATAAATGCATACATTATTCTTAGTGGCAACTGACGCATTCCCTAAAACGTTCACACCTTTGCATCAGACATGAAATGTTTGCTTAAGAAATGAAAACATGCTTTGTTCACATATGCAGACTCTCAAAGCTAGCCTGTGTAGCAAGGCATGAATTTCAGTTTTGACTATTAATTAGGCCGTGGCCTAACTCCCGTAGGTGAGCTAATTAGTCGCCAAAACACACATTTCTTTAAAAAAGAGACCATAGTGTGAATGATGTCACAATAGCTCTCCAAACCCCAGGTGACGTCATCAAACAAAGCAACAATCAAGTTGTTGGTGATTGTCACAGATGCGTCACTGGGCAGAGAGGACCTTTTTTTCTTCCACGTTAAACTTGTGGCAGGGTTGAGAGCTGCATTTAACGAGTCACTTAAAACGAATATGACTCCTGGGCAGTGGGATGTGATGCATGGATAAAGGGAGGAAAGAGTCTGTGTTTGGGAAACAGGCTATAAGACACTGGGGGTTGGTAGCTCTGCTGGCGTAATGCAATTTAAAAGGGGGCAGGGATATATATAGTGTTTGACTCAATACAGGAGAATTGTTATGTGTGGAAAAGTCGTCGCAGAACAGGAGACGAGCTTGGTGTGGGCTGAAGAATTCTGTGTTTTGGGGAAGGAGGCGCAGGGCTGGCAGCATTAGGGTGTTAAATGGTTCTCATGTGAAATGTGGGTAGACTGAAACGAAAGAGGGGGGAGAGAAGGTCACAAAAGAAAGACTGGCAGTGAAACAGAGGCGGAGGAAACTGAGGAGGCAGAGTGCGAACACAGAGTAGATAGGCTTGTGGGAAAAGGCAGATTGCGATAGCGTGGTATGGGGAAGAAAGAGGGTAAAGGAAGGAACTGCATTAGAGTGCATAGAAAAACAAGAGATAACACGTACCTGATAATGCAGAGCGGCCGGGAGACTGAAAGTACGGCCGGCCGGCCAGCCATGATTAATTAGGGGAGGAGAAGCCGCAGAGCGCACGCTGGGCGAAGCCCTTTGATGTGCTGTGCGGCCGTGAATGCGCGTGCTTGTTTGGTCACGTGATTCACGTGAACTTAATGAAAACCGCAGCGCAAGAAGCCCTTGGTTTGACGAGGATTTCGAGCACTTGAATTCTCGCTCCGCTCAATGCGCTTGTGCGCATTGATAGGTCGCGAGACCTAAAAATGGCTAAAAGTAAATATATTTTTCATTATAATTTGAACAGCTTTCAGTGCCCTGGTGCTTCCTGGCACTATAGGGAACAACTTTACGTGTGATCCTTGCGAAAAGGGAAAAAGCCACCCCTCACTGTGTAGCTAGCTAGTGACTGAAGTGTGTTGACCCACTGCCCCTTACTGTATCCGGAAGTGGGTGGAAGAAAAGCGTGAATGACATAATAATAGGCCAATGGATGAAGAAGGCCCTATAAGTATGTATTTAATATCATGTACATCATCTTAGACAAATATAAGGGTTTTTTCTAAAGCAGACCTAAAATGGATATTTATAGTTACTGAAAACCATGTATATAAAAATATGTGTGAAGTCACAGGGAAGTAGCTTGAAGGAATAGTGGATAACTGACAGTGTAGTGTAATTTTAAAAATAATTGTTGAGGCACCAGGAGGTGGAGTGACTGGCAAATGACTGGCATGATGAATGTATGAGAAATATGGATTTTGCCTTCTTATTATTTTTTACCAGGATCACACCATTAGTTGAATGTGGGACTTGAATTTAATGTCTTTTGGGGTGTTCGCCGCAGTATTGGTGGCCGACAACCTTTTTGGGGACTGGGCTCTTATTTGTTTACAAATAAATCAGTGAAGCTGTTGATGAAGAATGTGCCTTTGAGAAACATCTCAAGACAAGACCGTTCTCCAGCTCAGATCCCTTGTTCAGGGAACAAGCGTTTCATACTAATGGACAAAACATACATGTTACAAGTTTCTATCCTGGGAAACTTTCAGGCTTCAGAAGGTAATAAGATGTCGACCACGATACCAATTAATGTGTTGCATAAATTGTCTCATTATCAGTACCCATATAAGCCTCATGAACACCGTGAACACGCATGAGCTTAACATTCATTTAACAAAGGTTATTTCACTGAATTTAGGCATTAGAAATTATGGTAAAGACATCTGTGTAATCTGTGCACTGCTCGACGTGGGCACAATTTCTCGAATGAAATAATGCAAAGTGGATGGTGTTTAGCAATTGACATGGCTGACTATTGTTTCCTCAAATGGCCTTCACAGAGATTCTCTACTGTTTCCACCTGTGTGAAAAATCCAATTATACATGCAACAACAAAAGTAGATGCTCTGGTGTCTGCTTTTTGCCACCTCTCTCTGCATCCACTTGGATGGGTGCCAGATGGCCCCTAGGACAGGGACATCTTAAGGATTTTGGGTGTCCTGGGCCAAACGTGTTTTGGGGATGGACTGTTTGGAAAAGCTTTGAGTTCATGATCCAATTTCTGCTTTTTTATGCCCTCTGTCGCCAGATCACCGACTCTGCACAGGCACACTGGCACAAATTCGAAACGCGTTTCCATCTAATATTCAGTGTGTGTTTACAATATTGTAATACAGGAGCAGCTCACTAATATTATTGCAAATAATCTCTGTGACCCACTACCATTTCTCATATGTTAGGTCCTGTTCTGATCTAAATTGAACTTTTTTTATGGATGTCTCATGGTGTTGAAAAACAATATAATTATTATTATTATAAAACATTTATGGAGCGCACTATAACCCTGCGGGCATCCTGGCACTTAAAGATCAGAACCGGCACAGGAACTATCGGCTGCATAAGAAAAAAGGGAACCTATTATCTGACAAGTCTACTACAACTCTCAAGTAGGGACATGTTATAACCTGGGGAAGAGCCAGGTCTTAATTTTCTTGCGGAACAGCAGCAGGTCTGCAAAATATCCGTAATAGATTCCCACACAACACTTGTATTGACACGCATTTGCAGTGCAATAGGTATCGCATATGCAAGAGTTTAAGCTATTGGTAGTGTAAATGGCAATGCCTTTTATTTATCTGTTTTGATAAGTAACACATAAATAAAAGGCATTGTCATTTACAATGCCAATAGCTGAAACTCTTGTAAATGCGAGACCTATTTAATTTTACAGAAGCAGCTGCCATTGTCCTGGGCTGCTTGGAAAGTGAAAGTGTGCATGGCGTGCTGAATGTTGCAGTAAAGCATGTTGTGCCTGCAGTAGGAGAAACTCATTGAAGAAAATAGTGCTTACAGACTAAATAAGACATACCGTGTAACAACAGAAGTAAAAGGGCCAGTCCTCATGGGAGCTTACGATGAAGACAAGGCGGTACTAAGAAGGGACTAACAAGCCTATTAATGAATCAGAAGCCAGCATTTACAGAGGACAATAACACAAGCCAATGAAAAACATGGGCAGAGAGTAGGTGGAGCTTCAAATCCGTACTCGAATACAGCATGCCTCACAGAGCACGCGCACGCGCATGCGCTGCCTAGGCTCGACCTAAAAATGCATTAAAGTAAAATGGTATTTAAAAAATCTATGTTTAAGAATCATTCAAGGTCACGGGGGCAGGACATTGGAGAACAGAGCCATATCTATTAGAGGCATCCCTTATAGGCTGGGTCCCTGGGCCAGAGCCCATATTGCCAATGCCTTAAAATGTCTATGCCCAAAGAGCATCAAAAATGGCCTTATTGCCAATGAATGATTGCAAGGGGCAGCAAAAAGTTAGTTGGCCTTAAATGGCAAAACACCTTTCATCGTCCCCAACTTCATTCTCAACAAAGACGAAGAGCAGATATACCATGGATAAAAGACAAGGCACTTGTTTATGGGCAGGAATTGCAGTCATGAGTATGGGTTAATCCCTGGTTTCTATGGGATTCTGCTGTATTTTAGTGACTGCCGTTGAAGTTGTTGCACTGAATAATTAGATGCAGGTTCCAATGACAATGTTTGAGTTGGTCTTCATGTTGCTACATAGCCCCAAAAAAGTCTTGTTTCTCTGAAATAAACAACAATCTGCTTAAGGGCCAATGGATACAGACAAGGTGCTCCCAGATACTAAAACGAATAAGCCATAAAAGAACAACTTGAATAAATTCAAAGAGAATACAACAACATTGTTTTTATTCACAACATGTACCATAAAAAAATATTCATAAAATACATCAGTAATTGATCACATTTGATGCCCCTAATGAGATGGAAAGGGAAGGGTAGTGGTTGGATAGTGAAGGGACTGAATAAGTAATAGAACAATGGTCACTATGACCTCAATAAACCAGAACTAACAGTTAATTGACAAACTGAAAATCACAATTCATAAATTGATTAAATAAACTCATGCCTCAGAAAAACAAAATCACAAATAATAAATCAGGAAAGAGGCTAAAGATAGGAAGGAGTGTTGACGTTTCGACCCAAACTGATGTAGGCATGGAGCGGAACCTTGCTAGAGGGTCTTCATCAGGAGAAGGGCACGAAAGGGGGCAGTGAATCTGCATAGAGAGTTAATAGATCGATATTAGTAATGTTCATATTGATCCATATTAATCATAAAATAGTTATAAATGGCCGAGGAGGGAACAGTTACCGTGGAAACACAATCGTTGAAACCAGGTCAATAGGAGGAATACATTTGAAGAACAAGTGTCAGCCAAGAATTGGTCGAACACCACATGGGGGTGATATCATAACCCCATCCCAATTAAGTGGACAATGCCCAATTCCATCTAGGGTTTGCTGTTGCTAATGCATATAGCATCAAGCATAGTGAAACCTTACAGAAATCAAGGTCTCTTTGAGATTTGGTAGAGAGCTCTCGGGGATGGATTGTCGCAGATGGAATGATATAAACGAACAATTCGTTATCGTGCAATAAATCAAGGACTTGACCAGATTTGTGAACAACAACAGGTGTAAAATGACAACCAATATTGAAAACGTGCACATTAGACTGATTACCTTGTCAAAGGAACGTAATCAAGGATGTAAGGAGAATCCGTCACATGAGTTAGGATCCTACAAAGGGTAGATTATTAAAGATGGAGTCATTGGCAATTGGGTTGGAGAAATTTGTCAAGATAGGCAGCAATTACCCATTCGCCTACCTGAAAATCTTAATACAGCTGTAGGACCCGGGGGTTCCTATGTGGTTAATCTCTCCAATAATGCAATCGATCGTGGTATATAAAGTACAAAGAATTACGTGCTTAGTATTAGTTGCACAAATATGGCCACAGTGGTGATTTTACTACAGTCAAATAATGGTAAAATATCACATACCTGACACATTAAAATCGATGGACTCTAATGAGGGGGTCTGGATTCTATACTGCAGGTTGATTAGGATCGATGGTAAAGATAGCCGTCAAGAGGGGTCCAGCTTCTAGAAAGTATAGAAGCGACTGTATTAAGTTATTTCCACAGATACTGCCCAATACCTAAATTGCCACATAGCCAAGTCATAGATAGCCTACCTGTAAAGGTTCTCAGGCTGTCACGAGGGTCTTAATTTGGAGTATCGTAGTGAGATGGCCACATAAGTAGGTCAGGAGTCTGAAAATACATGAAGCCGGCGGATAATTACTCCAGTTGCATCGAAAACAAAGGTGCTACTATTAAAAGTAAAGTTTGAACGTGCATACCTTCTGGAGAGAATCACAGGCTTACACGGGGGTTCTATTCATCCACATTTGTCGGCGTTCGCCGTTCGAATGAAAAGGATATTGACTTCCTGAATAGAAGTTCCGATCACGTGACCACAGATAGCCATGGAAACGAAAAACAAACTACCCGAGGCTAAGTTCGAGTGGGTAGTCCGGTGCATTTCAAATTAGATCAATAATCACAATCACAAATGATGGCATAGATAACATTGATGGTGTTACAGTTCGTGTGTGATTTTAAAGGAAACTTATGTTCCTTATACTCGAATACCTTTGTCTGAATTGAATTGTTGCAAGCTTTACACTTGGTGCATCTGTGGTGGCCTGTCATTGGTGGAAGATTCCAAAGCAATAACACAGTTCTGGGTTCCACCGGAGGGAGGAAGGATCGGACAACATGATCCCTGATGTTTTTGCCCCTTTTGAAAGTATGCAATGGTGGGGCTGGGTAGCCGATATCGTCCGATATCAGCGGCCAATGTTTGTTTATGATTTTCTTTACCCTATTGCTTTCCGTTGTTCTGTAGGTCAGTGTTCTGTTTAGGTTGTAGCAAGCACTCCCTCGGATTATACCAGGCTCGTTTTTTGGCCTTTTTAACAAGGCGTCGAGGGTACCCCCTCTGTATTAGTATGGTCATAAGGTCACCAAGTGTAAAGCTTGCAACAATTCAATTCAGACAAAGGTATTCAAGTATAAGGAACATAAGATCCCTTTAAAATCACACATGAACTGTAACACCATTAATGTTATCTATGCCATCATTTGTGATTGTGACCTAATCTATGTAGGTCAGACTCAACAAAAGGCAAAAGGCAGGATTTTACAGCATACCAGCAGGATTAGGTGTGAGGGGTAGTAGGAGCTCCATTAGTAGACCATTTCAAAAATGAAAAACACTCACCAGACAATTTCAAGTGGGTTGTCTTGGAGAAAGTCACATTGGGTCCTAGAGGTGGTAGTATCTCCAATATTCTCAACATCCGAGAAGCCAAATGGATGTTCTTGTTTGATTCTGTAAAGTCAGGTCTTAATGAAACAGAAAGTACCTTTGCCCAAATGGCAAATTTATAAGATCTATTACTATGTACATTTAGATTTCTGAGCATTTATATGATCTATTACTATGTAAATTTAGATTTCTGAATATCCAGGTTATTGTTGATGTTGACCATGGTAACCATACGGCCTTTACCATCATGCTGGATAGGTACGCCGAGTGTTGGTTATCTAGAATTCTCATTTTTTGTACTATGTTTTTGCAACCTAATACTGTGAATGTGGATCCTGATTGCGTTCGTGAAAGACATGATAGTCAAAAATTCAACGATAGAACGGCCTTTACCATCTTGTATGATAGGTACACTGTTTTGTGCCCTTGTCTCTGGGCATCTGGGTGCTCAGAATGGATTATCAGTGATATTAGTTAACAAATGCACTGACTTTCTATATTCACTCTATATTTCTGTTCCCCGATCTATGTGTACATTTTCTGTCCTATGTGTATCAACTTTGGGGTGACTATGGTATATACCTTACCAATTTAATCTGAGTCGGGATCTATTACATTATAAACAATTAAGCCAATAGGTGCGTAGACAGACCCTTTTGCAATCTGTCACACATCGCCCTTAATTGAACATCTGTTTTTCTATGTCCATATCTATTGAATGGTATACCAATGAATCCAATCGAGTGTCACATCGTTTTGGGCATCAGCGCGATCTATATTGCTCACATTGGGCCTCCCATAACAACAATGTGAAAATGGTCCGTATCCAACTCATCCTGGTGCCATTAACATTTCTCAGAGGATTCTTTAAATTTCTTATGATTTTTAATTAACCCCTTAAGATCGTCACATTATTGATCTAATTTGAAATGCACCGGACTACCCACTCGAAGTTAGCCCCGGGTAGTCTGTTTTTCGTTTCCAAGGCTATCTGTGGTCACGTGATCGGAACTTCTATTCAGGAAGTCAATATCCTTTTCATTCGAACAGCGAACGCCGACAAATGTGGATGAATAGAACCCCCGTATAAGCCTGTGATTCTCTCCAGAATGTATGCATCTTCAAACTTTACTTTTAATAGTAGCACCTTTGTTTTCGATGATACGGGAGTAATTATCCGCCGGCTTCATGTATTTTCAGACTCCTGACCTACTTATGTGGCCATCTCACAACGATACTCTAAATTAAGACCCTCATGACAGCCTGAGAACCTTTACAGGTAGGCTATCTATGACTTGGCTATGTGGCAATTTAGGTATTAGGCAGTATCTGTGGAAATAACTTAATACAGTCACTTCTATACTTTCTAGAAGCTGGAACCCTCTCTACGGCTATCTTTACCATCGATCCTAATCAACCTGCAGTATAGAATCCTGACCCCCCTCATTAGAGTTCATCAATTTTAATGTGTCAGGTATGTGATATTCTACCATTATTTGACTGTAGTAAAATCACCACTGAGGCCATATTCGTGCAACTAATACTAAGCACGTAATTCTTTGTACTTTATAGAACACGATTGATTGCATTATTGGAGAGATTAACCTCATAGGAACCCCCGGGTCCTACAGCTTTATTAAGATTTTCAGGTAGGCGAATGGGTAATTGCTGCCTATCTTGACAAATTTCTCCAACCCAATTGCCAATGACTCCATCTTTAATAATCTACCCTTTGTAGGATCCTAACTCACGTGACAGATTCTCCTTCCATCTTTGATTACGTTCCTTTGACAAGGAAATCAGTCTAATGTGCCCGTTTTCAATATTGGTTGTCATCTTGCACCTATTGTTGTTCACAAATCTGGTCAAGTTCTTGATATATTACACGATAACGAATTGTTCATTTATGTCATTCCATCTGCGACATTCCATCCCCAAGAGCTCTCTACCAAATCTCAAAGAGACCTTGATTTCTGTAAGGTTTCACTATGCTTGATGCTATATGCATTAGCAACAGCAAACCCTAGATGAAATTGGGCATTGTCCACTTAATTGGGATGGGGTTATGATATCACCCCCATGTGGTGTTCGACCAATTCTTGGCTGACACTTGTTCTGCAAATGTATTCCTCCTATTGACCTGGTTTCAACTATTGTGTTTCCACGGTAACTGTTCCCTCCTCGGCCATTTATAACTATTTTATGATTAATATGGATCAATATGACCATTACTAATATCGATCTATTAACTCTCTATGCAGATTCACTGCCCCCTTTCGCGCCCTTGTCCTGATGAAGACCCTCTAGCAAGGTTCCACTCCATGCCTGCATCAGTTTGGGTCGAAACGTCGACACTCCTTCCTATCTTCAGCCTCTTTCCTGATTTATCATTTGTGATTTTGTTTGTCTGAGGCATGAGTTTATTTAATCAATTTATGAATTGTGATTTTCAGTTTGTCAATTAACTGTTAGTTCTGGTTTATTGAGGTCATAGTGACCATTGTTCTATTACTTATTCAGTCCCTTCACTATCCAACCACTACCCTTCCCTTTCCATCTCATTAGGGGCATCAAATGTGATCAATTATTGATTTATTTTGTGAATAATTTTTTATGGTACACGTTGTGCATAAAAACAATGTTGGTATATTCTCGTTGAATTTATTCAAGTTATTCATTTATGGCTTATTCGTTTTAGTATCTGGGACCACCTTGTTTGTATCACTTATTCACCCATGTCCCAGCGACTTATTGGGTCAATCCGTGTTTTTACAGCATAAGGGCCAATGGAGGCACAGAGCTCTGGAAGGCGTGATTCCAGCCACACCGGCATTCTCTGGTCCCTCTATAGTCCCAAACAAGTCTAGAGAATATCCCCGGAGTAGTTATGTAGATCACAGTATACACGGGAAATAATTACTTTTCTGTATCCAAGACACCCATAAACGTGTTGTCAAGGGACAGGCCTAAAACCAAAGTCTAACGTTTACAGTCTTTTTATTAAAATAAATACACAATATTTCAGAATTAAAATTTCAGAAAAAATTAATTATTCTGAAAACATACAATGTAAACAATGTAGATCAACATTTCATACCTTTAAAAATAAAAATGCATAAGTGACATTTTCTCAATTAAAAAAAGGCTGCATAAAAACCTTAGTGCAAAGCGTATACAATACAGTACAATAACTTTCAATAACACAAAATGTATAAAATTACAGAAACACCCCAGTAACAGTACTCAATCGAATGTTATTTCAACCAATTTATGGGATCCAAATTTACATATAGTTGGTATCTTCTAGGCTTTGTTGGATTCTCTATCTTTCTGTGCGTCGACGCGTTTCGGTGTTGGTACCGTGGATAGGGTCACACCTTTCTCAGGACAATTAATAATGGGGTCCTTAGTTTCATAAAAGTAGTATCCTTCTGTGTATTAGAGAAATATCTATCAGTATAATACACTGGAAAGTCTTAACATTACATCAATAGCATTAGCATCTACAATTTCAGCCTAGGACAAATCTTTCCTGAAATATCGTATACAGGCTTCCATTGATTGTTATTCTGGTGTTACCATTGATATCTATATTTCTCACTGTGGGTGAATTTCCCACCTCGGGTGCATCTCTATTGCGCCAACTTTTTGTTTATTTGATATGACCATTATTCTATAGAGAACACAAAATAACCAGCCATTTCTCTAGAAATGTTATACCTCTATAGTCCCAGCCTTAAGCAGGGATAAAAAGGGGATAACATTTGAAAATGATATGTTTTCCTAATGTTTGGTAATTTGCGGTAACAAAGAAGGTAACATGTTTTACTAAGTGCATGTAAACGCTGTCAGTTAATATGACAATATATTTTCCAAAGGCAAACCCCCCAGTTCTGTGGTTCATGTCCTCCTGTTCCTGTCAGGTCAGGGACGCTTTAATGGGTGGCCCATTGGATTCAGGGGAGGAGTCCTAGAGCAAGGAGTACAGAGGCAATGTTAACCCTTTAAACTATCGAAATGTAACATATACATTTAATTAAACAAAAAATACCCCTATGTTCTTTAAGACTTTGTATATACACCTTTGCAGTTACAAACCCTACTTCACAAAATCGTGGAGTGAAGGGAGCTGGTTTCTGAAACATATTTTGTAAAGCAGCATTAATATCTTTAATGGACTGATTTTGAAAGAAATGTTTTCTGTTTTGGAAGAAAGCAAATGTAGGAAAGGAGGTCTACTGTGCCTTTCAGACCTCCATCTCTGCATTGGCAGCCAATCACTGGGAGTCGGATCCATAAGGTAAATCGCATTCCGATTCGCAAATGAGCCGATGTGCAAATTGCACATCCATGGTTTGCGAATGGGAATGCGACATCTGGCCCTAAGTTAAAATGACAGCAAATACCTCCTTATCTTAGTACGTCTGATTTCGGCACAGAAAGAACTTCACCAGTAGCCATAACTCTGCAACACCGCGCAGCTGAGACTCATAATGATATGCCAGAATTTGAATCCTAAACAATTGTAAGCTTATTGAAATTGCAAAATGTTATTATTATTTATTTTTTTAAAGCGTTTTGAAAAAACTAGGCACTAACAAATGTATTTATATTTCCTTTAGGTACATATAGGCTACCTCCCAAACAAGCAAGTCCTTGGCCTCAGCAAGCTTGCGAGGTAAGCAGTGCAAGTATAAATGTGGTTTCATTTGGAAAGTAGAATAATCTTTTGATAGAAGCGGCTATAGTACTTACTAAACATTTTCAGGCTGGAAAGCAAATAATGTAAACTATGCAACAAATATTATTTGGTTATCTGTTTTTCTATTAAATCAACATTTGTTTTTGCTCATAAGATATCCATACTAAGATGTATAGTGTACGAAGAACTAAATCTATGTGTACCGTAATTTTCTATAGCAGAGATCCAAAAATCTGATAGTACATTTATTCGAATGTAATTGTCTATGTTCTTCCTCGTGTGTTCAGTGTTACCATTGGGATAGAGATAATATCTCATTCCCCTGTTTTATTGTTCTGAAAATGGATGTGTTTTACAGTCTTGCTCCACCATCTGTCTACTCACTTTGCGCAAGGGCAGTCAACCACTCCCGGGCACCAGGGTAATATTTTTTCATTGGTCACTCCATCTTAGTGTCAGGGTCTACTGCGAGTCCCCTTCAGGTTTGAGTGTGTCATTCTAGCTCCATAATTCTGCACCAGACTTTCTCAAATAGTTTGGCGTTAGGCCTTGCTCTGCTGTCGCTACCATGGTGTTGAGATCTGCTCCCATTTCAGCCTACAAGTGTTTTTACGTCTGCTTCTGTGTTCATCCCCAGTACAATGTTGCAGTCTGTCCCAGTTCCCCACCACAGTGCAGTTACCTACTCACATCTCCCACCATCGTGTTGGGGGCTATTACCATTTCCCACCATAGTGCCAGGGTTTGTTGTAGACCAAGGAATGTTAGAGCCTTGATCCTTTTCTACATCATGATGTTAGGTTGCCTTAGTCTGCACAGTTGTTAAAGATCAATTTTAGAGCTGCACAATAGTGCCAGGGCTTGGTATACCCAATCTCCTACCTTCTTTTCAGTGTAATTTTTCTATCTTCAACCAATCAGGGATTCCCTCCAATCTTAACACATAAGGGCCAAGTTGTCCCTCTAGCCAGTTCCCGCATATTACTGTACAGTTTCCCTAATAAGTCAGAGATTTCTGCCCTCCAGCCACTCCCTTGCCAGGGAAAGGCATTCAGAGAATCAGGCATATACAAAGCAAGAGTCTGAATCCAGTGAATCCTTGCAGTACCAGTATATTCCCCCGTCTCTCACAAAATAACAGGGACTTTCTACAGTTTCCCCACATGCTGCTTTGGTCTCTTCCCAGCGCCTTTCAGACATTGACATGGTCTTACCTCAGACCTCAGACCTCCGTAGTACCAAGCTGGCCCAACCTAGTGCCAGTGCTTCTCCTAAACGCATGATAATGGTTGCTCGTCCCCTGGACCAAAGTGCGTGAAAATGTCAAATCGAATTTGCTCAGTGACTGATATTATTTCATGCAGAAGCTAGGAGCCTCCTGTGGTGCAAACCATGACCATTGACCTGCTTCAAGTGCAACAAGAATCGGAAGCAATGAAAGATATAGTGATGTCCAGAACAGCTGCACATACATCATTTGAAATCCGAAAGATGATCTGGCTTTAGTAAAGTGCATTTAGGAACAGGGTTTGGTAAACATTTGTCGACTACTAAATCTGACTTCAAGAAACAACTTATTTTTATCATCACAGCACAGGACGTGCTGTAGGATTGTTTTCTTTTTATTACCAAATGCCGAACTGCTAATCCAATCTCCATTAAGAGGAAAATAAAGCAAGCCTCTGAGTATGCTCCTGTCAATTTATGTCTGTTCTTTTGTGTTTTTTGAGTTATAAGACCTTCAGAGAGACTTCGGAGCTCATGAGGGGTCTTTGGTGAAAACTAATGCGGAAATACTTCACCACGACTAACAGATGCAGTGAGATGTGCCAATTTCTGGTCCCCGCATTATCCTTCCATAAAGTATTCGCAAGTTAACCTCACAAATAATTATGGCCCATTGTATAAAAATGATATGTCACCTCCACTGGACTTATTATTTGTTGACTTGGAGACATGGTCTGTTCTTTATTTGTATTCGTAGGATTATTAGTCTAAAACTGAACATAATGTCTTGCCTGCTAAATATACTTCAAGATCTCCCAATCAGAATCCCAACTAAAATGATCACTCATATTCAAAATAGGATTAAGACCTTAATTTGGTCCGTTTCCCTCTAGATTTAAAAAGAAACCCCTGCTGATATTTCCAATTGGAGACTGGCCTGGGATTTGCAGGTATTGCAAGATTCTTGATTACTTTACAACTGTCCGTGACCTTTGATTGTTGACTGGAAGGCAGGGACAAGCTCTGGCTGAAGTAGGCAAGGATGTTATGTCCAACAATTTTTATCTTGGAGTCGATGAACACTTTGCAAAATAAGAGAGATAATCTCTGTTTAGTTCACAATTTCTCAAACTTATTATTTTATGTGAGACTTTACAATCTTCCACAATTTATATTGTTCGGTTTTTTGATCTGTTCGTAAAATAAACTCCTTCCCCTACATTGGATTAATCCCCTCTTGAGGCGAAATTACATTTCATATTGTTATTGCCTATAGAAACTAAATGAAAATAATATAGCATTCCACATGCACATGATAATTAGGCTATTACAATTGATTTTATGAATATTCAATCTTAAATCATTCTGCTGTCAATAGTTCAATTCATCACGGTTTTTCAAACTTCTATATCTATACTGGGTACTATCCATTTACCGGACCTAAGTTGTTGGTGATCTTTTAAAATATGCAGGTTATTTCACAACAATGATGCCTGCAGGTATCTCCTCTCTCATTTTGTGCACTCAACAATATTTTTGGACACTACAAGACTTTTCTTGCAGCATGTGGGGTCTATATCACAAATATGCATTATTTAGTGTTGCGGTCGCACATAGAGCCATACTGAAGTAAACAAAAAAGCATTGCCTGGGATGCTTGAAAACATTTCAGCCTCTCTATCCCAGTCCATCATTTTCATGTACACAATGCCACCTTAAAATAGACCCAGCAAAATATAAATCGGCCTTGATCATGCTCCAGTTTGAACAGTCCAGTCTGAAATAGCAGGCTAGGTCCTCCCCGAACCAGAACACAAGCACCCCAAGACTGGTGTTGGCCTAGTTGGGGGCTCTTCAGCCTCTGCGGAAGCTTTGTTTCAAAGGTAGAGTGAGCATGGAACCCATGTCTGGGCATACTCGGGCACTTAGGGTGTCACATTGAAGTGGACAAACAGTGATGGGTGGGATGCTTGCAATAATCCCAGCCTCTGGTAATTAGTCATGGCTGCATCCCAGTCCATCTTTTTTGTTTTTGCCCACAATGCCACCTCAGATTAGCTAAACAAGCCAACTTTTTGAAACTAAAACTAATGTGATTTTGTAAACAAATCGGATAAATCTATTTTCTCCAATGTCTTATATTTAAGTGAAGAACATGTTAGGTGTAATGCAGATGAAATAATGCCCTTTTGGGACTCAAAACGCCATGAGTCTTCCACCTAAATCGTGTTTTTCTGGCATATATGGATTAGACATGCCATATGGAAATGAGCCTTGATCCTGCTCCAATAGGAACAGTACAGTCCGAACAGCCAAGCCAGGTTCCCTCTGAGCTGGACCACAAGCAACCCTAGACCACTTTCACCCTACTTGGGGCTCTTCAGTTGGGTTCAGCTTGGTTCCAGTGGCAAAGTGAGCACAGGACCCATGTCTGGGCTTACCCTTTGCACTTGTAGGTTGTTGTATTTCTATCTAGGACCCTAATTCGATATTCCCGATTCATGCCCTTATGTGGTTATAATAAATAATATCCTTATAAAGGCATAAGAATCATATGCATATTCAGTAATAGCCCATGCAGTCCAAAGCACGGAAAGGCTACTCCCATAGATTCCTAGAAAGCACAACGCGTTCTTTAAACAAACCAAGCCTCCAGCAGCCCGGGAATTCCCCCTGCTTTTGTTTTGATTTGCACAAGAACTCCTGGAGTCCAGAAAGAACTGTTAGTTCTCAGTGACGTCTTATGTCCAACCTTACGTCAAACCCGTCACCTTTCAGGTATAAATATACCAACGTTGCCTTAAGCAAAGACACGGTGGTGGGGAGCAGAGCGACGTTCTACTTGTCCGAGAGCCCAGCTGTTGCCAGAGCCGAAGGAAGTCGCCCCTCCCTTTTTGACGCGCTGGAGAAGCTGCCTTTCTCACGCCGAGAAATCCAGCTCCGGCGTTCCCAAGTCACCCTCGCGGGTTGCTGGGAGAGTGAGTCCTGAGAAGTGAGATACAAGACCTCCTTCATCCTATAACCAAGGTACAGAGCTGATTAAAACCTTAGAGAGAATTCTTAATTCCGATACTTGGCAAAAAAACCTAACTTAACTTAAAACTGCAACTTACTTACTCCTTCCCACGTATTAGGCTTAGGTCAGGTAAACCGGGGTAGGCGTATCTTAGAAGCATCAGTTGAGTCTGTTAGTCAATGTTTTTATGTATGTATATATTTTATCAATTTTAAAGTATCATATGGCTAAGAAACCATATCAATGCTTTTACAGTATTATTTCATAATACTACTTTTACTGTACGCACTTTACAATAAGTATTACAATTGTGGCAATTCATTTCTCTTGCATGAGAAAGAAGACTGCTCAATAAAATAACACCTTTTATTGAAAACGCCCGTCTCTCTATTTCTCTGCACTCTGGTGAAATTAAGCATGCACGATTGACTGAGTGAAATAGCTGTCTATTGTTTTCACACGACTCTAGAGATACACTCTTTATTCTGGGGGAGCAAAGTTGTCATGTTTGTGCGGTTGTCAGAAACGAATCCCTTCTTGTCTAAATCAGGACGGTTAACCCTTTCCTGAATATTCGAGAAAGTTTCTAGTGACCTCTGAGCTAGCTGGCAAAACTAATTAAGACTAACATAGTCTGTAGAGACCTAGATGACCTCAGTCCTATGTCTACACTGCTGTTTATGTTATTCCAATGCGCAGAGCCTATTCGGAATATAGGAACTACACTACAAGGTCTGTGGCAGGAAATGTTAATACTCCATTTTTCTTTCACTTTTCCTGTGCCCTGCCCACCTTAGTGTCTGTGTAGCAGTGAAAACCTTGCTCCAGCATTTTGCTCATGGTATGGGGTGCAATCAATGAGTACCGCACTCTAGCTCATGGTTATGATCGGTTGGCTCACAATTGCTCCTCAGTTTTTATCAGGCGTGCTATACCTTCCAGTTTAGTGGGAAAGTAATGATATCGCTTAGTATTTTAGTTCTTCTCTGCTTAAAATAAAAATTGTTTAATTGCATACTCTACAAAAAATCCTCTTAATTCAGATTCTTACTCTGTCTTTTAAAATCCTATCGTTTTCAATCCCTTTTTATTGGGTATTCCTTTTGATTTCATTTCCATGTATGTGACGTTAAATGTTGAAAGTCCAAACCTTATTTTATGATGACTGTAGTCTCTTGTTTGATATGGGTTTTAATGAGTAGATGATTTCTGTGAGGTATGTATCCCTTCAAAGTCTTGGTTGTAGGGTCTTCTAGGAGAGTGATGTTTCAAAACTATTTAAAGGTTTGCAAGTATTTAGTACATCATGGAGGTGGAGACTGGAATGACAGCAGACTGGTGTTGTTGGAAAGGGGTAGGGAGAGTAGATGGTAATGTAGCATATGGTCATGAAGACACCTAGGTCATGGCAAGAACTCCATCTTTTTTATGAGGGCAGTGTAGGTGAAATAATACTTTGAGACACACAGAACAAATCCAAACCGTAAAACATGATAACTCTATAAGCTGAAGTTACATTTGTAAATAACAAGTTTAAACAAAGAAAACTAAAAACACACAGAAAAAATATATTCTTGATATATTGAAAACTAAAAGATCTGTCTAAGGGAGCACCGAGTAATGGGAAAATGTGGAATGCTGGAAGGTTTTGAGTTTTCTTATAATCAGTGTTTCTATATTCTGATTTATCCTTGTGGTGCCTGTATGAGTTGCTACTGATGTGTGGCATTAAACGGACATTACAGGACAAAATGCAAACCTACTTGAAATACAATTCTGCACACAGAATGTTTTTAAATTTAGCCAGATAGATAAGTGGGTTATAAAAGTTATGTTTTCAGATCGCTATTCAACAGTGCCCATCTCCAGCATACATTGTACCATTAATTGAGTGTCACTGCCCTCAACTGAGGGTGTTGATGACTTTTCGATCCCTTGCATGCAGTGATGGACTTCAGCAGGAAGAGGGGGCATATGATGAGGGGTAATGGTATACAACCTTTACAACGCAACTTTTACAACGACCTACCATTACAACGCAACTTTTACCACGCAAACTATTACAACGCATTGCGCTGGGGGGCGCTCTAGGATAGGGAATAGGTTAATTTACTATCCAATAACCTTCCCTACTATCCACGGGGACTGGAGTTGGAATAGTAAATTAAACTATTCACTATCCAGCGCCTAAAAGCATTATGCGTTGTAATGGTATGCGTGGTAAAAACCGCGTTGTAAAGGTAGGCGTTGTAAAAGTATGCGTTGTAACGTCATACATCCTACTATTGCTACTCTCCACTGCAGTTCCCATATCTGCAAAGCAGCCCGTTTCCTTTTCAATTATTTACCCAGCAGTCTTATGCAAGCTCGACCTATAAATGAAGTTCACGCTGATAATGGATGGGTCATTGTGCTAAAGGATGTTCTCCACCTTTGTGTAGGAGGGTGCATAAAGCACAGTATGTTTGCTTTATTTGTTAAACATTAATAAATCAGGGTTTCTGGAGTTCACATCCTTGGTATAAACAGAAGAACCTCTCACTACTTTGGCTGAAGCAAGAACCCTAAAGGTCTGGTTAGGTTCAGACTTCATGTGAATAGACGCAAACCTGTGGAAACTCTGGGTGGTGCAGTACGGTAATGATCTTTTTGGCAACACTGGGGATGGTTCTGATGTCAAAGTGCTTGTTTATCTTGAACTTTGCGACTTTGGAAGTGGGTAGGATTTCTGACGTTGGCATGACCATGAGGTTGCAGTGGTGACAGCTTTTATTGCACATTTTGGGCAGTGAATGTTGAGAAGCAAAGTAAGGAAAGGGGAAATCAACTGAAGGCTAATTCTGAAGATGAAGTGACTGCTCAGGTGGTCCTTTATTAGAACAAGAAGTGTATCTGAAGGGCGTGTTGAAGATGGGGAGACCTCAGGCGCGTCCAGTTGCCAAAGCAACCTACATTGAAAGCTTTTTTGCAAAGGTTGTTGTCAAAAAGAAGCCTCTCAAAACAGCAGGGAGAACAGGTGCATGAAATAATAACAATTTATTTAATGATTTACTTGGTTGGGAAGCAGTTGAAATAGTGATCTCTCTCCAATTAGCATTTTGCCCGAATGCAACATTGAAGGGCCAGAGGCGACTCATAGCCACTGAATTGTCGGTAGAGCAGTTCAGCAAGTTGAAATTGCAAAACTGATTTAAGCAAGCGCAGAAACCTCCTCAAACATTTGTGAAGGCCTTCGAAACCTGCTCACAATCTGGTAGACAGAATTAATGGTGCAAATAGTTATCAATGCAGTCGACATGCGCACTCTTTGCATTATTTTCAAAGAATATAATGGACCGTTCGTTGGTTTGAGCAGAGAAGAAGGTGAAACTTTATTTATGTAGATCAAACGGTGCAACTGGGGTTTTACATCACTGTTGGTTCCTTCACACTTTCACTATAAATGCCAAAAAGGAGCTAAAGTATTTCGAAGACTTCAATGTGATTGATATGATAAAAGGCCACTCCTGGTGGTTACTGCCAGTTGTGGTCACAAAGAAACTAAAACAGCCAGAGCGGTCAAGAAATGGGTGAGAGGCCACTTTGCAGTAAAACCATCTAGCAGGCGGCCAGTAGTTAACCCCTACATGCGGCCGCGATTCTGCGCCTGTGCGCCAGAATCGCGAGTGGGTGGGTTATGACGGCCCCCAGCCGTCATAAGCACACGAGCACCGTAGTGCATGAAGGCTGGGGGCCGTCATCAGCATGGAAGGGGTTAAAAGAGTAGTTCCTTCAGACTTACTTATTAAATTTTAGGTGATATGTAAGGGGATCAGTCAATGTATTCCCCACAAAACCTGTATGGTTAAATGTATCATTGTTCCATAAAGTACTCCATCATCAATCACGTTTTATCACAATAGTTTTTGATTAGTCAATCTCCAAACAAAACCACATGCTCAACTGGAAAAAGTGAAATGGGAATAAACCTTGACAATCTAGCTGCCCAATGTAAATCTGTCCTCTCCTCCCAAGCAGACTTGGTTGATGTGCAAACTCTCACGGTCTCCTACAACTCGACCATGGCCATCATCATGGCTGACGTTGCTCCACTCCAGCTTAAAAATACTGCATCAAAAATATCCAAACCTTGGTACAATGAGAGCTTAAACTCTTAACGTCGCACTCCTGTCAAGTCAAGAGAGCTAAGTCTTACTATTTCAGATTACAACTAGACCAAGCAGCAAACCGTCCCAGGAAACTCTTCGAACTCGTCAAACAGCAATCGGCTAACGGTCTTATCCTTTCTGATAATTGTGGCAACCCACCCTCCTGTGAGGAATTTGCCCTTTTTTTCAAGGAGAAATCACGACTCATTACGATCGACCTAGCCTCTAACAAGGCGCTATTGCCCTCCTCTATTGCTGCCTCACCCCTTGACCTCTGTGAAAAGTGCAAGTCGTCCCTCATGATAGCCAAGAACAATGGGTCCTGGTGACCTTTTAACCTTTTAGTGAAAGTGACAAAAAAAAATTCTCCAGATTATTAACCCGTCTAACCACTTCAGTTACCCGTTGCCTCCGGCCATTTTCAAGGAAATTAAGAGCGCTCTCAGCCCCACCTGGACTAGGATTTCAAATGCTTCTTTATCCCAAGGCTCGATCCCTGACTGTCTAAAAGCAGCCCATGTCTCACCCATTCTAAAAAAAAACAATGCTGACAAATTTGATCTTAATAATTTGCGTCCTATCTCCAACATCCCCACTCTAGCGAAACTTCTTGAAAAATGTGTACAATCCCAACTCTGTGCTTACATAGAGACATACCAACTTCTTGAGCAGCATCAATCTGGTTTTCGGTAGGGACACAACACTGAATCTGCCCTCACACTCATTATGGATGACATTTTAAAAATACTAGACAAAAATTAATCCTGCCTACTGATCCTCCATGACCTTTCCTCAGCTTTCGACACGGTTAATTATGACATCCTCCTATCCATCCTACAAAACAGAATGGGTTTCTCGGATCGAGTGTTTCTATGGTTTTCATCCGTTCTTTGGCATCGAATACAAAGAGTCAAGGCAAATAATTCTCTCTCTCAGCCCTCTCCAGTACTCATGGGCGTCCCCCAAGGATCTGCCTTTTCACCAATCCTCTTCAACCTCTTCTTGGAACCTCTAGCTAATGCACTAAACTCCATGAACATTCTCTTCCACATGTATGCCGATGACACACAACTCTATCTGAAAATGTCATCCCCGGAAAGCATCATCTCACTTAACTCGATACTCACGTTTACGCAAAATTGGTTAACTGAGAACCATCTACTACTCAACGCCTCCAAAACAGAGTTCATACTCATTTCCCCCCCCCGAACCACATCCCCAAGCTAGATCTCTGGCTGTCTCACCTCACTGCCTTCAATTGCACTCCGATCATCATTGATTCAGCTAAATCGCTTGGGGTCACCTTGGACAAGCACCTCAATATGAAGTCTCATATCAGCAACGTATGTAAAGCTGCAAACCACTTGTTGAGAACCCTCAGAAATATCAAACCTTTCCTGCCTCTGAGTGATTTGAAGCAGGTGGTCCAAGCGCTTGTTTTGCCAAGGTTAGACTATGGCAGTTCTACTCTCTGTGGCCTACCCAAATATGTCTTGGCCCCACTCAGGGCATTACTGAACATCGCTGCTAGATTGGTTACAGGAGGTAAAAGAAATGAGCATATATCCCCAGTCCTTAAATCTCTCAACTGGCTACACTTTGAGGGCCGAATTCAGTTAAAGATTGCATTCCTGGCACACAAAGCCCTTTACCTCAATACTCCTACGTACCTGGCGCAAAAACTTGAACTATCTTGTGGTGAGAGGGCATCAAGAAGCGCCTCTACATTCCTCTTGAAACCTATTGTGCTTAACAAAAAGAGAACTTGTCACCGAGCCTTCTCTGGGGATGCCCCAAAGATATGGAACTCTCTGCCACCTGAAATACACAGCCTTTCCTTGACGACAGCGTTCATATTGGAAGCCAAAAGATTCCTGATGAGCAAATTCTTTCCATAAGGGGATGAGGTACATCCAACTTGTCTGACTTTGTTCTTTTCACCTTGGTGCCTCCAGCTACAATGGATGATCTCCTGTCTTTTTTTTTCTTTCTCCTTTTTATCCAAATGTGGACACTTGTTTACTGTACTTTATTCCTTTTTTTTTTTTTGCTGCTGTTTCCCAATTGATGTTGATGTTTATACTACCCCCCGTTCGTTCCCTCTGCCTACTGTAAAGTGCTCTGATATCCTTCGGGATTTTGTTCGTGCTATATAAAACTTTATAAATAAGTACATGAGTTTTAGGGTAGTGACGGGTCTTGACAGAAGAACAATTCAAAATGAATAACACATTGGCTGCAGAAATAGTGAATGGTCTAAGATGACATCTAAAAAGTTTTGAACTTGCTCCATAACATAATTGATTTGGAGGAAATCCAGTTTGGGGATGCCTAAAACTCCACAGGAGACGCCAGCAGCACACACCGAAGAGCAGACCTTGTCGCTGATGCCAGAAGTTCTGATATTGAAATGTCTGCTGCTCTCCTGGGCACGATTCACATCAGGGTTGACTTTTTGATTGAAGACTTGTTTGACTCCAACGATAGCCTGCTGGCTAGACACACGCCGTCATTTTTTAGCATGTGAATACCTGATACCTTGAAAATACTCCAGGTTTTATTCTCCCTCTGATGATTCCCTTGACTGCCTGTTGACTGCGAATTCCAACATCATTGTGTCTCTATAAATCTTTGCTGAAGGACTGGTATGTTTATTATTTCTTCCAATTAATCCTTGTTCTTATTTTGCAGGATTGTGGAAATATACAGCAGAAGACTACAAGGTAAACAATATATGTGTGCTTCCTCAATGCCTGTCGATGCTATATAAAAGACTATCGGCCAATATTTAAATACTTTCCTTATCATGCAACTGTTTCTCACATATCAATCAGTTGAACCCAATTTTTCAAGAATGTGGCAGTATGAGCATTGGGCCTGCTGCCGTTCTCTCTTTTTTCTGCAAAAATGTTTTCTTATCCTTTTGACTTTTTATTTAATGTATGTAGCACCATTTTTCACATATCTTTTACTGCTCATTGTCAAAATGGAGCGAGAGCAAGTATAAAAGCAGTCACACTTTCAAATGTATTTGCAAAGATCATTACTGGTTAGCTCGGAGATATCTATAGTCACTGTTTCTACATCTATGGCGCTCACTATGAGTCAGGCACAGAAGTCTCCCATTTCGGCATACTAGGCCACCTCATCACGATGATTCTGGCTGACAAAAACACATGAAGGCCTGATTCACAAAGGTAAAATGAGACGAAAGTCTAACTTTTAGATTGCACATGAACTATATTTCCGTGCATATATACAATATGTTCGGATACTGTGTAGCTGGCATGAGCAGTACATGCATGATATGGACAGCACTGTAATTGTTAGCCGATAAATTGTATAGCACACTTTCCACCATTAGCGTGACGTCGCAGCGCCGTTCCCTGGTCCGTGGCATGACTTTCCAAGCGGTTGCACCACAGACCTTAGTGTGGTTTAGTTGTACAGAGTCGTGCAGCCGGTGTCACCTGTGAGTCGCGGTGGCACATCGCCTGCATAGCTCCTCGGCGGGTGGGTCCACGGCCCCATTGTTCAGCACACGTGCATGTGTGGTATGTATGTAGCTGATGGAGGCCGGGGGCGCTGGACAGGGGTGTAGTTTGGTCAGCAAGATTTGGAGGGGGGAGGGGTAGAGGAGTTCATATTTTCCAACAGTCATGTGCGCATATAATGTTTAAATATATTATACAGCAAGTAGGTCGCATGAGAGGGGCTTAAAGGGCAGTGGAAAGGGAGAGGAATGCGGATTGATAGGGGTACTAAGTAAGACAAAACACAGAACCTGCACAATTGCTCTCTTGATGTCGCAGGGGGGGGGGTCTAGGGGTCAGCCGGACGATTCTGTGTACTCCGGGTTGAAGAAATTGTTTCAAAATGTGTACCCCTTAAGCCGTGATGCTCATTCTGCTTAATGCAACTTGCTGTACGCAAGTGTTTTTTAATATCTGCAGGTTTGCTGTGTTTCATAGCGCCGCGAAGAGGCTTTAATGTGGGATTTTGGGTCATGATGGTTCAGCTCTGGCAATCAACCCCCCCTTTCTTCCTCTCCATCAGTATCAAGCTCGGGCAGAAATTGATATTTCCAGGCGGAAGTGCGTGATTGATGGGGCTGCTGGGAATAGAGTGTGAGCAACAGTTCCCATGACAGAAGGCGCTTTATCGCGCAGCAGTGGCACTCGGTCACGAGGTAGGCTAGAGCGCCCCAAACTCATGTTTGTAGCAGTGCAGCAGGTTCTTCGAAGAAGTACAGATATCTTAAACGTTGAAGTACATGGTTGGGACAATGGGGTCCAGCATGAGCAGACAAAAGATCTGATCAAATTCTAGGGTATTGTCTTCACAGTATTCAGACGGAAGAGAAAGTTTCAAAGCAGTGTTAGTCCAGGAGGTGTCGGGGACCCTGCCTTTGGATTAAAGGTGCCCACCACAGCTCTAAGAGGGCTGTATCCAGGCCACACTTTCAGACTGTCTACATAAGATCACCGGCGTACAATGATGATAAATCGAAATCATAAAAAAAAAGCATTTGCAATGCAATAGGTCTCGCATTATAAAAGTTTGAGCTATTGGCATTGCTAATAATAATGCAACACCAATAGCTCAAACATTCAGTAATGCGAGACCTATTGCATTGCAAATGCTTGTTAATATTTATAATTACCCATAAGGTGTGCCCTAAATGCCCACAGGGAAAACAGAACAAGGTGGCTGGACAGGGATGTTAACAAAAACAAATTCCAGTCACGTAGTCAATGTATACCACGTGACCACCGGGTAGAAATCCCAAACTAAATTTATTTTATTTTAACTTAAATTGTTAAGGGTTCAAAAGCACGGACACAGACAAAACAACTGTTACAACAGTGAGTTCAGTGATGACGCTATGTACAAATATACAGATTATACAAATTTACAACACTTGCAAAGATGAATCAAGCAAGACAAATGAGCAGGACACACCAAAAAAAAATACAAAATTCAGTGAACAACATCAATTGTCATTATATACAGTGCAAAAACTTCAGAGTGTAAGGCGAATATGTGACCAGTCCATAAGAGTATAAGACCATGGGACAGGCGGGGAAGATGGAATGCAGTGCCTGCCTGTCAACCAAACCTGTGGCTAATTGTTTATAACGGGTTTGCCTAGCTAGGATCCACAGTAGCTAATGAAATTCTATCCTAGGGGCATCCTTTAGGTTTGCCACAGGGTGGGAATGTCGACGCGTTTCGAACCAACGTGATTATAGGTTCTCTTCAGGACGGGGACTGGGAGCTGTGATTCTGTAAAAAATATACAGAATGGGTGTCAGGTAAGTATGTCATAGTGATATCACATATAGCTCTGACTCCGAGGTGCATAGAGAAAATTACCTGCACAATGGCACAATAGCCGTAGTGTCGGTTAACCTCCAACAGGGAAGATTTCTGAAACAATAAGTAAAAATGGGGCTTAGCGCGGAAGCTGGACCGCTTCAACCAGCAGTCGAATGGAGGAATGTAAACAACTGACACTTTTGGCTACCTCTACATTACAACCCCCAAAACCCCCCCTCTCCCCCGGTCCAGCCTCCGCGCTAAGCCCCATTTTTACTTATTGTTTCAGAAATCTTCCCTGTTGGAGGTTAACCGACACTACGGCTATTGTGCCATTGTGCAGGTAATTTTCTCTATGCACCTCGGAGTCAGAGCTATTTGTGATATCACTATGACATACTTACCTGACACCCATTCTGTATATTTTTTACAGAATCACAGCTCCCAGTCCCCGTCCTGAAGAGAACCTATAATCACGTTGGTTCGAAACGCGTCGACATTCCCACCCTGTGGCAAACCTAAAGGATGCCCCTAGGATAGAATTTCATTAGCTACTGTGGATCCTAGCTAGGCAAACCCGTTATAAACAATTAGCCACCGGTTTGGTTGACAGGCAGGCACTGCATTCCATCTTCCCCGCCTGTCCCATGGTCTTATACTCTTATGGACTGGTCACATATTCGCCTTACACTCGGAAGTTTTTGCACTGTATATAATGACAATTGATGTTGTTCACTGAATTTTGTATTTTTTTTTGGTGTGTCCTGCTCATTTGTCTTGCTTGATTCATCTTTGCAAGTGTTGTAAATTTGTATAATCTGTATATTTGTACATAGCGTCATCACTGAACTCACTGTTGTAACAGTTGTTTTGTCTGTGTCCGTGCTTTTGAACCCTTAACAATTTAAGTTAAAATAAAATAAATTTAGTTTGGGATTTCTACCCGGTGGTCACGTGGTATACATTGACTACGTGACTGGAATTTGTTTTTGTTAACATCCCTGTCCAGCCACCTTGTTCTGTTTTCCCTGTTGTTGAGATCCGGGCTGGGCAGCTGTTGGATCCAAAACCTTTACTGTTTCACAGTCTAAATGCCCACAGGACAGGGCGCATGGTATTTAAAATGTAGTACATATGTTTTACATGTCCTGGCAGTGAGAAACATCCAGCAAGGCTGCCTTTTCCATAGAAAAGCACTGGGTTACACTATAATTTCTCCTAATGCAAACCTTTAGCTTGGAAATAGCTAATAAAATGATTCAAGCAGTCATTGTAATAGGAATTTAAAATCCAACCTAACAGTAAAGTCGGATTTTACTGTTTGGAAAATGGCACTTTTAGAAAGTTGTCATTTTTCATGCCCAAGCCAAATGTGCATTTCTGCTACTGTCCATGGTCACCTGCATTTTAATGGCTTTCCTATGGTGTGATGTATATTGCCCCTGACATTGGACAAAGCACCTGGGTGCTGGGAGGTGTGGCTCTTCCTGAAAGGATGGCTGGGGAGGAGCGGCGCCCCCTGCCTTTACTACACTTAAAACGATATGCCCTTGCCTACACCGAGGACCTTGACACTAGGCCTGCCCAAGCATTTTTTCACTAGCGAGGCTGGACCCAAATCCAGAAGAAAGGGAGGAACCAACCAGAACCAGTTTTGGTGTTAGACAAAGGTGTATCCCCCATCCACAGGCATAAAAGTGTCACCCCTAGAACCTGGAATCAGAACACTCCTTGACCTGTGAAGACTCGGAAGGACTACCCTGCTGTCTCAGATCTGAAGGAAGACTGCACTTGCTTGCACCAAACCCAGGACCCCAGAAGTGACTGCCATGGTCAGTTGCCAGGAATACAACAAGTTCCAGAGGTCTTCCCTGCTTCCTAGCTGACCGGCCGCAACTGGATCTGACCTGTTCCCCTATGCTAGCCTCTGTGGGAGTGAAGTCGAATCACCAAGTGTTGTTCTCAAGCTCTGGGACCCTTGGCAGGAGTAAGAGTGCACTTCTCCCTGCATAGCTGAAGGTTTCGCCAGATTTGCCTTAGAACGATTCAAAGCCAAGCAGAGCTGTGCAGCTCCTCTTCGAAGTTGTCACCGGATCCAACATTGAGCGACACAGAGCAGCGTCGCACAGCTTCCAACTGGAAGCCTCACCAGATCCAGGGCAGAGCCATGGCGCACAGCTCTTCATTGGAGGCTTCACAAGATCTGGCACTGAGCAGTGCATAGCCCTGCAGAAGCGCACAACTCCCAACTGAAATCCTCCACGGATCCAACGCAGAATAATCAGAGTTCAGGCGAGCTGCCTCACACAGTCCTGGCATTGAAGTCACAAAGGTAAAACTTCAAGAGGGACGTACATGATCTTGATTCCAGCCTGCACTCCTTCCCAATCTACCTAAACGTCTGACTGTGCCGGTCCAGCTTGACCAGATACCCAGAATTCGCTATTTTGAACCTTATAAAAAATCATATCCCTGGTTCAATTAATCAGATTTTTGTTGATTTGGTATCATTTTTTTTAATTGAAATATTCTCTATTTTTCCAAGGTGGTTTTGATAATTTCCGTGGATTGTGTTTTTACTTTTTACAGTTTGAGTGCAGCAAAAATGCTTTACCCATTGTGTCTACATTAAGCCTGACTGCTTTGTGTCAAGCTATCAGACGGTTAAGTGCAGGTTTACTTAGTGAGTTTTGTGGTTCACTCTGAAAAGGGTTGTGATTGTTCTTTGAAGTGGGCTCTCACCCTCTTCAACAAAGAATCCAATTCCTTACAACTCCCAGAAGATATTTCTGGAGGAATTTAAAGAGGCTATTTCATGAGGGAAAATGAGTTGTTAACAAGTCTTCCGTGAAACATTCCAATAGTTGAGTTACTGTTATGTCCATCCTTTAGTTGTTCTAACTTTTTTCTCAGTTGGTTTCCATCTTTGTTGTTGACCTTAAGGACTGGCAATGCAGGATTTCCTAAATATATAGGATATTTAACAGATGTAGACTTCAGAAAATAGAAAAAAACAACTGTTAATCAAAACAAATGTCTAAGAAGAAAAAGAGGGAATGACCTATTATAGCTACAAAAGCTTGACAGTCTCCCAGAATGCCTTTCCCACTGCACCGTTTGCAAGAGAGGATGCATGTCTATCATGTGAGCTCCCTCTCAGTAAGTTCTTCGCCTCCCTCAGAGATATGACTGCTCTTTTTCTCCATTCCATTGAAACAGGCATGAGGAAGAGGTCATCCAATCATATAGTTGATAGTCGGACCCAGCGTTCACCTCTTTACATCCTCGATTGGAGTCTCTCAGCTGGACTTTTTAATGCCGATGTAGGGTATACTGCTTTCCGGGGATTTTGACCTGGCCACTGCTGTATGGTTACTTTAGACTCAGGGGATAAACGTGGACGATCACGTGGCCTCACTAATATGGCTCCCGCCTCTAACCTGCTTCTGGCACTCTCCTCCTTGGCAAGCTGCCGCTCAGTCACCGGTGTCTGTTTGCCTTGCGATGGCCTGCCTGGGTCCTGCAGGTGCCTTAGTGTGTTCTCCTTGGAGAGAGGTAATGCATTTCGAGCATTGCCAAAATTGCTATCAGCAGGCTGAGCGTGAGCAGAACTTTCAGACCCACCATCATAGTTCATGCCCTGCTTAACCACAACGTCAAGGAAGGATTGTTTGTGCTGTTCCTCATGTAGGTATAGAAGAGGTCACTCGGGAGCTGGAAACTACTGTATCTCGAAGAGATCTACAGTTGGAAATCCATTTGTTGGATTTTAATGCCCTCACTCACCCTTTCAGGTGTCATGCTTCATCATATGTGCTGCTCCTCGTTGGGTCGGCGGTGCAATACCCAATGGGCTCACCTCAAAGAGGGGCACTTTACCAGAAATCTTTTATCCAACAGCCGTATTGTGAAGTGCGGGTATGGGGCCAGAAAAGTGTAGACGTGATCGTTAGTGTAAAATAGGGCTGGGAGTGCCTGAATTTGACTTTTATTCTGGGGGTCTCCTGCGCTAGTTAAAAGGAGTATGACCGGCACTCATTGGAGTATAATGTCTCCTGTCTATGTGTTGGTTAGTGAAAAATAGTTGTAACGGTCAAAATGTTTCTCGCGTACATGTCTATTGACTCACGATTCTTCAGGACCATAAGGAATGGAACTATCTACATTAAACAATTATATGTTTTGTACATGGGTTCATAAAAAACACAATGCAATGTCTAGTGTGTAAATGTACCTGCGATGAGCTGGATCTGCCTGTATTGGAGACACAAGGATGCATACATTACAGATATATAAATTGATAAACCATGCTAGACTGTGCCTGTAGTGACTTCCAACTACAAGTACTAAGTGGTGTGTGCGCATAACATTTGAGCACAAGCAAACTATTAAAAATCGTGGTGGTTCAATACCCACAGTGAGCTATGGTGATTTTCTATGCCCATGTGGGATATACATGATAACAGCAGAGCAATTGTGTAGGACTCACCTAATCGTGTCTAGATTCCAGGCATCAACAGTACCCGGAGGTCAACACATCAGGCTTTCACTCCCATGTATCTTGGGCTATACATGGAGGGATGGTTGCAATCAATAAAAAGCCAAAAATAACATAGTAATGAAACTAAAAAGAACAGTACAAAGGCTGAATAAACAACCTGTTTTCTGGAATGCCTATGTTAAAAGTTTGTGGGTGTACGTAAACCTCGGTGTCTTGGAGGAATGGAGATCTTCGTGAGACCAGGTAAAGGTAATTGGAGTAAGGGTGGTTCTTCCAAAAGGTCTGTGCTCTCTGCCCTATATATATGTTGTTTTTAAGGCAACAGAGTGTTCAACAATTAATAGCTCCTGTGTGTGCAGCTCGGTGCAAGTATTTATCTTAGCCAGAAAAGAAGGTTCTGAGGGCGTGTGGATTCAAAAATATGTTGCTCAACAGGTCATAGCTTAAATCAAATCGCCTTGTAAAGAAAAGCCCTCATGGAGGGCTATGTTCTGATTTCAAGGACCGAACAAACCTGGAGCCATATTCTTAGTATTCCGCAGTCGCATAAGTAGGTAAGATGCTCTGCATGTAAAGGAGCTGAAAGCTCTCGTGAAAAGCGGGCTCGCTGTGTAGGGTGCCCTCTGAATTGTTTACAAAGAAAGAAATTGGCGTTCATAAGTACGATAAGTGCAGCTCAAAAATGTTAGTGTGTCCGCTAGGTCAGTAAAGCGATGTCTGCGTAAGTGTCTGTGGAAATTCACTGATTATTGTGAATAGTGTACTAGAAACTGCACTGAATAATGTGGAAAGTGTGCTTGGACTGGCACAATCTCTTGCGTTAGTGCAATTAGATTCTGCTCAGCTCGCTACGCGATGCCTGAGCAGATTACAGTCAATCAACTCTCGGCTTGGCCAATAGTATACTTGAAACAGGGGTACCAAAGTTGTTGCGGTCTCGTCTTAAACGTTAAGTAGTATATGCGCATTATGGCAGTAAATACTTTCTCGGACCATTGGAAAGTGTTAACCCTCTTCGGGCATTGGGATTGCCTACGCAGGGGGAAAATGACAGGTTGTGGCACTGTTTGCCCCTTAAAACAAGCAAACCCGACAAGCAACCTCGACATACACTAGTTCAGTTATTACTCACGTTTAGTAGCCTTGTGTGCAGCCGAATGACCTACCCATGCCGCCAAGTCCGGGAGGTGCTGGCTTGTTTGGCAGCTGTCGTTATGAGCAGTCCAGAATGTCACTTGACTGGGGGAGTGTATTACATGTCATGTGATAGTGTGAGGTACCAGTATGACAGAGTGGTGTAATGTCGCGTTTTAGGTATCAGGCAAAAGGCTAGCTAGATCATATAGAGGTGGATGTTGCTGTTCGTGTATGGTTGATCAGTGAGTCTATCTAAACAATATAGAGTGTCACAAGTGTTTATATCGAGAAGATGCCATAGTGGACTCCGAAACGACAGTAGCAGTGCCTGTTGATCTATGTGAGATAAAGTAACACAAGTGTTTATAACGAGCAGGTGTCATCATGGACTCAGGAAAGGCAGTAACTGTGCCTAGAGTCTCTCTAATTGGTTGGTCAAGGCGAGATGAGACTATATTGGTGCCCAAAGACGCCATGAATTCGGGGTGCATCACAGATAGCATTCAGTGGTGTATACGTCCACTTAGATCAGATGTGCTAGAGCTGTTCACAGTGCTCACGGAAGTTCCCATGTGAGTGGTAGTATCGCCACATGGTGTACTGGTGTCTAGCATGGGGAGACTGCTTTTGTGTACCTAATCGGTTAGGTGATATTCTACAGGATATAGGATACGGTATAATGTCATGGGTCCTAGTTCGCCATGTTTACAGGTCAGAACTACTGGTGCCATACAGTAGTGGATGGTGAAGTGACATGTGTCCGCTAGGAGCATATGTACTAAGGCTGTCCAACGTGTACAAGGGAGTCCCCTGTCTGTGATGGTGTCGCCACAATAAGGGCAGGGGGTTGTAGAGCTACAAGCACGATCCCAGGGGTTCAGTGCTAGGACTTAATAGTGCTCCATGGTATTTCTTCGTTAAGGCCAGCATTGTCCGTGGACAGGCGGTGTATCCACCTTTGTTCTTTAGTAAACATGTTGTTTTTGGAAGTTCTGGGATTGGCCTCGAAAACAAGCCATCTCACGGAATCTGGTGAGTGGTTTTACTCTAGGTAGCGAGTACACATTTTAGTATTGTTTTTTCTGCAGCGAAAGTTGCTGCGATGCTCTGAGATCCGTATCTTGATAGGGCGGGTTGTCATCGCCACATAGTGGAGGCCGCACTGACAAGTGAGAAGATAGATACAATTGGCAGTGTTGCAGTTAGTGTGCCCTCTCATTTCCCAAGTGAATGAGTTGTTTAGCGTGATGGTCTTAAGTATTGTGGTGAACAGTGCATGGATGTTTACCACATGCCTGTTTCTATTGCGGCTTGTGCTGCGGCCCTTTTTCTGGCCGTTGCACAAGCTGCAATAGTAAACAGCATGTTCCCTACCGCCTGCACGGCTGCCAAATTGTAATTTGGCAGGTGGAACCGGCCACTACATGTCAGCCGGTATTCCTCATGCAATGATGGAGATCGGACGCACATCAAAATAAGGCTAATGGTCTTCATCCAGTGGGCGATTTCAGTCATGCAGGCATTGAATTTGATCCGCGTACTATTCGTCTTGTCCATGAGGTAGAGAACGAGTTGCCTTCCGCGTAAGAGAGGACATTGATGTTGTGGAAGAGATGATGATGACTAGAAGAACCATGTATGTGTTGAAGAGGGTCGGGCTCAGGGAAGATCTTTAAAGAACTCCACAGATGGGGTGTCAAGCGTCTGAAGTGTACAGTGCCAGGCTGATTGGTTGAAAGGCCAACAATTTTTTGTGACCCTATAGTTTTATATGTCGCTTTATCAGGGCAAACCTTTTCTACAGAGAGCATCATGAAAAATAGACCAAGTGTCACAATAAATCAACAAAAAGTAAAAGTTAATCAAAAACACAAGAGGGGAGAAAGGGAATAATTAAATAACAATTAGTAGTCTATACATACATTAGTAGAAATTATTTCTGCCACAGCAGACCGTCAAGAAGTGAGAGATAAGGATATGATGAAAGCGAACAAATTGGAAGTTCTCAATAGAAATTGGTTGTATCTTTCCAGTAAAAAAAGTGAGAAGCAAAAATGTGCGGAAAGCAACCCAATATGAGAAACCCTGCTTTTTTATGTATTATACCCCTGATAGAATCGCCAAATGGGGAAGTGGGAGGGGTACATGTTGTTTTAGATGTACTTTATCTAATGCAGACAGCATACATATATTTTCCTCCTGTGCAAACTTATCCTCTTTAAAATTGAACATTGAACGGTTTCTAACTGATGTTCTAAAAACAGAAATAACCCTTTCTAATGAAATGATTTTGCTTGGGGCGACTAGTCTTGCAGAACTATCTCCTGGACACGAATTAATATTTATCGCAATGGCGGTCTTAAGAATCTGTATCGCCACCGCCTGGCTAGACCCTAACCCACCATCTTTTCAACAGTGGTTTTCTAGATTGTTAGCTATATTTAACTTAGAAATGGCTATATATAAAAGAAAAGGCAGAAGACGGAGGGTCCGGGGATTAAAAATCTGGAATCCCTTAATTGAGTGGTCTCAATCCCAAGGCAATTCTCTGTAACATAAGGCCATAACCAGCGTGATCTAAGAACTGCCAAAATTGAATTTGTTATGGCTGTAATTTTTTTTTTGTTGTAAATAATAATTATTTAGATGCTGTTTGTATCTACCCAAACAGACTGAAATGTTTTGGCTGGTTGATTAACCTATTTACCTATTTAGCTATTAATGTATGATTTATGAACTTACCTAAAATTCATAATTTCTCTGTGTTTATATTTGAAATATTATTGTTGAACTTGTCTGACTGGGGGGGGGGGAGGAGAGAGGGGTTTGTAAATTTGGGAAAAAACCTAATAAAGATATTTAAAAAAAAAAAGAGAAACCCACAAGAAATTGTTTTTGTCTTTTCTGCAAGTAACACCCCAGGAGTGGGTAACCCAAGAGGGTGTCCTGAAGAGCTCTAGTAGCAGGCTGTAAATACTCTGTTCTACCCTTTCCTGATCTGATGCCCTACTTTCTTTTGCTAGGAATACTGACCCAATTTGAAATATGCAAAATAACCTGCATCATCATTTGTGATGAAGCTACACTTACTTTATTCCAGCAAACATATTGCTTACCACTCTACCAGACTGTTGAAATGCCAACCTACTAAATTGATAGTAAAGTAAACAATACTGCAGCAGCATTATGCTGCGTAAACATCTGATTGCCAATAAGCACATTTCATAGTAGGATAACAGGTTTAGAATATGTCCCAGTCAACGTGTTCAAAGGCTACAACAGATTGCAACTAGCTCTGCTGATAAGCAAGGTGTGTGTCATTACTTTGGTTTAAAACAGAAAAAATTAAGATCACTTAGGATACTGCTTATGGACTTAGGTGCATAAAACCTGTACTGAACTATAATCATAACTCACAAATTCCTCACTCTATGTGCACCAACAAACTGTGGGGCTGATTAGGATGGCGGGCGGGCTTTTGTCCTCCCACCACCCTGTCGTAAACTGGTCCACCCGACAGTCTGTCGGCGGTCCAGACAGGCATTACAATGCGACGCCCACCACGACGGTCACATTGCCTATCATTTGCATTGCGGCAGGTGCTGCTGGCTACAGAATATGCTGCAATGCAAAAAGGGGATACATTACATATCTCTGCACTACGTGTCAGGCATCATGCTGTGCCTGCCACATGGTGCAGGGATCTGTAGGGGGAAGCAATAGGTGCCCTCCACACCCAACAGCTTAGGGCAAGGGGAGAATGTGGGCCCGGTAAGGGCCCCCAAAGTCCCTTTCTGCCTGCCTTTTCATGGCGGGGTACCCGCCATGAAAAGATGGGCGGAAAGGGACATTATAATCCCTATTGTGTTGCCTGGTAGGCCACCATTTAAGGGACTGGATGTCCCTCCGACGCATGGGCGGGTTCATGGAGCCTGTCCGATGTGTGGCTGTCTGTCTGTCCGACCGCCAACCATCAGCCCGCCATGGTAATATGGTGGGTGGATTACATGGTGTTGATGGCGATGGGACCGCCACTTACAGCCCGTCGGTGGCGGTCCCACCGTCGTAATCGGCCCCTATGTTACAATTTCGGAAGTTCCTTGTTGAAGCCATGCTTATAGGAACCTAATTTATAAATCCAGAATCTCTCTCTTTGTCTAAGCTCTTGTGCCCAGTTACCTCGTCTTCTGTGTTTTTATACACTCAATTGCCACAAACCCTATATCATTGAGTTTACACTGACAATAATATGGTTCTTGTTATTCTCTTTTCTCACACATGTTCTTTCATTAAAGTTGCTGACCTCTCCTGTAAATCTCAATGTCTTAGCTGTAAGAACTGTAAGATGCTTATTTTCTCCTTGTTCGATTGCTGTAAAATAGTTATTTCATTGTTTCAAGTTTAAAATATAAAACAATAAAAAAAATGTAAGTGTTACGTCTGACCCACCACCATCAGACTGAACTTCCAGGAAGGAATGCAGGATGTCGCAGCCTGGATGAGAAACAGCAGGCTGAAACTCAACTCGGAGAAGACAGAAGTCCTCATACTCGGAACCACCCCATCAGCATGGAACAACACCTGGTAGCCCACCACCCTCGGTAGCCCCCTCCACCCCACCGGACCACACCAAAAACCTCAGCATCATACTTGACTCCTCCCTCTCCATGAACCGACAGGTCAACGCCGTAGCCTCCAGCTGCTACAACACCCTCCGTATCCTCCGTAAGATTTTCAAGTGAATCCCACCTGAGGCAGGGAAGACAGTCACTCATGCACTCATTACCAGCAGGCTGGATTTCGGGAACACCCTCTACGCGGGCATGAACAAGTCCTTCCTCCGCAAATTCCAGACTATACAGAACACCGCCTCCAGACTAGTCCTCGTTAACCCTCGACACGAACACATCAGCCCACACCTACGCAAGCTCCACTGGCCCCCCCTTAGAGAATAGAGTCAACTTCAAGATACTCATCCACTCCTAAAAATTGCCTACACAAAACCGGACCCCTATACCTCAAAAGCATAATCACCCTCCACGCACCCAAAAGAAACCTCCGTTCTGGCAACCTCTTCCTCGCCGAGACCCCACACATCCACAGAGCCAGAGCAGGGGTAAGATCCTTCACCTACATCAAGGCCAACGAGCTCCCCACTGAAATCAGAAGCGCCCCTTCCCTGAACACCTTCAAGAAGGCCCTGAAGACCTGGCTCTTCGACTGAAAGAATCTGCTAACCCCCCTGCGCCTTGAGACCCTCACGGGAGCGTAGTGCGCTTACAATTCCCCTGATTGATTGATTGATTGATGGAGGGGGGAGCTTGCCATGACTGGAAGTAGTGGCAAAAAGCTTCGCTATTGTGGGTCTTGGCAGATATCTCTAAAAGCCATGTCATTCAGACTCCATGTCCATGGGGGACCGGGGACCCCCCCTGGGACAGAGTTACTGGGGAATGATCCGATAGGGTACAAACCTCAATTTCTGACAATGCCACTGTTTCCTAAGCCTGGCTATTTGTAAGGAAGAAGTCTATTCTGGAAGGAGTTTTATTAACTCGGGAATAGAAAGAGTAATCCTTACCCACACATGCATTATAAGCGAGACTTTAAGTAGGTCTAATGATTCAATACAATGTAACAGCATCTGTTCTATGCTGTATGTAGTCTGCTGGATGGAATTATCCAACGTTTCATCGAGAATAGTGTTGAAGTCACCACCCAAGATCAACTGATCACCTGAAAATACTTCAATACAGGGGAATAGGAATTAATAAAACTTGTTTAGAAAAATAATTTTTATTTAAATTGATATAATAAATTATTAAGGATTTTACTCAAAGTTTACTTACCAGTCTTGTAGCTTTTTACTTTTGTTTTACATGTATAATGAATATGTACAATTAATTTCCAATAATGTGTATCATAAAAACATGTTTACAAACTTTTTCTAAGTTTAATAAACTTTTTCGTTTTTGTATACTTTTCCATGTGGAGATCTCCAGCCTGAGGTATGGGGAATCTCTGCAAAGAAAAAAGATAAAAAAGGCAGATTGAGAACCTCTGCCTGGAAGTTTCCGAATAGCATTTTATAGTACGTTAGCAGTACTTATTTTTTGTTTTGTTTTTGTTTTATATAGCGTGAACTCGACCGAAGGTATCAGAGTGATTTACATGAGCACCAGTTAAGCTACAGAGGAACACATTAATTCTGTTAGGCACAGGGAGATTTAGTGTTTTGCCCAGAATTACAGGATGTTCAGCTTTCGTGCCAAGTCTCGAACCCAGTTTCCCAGCTTCCAGGTCAATTGCTTTAGCCGTTCAGCCACATCCTCTAATGTACTCCAAAGTCCCGTTTGTGCATAGGCTCCTCTGATTTTAAATTAATGAAAAATAATTAATGTACTAAATAGGATATTTTTAAAACATGTAATTAACCTAACCCTGATACCCTTTTACTAACCCTAATACTAAAACCCACAACGTAATCATATACGCAATGTCAGAATTGGTACTGGCCATGAAAAGGTAATGGCCAGAAATTATGTTGTAGAGGTAATTGTAGGAAGAGGCAATGATTTGCAGATAAGGGTATGATGAAGATTAGTAAGTTATTGAATGATGGTATGATAAGACAATTAGTTGTATAGTTGGTTATAAACTATGCTATAATTTCCTGAACTAATTTTGGTCATGTAGTTTCAGAATTTTGGTTTCTGTGAAATTTGTGAGTGACAGATGATGATAGGTGCACATAAATAGAATATTTCACTTAAATTTCTTGATTGTAAGTGAGAGTACTTCCAAAATGGATCAGTCGAAAACCTGTACCCACCAGTAAAAAGTAGCATGTCCTTGTTAAAGCTGAGTAAATTAACCAAAGTCCATGATAGAAATAAGAACATGTTGTTTCATCTTGTATTTATAGTTCAAGAACGCCTAACAAAGCAAATTGCTGTTGCAATAACAGAAGCGTTAAAGCCTGCGGGAGTAGGAGTTGTTATTGAAGCGACGTAAGTGATTTTTTGGATCTTCATTTATTTGTAGATATAACACTGTAAATAAGGTGCTCAAAGATCAACAATATAGGCTATCTGTCAAAATATGTAGATACATACTAAAATGAAAATGTGGGTACTTTCTTTTTTAGCAATGTCTCTAGCTATGCCATTTCAGGCTGTCAACGTCCATTGTGCCATGCCATTGGTTGGACCAGATGTGGCGCTGTTCCCCGATCTATCAGTTTGCCTCAAGCTTTTTAGTACACCATTGATTTGCCACAATCCAGAAGCCAGAGGCATGAGGGGTGGTAGAGCCCTGGGGCACCTTCTTGTATTTTTTGCAAGTCTGAAGTTTTTGAATTAACATTGGCCAGCTTTGGAATAAATTCTAGTAAGGAGACATGCAGTCTTCTCAGGAGTGCAAGAATTGCAGTGCAGTCCTCCCAATCTTGAAAGCTGCACAAGGAGTGTTTTCCTGGTCAGACAGTTCTTAAGTGAATAGAGAAAGTCACATAAAGAGGCATACAGGAGGCAGGGGAAGTTTTTTCCAAGGAATTAAGCTTTCAAGGTCATTTTCCATTTCATGTCCCATTGCCTTTGCCTGCAATCTAGACATTTTTCAAAGACTGCATGTCTCAAGAGCTAATCCATATGTACGTCATTCAGTTTGTTTCTTAGTTTATGTTTTAGAACATCCATTGTTGAAAACAAACACTTGCGTACATACTTTAAAGCAAACATACATATTATTTTTTTATGCCAAAGTAAATAGCAGAGGGAATTTTTAGCGGGCACAATTTGCCAGAATTCATCTGGTTCCTTAGCCATTGAAGAGGCTTTAAGAACAGTTGTGTTTCATGTCATCGAGTTCTATCTTAGATTGTGCCCTTTTCAAACCAGTAAGTTTGGCAGCTTCAAGATTCCTTGCCCTAATCATCCATGTGTTTTCTATTTACCTAAATTGGGAGGGAAAGGGTGGAGAATTCTGAACTGGAAGAAATCACCTCTTGATGTTTCTAGAGATGCCTTTCAGATAAGCACACAGTTTGGGGATAGACAGCATTCTCAGCACTCCTGGTTAAAGCCTACAGTTTAGTAAAAAGTGTGAAATCAGCATCTTAGGGCTGTCAGTTTGCATTTGAAGGAGTACTTGGGAGGCATCATAGAGAAACAAGTTGTCATATGCTTTTGAAGTGCGAGATTGAGGTAGCTGCAATGTGTGAATACCAAAGAGAATATGGAGCATGGTGGGCCTTTTCAAACCTTTCTGGTCAAACTGTCCTTGAATGATTAAGAACTGTTCAGACTCTGGAAGAAAAGCAATAAAACCTTTCCAGAACTTTGTCATTGCTCAACCACCTTACCTTTGTAGGCAGCAACAGGTCTGTGTAGTCTGTTTCTGTATCCTGCAGAAGTACTTTGAAGAGTCTCTGGTTGAATTCTTTTTGCTTCTAAAAAATGCTTCATTACATCATTTACTTGTCCTTGTTTTACTTTTGTGCACACAGTTTCTTGTTGGATAATGGATTGATAATCAAAGAAAGTAGATGATGAAAGCTTTTTGCCAGCAAAGTTTGAGTCCTTTCGCATGGCCTACCATGGAGGGTGCCTCATTTGTAGGGACCACTACAATACTGTTATATGTTGTGTGATTGGAAGATAGTACACATGCTGAATAATGTATCTTCTGCTTTTGCATGACTGTGCAGTGGAGCTTTATTTGCTTGATCCAAATATCTCTTCCAAACCATTAATTGAGCCACACGACATACACCCTTTAACTAATCAAAAGCAATGCTAAAGCAAGAGGGAGGTGGGTTCTCTCACAGCATTTATGACCTGCTCTAGAACATTGCAAAAAACACAGTTGATGGACAGAATGTAGAACGATGTCATACATTCACCCCAGTACAAGGATCTGGGCCTAAATCCATCGTTTTTTTGCACTCCACACCACCCTGGGTTAGACACTGGCTATATGCAAATCAGCTCTGACCCTGTGCCTCATGGGAACAGTCCAGTCCGAACTACCAAGCCATGTCTTTCCCAGACCGGAATCAAGCATCCAAGGACCGGTTTCTGGCTATCAGCCTTCATCAGCCTGGATAGCTTGACTCCAGTGGTGTGGAGAGCCTGGGACTCACGTCTGAGTATACCCAGCACACTCGGGGTGAAAATTGCAAAAAACACAGTTGATGGACAGAATGTAGAACAATGTCATACATTCACCCCAGTACAAGGATCTGGGCCTAAATCCATCGTTTTTTGCACTCCACACCACCCTGGGTAAGACACTGGCAATATGCAAATCAGCTCTGACCCTGTGCCTCATGGGAACAGTCCAGTCCGAACTACCAAGCCATGTCTTTCCCAGTCCTCAACTTCAAGTTGGCGACCTCGAGCAAGCAAAATGATATCCCGGCGAGACTTTTTCCTCGTTCGCGATCAGCAACATCAAGTTGCCGATCGCGAGCGTGGAAATAAACCTCCCGGCGAGATTCTCAACGCAAGGAGGTCAGGTTTCTCATTGCGAGAGGTCGCGTATGCTCGCGACCGCTCGCAATGAGAAACTACCAGTCCACGTTGAGAAAGCTGCAGCTCGAGTAAACATCTAGTCGAGCGGCAGAAAACGACAGCTCGAACTGTGCAAGATGCCGTTTTCAATAATTGCACAGTGCGGACAGGCATCCGGCACTGTGCAATTATGGCGAACAGCGCACTATGCAGTTCGCGTAGTGCTACGCATAGCTCGCGAAGTGCACTTCTCGTAGCTTCGTGTAGCGCTACTTAGCGAACTATGCCCAGGGTTACCTAAAACTTCCTAAACAAGTTATTTATCCACATAGAATTCAAATTTTTATGTTAAAGTACATCATATTTACACAAAACGTAGTACCAGCTCCTGGCCCTTTTCAAAATTTGAACAATTGAATGGTATTTCTCTCTGGTAAAGATGGAAACTTACCTGGCAATTAGATTCAGTGGGACATTAAACAATGAACCTCCCACTGTGTTATGTTTGGTGGAAGGGAGACCAAAGTGATTTATTGCTTATGTACAAACCAGCTGCTCAGGTGAGCACCCTTAACACTTAGTTTGATGCCAGTGGCTAGTGGAAATTACCAAAATGCAGACCACTTTGCAGTGGTGGCTGCTACAAAACTGAGGTGGTGAGGCGTGGTGAAAAATGTAAAACCAAACACTTACCTGTGAACTCCAGGCAGCACAGAAGCACACAGGCTCCCAGACTCCCCTAAGCCAATCACGACACTGCTGTCACCAACATGACAGCAGCATCTTGATTGCTCTGAGTGCATGAGAGCCTGGGACAGTTCTCCACTCGGCTGTACAACACACCCAGGTGCAAAGATGCTAAGTGTGCATGTCTGTTTGGCCAGCCTAAGACTGTCATGTGCAATTATGGTGCACCATCCACTCCTCCTCCCTTTGACCCCTGCCGTGCCCTATAGGAAGGTGAAAGTTTGAGTGACAAAATAACGTTTTAAACATACAAAGTCACTGATTTCTCCTGTTCGAGTTATTCCAAGTAACTATAACTGTTGCCCTAAGGAAACTATAACTCACGGCCCACCATGCACAGTTTGGCATTAATAATTTCTTTGCAAATGATGCAGTGATATTATCAATGATAGCATAGATGATGTCATGAGTGATGTAATATGTCGTGTAATTGGCAGTGCATCCAATCCATTGCCCCGGCCTCCTTCCCCAACCTCTTCGGGCCCTGGGAACTCTCCCCTTGAGCCCTTTATTTATTTTTTTAAGCTGAGGGAGGTGGCGCATGACCCCTTTCCCCAAGCCACTTTGGGCCCTGGCACCATATCCCCGGGGCCTTTTTTTTATTAAGAGGAGAGGGGGTGCATGCCCCCCTCCCTGATCCACTAAGGGCCCTGGTACCTCATCCCCTGGGGCCTTTTTTTGTATTAAGGGGAGAGGGGTGCATGGCTCCCCTCCTGAATAACTAAGGGTCATATGGACCCCATCCACCGGGAAACCCATAGACTTTGTTTAAATCAATGTGAGGGCGGTGCATGGCCCCGCTTCGTAAGCATCTAAGGGCCTTAGGGACCCTATCCCCTGGGCCCGTATCTCTCTTCAAAGGGGAAGGGAGGCCGTGCAGCCTCCCTCCCCGAGCCTTAATAGGCTCGGGGAGGGGTGGGCTCTCTGGGACACGGTAATTGACCCGGCCCCGGGTGAAGGGGTGTTCCAGAACCTTTCAAGGCTGGAGGAGGAGGGCCACGAACCCCGTCCTCTTTAATTTTAGATCGGCCACAGGGGAATGGGGTCCCGGGGCCTCTTAAGGCTCGGATGGGGGCTGCGCACTCCCTCCCTTTTTAGGTCTCGCGACCTATCGATGCGCGCAAGCGCATCGAGCGTAGCGAGAATTCATGTGGCGAAAACATCTTCAAACCAAAGGGCTTTCAGCCCCGCGGTTTTCATGCAGTGCCCGTGTACATGCACGCGCATCGCATGCAAGCCCAGCCCAGTCCTCCCCTCATTCACGCCCACCCACCAGGCTCTCCCGCCCCCATCAGGCTTCTCTCCCAATCCGCCTGCCTCCCGCCTGCCTCCCCTCGCGCATTCACGCCTCCCACCAGGCTTTCCCGCCCCCATCCGGCGTTCACGCCTCCCACCAGGCTTTCCCGCCCCCATCCGGCTTCCCTCGTAATCTGCCTGCCTCCCCTCGCTCGCATTCCCGCACCAGGCTCTCCCGAAACATTACTTTTTTCACTGCTGGCTGGCCCATCTAGTTTTGCACGGCTTTCGTTTTCCGCTTGTCTGTTTAATTTTTAGGTCGAGTGAAACTCGGACCTATTATTGTCAAACCAAAAGCTGACTTTAGATGTCTTTCATTTGTTTATTTTTCACTCCGCGCTTTAACTTCATCATGTCAAAACCACCTAGTCTTTTTACATGAGGAAACATTCCCTATGCAATCAAAGTCTCTTACGAACATTAGCTGTAACTACAAAATTAAACAAGTGCACGCATCTGAGTGAGCATGTAAGCAAGTGTTCACCTCCAATGCTTACCTATGTTCTATTAAACAAGCCCTTGCAGGTCGCTCTCCTTCCCCCTGCTATCTCAGACTCCCCTGGTTTCGTTCTACCCTCTCCTCACAGCTCGCTCTCCTTCCCCCTGCTATCTTAGCCTCCCCTGAACCTGGGGCAGCCCCTCTCCCCTGCCTTTGGAATCTCATTCTTGTGCGATCTGTTCAGTTTCTGTGGACGTCCATGGATGAGGATGTATCCCGAGTAAGTGGGTTACATTCGTTTTGATAGGGACACGTGTTGGGGGAAGAAAGTATTAATCTGGAAGTTTGCTTTTACTTCTTGTTCAGCCCGTCCCGTCCTCCTGCTTGCGTTTCAAGGTCTTCTCTGTGCGCCACCATTGTCCAAGTTAACTTTGCTCCCGCCCCCTCCCGTTGTCTGAGTTCACCACCTCCCTTGCCCCCCCTCCTCGCCATTTTCAGGGTGTGTGGTGTTATATATGATGTGGAGCCCTACAACAATACTGCATGCTGCACCCGCACCAGGGCAGTAAGCACACCGACTTTCATTGCCCATCGGCTTCCATACACCTCACTCTTCCAAAGAAAATCATCTTTGATCGGCACAAACTGTTAGGAAGCTTCAGTAATGTGTTTAATTTAAGTTATAGATTATTATTATAACAACGTTTTCTTCATTGTTTATGGTCTTTTATTGAAGTGAAACCACGTTATAAATGAAAGATGGCTGAAATGCAGCGTGAATTTGAAACGTCTAAGATTAATCCCGGCATCCCTGCTTCACTAATGTGTGTGATCCTGGGCACCTTTTATAGTGTTCGCGTGTCTCTTCTTTAAGCAACTTCCGGGCCAGGTCTCCTTCCCCTCCAGTCCACTCCACCTCAGTCTCTCCTTTCACGTATCCTAAGACCACCTCCTCTGTTTTTTTCCTAAAACCCCAGTGTGCGCTCGGCCTCATGCCAGCATTTCTCCTCCCCTAATTATTCACTTGTCGGCCGGCCAGCACATCAAAGGCTGCTGCTCTCCGTGCGTCTCTCACCCGTCCTTCCTTGTAATTATTTACATGACTTTAGTTTAACAGTTCTTCTTCCTCATCTCTGGTACACGCAGTTGAGTTTCATTGACCTTTTTTCCTCTTAAACATTAGTATAGCGAGAACAATCCCAGTGATTTTCAAAATGTGGGCACTTAATGTTTTGTTCTCGTCAAAATCCCAATGTGTTTTTAGCTTTGACTGATCTTACAGTTGCTTGTTTTAGCTATAAAGCCAATAAAATGGGCTATTGTGGTAATAATTCCTGTTCTTTACATTATGCCACGGTTTTGGATTTGAGGTTTTCTACAGTGTGGTCCGTCGCATCTAGATGCCAGAACACTTAGTTTACACAGTTATTTAACAAAAAAGTATAAGCAAAGTATAAAATCAGAGCCACACCAGTTATATTTACATTAAATTAATATTCTAAAACCCAGTTTATTGAATTTGGTGTATACCTTCATGTTTTAGTGAAGGAGGAAAGTGTTTTTTAAAGGTCTCGTGCTTTTCTTCCAATAGTTAATTAGTTTTTGTTTGATCTTGGGTTATATAATCAAGAACATTTCAGGAGTTAGATTATCCCTTTCAATGAAGGCAGCACACGCAACGCCACTCACACACGCAACGCCACTCACACACGCAACGCCACTCACACACGCAACGCCACTCACACACGCAACGCCACTCACACACGCAACGCCACTCACACACACGCAAGCCCACTCTCACACACGCAATGCCACTCACACACGCAACGCCACTCACACACGCAACGCCACTCACACATGCAACGCCACTCACACATGCAACGCCACTCACACATGCAACGCCACTCATCCACGCGACGCCACTCACACACGCAACGCCACTCACCCACGCAACGCCACTCACACACGCAACGCCACTCACCCACGCAACGCCACTCACACACGCAACGCCACTCACCCATGCAACGCCACTCACCCACGCAACGCCACTCACCCACGCAACGCCACTCACACATGCAACGCCACTCACACATGCAACGCCACTCACACATGCAACACCACTCATCCACGCAACACCACTCATCCACGCAACGCCACTCACACACGCAACGCCACTCACACACGCAACGCCACTCACACATGCAACGCCACTCACACATGCAACGCCACTCACACATGCAACGCCACACACACATGCAACGCCACACACACATGCAACGCCACGCACCCACGCAACACCACTCATCCACGCAACGCCACTCATCCACGCAACGCCACTCATCCACGCAACGCCACTCACACATGCAACGCCACTCACACATGCAACGCCACTCACACATGCAACGCCACTCACACATGCAACGCCACTCACACATGCAACGCCACTCACACATGCAATGCCACTCACACATGCAACGCCACTCACACATGCAACGCCACTCACACATGCAACGCCACATGCAACGCCACTCACACATGCAACGCTACTCACACATGCAACGCCACTCACACACGCAACGCCACTCACACACGCAACGCCACTCACACACGCAACGCCACTCACCCACGCAACGCCACTCACCCACGCAACGCCACTCACCCACGCAACCTCACTCACCCACGCAACCTCACTCACCCACGCAACGCCACTCACTCACGCAAATACACTCACACCCACGCAGTGCCACTTTTACCCACACAGCACCACTTTCAGACACACAACGCCACTCACACCCACGCAAGCCCACTCTCACACACGCAACGCCACACTCACCCATGCAATGCCACTCACCCATGCAATGCCACTCACACACGCAACGCCACTCACACACGCAACGCCACTCACCCACGCAACGCCACTCACCCACGCAACGCCACTCACCCACTCAACAACAATCACACACGCAACGCCACTCACCCACGCAACGCCACTCACTCAAAGGCACTCACACCCACGCAGTGCCACTTTCACCCACACTGTGCAGTGCACAATAGGTCTCGCAGGAGGAAAGTTGGAGCTATTGGTTTTGTAAATGACAAAGCCCTTTATGTTTTTAAAATGAAAACAAAAATAAAAGGCATTGCTATTTGCAATTGTAATAGCTCCAACTTTCCTACTGCGAGACCTATTGGCAACGCCAGTGCTTGTTTATGATGTTTGCCTCAGGAAATGGGGTTAGCAGGCCCTATTAAGGCTCTGGGAAGGAGGCCTTGCACCACCTCCGTTTAATTAAGTTTTTCGCTAGTCGGGTCCTGGTCCACCGTGGGAGCCACTAGGCCTGGTGGGCAGGGGATTCCAGACTGACTGACCATGGGACCAAAAATTATATTTTTCTTTATAGCGCTGAGAATCCATAGCGCAGAGAAAAAAATACACAGGCTCCCGCCCTATTTGAAAATGAGCCCCCAAGCGGAGGGGTTCAGCACATTCATATTTTTGGGGGAGAAGAAACATGAGGAACCCTACTGACCCATTTTCAGTCATACGGGACCCCATTGCCCAGAGCCAATTTTTTATAAATTGAGAGGGGTGCATGACCCCGTCAGTCTTTTTAGGTCCGGGGAACCTGGTGTTTATCAAATTAGCAGAAATGCATGTGCGCCTCTCCCTTAGCCTGTTTTCAGCCCTGGGACCCCATCTCTTCGAGATGATTTTAAAACTTAGGGGCGGGTGGCCAGGCAAGATGGCCGAAAGGCTGTGAACCATCTCGGCTCCCAGTCTGCGTGTTCTCTCGAAGCGCCTAAAGCCGACCTCCGGGGGACGCAAGCAGTGTCATTTGGCAGTGGGCAACATGGTGCAGCTATATAGGGCACTCACCACCTTTTGTGGCCGCGACTGACGCGGAGGAGCTGCGCTGGGCGATCTTGCGAGCGGCGCCTAAGATGGTGGCGGACATCCCGACCGGAGCTGCAGTTACCGCAGAAGTTGAAGCCTGAGATCGTTTCCTGACTTTAGCCTACCTACACCTGTCTCGAGCTTGGGGTGAGCTGTCCTCAGGCGCGAGCACTATCGGGCTCTTTTGGCTGCATGCGGCAGACTTTCGCCCATCGGAGCTGACCTGTGACCCACTTGCCTGACTTCAAGATGGCGGTGGGCACCGAGAACAGATGTTAATGTCTCCTGCGGCTCGCGCGGCGACCCTCCACTGCTCAACAATATTGGGAAGGCCCTGGTGAGCTGGATATTCTCCCTCCTTCACAGCAGCCCCACTGCATGGTAGGCTCCTCGTTTTCAATGTTGGCACAGTTTTTTGCGTACTGTCTCTTGGAACTTGGGGTGGAAGAGATACCCGCAGCACTGGCCCCCCTCCGATGTGTCCTGTGAGCGGTGTGTTTAGTAGATGCTACTATCTGCAGGGGCTATAAGTCCTGCTTCATCAAATACTTTGGTTTCTGTTTGGGCCGCACTGTGGACATGGTAGGAGTTGATGGGGGGGTGGTCCCACATCTATACGCTGCCTTGGCCTTCTGGACCCTCTGTCAGCAACTCCGTTTTGCAGGGTCCTGCAGCCAGCCGATTGCCGGTGACAAGGCATTTTGGCTGGTTCCTCAGACTTGGCTGGTACGACGCTTTGTTCGATTTCCCAGGGTCAGTTCGAATAACACGTGTGTTCCACGGTCAGTTTGTTATGTTCCGAAGCAGTCACATGGGTCAGACCTTGTCTTTGCCAACTGGAATCTTCCATTAGCTCTAGTAAACTGTCGCCTCACAGATATTCCACTGCTGATTCTTTAAGCTTTGCTCCGGGAGGGGCGTGGACGGGTACCTCAGTCCTTCGCTTTCCCGCTTTCCCATGGGGTTCTATTACCCATAATGGGATATTGATGATGACCTCCACACTGTTATTGCAGTAGTTCAGATGTTGTTCTTTTCTGTTGTTGGGGTTTGTAGGTAGGGGTCAGGCGGGTCGTGGTGGAGGCTTTTTAAAGTGCTGTAACATTCAACTGATGGTTTGTATAATGATTTTTTATTGCTTTGGAGGGGAGTCGGCGAGCTCTCAGGATCAGGTGCTCACTGGGGGCTGGTCGTGTCTGTTGGGGCTCATATCGATTCACTGTTTTTTCCAGTTAACGCTATGAAACTCGCCATAGGTACATGTCAGGGGTCCTAACTCCCCAAAGAAAAGCCAGAAAGTCTGGAAGATCATCACCTCAACGTGGTAGCCCTCCAAGAAACACACCTCACTCGTGCCGAGGACACAAGGCTTCGCCACAAACACTACCCATTGATCTACAGATCTTCCGCAATAACGAAACACAGAGGGGTTCCACTCCTCCACCAAATTCCAGCCCCTCGATACGCAGCATGACAAGGATGGGTGCTGGGTTTTGGTGAAAGGCTATTTGAAGGGGAAACTCAGTACTTTTGTAGCGGTGTATGCTCCCAACACAGGCCAGACGGCTTTCTTTCATGCCTTCCTGGGGAAACTATTGGATTTTACTGAATGGCAGCTAATTCTTTTGGGCGACTTTAATTTAACTTGGCAAAGGGACCTGGATAGCACCCACCCACAGCGTTCAGACACTGGTTCCTTTCCCGCAGACATTCAGCAACGAATACACGACATGGGACTTCTTGTCTCTTGGCGAACTCTACATCCCACTTCCCGCGACTTTACATTCTATTCCCACGTGCATCGTACTTATTTGCGACTGGATTACATTTTTATCAGTGAGTCACTTCTAGGTGACCTTCAAGACGCCAAGATATTCCCCCTTTCCATCTCGGATCATAGTCTTCTAGCAATCTCTTTGAATTGGAGGGTCAGCACTCCTGCTTCTCCTAGGTGGTACTTCCCGGCAGCCCTTACACGCGATAGGGACTCCTGCACTAAATTAAGAGAGGCCATCACCGAATTCTTTGATCTTAATAGCCCTGAAGACACTTCGGAGTTTACCACCAGGGATGCTTTTAAATCGGTCTTCCGAGGGAAATGTATGTCCCTTAACTCTGCACTAAATTCGCGACGCATTGCGGAAAGGGAGGCGTTGGAATCCGAACTGTTCTCCACAGAACAAGCTCATAAACTGAATCCCACTAGGCAAACCCTCCGTAGCCTCACCGCGTTACGGGGCAAACTAAGAGCCATCTACAACAATAGGGCAGAATTCACTCTATTGAAATTATGTCATCTGTCTTACTCCCAGGGCAATAAGATCGGTAAACATCTTGCTAGACAACTTAAGGATAAACGGGAATACATTGGCGGTATTCGAGGTCCACAGGGAGAACTCACTCATAGTGACGAGGTTAAAACAGATCTCTTTGGGTCCTTTTATAAAGCTCTATACATTGGCACCCACTTAGATCTAGAGGCCCAGCATGATTATCTTCACTCCCTTAAGCTCCCACAGGTTTCCCCAGAGTGGAATGAACTGCTTACGGCTCCTATCACCCATGAAGATGTTATCATGGCTATTAAGGCGCTTAAGTTACATAAAGCCCCGGGCCCAGATGGGTACACTGCTCTATTTAATAAAACCTTTGCCCCGGACATTGCTCCACACCTAACGCGACTCTTTAACAAGATGGCGGAGGTTTGCGCCTCCTACAGACCTATTGCCCTGCTCAATCTCGATGCAAAGCATTATTCCTCCATCTTGGCTAAACGGTTAAATAACCTCATGCCCGATCTTATTCACCCAGATCAATCGGGTTTCATTAAAGGGCGCCAAACACATGATAACACACGCTGCATTGTGCATCTCATTGAGAAGGTCAATAGACGTCAGATTCCTGCGGTCCTTGTCGGGCTTGATGCGGCGAAAGCTTTTGATAGGGTGGATTGGGAGTTCTTGTTCCTCACCATGTCTGCTTTCGGTTTTGATCCTAAATTTCTCACTATGATCCGAGCTAACTACCAACAACCTCGCTCTCGAGTGATGGTCAATGGTGCACAGTCGCCCTCCTTCCCTCACTCCAGAGGTACAAGACATGGATGCCCTCTTTCCCCTCTACTTTTTGCCCTTAGTATAGAACCCCTTGCGACAGCAATTAGAGCAAACCCTACTATCCAGGGGATTCCCTTCGCTGAAGACCAACATAAGATTTCCCTATTTGCTGATGATGTCCTCCTCTCCCTTGTAGATCCGGCGTCATCACTCCCTCTCCTGAAATCGGAACTGATCCGCTTTGAAGCAGTGGCAGGCTTTAAAGTAAATCTGGGTAAATCCTTCATTCTTAATCTCACACTCTCGCCAGCAGAGTTGCAGAGTCTCCGATCTCTCACATCCCTCCAGTGGGCCAACTCCTCCATTCAGTACTTGGATGTCCAGATTACTCCAAAAGTGGGGGGGCTCTATTCTGCCAACTTCCCTCCGATGCTCACACGTATCCAAGCAGAGCTCAACAAATGGAAACACCTTTTTCTGTCGTGGCTGGGGCGCGTCCATGCCATAAAAATGACTCTTCTCCATAAGCATCTTTACTTATTTCAGGCACTGCCCATTGAACTGGAAAGAGATTTCTTCCAACGTGACAAGACTATGATCTTGAATTTCATCTGGCAAGGGAGACAGGCGCGCTTTTCTTATACAATACTTTGCCGCTCCAGGGAGGAAGGGGGTATCGGACTTCCAGATATTCACCTGTATTATAAGGCTGCCCAATTTATTTATTTATTTATTTAAAATATTTATAGAGCGCGACTGTCACCTGGCAGGTATCCTGGCGCTGTTGGCTACTCATAGAGGTTCTTAGACGGGGGTTGAACTATGGTTGGGAATTTAAAGGGACGGAGGAAAGAGCCAGGTTTTAATTCGTTTTCTGAAGGGAAGGAGATGAGGGATTTGGCGAATATCGACAGGCAGACTGTTCCACAGCTTGGCAGCAGCTACTCTGAACGATCTTCCCCCAGTCCTGGCCTTCTTACATCTGGGCACTTTCACAAGGCAGGCAGTTGTAGACCTAAGTGTTCTGGTGGGAGTATACCACGAGAACAAACGTTGGAGAGGCCTGGGTCCGGCACCGTGTAGTGCCTTAAAGACCAGGCAAAGAGCTTTAAAGGCAATGCGTTGCTTCAACGGCAGCCAGTGCAGCTCGGCCAGTGCTGCGGTGGCCGAGGATCTCCTGGTCCAGCCAAGAGCCAGTTTGGCTGCTGCCGACTGAACTCGTTGGAGTCTGTCCAATAGTGTCGCAGGGGATTCAAACAGCAGCGCATTACAATAGTCTAGGCGACTAAGAATAGTGCACCTGACTATCAATGCTCGGGCAGAAGGTGGTAATAGAGGCAGGACTTTGCGCAGTGAGCGCATAAGGCCTGAGCAGGTAGCGACTGTCCTTGAAACCTGCGTTTCCATGCTTAGTTGGTGGTTAAGCATGACGCCCAGGTTGCGAACACTGGTGACCGGTGGCGGGTTGTTAGAGTTTTCCGGGGGCCAAAACTCAGCGGGCAGGGGGCGCGGTATACGGCTCGCAGGGCAGAACAGAACCTCGGTTTTCGAGGAATTAAACTGGAGGGAGTTTCTGTGCAGCCAGCTTGCGGTGTCTCTTAGACAGTTGTGGAAAGCTTCTAAGGGGATGGAATCTTCACCCTCCCAAGACAGAAGGAGCTGAGTGTCGTCCGCGTAGTTTACTGTGGTCATGTTGTGTGATTTGATTAGAGTGACCAAAGGTTTCAAGTAAACATTAAATAAAATCGGGCTGATGGAGGAGCCCTGGGGGACACCATGAGGGACAGGGGAGAAGGCCGATTGGAAAGGGGGAAGGGATACAGCCTGTTTTCTGTCACTGAGGTAAGAGTGGAACCAGATCAGGGCCGTGCCGTCGATCCCTGCCTCTCTCAGCCGCTCGAGCAGAATCCCATGGTTGACAGTATCGAATGCGGCAGACAGGTCTAATAGGATCAAGGCCACAGCTTGGCCCCTGTCTGCGCGCATTCGAAGCTCCTCCATGGTGGTGAGCACAGCGGTTTCGGTGCCATGGGCTGGGCGAAAACCAAATTGGAATTCGTCCAGAATGTGGTGCTGCTCGAGGTGGGTTGAGAGGCAGTTACTGACCCAACGTTCCAGCACCTTCACCGGGAATGGCAGAAGTGATATGGGGCGGAAATTGGACAAGCATTCTGGATTGAGCGTGGGTTTCTTCAGAAGCGGGGTGATGAGCGCTTGCTTCCAGGAGGTGGGGACGACGCCACAGCTGAGGGATTGATTACAAATCATCCGGAGAGTATGGGATAATTCGTGTCCACATGCTTTCCAAATTTTCGGAGGTAAAGGGTCAAGGGGAGATCCAGAGGTGATGCCTTGTGCCACTTTATCAAATTCAGTTTGAGAGAGAAGGGGGAAAGCTCGGAGCCTGTTCGTGGGAGGACAGGCTGACTTCGAAGAGTCAGGGTTGATGGGGCTAACTTCGGGGGAAGTGGGATGGATGTGTGGCGGGTGCGTGGCTAAATTATTTATGATAGTCTCAATTTTGTCAGTGAAAAACTGAGCGAGGCTATCACAGAGGGTCTGAGATGGAGAGATAGGGTTTTTGGCGCAGTCAGGATGTAAAATATTGTCCAGGATCTGAAATATGCTTTTAGGACTGTTAGCCGCATTAGCTATGGTGGAGCAATAGTAATTCGCTTTGCTCTCTGTGATGGCAGATTTATATTCACGGAGTGCCTTTTTCCAGAGGACTTTCTTGTTATTACAGTATCCGTGTCTCCACTCTCTCTCAGCCTGTTTACAGGTTGATTTGAGGATTTTCAGGGAGTCGTTGTACCAGGGAGCAGGTGCTCTACCTTTAGGTTTGCAGAGTTTTAGAGGGGCGACCAATTACGTGTATTAACAGCATGGACACAATATGAATCGGGTAAACACTGGCTGCATATGGATCGCAGTGTGACAGGTCGTACCATATGGGATCTGGTTTGGCGCCCCAAACAAGATAGGCCCAAGAATACCTATATCAGAACTCCTACACACACAACACTGAAGGTTTGGGACTCCGTTTCGAGCGATGAGAGATGGACCTCCTTCCCCTCCCCGTTCACACCCTTGCACTTTAACCCTGCATTCCCTCCAGGACTACAGGCAGGCCCATTTGATGCATGGCGAGAAGGGGGCTGCTTAGCCCTAACGCACCTTTTTCATGCTACTGATCCCCTCACTTTTGACGATTGTAAACAAGAATACAATTTACAGGACTCCGAGAGATACCGTTATAACCAATTACTTCACTGAGCACTCACACCCCAAGTCTGGGAGGCAGCTACCCGTCCCTTGACAAAGTTTGAATCTTTTCTCACTAAGGCGACTTCCATGAGAGGCACGGTTTCCTTTATATATAAATTTCTCCTTACCACAACACTCTCCCCCCGCCCGCGTTACATGTCAATGTTGGAGGGCATCCTACAACGAGGTATCTCAGATGACGAGTGGTCCCGCTTATGGTCTGACATTACAAAGTTTAACCACTCTGCTGATCTCCGGGAGGCGCACCTTAAGACCATGAAGGACTGGTATCTTCATCCCTCCAAACTCAGTCAGATTTTTCCTGGATCTTTCGATCGATGCTGGAGGGGATGTGGTCTTCTGGGGGACTTGAACATATCTAGTGGGATTGCCTCATATAAGGCCCTTTTGGGAAGAAATTCTCGCCCAGATCAAAGACATTTTGGGCTACCCTATCCCTACCGGCATAGCAGAGGTCCTGCTGGGACTTCGGGACCCTTCTTTAGAACTTAATACTCGAGCGGACAAAAAGATCATGCGGCTCTGTTTCGGGGCTGCGAAGATCACGTTAGCAGCAGCGGGGAAAAGAAGAGAAGCCCCGGCAATTTCACTCTGGCATTCCAGGTTATGGAAGCTCCTTAGTCTGGAGCGCATGTCGAATATCTTCAGGGATGATTTTAAGAACTTTGAATTTAAATGGGGTCCTCTGGTCGCCTTTCTCTCCTGTGGTCTTTCGCTGTCTGTCCTCCCTCCATTAGGGAGCTCCACCTTTTCCAGATATGACGTACAACATACTCAGCGACTTGCTGTATATGGTTTTTGTTCTTTTGGGGGCTGCCACCACGTTATGGGAGGGGGTGGGGGTGGGGTAGGGTTGGTTACTTACCTTTTTGTTCATTGTTCCACTGTTAGAAGCGGTTTTTACTCACCTGCAGTACTATCTATATAACTCCCTCGACTCAGAAGGTCTTTAGAGAGAGCCACTGCAAAGGACGATGGAGTCTTGTTAGCATTACTTGTCGCACTCTTCGAAGAGCAGGGACAAATCCCAAGCCCTATTAAGTTAGAATCTGTAACCCTTAAATGTGCATTCCACTGCGTTTGGGCCGGGGACTGACCCTAGCGTTGTGTATGATTCATCACAGTGTCTAATTTTGTGAACACTCTTTAACATCTTTTATGTGCGGATTGCAAGGGTATTGTAATATGATGTACTCTGTCAAAAATCTTTAATAAAAATATGTTTGAAAAAAAATATTTAGGGGCGCCTACCCGAGTAGTCAGGTACCCATTGCCCCTGGGCTATTTTTTTTTTGTTGCGGAGGAGGACATTGAGTCCCACTCCCTGAGTTATAGTTGGACTCCAGAAACCCCATCCCCTCGGACCCATATCCAATCAGAGTCCCAGGGATCCTATCCTCGGGAGAGTGCAGATAGGGAATATAAACTACATTCTGTGCCCACAGTCTCCTGGCCAAAGAGCACACATTTGCTCCAGTCGGGCCGGAGAAGAGAAAAAAGCTATTCCTCTATTATTCACTGCCCCAGCAAGGAGCACACAATAATGCCCTAGAGCATTTTAAAATTATATTTTTTCATCCTGATAGTGGCCCTAGAAGAAATAAGGGCCCCAGCAACCATTTAACCATTTTTTAATGTTGTGAGGGGCTGAAGGGAGGACAGCAGCCCCCTCAGCAACATAACAAAAACACACACAGGTCATCTCCTGGATCATTAAGTCCATGACACCCCCCTCTTCCCACAGAGCTTACCATAATATGTTAAAGCACTTCGAGCTAGAGCTGTATGCTCTTCAGCTGGAGTGCAGGGGCCCCTTGTGGTGGGTTCTAGGTTTGCATTTTATGGCCTGAAAAATGTTAAAAAGACTCAAATGCACGTTGATGTTTTTTCAGTAAGGCTTTTTTTTAAATATTGTACGGCAATCACTTTTATTAAACATTGCAACGTGTACATTTATAAACTATACATTTGATTATAATTATGGGTGACTTGTTGAAAAAGTTAATAGGTCTTCTTTATATATGTTGATGCGCTGGAGCCTTGATAAAGCCAAAAGGCCCTCTTTTTATATTTTGGTGTTCTGACTCTATGAAAAAGTTAGTAGGTCTTCCTTACTTAAATTGACACTCAGTATATTGCTACATCACATAATCAGTTGTGCACGCCCATGAGGGGGTTGGGTGTAGGGCCAGTTAACTATAACTCACACCCTCACCATGCACTTCTAATTACATCACATATTGCACGACTCAAGACATGTCCTGTGACAACATTGAGAACATTGCTGCAATATCTAAAATTACATCATTGATACCAACACTGTGCATGGCGGGGCACGAGATATATTTACTTTAGGGTATGCGTAAAATTTCTTGACATAACTATAACTGGTGAATTTCAGTGAGTTTGTTAGCGTAAAACAGTATTTTTAACTAAAATTTTCACCTAATTATAACTTCCCTTTAACCTTTTTTTTTCAGTGGATAGCAATATGACCAATTATAACGGTTATAGGTGACTTTTATATATGTATATATTTAGATGTGTGTGTATATACCTATGGACATGTACATATTTATCATTTATAAAAGAAAAGCAATTATATATAAATATATATTTAAAAACCGATAAAAAATGTAATTAAGAAATAGTCCACCCTTCCTTTTCCTCCACTCTCTGGCTCACGCTCACCCCAAACCTTTTTTCCATGCTTTTCATTCTCTCCCCTCTTTTTTCTATCCAATGCATTCCACTAACCGACACACTTATCCACCACTCCCAATAACATCTCACATCTTGCCTTTCTTAACTCATTTCATTTTTAAAGCGTAAACACACGAGATCTCAAGAGTACAAATAGTTTTAACACAACTAATCCTACTAGGAAAAAGAAGCACATTTACTAATCTACTACCTATTTATCTCCAACCTTCGCTTCTGGAGTAGCATGCTACTCGCCATCAAGCACATCAATGGCTTGTCTGGGGTTGTCGGCACTGTATAAATACAATTTACAATTACAATGAACATCTTGCAGAATATATCTCTGGTTCTTCATTTATGACTATTGCCTCTGTCTCTTCCACTCGTGATTCCACCTCTGAGGAGTCAGGTCACACATTAAGATTGTATGCAACTTTCAGATGGAAGCAATGCTGCGGCTGTGTGGGCCTAGCAGCTAATGACAATTGCTCAGTTACACATTTACAGACCAAGCAGTGTGGGCATTATGAACAGTATGTCTTCATGGATCCACATAATTTCTATTCCCTCGGGCCCTTTTTTTGCTCCCAAGCACTCATAACAATTTAGGGGTATACAGCATCTCACTTCCTGCCCGCCCGCCTATATATACTGCCTGCTAATTTCACTTGCGATGCAAGAGTGGAAATTTAAGGGGTACTTTTGGAATACATAGTGCCTCTTCATTTAAGGGAGGGGACTGCATCTTTTTAAAGCTTAAGCTCTGTTGTCATTGGTCATCCCTCAGGTGGTGCTGCTAGTCAGGATATTGGTTTGCCGCAGAGGCTGGGAGGACTCTAATAGGTTACCAAATAGACTGAGAAAAACATGGGTTAAGTGATTGCTTGTTTTTTAGAAATCAGTATGCCTATGTGGGTGTTATTTTGATAGAGCACGTTGATGTCAGGGTGAAATGTAAGTTAAGTTATTGAGTTCAGTGGGACAGATATCCTAGATTTTGAGCCTTTGGAATAAAGCTGCCGATTCAGGGCTTCAGAAATGTCTTAGATAGGTGAGGAGATGAAGAAACAAACCCTCTTTGAACGTATTTATCCATCCTTTGTGTGTATTGTATTCCTTGTCATGGAGAGGTGAGTGTGTTCTATAGAGCACCGTAGTGAGTAGTGGGTGAAGGAGACCTTCTTTGTTGGAGAAATTCTTGTGCAAGTGAAGAGATGTTCCACTGGGAGTCGATGCACTCCAGGCTTCAGGAATTAATTCTCTCTTTCTTAAACCCCACAACTTTGTCAAGTACTTTCACACTGTTTCCCTCTGGACTTCCACAGTAAAGGGCAACTCCTTCCAATAATCATGGTGACACCCTGCACTTAATAAAAAACTTGAAAGTTGTCAAATATCTCCTTAAGAGCGTCCCAATTAGGAGGAAAAATACAAAGTGTAAAAACACTCCTTGGCAAGCGTGTAGCTCGTGATTGCAGAGGAATATAATTGCAGACGTTTTTAGCAAGGCCCCAGACTACCTCTGACTTCAGGGAAGAGTTGAGAGCATGCAGGGGCATCTAGAATAGATCCAGCAGAAATTCCAACTGCAAGAAACCAAAATCATGGATAAAAATAGTAGCAAAGAAGTGAAGTACAGCATTGCAGTGCACCCATCGCATGTACATTCCTCCTTAATTGTGTTTCGAACTGATGTCACGAGAATAGACTGCACTTCATATTGGATTGGCCCCCATTTCAGTGGTGTTCCGATAAGATTAAGTACCTGTGCTTATACCTCACACCCACGCATGCCACATGGTCGAGCTGTCACTTGTAGACCACTTTGGGACCTAGCATGGATACCCAAACACGCCTGTCATCGAACTGAGGATATTGCCACCCCTACTAAGACTGTCCTTGACATCTGGGACAGACTGGCACTTACAAAGGGGTTGACTACCTTCCCCTCACCTAACACGCCTATTGCACGCAACTCCGCATTTACACCTGCACTGGCCCCCAATGCTTTAAGGACTGGACTGACAACGATTGCTGGACACTCTGAGATGTATTTGTAGACAGATATGAAAACCTTTAAACAGTGCAAGGCGGAATACCACTTACCTGATACAGCCAGGACACAATATCTTCAGCTGAAACATTGAGTCCTTCACCCCACTGTGTATCCTGAAGTAACTCAATCGTATACACTCTTTTTGAAAAATTAGTGAGTAACGATGATGGCTCGCATGGGCTCATCTCAAATACTTACAGCACAACTCAATACTCCATACCAATTCTGGGGGGATATGGTTAACTCTGGAGAGAGAACACCTAATAAATGGGACACCCTTTGGCATGACATACCCAAAACATACCGTAGTATCTCCCTCAGAGAAACAGCATGTATTAAGTCCCTGAAATTGATTGGGTGTAAAGGAGGCATGTTACAGCCCCGAGCCAGCAGAGTACAAGATTGACAACACTACGGCCTGTGTGCTCAGGGTCAGTTTGGGGCATTATGTGCCATTGGCCCTTGCCACTGCAGACCATCAGTGGTTCCTGTGATTTGTTTTTTTACTGTGCGCATATTTAAGTGCCACGCTGGATAGACCGCATGAGCGAAATGAAGACAGATAAATAAATTCCATAGGGCGGGGGAAGAGAGAGGCTAGTGGAGTTTAGTGAGCATTGGTATAACCTTACTAGGTTTCAGGGAGAAATATGCGTGAAAGTGAAAGAACTGAGAACAAAGGTGCAGAGCGCTGCAAGTTACAAACGCATACAGCACAGTGCTTATAATGGAGGCCCCTTTTAAAACGTCTGTCTACCGCCATGTTAGAGGAGGCTGGCAATAAATGTGTTTGGGATTGCAAAGTGGGTTGCCATTTCTCTTGTTAATCTCACAGATGCACACTGGCCGGGGGTGCCGACACAAGCATGAAAGGCGGCAACAAGTGGTAGGTGGTGTAGGGACGGTGAGCAAGCTGAACCAAAACAAAAAGTAGTGTGCCAAACATGCATAAGTGGTGAAAAGTGAACTTATCCACTTAACTGGGTCAGTCGCCAGGGCAGAAACAAACAGCCTAAAGGTGGGACGGAGACAACAAAGGCACCATAGAACAGGAAGATTTTATGAGGGGCGCGACAAAGAGCCAATTGCAAGTGATGGGCGTGGCCAAAGCCCACAAAGGTAATACACCATGCCTCGCAGAGCACCTCATGCGTGCTGCCAGGCTCCACCTAAAAAAAAAAGAAAAAGCAATCCCAAAGCAGGGGCAGAGCATAAAAAGAATCAAGTAATTGTTGCTCACCAAACTAACAATCTACAGTCCGCTAATTCTCATATTTACTCAGTTCATAATGTGTTTTCACATTAGTAAAAGTGCATTCTACACTAAAGCCTGTATAATAAACATAAACATACCAAAACAGTAATCAGAAAAAAGCCAAAACATGTAACACAGAGCAGTTCATCAATATATCCACGATGAAGAATCTGAAGCAATAGTAAATATACCGTAAACACAGGTTCCTAATATTGTAAAGTGAGAGGTCAGTAAATGACAGAAGGATATTGTACTCAAACCCCTGGTTATTTAGGGTCTGCAGTCACAGCAGTAGTGTGCCTACCTTCATCTCTCACTGAGTTTCACATTCAGTTTCCTTCTCTGCCTGTTGTTGTGTAATCTTGCAACATGGCATTGCTCTCAGGTTCGATCATAGCTCTCCCAGACTCATTTTCTGTCTAACTCTCTCCCTCTGCTGGAAAATCAATAAAAATGTCAATTGCAAACAAAGTACACAGTTGGCCTTGCAGTGTAGATTGCAGTCAATTATTGACTTCGATTAGTCGAATAAAATATGTTTTGTTACTTAACTAATATATATTGATATCAGTTTTAGATTTGCTAGTGCGCGTTGAAAATTAACTGTTAGCTTGGCTACAGTACATTAAAATTAATTATTGTATTCCCTAAGGTACATTAAATTTCACTTAATTAGCCTGACTAAGGGACTATACAAGACATTAAGCCCCGTGACTGAAGCTTAATAGGAGTGCATTATTTTTTTGCCTGAGGCATGGGATGATCAGTTGTTAAATTGGCTGCAGCATGACAAATGCGGCTTTTAGTAAGCTTTCTCACCTTTACCTAATGATACCCCGTCTGTTTCAATTACATTATTGTGCTGTTTTATCCTAAATATCAGATAATGTCCGCTGCAGGTAACAGTTTGTGAATTATTTTTCTGCTTTACAGCCGTTTGTCGCCATTAAACGTATTTTAATTCTCTTGGGTGACAATCATGTTCTATGTTATTCTAAATGCACATTGTTATGAACAAGGTGTATTAAACCAGTGATATATCTTTGCTGTCTTTGGTCGCTCCCCCTTATTCTGTCTACTATTGGATGATGTGTGATTACACACGTGTACTGTGAGCATGGTGATCCTTAGAAATATGGTTTTTTGGTGTTTTGTTGCAAACATCAATTAAAGAACCGGATAGGTGAGGTTAGCCAAAGGCAGGGTAAGTCCAGATATTATTGTTCAACCAGTCACACCAAGATAAGATGGACCTTATAATTTAGGGCAATCACTGGTTCCAACACCACTTGACAGGAGACTTTTTCGGGCCGTGGTTTCAGGCTTATTACGGTCGGAACCAGTGATTGCCCTAACTTACAGCCTTTGGCTAATGTCACCCATGTGAAGCCTACTTCACTCTTTTAATAATTATAGTGGACGGGATTCGCCACCTTGATACCCTGAAGAAGTCCATCTGTTTGAACGAAACGCGTCAGCTGTTCGTTTCAACCTTATTGTTTTAAATTTTTTGAATAAACAAAGAACTTAAAGAAACACCTTTGGACACGGATTTGATAATTTGGTGAGTGCTTGTTTATATTTTAGTGGTGCACCTTTGCTCCTGTTAGAAATTGTTAAATTCCAGTATTGGATAGCTCTGTGACAGTGGGTGCGCTAACTGTGTGCACACAGAACCTTGGGTACTTCCCAGTATATGCATAATAATTAGGGATAGCGGGTCAGGTACTACTTTTCTGTAGGGTTCCAGTGTCTAAGCTTGTTTTTCATAATTAGTTGACAAGTAGGGTACACAGCAAAACACCTTAACAAAATTACCTGTGCAAACTATTTAAATGAACTATTGTAGAAATGGTTGTGCTTTCAAAACGTCGTATCTCATTATTGAGGTCCTAAATCTCGGACTACAAAAATATTGTTTCCACTGAAGGGCCTACCATTGGTTCACTGATAGAAGATCAATGTAACAAACAATGATGTTCTAAATATCGGAAAAAAATATCGACTGCAAAAATATCGACCCCAATACCTTAACAGGTAAGTACAAAAATATCGAATAAAAATATTGAGGTAAAAAATATAGATGTAATAAATATTGATTTAAAAATATATGTAAAATAAAATAATAGTAAATATATTAAATAATGTTCTTTTTAACAAAATAAATTACATTTAATATACATTTTACCTTAATATAACGAATAAACGTAATTAAAAAAAATATAAACACACAAACATAATAATTTATACATATACATATATTTACTTAAAAATAATTTATTAACTAGTATCTTTATTTAATGTTTAAATTTATATAACAACATATGTATATATCAACAATTTAAAATAAATAAAACATTCTTTAATAAATTAAAACATTAAACCATTTAAAAAAAACTCACATTTCCCAATACAATAAGTTCAACAGTATGGAAAGTGTTGGATAGTGGAATAATTACATTTACTAATGCAACTCAAGTGAGTGCAACAGTAGGGAAAGTGTTGGATAGCGGAGGGGGCAACATTACTATTCCCACTCCAAATAGTGCAACATTAGGGAAGGTGTTGGATAGCGGAGGGGTAAAAATTACTATTCCCACTTCAAAGAGTGCAACAGTAGCGAAAGTGCTGGATAGCGGAGGGGGAAAAATTACTATTCTCACTCCAATGAGTGCAAAAGTAGGGAAAGTTTTGGATAGCGGAGGAATTACATTTAACTATTCCAACTCCAGTGAATGCAACAGTAGGGAAAATGTTGAATAGCGGAGGGGTAAAAATTACTATTCCCATTCCAGTGAGTGCAACAGTACGGAAAGTGTTGGACAGGGGAAGGGCAAAAATTACTATTCCTGCTCCACTGAGTGCAACAATAGGGAAAGTGCTGGACAGCAGAGGGGTCAAAACTATTATTCCCACTCCCTTGAGTGCAACAGTAGGGAAAGTGCTGGATAGCGGAGGGGCAAAAATTACTATTCCCACTGCAGTGAGTGCAAAAGTAGGGAAAGTGTTGGATAGCGGAGGGGGTAAAAATTACTATTCCCACTCCAAAGAGTGCAACAGTAGGGAAAGTGTTGGATAGCGGAGGGGTAAACATTACTATTCCCACTCCAATGAGTGTAAAAGTAGGGTAAGTGTTGATTAGTGGAGGAATTAAATTTACTATTCAAACTCCTGTGAGTGCAACAGTAGGGCAAATGTTTGATAGCGGAGGGGGAAAAATTATTATTCCCACTCCAGTGAGTGCAACAGTAGAGAATGTGTTGGATAGCGGAGGGGCAAAAATTACTATTCACACTCCAAAGAGTGCAACAGTAGGGAAAGTGTTGGATAGCGGAGGGGTAAAAATTACTATTCCAACTCCAGAGAGTGCAACAGTAGGGAAAGCATTGGATAGCGTAGGGGTAAAAATGACTATTCCAACTCCAGAGAGTGCAACAGTAGGGAAAGCGTTGGATAGCGTAAGAGTAAAAATTACTCTCGGGATTTGGAAAAGTGTGTCATGCTTACCCATGCACCTTAGGGTGCATGGGGAAGCATGTCACTGGAGTCTGGGGCAGTACCTCCGTCTGCCCTCACATATAACTAGCAAGCTCAGTAAATAGGTTGTGCAATGTTTCAGTTGATCGTCTTTGCAAACCTGTCAAGATTTACGTTGCCGTCCAAATACAGTACAGTGGTACTCTCTCTTAGCTGTTATAAGCTATTCACTAAGAAAAAAATCCTTTCTATAACTCTTCCTGTTATTGTTAGATGGATGCGGCAGCACTATACATTTTCTTAGATTTAAAATCAGTTTTATCCATGTCATTCTACTCTTCTGTCGAAAAAGAACAGGTGTTCCTTTTCCCAATATAAGTGACATTTTTTTTGTTATGTGTATGCTCAACCCCTACCCTTACCCCAACCCCAAATAATGTAGTTACAAATCAATCGCAATCGGTGGCATTGAACCTGTGTGAGGACAGCATTTGCATAACTGAAACGATACACTCACTATCAAAGGGGTGTGTTCTACTTGCAGTCTTTCTCTCATACCAGCTTGAGGAGGGAAGAAATGAAGGCTGATGTCCCCGCCTGCTGTCTTTTTTTTCAGAATTTAAACAACTCAACTTTTTTTGTGGCAGGTTAAGCGTTACCTTTCCAGGAAGAGAGATGCTGTTTCCTTTTTAGGTCTGTTGTATTCAATACAATACACATACATAGGTTGGGCTTAGGGTCAAGTCTTTGCACATGATTTAATGGCTTTGTTGTCTTTCTCAGTTGTCTGAACCTCATTTGATAGCTTTCTCCATGTTGTTGTGCTAGTGCCACCCAGGGTTAATTCGGTCTCTGACTTTTTTAACTGAATGACTCGTATCCTTCCACTGCATTTGTAAGGGTATTATTTTATTGTAAATCCAGCACTGCCGGGTAGTGCTTGTTGCCTTTCTTTCTCCTTACATTTTCTTCTCTGTGTGTTGTTTTTCATTCTCCTCTCAACAATGCTCCCTAACCCGTACCCTGCAATAATTTTGTTATATTTTTTTCTTTCCGCCTCTGTTCCATACTTTCTTTCCCTGCCCTGCTCCCCGCGGTCCCCATCCCATTACGTGGCATTGATTTCTATGGTGTCCTGTCAGGGGCAAAGTGCTGTTGATATGCTCACTCCTTTTTTTATGCGCAGTGGTTGGCACTTTTCTTCTTTTTTACTTTTACTTGTTTACCATCCTTACGCTACATTTACCCTTCTTACCTAAACAATGGTATAAACTTCCACAAACCAACCAAACCCATCTGTTCAGCTGAATTTAGACGACCCTCTCCCTCATATGCAGAACCAGATCTGGCGGTAATGCTTTCTCTTGCCTCGCTCCTAAATCCTGGAACAACCTACCCCTGCACATCAGAGCCTCCTCCTCAGTTCTTGAATTCTGTTAGAAACTGAAGACACTGCTCTTCACCAAGCCCTGACCCTGGCTCGGCCCATACAGCTAATGCTTCAGTGCCAGAATACACTGCCCAGTGAGTTGTGCTCTATACAGATAAACATAAAACCATTCTACTATGGCTATCCTCCGTGTTAGACCGATAACAAAAAATGGACACCAGGCATTAGTATGTATGCGCATGAATGCTTCAATATGCACACACATGCACAATGCATGCATCTGCACTGTTACTTGTTTTCAAATGAATTTTTCATTCATGAAACCCCTTTGCAACATTGCCGGCCTTGTGTGTACATGCTTCTTTATGCATACATTCACATGTGAATGGGAAAAAGTTTTTGCAAAGCCAATTACTGAGCCTTCTAGACCTATGACTTAATGGATTTGCCAGTGCTTGCTTTAGGTCTGGTCTAAAACCAGCTTTAATGTTTGCCAGCCTCATCTAAAAATAAAACATCGCAAATAAAAAATGTAAACATACATAGAGGAACTTTGGTTCAACCCTCCTCATCCATTGATATGTTCAGCTGTTGCTTCTGCTCACCACAGCATATCAGTACAAAAGGGGGTGGTGATAGACGGAGCATCTGAATCAATAAAACACTCACACCCAGTCAAAAGATCCGGGTTTAATCCATCACCGTTCTTTAGCCCACTCTGCCACCCCAGTTCAGACATGGCTATATGCAAATCAGTCTGACCCTGTGCCTCATGGGAACAGTCCAGCCCGAACCGCCAAGCCATGTCTTCCCTGGACCGGAAACAAGCTTCGAGGACCGGTTTCTGGCAGTCCAGCCGTCTTCAGCCCGGCTTGCTTGAATCCAGTGGCAAAGTGAGCAAGGGACTCACGTCTGAGTATATTTATTTATTTATTTATTTATTTATTTGATTTGTATCGCGCGTTATAGCCACCGGGGCCTCTAAGCGCTGGTTGTCCAAATTAACTAGTGGGGCTGAGCATCTTACTTGATCTTGGTGGGGGCTTAGTGGCTGCTCCATGCCTGTTTGAATAAAACAGTTTTTAACTTTTTCCTAAAAGTTAACAGATTGCGCTCCTTCCTTAGATCTGGGGTCAGTTTATTCCACAGAGCCGGGAGTGTTTTAGAGAAAGCACGTCCCCCCACCGTGGCCAATCTAAATCGGGGTTGGGATAGAAGAGTAGCATCCGAAGAGCGTAAAGTCCTGCTCGGTGTATAGAGTGAAATTCTGGACTTAAGGTATTTTGGTGCATTTCCGTACAGCGTCTTATGCACTATGCACAGTCCCTTGAAAACTACTCTCTGCCGAATTGGGAGCCAATGAAGCTCCTGCATCAGCGGGGATGAGTGGGTCATCCTGGGTTTCTTATAGATCAACCTGGCCGCGTCGTTCATAACCCCCTGTAGCTTATCCAGCAACCGCTGGGGTAGCCCTATGTACAGGGAGTTTCCATAGTCCAATCTGGCCAAGATGGTCGCTGAAACCACCTGTTTCAGGGTAGAGAACGATAGCAGTGCCGATATTTTCCTCAGTTGCCGCATTAAACCAATGCAGGTTCCTACTACAGACGTAACCTGTTTTTCCATGGATAGTTTCCCATCCAGGTGCAGACCCAAACTTTTGACTGCTACCGCTGGTTTCGGTGGTACACCCAGCTCTACCGGCCAGAAACTCTCGTTCCAGGGGTTGCCCGTGATGGAAATGGGCAACACTTCCGTCTTCTCCGGGTTAATTTTTAGGGAGTTTTTAGACATCGTTAAAATCACCGACGACAATCAATTTATCGTATCTTGACCGCAGATCCTGCAGCAGTCTAATAAACAGCACAGGGAAGTCCGGTGAAGCCCCAGGCGGGCGATAGACCACCAGGAACGCCACACACGCCGCCCCCTGTCTAAGTTTGACTCCTAAGATCTCAGCGCCCCCCATGGTTTCTGATAGAAATCTTTCAGCGCGGAGACGAGCTTGATAGAGGAGGGCTACTCCCCCTCCTTTTTTGGCTCCCTCCCTATTGAAGTGGAGTGCCAAATAATTGTCTGGCAGCGCCGCCACTAAATCTGGTATAGAGCAATCTTCCAGCCACGTTTCCGTGAGTGCAAGGGCATCCAGCTCTCCGTCTTCCAATAATGAGAAGACCTCCAGCTTGTGTCCCTGCAACGAACGCGTGTTCAGAAGACCGAACTTTAACGCCTGAGCTTTCGCGTGGCGCGCCCGCGCTGTGGTAGTCCTAGGAGAACGCAGCAAGCCCTCGCGAGCCAGCGCATGAATATAGCCCTGGGCAAGTTGGGACTTACCGCAGTTAAGCTCCATTAGCTCACCTCTGGTGTACGACAGAATTGGACCAGGGGTTCTGGCCCCGGGCCCCTGATGGTCACTGATGGGCAAAGATGGGCTCGCCTCTGGCGAGCCTCCGGCGTGCCTATGGCGCGCCCGCTGCGCGTTACCGCTGCGCGTCATCAGGGAACGTTTAAGTAGCACCCAATCGTGCTCTGGCTCTGCAACAACAAGAGCTAAACCGCCAACCAAGATGGCGTCCCTTTTCCGGCACTTCCCCTCCCAAGATGGCGATGGCGTCTAATCCCCAGCTAATGAGCCGCCAAACAGCGGTGCAACTTCCACAAATTAAATGTGAGTATGTCCTAGAGCCCCGCTAGTCATATACACATTCCCAGACTTCTGTAAAAATAAACGCACATAAAAACGCACAAGATCGCGCTGCAAGCGCCGAGCATGTAGCGCACTTTAAAAGGGTTCTCAATTCAATTAATGTCCCCGGGTCAGTAGCAGTCAATGGCAGTAGTTCTAAATGGTTTTAAACACCAAGCGCCGCAGCAGCAGAGTCTCAGAAAATGCCTCGCCTGCACTAGCGCTTACCTGGACAGAACGAGCGCCTGCCGTAGTCCACTTAAGTAGCACCCAATCGTGCTCTGGCTCTGCAACAACAAGAGCTAAACCGCCAACCAAGATGGCGTCCCTTTTCCGGCACTTCCCCTCCCAAGATGGCGATGGCGTCTAATCCCCAGCTAATGAGCCGCCAAACAGCGGTGCAACTTCCACAAATTAAATGTGAGTATGTCCTAGAGCCCCGCTAGTCATATACACATTCCCAGACTTCTGTAAAAATAAACGCACATAAAAACGCACAAGATCGCGCTGCAAGCGCCGAGCATGTAGCGCACTTTAAAAGGGTTCTCAATTCAATTAATGTCCCCGGGTCAGTAGCAGTCAATGGCAGTAGTTCTAAATGGTTTTAAACACCAAGCGCCGCAGCAGCAGAGTCTCAGAAAATGCCTCGCCTGCACTAGCGCTTACCTGGACAGAACGAGCGCCTGCCGTAGTCCACTTAAGTAGCACCCAATCGTGCTCTGGCTCTGCAACAACAAGAGCTAAACCGCCAACCAAGATGGCGTCCCTTTTCCGGCACTTCCCCTCCCAAGATGGCGATGGCGTCTAATCCCCAGCTAATGAGCCGCCAAACAGCGGTGCAACTTCCACAAATTAAATGTGAGTATGTCCTAGAGCCCCGCTAGTCATATACACATTCCCAGACTTCTGTAAAAATAAACGCACATAAAAACGCACAAGATCGCGCTGCAAGCGCCGAGCATGTAGCGCACTTTAAAAGGGTTCTCAATTCAATTAATGTCCCCGGGTCAGTAGCAGTCAATGGCAGTAGTTCTAAATGGTTTTAAACACCAAGCGCCGCAGCAGCAGAGTCTCAGAAAATGCCTCGCCTGCACTAGCGCTTACCTGGACAGAACGAGCGCCTGCCGTAGTCCACTTAAGTAGCACCCAATCGTGCTCTGGCTCTGCAACAACAAGAGCTAAACCGCCAACCAAGATGGCGTCCCTTTTCCGGCACTTCCCCTCCCAAGATGGCGATGGCGTCTAATCCCCAGCTAATGAGCCGCCAAACAGCGGTGCAACTTCCACAAATTAAATGTGAGTATGTCCTAGAGCCCCGCTAGTCATATACACATTCCCAGACTTCTGTAAAAATAAACGCATGAATCCAGTGGCAAAGTGAGCAAGGGACTCACGTCTGAGTATACCCTGCCACACTTATGGCGGCCAAAAGCGGTACAAAAGGGGGTAGTGATGGACGGAGCATCTGAATCAATCGAACACTCACACCCAGTCAAAAGATCTGGGTTTAATCCATCACCGATCTTTAGCCCACTCTGCCACCCCAGTTCAGACATGCTATATGCAAATCAGTCTGACCCTGTGCCTCATGGGAACAGTCCAGCCCGAACTGCCAAGCCATGTCTTCCCTGGACCGGAAACAAGCTTCCGAGGACAAGTTTCTGGCATTCCAGCCGTCTTCAGCCCGGCTTGCTTGAATCCAGTGGCAAAGTGAGCAAGGGACTCACGTCTGAGTATACCCTGCCACACTTATGGCGTCCAAAAGCGGTACACCACAGCATATAGCATGAGACAGTTGGTCAGCCCACGTCAGCCATTTTGCACTGTCAGTAACAGTGCTTTGCCTTGTCGTATGTACAAATTCACCTAACAGAAGTGCACTTCATGTACAAATTCACCTAACAGAAGTGCACTTCAAGGCCAGAACTGGTGGGATTATACTTAGCTTTACCAGTTTTTTTTTCTCTTTCCATTTTTCATTCTATTTTTTTAGTCATCTTTGTGTGTTAAAACTATGTCTCTAGGTTACACCCATTTGAGCAGCAATGGTACATGTTCTTGGGGCCATTAGGAATCATATTTTCCAGTTATGTCCATTAAAACCAAAAAAAGGTTTCTGTACCTGTTTTAAGTAGGTCTGCCCGCTCAGAAGCAAAATGAAGTGGAGATAACATATTATCTCCTGTTACTGGTAAGTAGTGTTTTTTAAAGCTTACATCGCTCCTGCCTTCATGGAATCTGGTTGGGCGCCCCGTGTTACACCAATATAGCTTCATTGCTTTCAAACACTGGTTGCCTTCTGTCTCCGAGCCATGCAGGTCTCAGCAGATTGATGTGGTTAGCCAATGAAAATGAGCCGAGTTTTTCATCTGTATTGCTTTTTCTGCATCCTTGCTTCTTTATTGAAAAGTCAGAGTCATGATGCTTTGTACTGATTGTGCAGAGGTCTCTGGGTTGCAGAGCCCTGCTCTATATGTGTCATTTGATGAATAAAATCTGTTTAAAAATTAAATTAAATAAGCCGAGTTAGGACACAGTTCTTCATGCAATATTGTAACAGAAATTATGTGCAGAAAAGTGTCCCAAACTGCTACCTACTCCGATTCCCACACTAATGATTTCATCTTTACAAATAGGTTTAGTAACGCACAGAATTGTACAGTCCTGCCAAGCGTCACACAACAGGTGTGACAGTCACGCATTTCAGTGCAGTGATCCGTATTACCGCACTGAAATACATTGTCACGCATTTTGCCACCACTGTGCTATGCGCGCCACCAGAGGCTCCTGTGCCCGGGCTCTCTGCTGCTCGACTTGTGCTGCTTGCTGCTGAGCCTGAGTTCCTGAATAGATAAACGATTTGCTCTCAGCCGTGGAGTGGCTGAGAGCGCTACAATGTATCTGCGCTGCCCAGGCTTCCTGCTGTGTTCATTGAATGCGGCCGCGGCGGCTCAGGGCTTAGCGGCTTAGTCATCACACACTGCAGGGGGAGGGACTGAGGGGCTGCTGCCCTCTCAGCAGACAATAGTACTGTCTGCCAATCACCGGCGGGGGGCCGGGATAATAAGCAGGATGTGTCGGTGTAGAGTGCCGTCACGTCCGGACTCCAAAGAAGTAGGCAGAAAGCGGCGGGGGATTGAAACTTGTGCAGACAGGAGACTAGGACTCTCTCTCATGCCCCCATTGTCTGCCAGCCGCAGGGCTGCAAGTGAGGGCATGAGAATCATCGATTGTGACGGGCGGGCGGCCGGCTGCGCAGCGCAAAACAGTGCAGTTAAGTCTCTTTTTAAAATGACATAAAACAGTTTGTTTGCTATAGCAAAGTACGCGCTGATCTCTTAGTTCGCGGTGCAATGAAGTTAACTGTGAAGCTTCGGTGCGCCGGACCATCACGCTGTGGCTGCTCACTTTACTGGTGACATTTTAAAATATTACGGTACAAAAGGGGGTGGTGGTGATGGACGGAGCATCTGAACCAATCAAACACTCACACCCAGTCAAAAGATCTGGGTTTGATCCATCACCGTTCTTTAGCCCACTCTGCCACCCCAGTTCAGACATGGCTATATGCAAATCAGTCTGACCCTGTGCCTCATGGGAACAGTCCAGCCCGAACTGCCAAGCCATGCCTTCCCTGGACCGGAAACAAGCTTCTGAGGACCGGTTTCTGGCATTCCAGCCGTCTTCAGCCCGGCTTGCTTGAATCCAGTGGCAAAGTGAGCAAGGGACTCACGTCTGAGCAGGGTCAGACTGATTTGCATATAGCCATGTCTGAACTGGGGTGGCAGAGTGGGCTAAAGAACGGTGATGGATTAAACCCAGATCTTTTAACTGGGTGTGAGTGTTTGATTGGTTCGGTATGTAACTGTTACCACAGATTTTTTACAACGCATACCATTACCACGCATACATTACAACGCTGGTCATTTTACAACGCATACCTTTACATCGCAATACACTACAACGCACATACTATTACAACGCATACCATTACATCGTAAGTATTATTATAGGTAAGTTTAACATTTTTTAGTGGTATTTGGTTATGGGGTACAGGGGTATTTTTGGGTTTTAGGGCTGGTTTTGGGTTTTGGGGTACAGGGGTATTTTTAGGTTTTAGGGCAGGGTTTGGGTTATGGGGTACAAGGGTATTTTTAGGTTTTAGGGCTGGGTTTGGGTTTTGGGGTACAGGGGTATTTTTAGGTTTTAGGGCTGGGTTTGGGTTATGGGGTACAGCGGTATTTTTAGGTTTTAGGGCTGGGTTTGGGTTTTGGGGTACAGGGGTATTTTTAGGTTTTAGGGCTGGGTTTGGGTTATGGGGTACAGGGGTATTTTTAGGTTTTAGGGCTGGGTTTGGGTTTTGGGGTACAGGGGTATTTTTAGGTTTTAGGGCTGGGTTTGGGTTTTGGGGTACAGGGGTATTTTTAGGTTTTAGGGCTGGGTTTGGGTTTTGGGGTACAGGGGTATTATTAGGTTTTAGGGTTGGGTTTGGGTTTTGGGGTACAGGGGTATTTTTAGGTTTTAGGGCTGGGTTTGGGGGTACAGGGGTATTTTTAGGTTTTAGGGCTGGGTTTGGGTTATGGGGTACAGGGGTATTTTTAGGTTTTAGGGCTGGGTTTGGGTTTTGGGGTACAGGGGTATTTTTAGGTTTTAGGGCTGGGTTTGGGTTTTGGGGTACAGGGGTATTTTTAGGTTTTAGGGATGGGTTTGGGTTTTGGGGTACAGGGGTATTATTAGGTTTTAGGGTTGTGTTTGGGTTTTGGGGTACAGGGGTATTTTTAGGTTTTAGGGCTGGGTTTGGGTTATGGGGTACAGGGGTATTTTTAGGTTTTAGGGCTGGGTTTGGGTTTTGGGGTACAGGGGTATTTTTAGGTTTTAGGGCTGGGTTTGGGTTTTGGGGTACAGGGGTATTTTTAGGTTTTAGGGCTGGGTTTGGGTTTTGGGGTACAGGGGTATTTTTAGGTTTTAGGGCTGGGTTTGGGTTTTGGGGTACAGGGGTATTTTTAGGTTTTAGGGCTGGGTTTGGGTTTTGGGGTACAGGTGTATTTTTAGGTTTTGGGGTACAGGGGTATTTTTAGGTTTTAGGGTTGGGTTTGGGTTATGGGGTACAGGGGTATTTTTAGGTTTTAGGGCTGGGTTTGGGTTTTGGGGTAGAGGGGTATTTTTAATATATATTTACAAATAATATTAAAATTAAGTTTAATTTCATTAATATAATTATTTTATAATTTAATAATTATTAATTAAATTAAATATTACATAAATAATTATTTACAATATATATTAATATTATATACTTACGTTGTAATGGTATGCGTTGTAATAGTATCTGCGTTGTAGTGTATTGCGTTGTAAAGGTATCCGTTGTAACATGACCTGCGTTGTAAAAAATCCGTGGTAATGGTATGCGTGCTAAAAGTACGCGTTGTAACATCATATATCCGATTGGTTCAGATGCTCCGTCCATTACCACCCCCTTTTGAACCATTTTAAAATAATACAGCCTGCCTTGCTGAGATCGCTGTGTGCGTCTCACAGCCTCTCCTGAGCCTTGCCCAAAAATCATGCTTCCATGCCACTACTGACTTCGGCGGCCAGAGTCCACGAGTCAATTGACTCATTAATTTATGGTAAAGGCCCGAGGTAGCTGAGCCTGTGTTAGGGCTGTCATGTCGTCATGCCTGACCTCTGTCCAGGGACAGGGCAGGCGAGTGGGAAGGGGAGGGACAGGAAACGGGAACCGGAACCAGAGGAAGTCTGTTAGCCAGTTGAATGCTGGCAGGCATTGAATAAAGGTGCATTCATAAGAGCTCCGACTCCAGTGTCTCCTTACTAAGGGCAGATGCGACAATGGCGACGAGGATGGGATCCACACACTCCCACTGATAAAGGTACGCAGCCCAGCCGTTTACACCCGGCCCGACCAGCGAGTCTGCAGTCCATCCCACCGGCAGCGCAAAGAGCGCGCGAAACGAAGACCGGCGTCGGGAGCTGCCAAGAGCGAGCACCTCAGAGGAGACAGCGCCGCTTACCCAGGAACAGCGGCGCAGGCAAGAAGCTCATGCCCCGCCGTGAAGGTAATCACGAGGGAGCCCCAGACACCGAGCAGTGCCGCAGCGGACGTGAGAGACACGTCAACCCGCGAAGATGCGAAGGAGCCGACAAAGCAAGGGTGAGTCCCGCTTCCATAACGGAGAGAGAGCATGATTGTGGCAGCCGGTCAGAGAGAGAGAGAGACGAGCAAGCAAGCAAGAGTCTGGAGTAGCCAAGGCCCGAAATACAGCGTCCCATCTTGAGGTCAGGCGCTGGCCATTGGATAACCCACGACCTGAACACGGCGGCCATTTTGAAGTCAGGCGCCCTCCACTATAACTCACAAACTGCAACATTAAAAAGAGCGGGAAGCTCCTATCGGCCAAAATCAAGCCACTGAGGCCCATAAATGTCCGATACTGAACCCACCAGCACTTCTGGAGGAACCATTACAGCAGGCCCGGCAACACAAGCCAACGCAGCCATGATGCCTCAGGCGCCCATGGGGGCACCCTTCTTGCGACAGCCAGAGCCGCTGGCGCTGACACCAGGCAACAGCATGGGGCCCGCGTGGAAGAGCTGGAGCGAAGACTTCGAGGACTACATGGCTGGGTCCCTGGTACAAGACCCCAAACAGAAACTCGTAGCTCTAAGAAACCTAATAGGCAAAGAAATAGCACAGATCATCAAGGAACTGCCAAATGCAACGACTGCTACATATGAGGAGATAAAGGATGCCCTCGACAGACGATTCCTCCACAAGCTCAACATGGACTACGAACGGTACACGTTTAATCTAGCCACTCAAGAAAAGGAAGAGTGCATGAGTGACTTCATCATGCGTATCAAAAGGATGGCACGCCACTGCGAATTTGACAACTTCAAGACAGAGGACGCGCTGCGACTCCGCATCATTGATGGATGCCAATCCGAAACCTTACGCCGGCGACTCCTGAAGAAACAATACACTCTTGAAGAAATCGAGGAACTCACAAGAATCAACGTCCAGGCGGAGGAACATGCAAAACGGATGGAGACCCACAACTCCGACCGAAAAGAACACGCCTTCCGGATGCAGGCGCACAAAGTCACCAGACACGCGACAAACTCCCACAGATCGAGCAAGTCAACCCACACCTCCCGAAAAGCACCCTCCAGACGAGAATCGCGACACAACAGGTCCGGCAAATCAGCACCTGCATGCTACAGGTGTGGACAGGACTACCCCCACTCAGGACAATGTCTAGCGATTGGTCAGCGATGTCACCGCTGTGGAAGGGACAATCACTTTGAGATAGCGTGTCAGGCCACACAGTCAACACGCAGGCCATCAATCTCGCGGCACGGCGCACGACACCATGTGCGTGCTGTAAAGGGGAGAGAAGGACGCTCATCCAGTTCATCGAAATCCAACGCTCAATCAACAAGCCCATATCAATCACGAGGCCGATCTACGAGTGCACACCGCTCCCGACACCAAACAGTGGACTCCTATTGGTCACGCAGACCCACATCCAGCGAATCATCATCACTCACACCTGTGTCACAAGACAGTGACGAATACATCTGCATGGTGTCGGACCCTGACCGTTTGAAACGATACCCTAAACTAGACATCAAGATTGGAGATCACCCGGCAAAGTTTGTCCTTGACTCGGGAGCGTCACTGAACTATATCTGCGCACTTGAATACTACAACATGAAACAGCGACCCAAACTAGAGCCAGCCGCGGTTCGCATATTTACATGGATGTCACGGAAGCCTTTGCCATGCCTGGGTCGTTTTCACACAACACTTGCATTTAAAGACATAAAAATCCCGGCCTACATCCACGTGGTAGAAGGACCGGATGTGGCTGATTGTCTGCTCAGCCTACCGACAGCAGAAAGACTAAAACTAGTGGAACTCCTTTATATGACCGAAGATGCCCCTGACATCGTGGCAAAATTTCCAAACCTCTTCAAGGGCCTGGGGAAACTGAACCACTTCAAGGTGAAATTGCACATTGAGGAACGTGTGACACCCATCGCTCAACACCACAGGAAGGTGCCCTTCCACTTACAGCAAGCCGTCGACGATAAGGTCCAAGATCTTTTACAAACGGATATCATTGAGCGCACGTCAGGACCCACACAGTGGGTATCACCAGTCGTGGTAGTCCCCAAAAAGGGGCAAGATAACAAGGTCAGGCTGTGCGTGGACATGCGCGCACCCAACACTGCCATCGAGCGAGAACGCCACCCGGGCCCCCATATAAGTGACATGATCACGAGACTCAATGGTGCCACCGTGTTCTCCAAACTCGACCTTAACAAAGGTTATCACCAGTTGGAGCTTCATGACAAGTCGAGATATATCACGACATTCACCACGCACCAAGGCCTCTTCCGCTACAAGCGCTTGAACTTCGGCATTTCATCAGCTGCCGAAATCTTCCATGAGGTCATCCGGCGAGTCATACAAGGAATTCCCAACGCATTCAATTACAGTGACGATCTACTAGTCTTCGGAAAAGACCAGACGGAACACGACACTGCTCTGGACAGAGTATGTCACGCTTTGCTGAACGCCATCCTGACACTTAATGCCAACAAATGTGAATTCCACAAGGACACCCTGAAGTTCTATGAACACATTTTCTCCAGGGACGGAATGAAGCCTGACCCGGAAAAGGTAGCTGCACTTGCCGACACCCCGGGATGTGAGTGATCTCCGCTCGTTCCTTGGAATGGCGAGCTACTGCGCGCGCTACATCCGCGACTACGCTACAATCAGCTACCCGCTACGAGAACTCACACGTCAGGGCCAGCCCTTCGAATGGTCCAACGCATGCGAACAGGCATTCGCTGAAATCAAACAGGCTGTTGGCTCGGCCATCAATCTCGCCTACTTCGACACGAAAAAAAGAACAGAAATCCCGGTTGACGCCAGCCCGGTGGGCCTGGGCGCTATCCTGGCCCAGTACCGCGAGGACTCTGACCTGCGCCACATCATTGCGTATGCGAGCCGCAGCCTCACGGACACTGAAAAAGCGTACTCCCAGCTGGAGAAGGAAAGCCTGGCTGTGGTGTGGGCGTGCGAACAGTTCCACCTGTTCGTATATGGCAAGCATTTTACAATTGTCACGGACCACCAGGCACTCATCACCATCTTCGGCAATCCCAATGCCAAGATGCCACCGCGCATTGAGCGGTGGGGATTGCGCCTCCAGGACTACATATATACCATCGTCCACAAGTCAGGGAAAGCTGAGAATCCAGCTGACTATACGTCTCGACATCCTCTGATCGTCACTAATGTCGACCACTCCCTGGCCGATTACTACATCCACTTTGTCATCGATGCGGCCTGCCCTCGTACAGTCCCACTGGAAGCCATTCAAGAGGCGTCGGCACATGACCCGCTCGTACAAACTGTCATGGCCCGCATCCGCACAAATTCCTGGCGCCATGTGAAAGACGCGCCTCAGGCCTCGGAACAATCCCTCTGCGAACTCGTAGCCTTCCAACACGTACAAGATGAACTCTCCATCAGTGACAACGGACTACTTCTGAGAGGGGGGAGGATTGTAATTCCGCACAAGCTACGCCAAGGGGTCATCAACCTGGCCCATGAAGGCCATAGAGGCATAAACGCTACAAAGAAGACCTTAAGAGAACGTGTCTGGTTCCCCACGCTAGATCAGATGGTGGAGTCAACTTTAAAAGACTGCATGACGTGCCAACTGGTAAGTCGCGAGGAACCACCCGCCCACTTCAAATGTCAGAACTGCCAGACGGGGTGTGGCAGCAGGTCGCAGTCGACTTCTTTGGACCACTGAAATCAGGACAATATATCATAGTCGTCATGGACGAGTATTCACGGTTCCCGTTTGCACACATGGTGTCATCTACTAGAGCAACGGCGGTCATCCCAATACCGGACGAGATCTTTGCAGCCTGGGGCATTCCCCTACGAGTCAAATCTGATAATGGACCCCCATTCAACGGCCGCGAATTCACAGACCTTGCGGAACACCTCAACTTTAAACACCAGAAAATCACACCACTATGGCCACAGGCCAATGGCATGGTGGAACGTTTTATGGGGACACTAAAAAAGGCGATTCAGCAAGCTGAGCTAGCACACCGAGACATTCAGCAAACCTTGAATGAAGTACTGAGGGCGTACCGGACCACCCCGCATAACACCACCAATCAGTGCCCAGCCACTGTGATGCTAGGGAGAGCGCCCCGCACTCGACTACCCATGATGAGCAACACACCTCAACCACGGACCGTAAACGTTGATCATAACACTCTAGTTGAGATTGATCACGAAAGGAAACTCAAGATGAAAAAATACGCTGATCGGCGCAGGCGCGCCAAGGACGTTGACATTCAGGAAGGAGACTGGGTGATAGTCCGGGGTGTCCGGCGAGCAAAGGCGGACAGCCGATATCTTGACCACCCTCTCCAAGTTAGCAAACGGAAAGGAACTATGATCACGGCGAAGGCTGACTACAAGCAGATAACAAGAAATATATCACACTTCAAGAAATGCAATCCCAGCAACCGCCGTGGAGCCTCCTCGAGTCAAACTTCAAGTGACTCAGCAAAGCCACAGCGACAGTGGTGACCAAGATCATCACAGCCCTCTGAGACTCAACAATGATGCGAGCCATCATGTCCGAACACCTGATCAAGAGAGCCGTCTGAAGTGCCAGATAAGAAAGCCAAGGCGACTCGTTGAAGCAATGTGAGAGGCGGTGAGACTTTTGTACAAAAGGGGGAGATGTCATGTCGTCATGCCTGACCTCTGTCCAGGGACAGGGCAGGCGAGTGGGAAGGGGAGGGACAGGAAACGGGAACCGGAACCAGAGGAAGTCTGTTAGCCAGTTGAATGCTGGCAGGCATTGAATAAAGGTGCATTCATAAGAGCTCCGACTCCCGTGTCTCCTTACTAAGGGCAGATGCGACAAGGGCCTCTCATATCTTGTTGTATACTCCCGTGGTTCTGCAGATAAACACAATTTGTTGCTCTTTTTGCTGTTAATTCTTAGCGAAGCCATCATGTTAATTGCTTTCTAGACGTTCACTTTTTATTGTTTTCTAGTGGTGACATCTGAGGCAGGTATTAATAGTTAACAAGCCCCACATTCCTGCTTACAGCATTCACTTATTCGTCAATACATTGTGCCATCCAAAATTCACAAGTTCATTATATGAACAAAAGAAGCAATTAAATAGCAATAGAATAAAACACATACTTCCTATCACTTTTTTATGAAATGTGTAAGTAAAAAAGACTCGGTGTCAAGAACAGGAGATGTCCGTCCTCTTTCATAGCAACTAAGCTTATATGACATTTTGATAATTTCATTATAATTATGAGTCACCCAGTCAGGCGTTTGCAGCAGTTTCAAGATTGTTTGCAGCAGTTTTAAAATCTGTACTTAGAGTTTCTCATTGCTCAAATAGGTGTAATTTCTGATATTTATACGTTTCCCTCGTCTTCATATCTTGATTTTTTGCAATCAAGTGTCACTCATAATCTTTGAAATGTCACTCCTAATTATCCTGAAATTATGAAAATGTCACACATAGCAATCTGAAACCTTGGCAGCTATGATTGTATCTTTTTACATTCAAATGTGCTTCCTGTGTCTATCGCCTCTTTGTGACCGTATTGTCTTACTTCCTCACAGACATATGTGCATGGTGATGCGTGGGGTGCAGAAAATGAACAGCAAAACCGTTACAAGCACAATGCTTGGAGTTTTCCGGGAAGACCCCAAAACCCGCGAAGAGTTTTTAACACTCATCAGAAGATAAAAGACATCGCATTCATCTGACGTACAGACCGTGTTGTCAAAGATGCACAATCTGCTTTTCAGTGCGAGGGTTAAACTGTGGTAATCCTAAATTGTGTAAAATGTCAGAATGTGTGCAGTAGAAAGCATTGTACATGTTTGCCGTTTCAAGTGTTAAAGAACATGTTGTGTTGCTCTAGGTAGGCTCAACTGTAGATGCTCATGACAAAAAATGCCTGAAACTGTCCAGTAAAAAAACAGTAAGGATAGTGTGAGGATAGCATTCACAACACCCATCAATTGGACCCCGTTTCCTAAAATGCTTTCTCCTTCAACAATAGGCTTTCATCTTTATACAATGAATGCGCGTCCCGCTAGCTTCAATAGCACACCCTCCTCCCAGCCGTCTCTGCATTAACAAACCTTCAGTTACAACTACTTTTGAATGGCCGTGTAAACAACTTTGACCCATAGTTGAGTTCAAGATGGCTCCTGACATTGGTAAACCCTTCTCACGTTCAATGTTTTACTCCCATCTAGCTCTTTTCCATTCTCAATAAGTGGGAATTCCCAGGCACACTTAAATATTGAAGCGTAGCATGTAAAATGAAATTAGATCAGTTTGTGTTGAAAGATAGATGGGTGGCAGAGTACATTTGTCATCAATTCGTTTACAACCATATACTCTAACAGTCAGAAGCAATCACTGTTTTATGGTAATCTGAATTAAACTAAATCAAGAGTTGATACGCTAGAGCAGCCGTTTAACAGATTATTTCAGTCATGGAAAACGTTGTTCTTCAATTGCATTTGCATTCCAAGTGATTTAAGTGTCTAATGAAAGCCCCTGTTCCTCTCTCTCTTGCAGTGAAGCCTTTAGTGATGGATTTCAGAGAGGTTCCCATGCCATAAATGTATCAATAGATTCAGTTTATTTTAAACTGTACAGGTACACCACTGAAAATAAATCCAACTAACCATATAGCGCTCTCTCCCAGGGGAACAAAAAGTCTCTGCATGGGAGTCTGACTCCCAGCACCAGGGCACACTTCAGATGAGTGTTACATCGCTCCTGGGGAACCAGACTGCTTAGCATAAATTCACTTTAAATGCCATGACCTTTTGCATTATCATTTAGGATCATTTGCAATTTAAAAGACAATGTATTGACAAGTGCATTACATTTGACTTTTACTTTTACGTGTGAAGTATGAACCTGTGTGTGTTTGTGTATGTGCGCCTGCGTGCATGCAGTACAGAGACACTTGGGCAATGTTAAGAGAGTCACTAAGCATGAAAGCCCATGCCAGTTTTAGACTCTAGCACCACTTCTCAGCAGGGTTGCAGTACTTTTAATGGAACATTCTCAGTTAAGGATTTGAATTGTGAATAAAATAACCAGCACTTTTCAGTGTTTCTGTTACAATTCTGAAATGACAACACCAGCACTTTTCAGCACAGCTGATCTAGTTTTCCTGGGACCGCAGTGGTGCTTACCATCACAGCTGATCTGCTCAAATATAATGCTGCATTGTTGAGTCTCTCCCAGCATAGCGAAAACTTTATTTGGTGGTGTGTGGCTACACATGGAACTAGAGCGATACGGTTGACCCACTTCTCCCGATAAACATTCCAGGCTAGGAACACTTTACATTTGCATTGTAACACTTTTCCATGACAACCTCTCCTAAAATATTTCCAAGTTAGTTTCCGATGACTGCCTGAAACCGGTGTTTACTCCTTCTCAGCCTCTTAACTTATGCATAGCATAGGATTTCACCCTTTGATGGATTTTATATTCACAGTTCTCTGTAGAAGTGTACTCACTCGCTCAGTTCTCTTTGCTTCAAGTTAAAGATCAGTTGAAGATTTCCTGTTGCACCTCCCTCCGATAAATGTGTCAGGCAGCATGCATGAGCCTACTCTAGAACCGTCATATAATGTTCCTGTCTTATAACATCTTTGTCCTAAAGTTACAGCCTTATTATTCCAATTGTAATGATGTTCTGATGTTATCAATATACATGTTATGTGAGTCAAAAATGAACTTAGCGTGTTATGTAAGTGCAGAGAAAGTGTTAATTATGTAATCCATAGTTTGTGATTGATATTAGCAAGCAAGAACTTGCTGAGAACATGTGAACCCACAGTGGCTTTTATCCTACCTTTATATAATAATTTGCTTTAGCTTGGATTGTTTGTATAGCATCCAGCTCTTCAGCTTTAAAAAACACACATGACAAATCTCTGTTTGTATCATTGTGGTTATCAGCTTATAACATTGTTAAGTTTATTTTTGAATGTGATATAAACAATTTTGTGCCTCTCAAAATAACATTTAATTGTTTTGCCATATTACACTTTCTACTATAGTCCAGTGCTGAAGAGCACGTGATGGACCACTGTTCACTACCTACTTGCCCAGTGTTAAGTGATACTTTGAAGGTGCTTATGAATCATGAGGATTGGGCATGGAATATTACTACCGTAGGCACAACGACAGTAGCATACCCCGAACTACACCATCCCACTCTCAAAGCCTAAAAAAATATCATTCTGCTTGTTGTGATGGTGCCTCCTCTTGACAGGCATTCAGGTCAGTTTCCTGTGGTCTCCAAAAGTTTGAGTCTAGACCTCATAGAGGGCTATTGAAGAGAGTGATTGCAAACACAAATGTTTTGAACAGGGGCATCTTCATTACAGTTTGTGCAGTAAACAGCAACAGCCATATCTGAATCATTTTAAAGCCAGCACAAAGTCTAAGCATATTAGTTCAACTTTGGTCCATAAAGCTGGAGCCAAGTCTGATTTTCAGGATATCCACAAACTTGGCAAACTGTTCACAAGTTTTTCCATTGAGTGCACCTTTTGCTTGTGTGGCTATTCAGAAAACGTGTATAGCCTAGCGCTCTCATGGAAAAGAGTTGCATGCCTTTCTTACAAAGTGAGCGGAAGTTAGGGTGGATTGGCCACTTATCACGCAAGTTAAAGCAAAAATATCCCTTTTAAGGACAATAATATTATAAAAATGTCCATGAGCACATGGGACTTTTCGAAATGAAAACTGCCAGAGGACGTCCCATTCCACAAAAAAATTATCTGATCAATTGATTATTTTTTGTCCAAGCTTGCAAGTGATGAGAACGATGTGGAAGGGCATCAGATGCTGGGTTAAAAATATAAGCACACATAAATCTACGACTTTCTACATCACAGTTTAATTATATTTTTTTAAATTCAGTATATGCTAAAGTTTGATGATCATGAAGTCCAAAAAAGCACATTTTGGATCATTCTTTTTTTTTTGTTAGTGAAGATAAGACCAAAGATTTAAAGCCCACATACTTAGAATACACAATTAGAGTGTAAAATACATTTATTTTGTGATTTACTGATAGTCATTTATAAACCTCTTGATATAGGAACCTTAAATTGTTCTTATTGTGAGGGATATCCAGCATACAAGATTCTAACACACCTGTCTAAATTGTGTTTCAAACTCTGAGCGATTGAATGAAGCCCTAATATTTCACCCTCCCTCTGATATCAGAGGCAGCATTTTATCCCGTTAAGAATGGATTTTCTGTTGCCGTAAATTACCCCGTAATCCGGATGAAACATTTATTCTAGGCCAGTGAAAATAAATATGACTGCTCAATTACATTTACAGTGCAAAGATCAAACACCACACAAGACCTTCAGATCAGTCTAAGAAATGTCTTCTTACTGTCTCACCGATTCCATGAGACCGTCCCTTTTAGATGAAACCATCTGTACTCATACTCACAATCTAACCAGATTTTAATTTATTGCTCTAATTTAACCATTTCTGATTATGCTCTGATTATATATTTTTTTGTAACTTGAATACTTGAAAAGACAATATGGCATGGACCACATGCACAGATCAGCCAAGAGTAATAATCTGGAAAACTTTGTGCAATCGCATATGTACTGTTTAACACAACGACGACACACATTCCATTATGTATTTGCAATTGGCCTTTAATCTATGGAGCATAGCTGTTATTTTATATATAATATATAGCCTACTTGTGGCCTTGGACTTTTAGAAACAATGTATGATTTTGAAACAAAGTTTATTTTTCATTTATATGTAATTTATGTAAATGTAGAATATTAAATGCTGGAGCCAATTATGTTTTTAAAGTATTAAAGTACAGTATTTAGATTCTATTCGTCTATCTCGATGCTTTGTTCAGTAAGTTTACACGTGAGTTATTCAACAAGAAAAGTGAGCACCGTTGTATGCAGTGATAAGTGATGAACAGTTGAGTAAGACCTCAATTGTTGTATTTGCTAAAGGAAAAGCAGTGTGTGTGTGTGTGATTTTCAAAGTAAATGTTGTTTACTAATTCCTTATTGTTGCACATTATTATAAAAGCCCAACTTGTTCATATTTTCTTTTTAGTTTTCTTTCCTGTAACAGAAGCACCGTACACACTGTATTCACATAATACAATCCCATGAGGCACAGGGTCAGACTGATTTGCATATGGCCATGTCTGAACTGGGGTGGTGTGGAGTGCAAAAAAACGATGGATTTGGGCCCCGATCTCTGTACTGGGGGGAATGTATGACATTGTTCTGCATTCTGTCCATCACCTGTGGTTTTTACAAGGATTTAATGTGACTTTATGCTGTGTAACTGTGACCATAGCATAGAGCATTAAATCAGTCACTTGGTAATATTTCCAGTGCTTTAGGTGGAATAAAAAAGGTGGGTACCTCTAAAGAGGGTGCGGCCAAGGAAGTGTAACTAAGAGCCGTTTACAAGAGGTGAGGCTTTTATAATTTAAGGGTGTGGCCTATCGGGAACAAGGCAGGTTTATACATACTCTTACTCAACACAGAATAATACTGAGTAGCAGGGTCAGGGTGGGTTGGGTGGGCTGTTGAGTAGAGTTGTGGCGGATAAGAGATACAAAGGAAAAAGTATAATTGTCTCTGTGTAGCGCCCAGGCAATCAGACAAAAATCTGACCAGTAGGGAAGCTGTTTTACATCTGAAAGTACACTGAACCATCACGCTGTCACATTTTTTATCTCCTAAATGCACGCTATAAAGAAAGTAGTGCTTATTGCTGCTGCATATGCTTTGGCAAAGTCAATATTTTAAGCATTAATGTGCAAAACAGAATGTATGCATGCAATGCATGTAACAAACGTCAAAGCACTGGCTGCTTGCAGTGGTGGCTGCCCCCTTTCTAGGATGGTGAGGCGGGGAGGGGAGCAGGAGTTGGAGATCGGTAAAAAAAAAAAAAAAGATTTACCTGCTACTCTTGCTGACGCTCCCAGCCGCCTCGTTGCGCCTCTCGTCCGGTCCGGATGTGGATTAACCTCAGGGCACAGGATCCCCTCCCAATGCAGACTCTGCTCGCATAGCATGAGAGCAGCACCAGGATTGGTCTGAGTGGCCTTGTTTGCCACTCAGACATTGCCTTAAACCCTGTGGCTTTTCTCTAACCCGGCTGCGCAACACAGCTCGGTTGGAGAAACATAAGTGCACATGTCTGTTTGTCCGGCCTAGGACGCCTGGCCAAACAGACCTGCACACTTATAAGTGCATACTACTCCTCCTCCCTGCAATACCCAGCCTGTCTCATACTTATTGCGCGGCCCAGACAGCAATAAGTACAATGATAAGAACATTGTGTTATTACAGTTGTATTTATCATCTGCTGGCTCTTGGCAGTGGGTCGATACTCCTCCACCATTACAGAGCAGCCGTCCCTGGCTGCTTAATGTCTTGCAGCCCATGTGGTCCAGGATTCTGTAGCTCACTGATGCAGCTGTATCCAGGGGTACTAGTTACCGCTGATCTGTTAGCATTCAGGAAGTAAGAACTTTCCTGGAACTGCACAAAATTACAAATTGCATAACGATCATCTGCAAGACTATTGCAGTCTCTGAGCGCAAGGAGAGGCTCGCAATCTATGGTGGATGAATAGGGTTGCATAGAGGTTGTTTAGCAGGGTTATGTGGGAAAAATCAATCCATTACTATTCAATTTTACCTATAATGTGAGCAGGTGTTATCTTCATAGCTCTGCCTGGCCTTTCTTTTTGTGCCCTCTCAGCAGCTTCAAGCAAACCTGGTTAGAGATACTGAAAAGGATAGGGGTGGTGAGAGCCGCCACCCAGACGGTGCCAGGCCCCGGTATGCCCCGAACCCCACAACCATTGCCTGAGCGAGACTATCCCCCTGCTACTCCAGGTGGAACGCTGCACTCATCCCGATGAGGGATCACCCTCAGGTGTAATTGGGCCTGTGACGCTCAATGCCCTTATCCCTTGCCCTATCTCCCTGAGTTATGTCACCCCAGTTTAGTTACATAAATGGATTTTATTTTCATGGACAGCAAGGGTGCATCAGCTACGCCCAAGAACTAGGCACGCCAATATGTCACCAACTATCCCAGAACAGGCACACATCTCAGCACATTACATGCACCAAAATAGATAATCCCTCGATGGACTCGAACTCTATGTCATGATAACGTGAACAATGTATGTCAAGTAAAGATTTAATTTTTTTCAGATTGATGTATATCCTGTATGGAAAATACAAAATCCAATAAAAAGGTTTATATAAAAAGAAAAAAGGATAGGGGTGGTGAGGTTTACAAAAACGTTCATTAAATGATCAGGAATCGAAATTAAGCACATCGTTTTCTAAGCCTGGAAGAGCCGAGGAAGACTGCAGCAACAAAGTTCTTCCGATAGAGCAGCATGCATGCCTATTTGAGAAATTGGGACATTTTTTTACAAAATCTTCCACTTCATGCAGGGACACCGCTGCAGACCTCCAAGCCCTGGTTCTCTGGTGCATCGACAACAACTGCTGCCGCACATCTCCACGCTCCACCAGAGGACCATTCTCCTGCCCGCACTGCCATTTCAACTGCAACACCGAGGCAATCAACAACGCCGGAGACACCTCAAACATGACTGCGTCTACCATGCCGACCAAGACCGCCACGGTACAACTCCAGTGCATTCTACTCAATGCACGATCACTCAGCAAACATGCCCCAGAGATCTGGGATATGATCTCATCCCTCATCACGAACATCATCTTCCTCACAGAGACCTGGCTGAACGCTGCCTCTGCGCCAAACTTGGCCATCGCCCCCCCCCCCCCCAAAGGTTATATGATAACATACTGGGGCCGAACAAACAAACATGGAGGTGGAATTGCCATCATCTAAAAGGACACCATCCACTGCACGACCTCCTTTGATGACTCAACCCCAATAATTGAGGATTTCAACTTCCAACTTCACACAGATGGAAAAATCACTGTCAGAGGCACCCTTGCCTGCAGACCACCAGGACTGCGCCCCAGCTTAAGCAACACCATCCCTGACCTCAGCACCCCAGTCGCCTTCGACTCAGAGCACAACATCTTCCTAGGGATCTCAACTTCCACCTCAATAACCACAGCATCACCAACGCAACTGACCTCCTGGAAATAAGAGCAATATCGGCCTCAAGCAACTTATCACTGACCCTACCCACATTGCAGGACTCACACTTGACCCCATCTCCATGTCTAGTGACACAGTCAAGTACAACCACGTCTCACAGCTCACCTGAACCGACCACTACAGCGGCCACTTCATCGTATCAGGACCTAGCAACACTGGCACCAGGCTCACTGAGCAGAAAATGGTAAAAGATATCAGAAGACCAGTGGAACAACGTTCTCGACTCCCACCTCCCAGACACAGCATCCAATCCAGAACAGGCTGCGAAGAATGTCTCCCAGTAGATCACAGAATGTGCAGACTTAATCGCCCCAGCCAAGCCAGGAAAATCCAAAGGACCAGCCAGAAGAGCCAGCTGGTTCACCAGAGAGCTGAAATTCACCAAACGCAACTGTCAGCAACTAGAAAGGAAGTGGTCACCAGAAAAAAGACAGGAGCCCATACCACCTTCAAGACAGCACTCAACCAATACCACCATTTCCTGAAAGAAACAAAGAACACCCTAGCAGACCACATACAAGCCAGTACAAACGGCAGCAAGGAGCTCTTTGCCATCATGAATGAGTTCTCCAACACCACAGCCACCGAAAACAATAACACCACCTCCCAAGAATTGTGCGACACCCTGGCGGACTTCTTCTACAATAATATCTCAGCAATCTACGAACATTTCAAACCCCAAGCCTCTGCCACTGACAGTATCAGCCTGCTCACATCCACCAACACAAAGCCCGAACATCTGTTCCCCCAGTGGGTCAAGAAAGTCCTGAACCCCTTCATCACCTCTGCCTCCTTCCCTGAGGACTGGAAACACACAGAAGTGAGCCCCTCCTGAAAATATCCTTTCACTGACTCAGCAGAACCAAATAACTACCAGTCCATTTTCCTACTCCCCTTTTCAGCGAAGGTTCTCGAAAAGGCAATCAACCAGCAACTTACCAAACACTTGGAGAACAACAACCTCCTGGACCCCTCGCAGTCCTGTTTTGGAGCCAACCACGGCATTGAGATAGCCCTGATCAGTCACCGACAACACCAGGGCTCTCCTGGATCATGGCGACACAGCAGCCTTCATCCTCCTGATCTGTCAGCCACCTTCGACACCGTCTCCCATCACATCTTGATGAACAGACTCCATCACATCGGAATCCAGGGAAATGAGCTCAAATGCATCACCTCATACCTCACTGGAAGAATCCAGAGAATCTGCCTCCCACTGTTCACCTTGAAACCCAAGAAGATCATCTGCGGCATTCCCCAAGGATCTTCCCTCATCCCCACCATCTTCAAAAAGTACATGACCCCCCTGGCCGACGCCATCAGATCCCATGGAATCACGACGAAGCAGTTAGCTATTATGCCGAGCCTTGAGACCCTCATGGGTGATTTGCTGTTTTCTATGAATCTCTGATTGATTGGTGATATTTGTTGTAAGACTGACATAATGACTATAGGAAATGTGTCCACGAGGCGCAAAGGAAATCTCTAAGAATCAGAAAGACACAACGCTCAAATAGTGGCCTTTTCATTTCCGGCCCTCCCCTATCCAGCTGCCTTGGGCTCTCTATTGCTCAGGAATCCTATCATATAAAATGCTGTACAGCCTTTGGGCAGGAAGAGCAAACACCCTATTCCCCCATATAATAGTCTCTTGATATGGGATCTCAGTGACATCCTTGTAGACGTGACTGAAGTACTCAGCAATTTCTTACCTCAAATGTAGCCTGAATCATTTGATAGACAGAGCCATGGTGGGGAGTCTCTAATCAAGGAAGACAGATAAAAGACTGTAGCATAAAAGCTTGATTTAAAAAATGTGGGGTTTCCAGGCCACCTGCAGATATTTATAGTTTCAGCCTCAAAACTTCCCTGGACCTCTTTCCAATAAAACAACAAAAGTGTATTTTCCAGTTCATTAGAGTAGGTCCTAGATAGGTACATGGGCATGAAATATGAGATGAAAAACAGACTAGAGAAGGATCCTTTTGTTTGTGAGATGGCATCCATCAGGACAGTGAAACAATCACAAGGGGTCTGCGGATCAGATACCCTGTTGACAAGCCTCAGTCTCACTATTCTCAGGCGCTTCTACATTTGCCCTGCTAGGCAGCGGACGATAAGCATAGGTAACCGGCATTTCCACCATGAAGTAACTAAATCGGTTAAGTAGTGGGGATACCCCCTCCCGCCCTCCGATGAGATATCCACAACCTGCTCCACTCCCAGGTGTCGTAGCACACCCTAGTGACGCTAGGTCACTAGGGTGGACCCCGATGATGAAGCATGTCACCACTAGGCTGGTGAGTGAGGGGTTTTTAACAAAAGGATAAACTCTTTCCTTTTGTCAACCTGCCACCACATTAGGAATCTCATTCTGACTTTCCCATGATGGTACTCCTGTCTTTGTTTATTTAGTTCTTCCACAGGGGAATGGGAGTACACTCCGTTCACCTTCAGTGAACACGATCCCTTGCTCTCTCTTTTGTTAGCATGAGTTATACGCAGTCACACATAACTGTTAAAGACAAGCACTATATAGTTAAAGTTGGCTTCTCACAATCAGCACAACTACGGCGCGGTAAACGGAAAATGAAGAGGTGCTATACGGTCAGGGAGGATACTTTAAGCATTGATATCTCCCGAGTACATCAAGGCAGCACCCACTGCTAAAAGCAAGCATAAGACAGAGACCTTCGGTACATTTCATAGAAAGCCGAACGGAGTCACACATAACGGCCGAGGAAAAGGCATCATATTCCCAAGTAAGATACATCAAAGACAAGCAGGTAGAGTGTAACACCGCAAACACCATATTGTAAAATTAAAACATTGCAAGAGCTGAACTTGGAGATAAAGACACTCAGGTCCTACTGTGAAAGAAGACGCACGGCACTGTAAAGACAGACATTGTAAGCATAAACACTGCGCGGGGAATTGGTGCACCTCTCTGAAGTACAGAAGTCCCACCGCAGTTCAGCGAAGTTCTACCACATAGCGCCTAGAGGACCGTTACTCACACAAAGAGGTGGTAGATGAAGGCCCAGGTGCGGGGTCTCGCCAACATGTTGTATAAGTAGTTCTGCAGCTTGTGGTACTTGACGTTCCAGTGGCAGCTCTGTGAGGTACTGTAAGTGAGCGGCTTTCCCAGCAGGCTCATGAGGGTGCAGGCACTGGTGCGGTGGCGGAGCCTGCGCGGTCACATCACAAATCAGGATGGCCAAATCCAATCACAGTGCGGCAAAGCGCCAAGTGCCACCCACCCACGCGCGGCACCCAACGCAGCAAATGCCTGCCCTCATGCTGCGCGGTGTCTCTGCCAATCCAGACGCTGCATTATCAGCGCCAGGATTGGCTAGAGCACGGTGACGCCTCGCCCATTAAGAGACCGGGAGCTGCTGCATTCAAGCAACCCTCGGCTTTTCTGTTCAGACCGCCCCTCGCTCTCCTGGTTCAAGTATGGTAGTAAGGTGGCTGTAGTGCGCATGTTCGGGCTGGTCACAAAAATGACCAGCCGAAAATCGAGCATGCGCATTATTGCAGCAGCGCTTACTAAGCGCAGCTGTCACTCAACCTGCTGCCGCAGCCGGCCCGCCCCCACCACTTCAATCAGCTGATGACAGCCAGTGCCGCGAGCGGAGCGGCGAGTGTTATTTAACTTACTACATTAATAAAAGAACTACAAAAGACTTCTTTTGTAGTTCTTTTATTAATGTAGTTATTGTTATGAACTACAGTTGAATGGGGCCATGTGGCTAGTGGAGCAATGCACTGTGTGGGTTGGTAGACAAGTGCACAGCTGGTTTAACGAATGATAGAAACAAATAGTTCAGTCTTTGAGGTAGGTGCTCCTAAAGTGTCGTCCTCTCCCCGAGGGACGAGTAGAAATACAAAAAACCAAGTGCTGTCAATTGAAATTGATTGCATCCCTTAGGGCACACTTGTATCGGGGGGTCATATGCCTCCACAATCTTGAAGAAACAATCTTAACGAATTTATTAAAATTTTGTAGATAATGTTTTAATCCAATACAGCCATTTAGAGTATGTTTCCCCACATACTTAATGTGAATCATGATATCAATAATTATTTCCTCCAGCTCCAATGCATTTCGGGCTTTGAGTAAATTCGTTAAGATTGTTTCTTCAAGATTGTGGAGGCATATGACCCCCCGATACAAGTGTGTCCTAAGGGATGCAATCAATTTCCAATTGACAGCACTTTGTTTTTTTGTTTTTTTGGGGTTTTTTTTAGTGGAGCAATGCCCCACCACCCCAATGGACGGACCACCCCTGGGAGGGAGGCTGCCTGAGAGAGGAGATGGGATGCAGGACTGGAGGAGATGTGTCGGGGTAAAGACGGTTTTATTTTTAGATAGTCTTGTCTTTTGTGGGTAGCCAGTTTTACCTCTCTGTACTTATGAATAAAACAAAGTGAAGGAAAACAAAAATAAAACAAGAATGCCACGAGGCGTCCTCCTCTTCTTCCGGGCTGGTTTCGTCCTGTCCCACACGTCTGGTCAAGGCAGGGGGTGCTCTCCGAATACCCCCCCCCAAAAAAAACACAAATAAATTCACGTCAATACCTCGTCCCGGTTGTCTTAGCACATGGGGAAGGGGTGTGAGGAAGCACTCTGGTGCACAGGCAACGAAGACGCAAGGGTGAGAGGAGTGATGGTAAGGGAGGGGGGTTTATTTACAAAAAAATTACAAGAGAAGGCGGTGGGCGGTAAAGATCCTAATCCTCCAGCTTCTCCCGCCTCCCGACCCAGCCTGAGAATCTGGCCCGTACCTGGGTCAGCTACGCTCCTCCGGGGGCGTGGCTCGGCGATGCGTTGTCCTGTGGCCTCCTGGCTTCAGCTCCCCGTCTCGCCGCGAGTCCTGTCCCTCCGGGCTGGATAACTGCTCCGGTCGTCTCGGGCTTTCTTCGGCTGCACAGCTCCACCGTCCTACTCCCTCCGCACTCTCCAGACTTCCTCCGGTGTCCACGCACACCGCGTTCCGTACTCTGGGGCTCCTTATTGGTCGGGAACTCATGACGTCACAGGAGGGGGCGGCATCTTCCCAGTTAAAGGGACCGTCCTCGCAAGTAGAAAGCTCCGTACTCGATGCTGGCCACGTTTCTTTCTGGCGAGAAGAAAACAAAGGGGTTGAAAGTTCCCGGGCTTCCCACCAGTCACCCCATTGGTCTTTCGTTTCCCGGCTGCCCTTGTGACATTAATGAATGTCTGACATAATATCGACAGACAGAATATCGAAATACAAAAATATCGGCACAAAAATATCGACAGCAAAAATATCGGAGTCATATCTTCATAAAGGTAAGTACAAAAATATCGAAAAAATAATATCGTAGTACAAAAATATCGAAATTAAAAATATCGTTTTTTTAAATGTATTAATAATAATGTAAAAATAATTTTAAAATACATATAATTTTACAAATATTAAATAAAAATATTAAAACAAAATTAAAACCCTTTACCCAAAAACTGAAAACTGACCCTGAACCCTAAAAATACCCCTTTACCCAAAAACTGAAAACTGACCCTGAACCCTAAAAATACCCCTTTACCCAAAAACTGAAAACTGACCCTGAACCCTAAAAATACCCCTTTACCCAAAAACTGAAAACTGACCCTGAACCCTAAAAATACCCCTTTACCCAAAAACTGAAAACTGACCCTGAACTCTAAAAATACCCCTTTACCCAAGAACTGAAAACTGACCCTGAACCCTAAAAATACCCCTTTACCCAAAAACTGAAAACTGACCCTGAACCCTAAAAATACCCCTTTACCAAAAAACTGAAAACTGACCCTGAACCCTAAAAATACTCCTTTACCCAAAAATAATTAATAATATTTAATTACCAATGAATTATTAATTAACAATAACAATAAAGTAAATATATTAGCACATTAGCTGTAATTAATTTAATTTAATAATTAATATTATTTTTCCCAATTAATTAAATAATAATACCAAAAAATGTATATATAAAAAAATTACTCTAATTAATGTAATTAACTAATTTATATTAATTAATTATCAACTAATTAATAATTAAAAATATGTACAAAATTATATTAATTAATTAACTAATTAATATAAATTAATTACCAATTAATTATTAATTAAAATATGTACAAACATATATTAATTAATTAATTATTATTAAATTACTTCCCACCCTATTCCCCTATAAACCCATAACCCGCTACAGAACATATTTATCAATTAATCAATTAATTAAAATTAATTTAAAATTATTTCTCAATTAATTAATTAATAATTCCTACTAATTAATAATTAATTTAACATAATTAAATTACTTCCCACCCTATTCCCCTATAAACCCACAACCCGCTACAGTAGTAAAAGACAATATTTAATTAAATTACATTAAAAATAAATAATAAAACATAATAAATACAATATAATATACACTAAATTTATTTAAAAATTGATATTAGTAACATCGAAGTTATTTATTTCGATATTATTGACATCGATATTTAAAACTTCGATATAATTGTATATCGAAATTTAAAACTCGATATTTTGTCTGTGTACCGACATCAATACATCTATTTTTTATGCAAAGTAAGGGTAACAAAAGCACACAGTTTATCACTTCACATGTACTTAGAGGAATCCTTTTGACTTTGTTCAGTCTCTGTATGGGAGTGCATGCACTGTAAGAATGTCAGATCTTTTGGTCTTTCCCGGTATATACACAAATAACAATTTAAATAGCACTAAGTTATTTATTTTATAGCGCTTCTCATCCCAATGTAGGGTGTGAGAGCACTTCACGTAACATACACATTAAACATTGACAATAAGTCATGTACGTGTGTAATTCAATATGCAAGATGTGTTACTCAAGACAGAGGGTTGCAAGGTGCAGGAGTCATGTTCACATCTCACTGTGCTATATTAGAAGAATTACACATTTTGAACTGCAAGTAACAAAAAGATCTCTGTGTTGAAAGCAGTGAACCACTTACCTATCTACACAAAAAATCTGCTTGTTACATGATGTGCTTTGCAGGAGACACATTAACGTTCTATACTACTTTGATTCAAATCTGGCACTACACAAAACACAGATGTCATCAGCAAAAGCGTTAACCTCCAGAGTTATCTTAACATTATTACTACTCCATGAGATTTACTAAACACACAAAGATCTCTGCAGCAGGTGCCTTAACCCCATAAAAGGTTTTAAAATACAGACTTTGTAACCAATTTATCAGAACAGATCTACTACCCTGCTTCTCCTTGTCAATTTCTTTCTGGAAGGGTTTTAAAAAATCAAAAATGTATTAGCTGAGGCCCAGATTTTGCGTTGGGGTTGCGTCACTTTTGTGACACAACCCTGATGCAAAATCTAATTTGTTAAATCTCATAATGCGCTTAAATGTATTCATGATATACCTGATAAACATATGTGTGAGGTCTTAATATCTGGTGTCACTTCTTGTGATGTCACACGTTTTAACGTCATGCACTGTGATGGCATGCAACATGATGTCACTTGCATACTGGCTAACTTAGTTAGTCCCCCCAACTTTTTGGGGGACTTGTGTCCTGACATGCATGCATGTACACACATACTTGCACACACGCAATCATTCTTTCTCTCTCCCGCTCCATTTTTCACTTCTGTCTTTTTTGTCAACCCATCTCATTAACTTTCTCCTTCGCTGTGGCTTAAACTCCCTTTTTGCTTCCCTCCCCTTGTAACTCACAACTTTATCGCTCCCTGTCACTCTCATTCTGTCTCTCGCTTTAACTCTTTCTGCCTCTCCCAGTTTTGTTTCTCTCTTTCTCCAACATCCCTTTCGTCTCTATTTCTCTATGCCTATTTCACGTTTCATATGCCCTTGCATATCTCTCTTTTTACTGCCCCATGTCACCCTCACTCTTCATTTGCCTTTCTCTTATTCCTTGGCTCTTATCACGCTACCGTGCTTCTTTGGTTTTTTTTTGTTTGTTTTGTTACCTTTCCTTTCACTCCTACTCTCTCTGTAAGAGAGTTTTTGGCTCAGGGAGAAAACCTGGTACGCGCAAGTCCACCCTATGGAACACATTGCATACATTCTAAGTATGAAAAATTGAATAGTGTGATTGCACACTACACAAACACCCACAATATTGCTTACCTCACAGTTGTGTATTGTAAACATTTTGCCACACCTAACAAATGAAAAGTAGTTAACAAGAATTAACATGCCGAAGTGACTGGCTTGCTTATCTGCAATATCAATAGTGAACACACGGTGGCAGCCGAATACCATACATGAGCTGTTTTTTAAGTTGAAATTTACGGAGCACTTTCACAGCCAACATAATGGCAAGTGAATCACAGTGTGTCGCACGATTTGAGGCCCTGCATTGTATGGAACTCCTTAATCCCTGACAACTCAGGTTGTTTGCACCTAAACGCTCAAAACAAAACCTCCCAATATGTAATCAGCAACGTTCGGTGTAAGTCCAGCTTAATTTGAGCCGGTATGGCAACTAGCACTCATTTTTTACCTCATCCGATATAGGCCGCGTACAAGAGAGAGAACACACACAAACGGGAAAGAAGAAGGTATGGAAAGACAGATAAGCCTTGGCAAAAGCAATAGGTCTCGCCATTGAGACCTATTGGTTTTGCCAATGGTATTTACCTATGCTTCACAGGCTCAGCATCCCCGATGCTGTGGTTCGTAGCTGAGGAATAAAAAAAAGCCTGTGATGTGTCTGCCCGTCTCATTTTATGTGCATTCGCACCCACAAAATGATGCGGGTATTTTCTTTCTGTTTACTTATCAATTTTAGTTGGATTGCTAATTAAAAAGGAAAAAACTGTGTCAAAGCTTGTCTTTTTTAAGTGGGTGAGGAAAGCAACACAGGCGTGGCGGCAAAAGCAGCACAGAGGGCATAGGTGGGGGGGGGGAGAAACGTGAGCGCCAGTGGCGGCTGGTGACATATGAAAGTGGTAAGCGTAACATTATTGTCGCACTGTACTGCTACGAGCGAGTGTAGCGAGCAAGCTCAACCTATGGGGGGGTTTAGGGGTACTCCCCCCCCCCCCGGAAAATTTGGAAAAAAGAGTGAACAAACTGTGCATTATTAAGCACATTTGAGGAGGCAGCAAAGTTAATAAAGCAATTAGTGCTGGGCCTACTAAACATAGATTCGTAACTGCACCTCCCCTCCCCTCACTTCACACAGCTTTGCTCTTGTACTTTCACCTACCTCCACAGAGACCCATGCTCACTCACAGGTGTACACACATTTCTCTACTGGGGATTGCCAAGTAGACAGACAAATACACAACTAACAAGCAGACACATCTCATTCTTGAAACTGTAAAGCAGAGACACCCAAACGGATCTTATAATAGGAATTATAATGAAGACAAATAGTCAGACACTCAGCTTCCTCCCCCCTTCCATCTCACATGTTCAAGCTTGTACCTCTGAAACACCACGCTGCATTCTAAAATCCAGGAAGTAGTTAGGGGTATGGGGCATTAAAATATGTTTAAATAAATACAACAACTTTTCCATCAACATATTGCACGTTTTATAAAATGGTGCACAGTTAAACAGTCAATACAGGTACAACTCCTGAAGTCTGCCTATTTCCTGCCCATTCTCTGCTACAAGGTTATACCAAATCACTCCACAAACACTGGCAAATATGAAACATTATGCGATTGTATCAGGATCACAGCTTGCATCAATGGGGAACTGAGATGGTGTTGCTTCTATTTGTGACTGAATAACATCTATCACAAATGACACCGAACCTTAAAATGAAACAGTGTTTTTAATAAGCATGCAACGCTGGCGTTCCTTTCACACTCCTCAATGTCCATCGCCAAAGGAGTATTTTGCTGACACTACGCTGTACCCAGGCATTCTGAAAGGTCATGCTACATCCGGGAAAATGCCTGCACTTCTTTAAGGGAATGCAAAAGTTAAGTAAAACTAGGAATGTAAAAATGAACATCTTTGCTGTTCCCAAGCTTAGAGGTTGGTTTTTGGCAGCTACGTCTGTCGTCCAGTGGTGAGACACAAAAGTGTGGCCAGGACAGTTAGAGATGGGCCACTGGACCCACCTGCCGCCCACCTAAAGATGCCACTTGTCAATTGCACGTGTAAACCTCTCTTAGACCAAAGGCTGATGGAACTGCATGTAAACCCCTCAGTCTGCAGGCCCACGGCTGATGCAACTGCCTCAATTTTCCTGTCTGCAGACCCAGTTTGCTTCCCCCTAGGCTGACGCAAAAAAACAGTTTCCAACAGCCTTCCAAGAATTACTCCCTTCCTACACTACAGGGTATAACAGTCTGATCACTTAAAGGTACCCTACGTGATTGATGTGCAGTCACTGCAGTCTGATAAAAAAACTAAACGGGCCGCCTGCCTGTGCCAGGCACAAAACAGAGCCCGATTAGAGACCCGTTTCGAGGCCCCCATTAAAGAACTGGAGGGGCTCAGGCTCAACCCACTTAAAGCTCTGGCCAAGCCCACTCTCCTTCTCTGCGATGCTGCACGTTTGAGCAAAATTAATTTAATGCATTCGACTTCTGGCCTATTCACATTCACATATGGTCTACTCTGAGATATCGCATCAGACTCAGGACAGGAAGTGGGCAGACATCACGGGCCTTGCAGGCCTCTCTGTCTTAGGAATCATTATTACCGATCAATTGCAATCTTTTTTGGGGAGATTCACATGTATTTTGGACAGTCAGCTGCACATTGCTGCACTCATAACTGGGCTCTAACACTGATTAATTGGCAGAGTCAAATGACCATCTGGGTGGATTTGTTACCATATGGCTATCAACTATGTTCTACAGCGGTTTTGATTTGAATGGCCTGATGTGAGTCATTCTCGTAAAAAAGGATGTGTTCCATACTCTGTGAGAATTAGACTAGAGGAGTGGCATTGGGTGTGTGAACACTGAAGAGGCAGCTTATTTGCGTTTATTGGGCTACACTCTGAATTTCTGAGCTGTGTACCACCACCTCCTTAATATTAACTTAGCACGGTTTGCTGTATTCAGACCTACAATCGCTATCTGGTTTTCACATCACAGTGCCACGATTGCAGGGTTTGAGTTGGTAGAGTGGCATTGTTTGAAGTTGTTAAGTGTGGTCATGGGATAACTCGTCCTTGTACCTTTATGAATAGAATTGTTAAACAAGCATTTACAATGCAATGGTCTCGGCTTTATTAAAGTTAGAGCTATTGGCATTGCAAATGGCATTTTTTGTTTATTTAAAAACCTAAATAAATGGTATTGTCATTTACAATGGCAATAGGTGAGCATTAGAGAGTAGTAGAGAGTATTAGCGGACACAGAGCCAGACACAGAGCCACACACTGTCTTTGAAAACTTGCTCCCATGTTCTACATTGTTGTTCCAGGAATCAGCCCAGCGGTACAAGTGCGTGCGCATTATACAATTATTCTTGTATTACAGGTAGCTGAGTTACCGGCTGACGTGGTTCCCCAGTCAGATATACTGTCCCCATTACACAGTCCCTTTCTATCATGTTTGTGCCACATGCCAGACTTGGATTCCTATCGTTCAGCATTCTGTCCTATGAATGACACCTGCTGGCACGAGAGCTATACCTAAAACCTAGCCTAAGCTTCTCCCGGTAACTCCGTACTACAGTACCTGGTATTATAACTAAGGGCTACTGCAGACATTCAATAGCACTCAATTATCAAATGGACTTTTATTCTGAGGGTTTTTTGCTCTTCTACAGCTTCACCGCAGGATGAACCTGCATATGTCCCTGCACCATGATAGCTTTAACCATACAGAGGGAGATGCGATTTGAAACCTCAAACTCCCGTGCTCATCTAGGAGTTTGAGCGTTATGTTTTCCCTTTCAGTTAAAGTAACGTTTCATTTATACATCTGCGCCTTTTTGGTCACAGATTAGGCTGTGCAACGCTGACCTCTAGTGGAATGACTCGGGGTACCACTTATCCACTTTGGTGTTCTTGATGCAATTAGCGCGCGTTCCCCAAGGCAGTAGCCTAACCACTGAATTGATTACCCGTTTTTTAACGCTACACCTCCGGCAAAATTCTATGAATTCCTGCTGCTCGTTTGCTCAGTGTAAATGCTACTAGAGTTTACGGGAACTCATGAGTGCAGCCATCTGAGAAAGTTTAAATGCTGGCATGCCGCTGCAAAGTGGGGTAATCCACGGAGTGTGACCTTAATCGCGTCCTACTTGCTACAAGTGGGCTTTCAACACAGATTGTGCCTCCCACATCAGTAGCATTTCAAGCCTGTCTCCAGCCTGCCATTGCAGTGCCTATGTGTGCAGTTTACTGCCATTGCATTGCATGCTTGTATTGCGCAGTTCGACTCGAAGGTATCTGGCGCACTGCGGCCCCCGGGGGAATGCAGGTCGACAGACTAGTCTTCCCCCGGGGTATTCGCGCGAGGACACGGCGGGCGGAAGTGAGGTAGGGGGTTAGGTCAGGGGTGGGAGGGGTTAGATAGGAGGCTACTTAGGGGGGGGACAGGAAACGAACAACTTCCTTTCCTGTCCCCGGTGCCTCAGGGAGAAGTTAGGTTTTGCTAGGCGGAGTGTTAATTAGTCAGGCGGTGAGTGATTTTGTGTCGGGTTCGTTGCCTTGGTGTCCCAGGGCGACGAGTAGGCTAGTTTTCACGGCGCATTTAGGCGGAGTGTGATTTAGCTTAATTTTACTAATTTCGGAGCGGGTGCTCCGGGCGGCAAACGGAGGGTGCCAAACGTCACGCATCTCGCGGACGTTTTGAGCGGGTTACCGATCCTCACGCTTCTCGAGGAGGGTGTTTTTTGGCCGGTTTTTCCCCATGGCTGTCCCTGATGCTGAGGCAGTTAGGGCTGCTTTACTGGTTCTTGGCAGGGCTGGGAGGGCAGATCTCCTCCAGCCAGGGGTGCTGGACCAGGCTTGGGTGGGCATGACCCGCCCGCCCAGAGCTGCGTCGGCGGGGGTGGCAGCTGTGGTGGCTGCCTGTAAGGATGAGCCTGCTGGGTCGAGGGATGGGGGGCCCAGGAAGGGGAAGGCCAAAAAGGTTCAGGAGCCTCCAAAGGCGGGGGGTAGCAGTTTGGTTCTCCCGGCTGGGGCGGGGGCTACAGGGGAAGTGGTCCAGGAGGGGTGTGGGGAGGCGGAGGGCCCCGAGCTGGAGGTGGATGAGCAAGGGCAGGCCCTGCGGGCGTCTCAGGCCAGACTGTCTGGGAGTATGTGCCAGACGGCGGGGTACGGGGGGAGCAGTGCTGGCAGTGGGGGGGAGGACCATGATGAGTGGGAGGTGGCGGCGGGGGGCGAATTTGCCCTCTTGCTGTCGGGTGAGGAGTCTGGGGGGGAGGCCAGTTTCTCGGATGTTGAGCAGCCGGTTGACCTGTCCAAGGGGCGGAAGGGGGTGGGTAAGTCCCAGGTTTCCAAGGGCAAGGGCCCCGCCAAGGTACAGCAGCGGGGAGGGGCGGGGCACGGGGCGGGTGGTGCTGTGGCACCCTTGCCCGGGAGAGGCAGGGGGGGGCCGGGGCAGACATCCATGTTTGACCGGTGGGCCCGGATGACCGAGGGGGAGAGGGCGAGGGACCAGCGGCGGGTCATTGAGGAGTATGAGAGGGAGTGGCAGCGCCTGTGTGCCGCCAGGGGGGTGAAGATGGTTGGGGTGCCAGTGGGCGATGGGGCCCAGGCATCAGGGTGTGGCAGGGCGTCGGCCGTTGGCCGTGGTAGGGGGGCCCCTGGGGCGCACGGTCAGTGGGTCTGGGTGGAGACTGCAGGGACTGCCTTGACGGATCAGAGACCTGGTGGCACCGGGGCCTCCCCGAGCGCATACGGCTCGGGGGGGGGGGTCAAGCCGGCAGGGTCAGCTGGCAGAGGCCGGGGTGGGCCGGCGGGGCGCAAAACGGCCTCCAAACGCCGGGACGAAGATGCAGGGGGGTCCGCGGCGGCCTGCCCTCCACCGAGGGAGCGGGCACCGACCGTGTTGGAGTGTGAGTTTACGCCTGGTGTGAAAGGGAAGGGTGCTAAACGAGTCGTGACTGAGGTGGTGCCGCTGGATGTCCAGGATGATTGGTTGGATTACGAGGATGAGGAGGATGAGTTGGAAGAGGGTGAGTTGCGTGAGCCTGGGCGCGTGTGCAGGGCTAAGGGGGCAGCTACCAAGGTTGGTGCTTCTCAAGAGGCACGAGATGGCGCCGGTCGGGCCACCAGCAGGATGTCGAGGCCGGCGGACGCACGGCGACAGGAGCGGGAGGCTCCTGCAACGTTATCAGGTGAGGGCTCCTGGTGGGACGCCTGGCTGGATGGGGGGAGCGGGGGGAGGAAGAAGCCCTGCCGGTCGGTGGGGGTGGGGGATGGGTCTGTGCGGGCTGGAGCCCAAGGTGGTGGGGAGCCGGCGAAGGCTGTTGGGGGCAAGCAGGTCGCGACGGCCGGCGCGCAGACAGACAAGGTGGAAGATCTGGAGGGGAAGGACGAGGGTGTGAGTGGGGTGGAGAAACTGAGGAAGAAGTTGCCGTACATGGGGCTGGGTGTGCCCCTGGGGTCTCATTTGTCGGAGAAGACGAGGGCAAGGATTTGGAGGCATGAGTATGCGGATGTGTTCAAGCTTTTGCACAGGGAGGTTCAGGCGAAGGAGGGGTCTAAGGAGGAGGAATGGGAGCTGACTAGGCGGCCGAGGGTGCCGGTTACTATGGAGAATTGGACTTCTGCCTTTCTGATTTATGCGAGTATTTATTGCGAAAAGCATGGGGATCGGGCTATCGCTTTGTTTAAATACATGGACGTGATACGGAAGGCACAGATGCATTTCGGGGGCTTCGCTTGGTTGAGCTATGACGAGGAGTTCAGGGCTCGGGTCAGTGTTAACCCGGATAAGCCGTGGGGGGATGTGGATCAGGAGCTTTGGCTCCAGTGGATGTCCTCGACGCAGGCGGCGGCGTCTACTCATACGGCCAGCGGTCTTCCGGTCACGTATCGGTCTTTTCAGCAGCGTCCCGCCCAATCTGGGGCGGGTAGCCATGGTACCCCAAGTGGTCATGGGGGCCAGCCCGTGTGGTCCGGTTCAGCGGGTCAGCAGTACAAGCCGGTCGCTTCGGGAGCATGCTGGGGGTTTAACAGAGGTTTCTGCAACCGCCCCTCCTGTAAATTCAAGCATGAGTGTTCTAAGTGTGGGGGACGCCACCCGGTCACGCAGTGCCTCACCCTGGCTTCGCCGTCAGAACAGTGGAAATTTGCCAAGGGTAGGGGGCAGCCTGGGCCGAAGGGCCCGTACTCCGGTTAAGGTGGAGGCCATGGGTCCATGGCTCTCCCGGTACCCTGACAAGGAGGCAGCGTTGCGATTGTACTGGGGGTTTGTGGAAGGATTTCGGATTGGCTATCAGGGGCCCAGGGAGTGGCGTTGGGCTGAGAACTTGCGGTCTGCTAAAGAGCTGCCGGGGGTAGTGGCGTGTAAATTGGAGAAGGAGGTGTCGGAGGGCAGGATTGCGGGTCCATTCTCGGAGTGGCCCTTGGCGGATCTCATTGTGTCACCGTTGGGGGTGGTGCCCAAGAAGGACCAAGGGGAGTATCGGTTGATCCATCACTTGTCCTGGCCGGAAGGCGGGTCGGTGAATGATTTCATCGCTGAGGAGGACTCGAGGGTGTTGTACGCTTCGGTGGATGATGCCATTGGGTTGGTGCGGTCGTGTGGGAGGGGGGCGGAGATGGCCAAGTGTGACATCAAGTCGGCCTTTCGGCTTCTTCCCATTCATCCGGCTGATTTCTCTCTCCTGGGTATGCAGTTTGATGGGGCCATTTTTGTGGACATGGTGCTGCCAATGGGCTGTGCGATTTCCTGTGCGCTTTTCGAGACTTTCAGCTCTTTTTTGCAGTGGGCCTTTGTGGACCGCAGTGGGCACCGGCTGGTGTCCCACTATCTGGATGATTTTCTGTTTGTGGGCTCTGGACGATCGGGTGAATGTGGTCAGGCTCTGCGGCAGTTTCAGTTGTTGGCTGAGGAGTTTGGGGTGCCTTTGGCGCCGGAGAAGACTGAAGGGCCCAGTTGTTGTCTGACGTTCCTCGGAATTGAATTGGATTCGGTGGCCTGGCGGGCGCGCTTGCCGGTGGCGAAGGTGGCTGAGATGCAGGACGCTTTGAGGAGTGCGATTGCGGTGCGGAAGCTGGATTTGAGGTCTGTGCAGCGCTTGCTGGGTTTGTTGAACTTTGCCTGTAGAGTGGTGAGGGCGGGGAGGACTTTCTGTAGGCGGCTCGGCATGGCCATATCGGGCGTGGCCCTCCCACATCACAGGGTCAGGATCACGCTGGGGGTCCGGTCGGACTTGCGGGTGTGGCTGGTCTTTCTCGAAGAGTTCAATGGCGTGTCACTGGATTTTGTGCGGGACAGGATGGTGTGGCAGGTTCAGCTCTACTCGGATGCAGCCGGGGCGGCTGGTTTCGGAATTTTCTGGGACGGTCGCTGGTGCGCAGAAAGGTGGCCGGACCATTGGCTGCGTCAGGGTCGGAGCATTGCTTTCTTGGAGTTCTTTCCCTTGTTGGTGGCGTTGCTGGTGTGGGGCCCGGAGTTCAAGAACAGGTCTGTGTTGTTTCACGTGGACAATATGACGGTGGTGGACTTGGTCAACAATCAGAAAGCGAGAGATCTGAGGGTGCTGCGCTTGCTGCGAAGTTTCATGCTGCTATGTCTGCGTTACAATGTGCTGTTTCGCGCGCAACATGTGCCTGGCGCGAGTAATGAAATTGCGGATGCGTTATCTCGTTCGCAGTGGCTGCGGTTCAGGGAGTTGGCGCCGGGAGCGGAGGCTTGCAGGACCAAGGTGCCGGAGGGTATCTGGGCGTGGGAGGAGTGAGGGTGGTGGGCTTGGTGGAACGGTCACTGGCGGAGTCTACCAGGCGGGCGTACAGGTTGGCTTGGACTGAGTTTGGGAAGTTTGTGGGTCTGGAAGCGGGGGTGAAGGGTTTGCCGAAGGATGAGTGTGAAAGGCGGGTTGTGCGCTTTGTGCTGGACTGCATGGACAAGGGACTGTCACAGACAACGATTGCTGGCAAGTTGGCGGGTGTGTCTTTTTACTGCATGTTATACTTGGGTTTTGATCCGGCTAGTTCGGATCTGCTGAGCCGAATGTTGAAGAGTTGGGGGCGGGTGCGGGCTGAGTTGGGGGGCGGGGAGTTGCCCAGGGAGGCGGTCACGTTTGACCTGTTGAAGTTGATTTTGCAGGAATTGGTTTTTTGTTGCTATGACGGGGGGGAGGTGGCGCTGTTTCGCCTCTGCATGATCTGGATGTTTTTTGGAGCATTTCGGGTGTCTGAGCTGCTGGGGGCGCGGGGGGCTCCGGGTAGGCTGTTTGATGATGTGCGGGTGGATGGGCTTCGTCTGGGCATTTGGTTGGGGCGGTCCAAGACTGACCAGTTGGGTCGGGGTAAATGGGTGTGGTTGTCGGTGAGTGGGTGTGCAGGTGTGTGTCCGGTGAGGGAATGGCTGTGTTTTCGGCAGCAGGTGCAGCGGACGGAGGGGGAGATCTTTGTGCATGGGTCACAGAAGCGTTTGACGTCGAGTCAGTTGTTGGCTGTGCTACGGATGGCTTTGCGGAGGCTGGGTAGGGACCCGGCTCGGTTTGGCACGCATTCCTTTCGAATTGGGGTGGCTACGGCGGCGGCGGGTTTGGGTTGGTCATGGGAGGAGATCAGGAGGATCGGTCGCTGGAAGTCGCGGTGCTGCGAGCGCTACGTGCGCAAGTGAGGGCGGGAGCGCAACGCTTGGACGGTGACGCTGCTTGGCGTAGTTTCTTGTCTGCCTTGGTACTAACATCTTTTTCTTCGTAGGTTGCGTTCGGGGGCCAGGGGCCAAGACGGTCACTTGGATCGTGGGACACTCGTTTGTGCATTGGGCTTCGAAGTATGCTGCCAGGCAGGTGTACGGTCGTAGCCTGGGCCTGCGGAGCAGCCATCATGAAGTGCATTGGTGGGGTAAGAGCGGAATGAGATGGGGTGAACTGTTACCATGGCTGACAAAGAAAGTGTCGCAGCTGGGCTGCCCGGATTTGATCATCATTCACCTGGGGGAAAATGATTTAGTGAAACAATCGGGGGTGTCACTGACGTACTTGATGCAGAGGGACTTGGAGGTAATGAGGAACAATCTGGCTGGCGCCTGCATTGTTTGGACTGAGTTTGTGCCACGGAGGATTTGGAGGGGTGCTCTTAAGCCGGCGGCTGTGGAAAGGGCCCGCAGGAAACTGAATAGGGCCATGAGACTCTTTTGCGCAGATCGGGGGATTAAAGTGCTGGCTCATGACGGGCTCCAGCTGGAACAACCTCTTCTTTTCAGGGACGACGGCGTGCACCTTTCTCACATGGGAAATGCATTCTACCTCATGGAGCTGCGGGACTTGCTTAGTTGTCTGTGGAACGAGTCAATTTGGTGTGGGAGAGTCTGAGTTCGAAAGGTGCACGCTTGGTGGGGCAGGTAACCGCCCTCCGGGGGTTCCCTGGGTGGCGGGAACCGGGAGGGGTGGGGAGTCCATGACGGGCAGAATCACCCTTACAGGGAGGGGGTTACAGGCGCAGGATGGGAGAGAGTGGTAGACGGGAGTGCGATGGACAGAAATGACCGAGGAGTCGGGAAGTGGAAAGGGGAAGTGAATGGGATGCAAAGAGGTTGTGGTGTGATTTGGGAATGGATGGTGGAGCACGTGAGTGGATGACGGTTGAAAGGCAGAATGTTGGGGGGATTGTTAAAGTTTGATAAGTTGATAATGTTATGTTTTGTAATCTGTCATGCCTGTCCTAATAAATGGCCTTTTACGCAAAACTGATGCGTGGAGTGGTTCATTGCGCGATGCGGCCCCCGGGGGAATGCAGGTCGACAGACTAGTCTTTCCCCGGGGTATTCGCGCGAGGACACGGCGGGCGGAAGTGAGGTAGGGGGTTAGGTCAGGGGTGGGAGGGGTTAGATAGGAGGCTACTTAGGGGGGGACAGGAAACGAACAACTTCCTTTCCTGTCCCCGGTGCCTCAGGGAGAAGTTAGGTTTTGCCACCCGCCCACCCTACAAGAATAAGGGTTTTTTGGGTGCGGTGTTGTTCTGGTTGCCGTGTTGGGCAACGTGCCAGTTTAGGACAGGATGGCAGGGGGGAGACGTTCCGGGAACCGGGAGGGGTGGGGAGTCCATGACGGGCAGAATCACCCTTACAGGGAGGGGGTTACAGGCGCAGGATGGGAGAGAGTGGTAGACGGGAGTGCGATGGACAGAAATGACCGAGGAGTCGGGAAGTGGAAAGGGGAAGTGAATGGGATGCAAAGAGGTTGTGGTGTGATTTGGGAATGGATGGTGGAGCACGTGAGTGGATGACGGTTGAAAGGCAGAATGTTGGGGGGATTGTTAAAGTTTGATAAGTTGATAATGTTATGTTTTGTAATCTGTCATGCCTGTCCTAATAAATGGCCTTTTACGCAAAACTGATGCGTGGAGTGGTTCATTGCGCGATTCGCCTGAGCACCGTATTACATTACACATGGCGGCACAGGAAGATTAAGTGATTTGCCCAGCATCTTCGGCTGGCAATGGCGGTTAAACTATTCGTGTACTGCCACGTCTTTAGTTGCGGTTGCTTACAATTTACCTTAAAGTGCTTGGTTTAATTTTCCGTTTAACTGTTGTGTATGGCACCTCTTTACCCCCAACCAAGGTATGGCCTTATGATTTATCAACCTTCGTGCTCGTGTGATGGGTCACGCTGTTTGACCAGCTCTTGCGGGTTGATTTTATGTGTCGAACTGAGCTCTACCTTTTGCATCCATTTCGCTACGCGAGTGTCCATCCACAGCTACCGTAGCTCCGCCCCATTCCGCGCGCTAACTCCCAAATTTATAACAAACGGACACTCCTATCTTGGACTATAGAAGCGCTTGATCACATTCATCCTTATTCACAGGTAACACTCTTTGCCGGCTCGGTGGGTTGTGAGCAATGAATTCGTGGAGCGCTCTGGAAAAGCATTGTATTATATTAACGTTAAAGACTAGAACAGTGGAGGCCAGGCCACGCGCTCCTCAGCAGCAGCTGCGGTGTCATAACAATTGAAATTTGCTGTGAGAATGGTGTCGTGTCTACGAGGTTGGCACTGCGCAGCACAAACACTCTCGGACACAGGTAGGTGCAATCACGATTCTTTATTTGGATATTGTATACAGCTAGTCACATGCACGTCCTTCTTCTTGGTCGCCCTGGTCGAATCTGTCCTCTTCCTGTCCCCTGACCGGATGCGGTGTCCGGTGACCTGGTCACCTCCCTCACGACCCACAGGGTCCTAGTGTCTGCTGTCCCTACTGTCCTGTCGCCTTGTCCGTCGTCTTTCTGTCAGGTCATGACATCTCCCCCCTTGTTGCAAACAACAGTTCGTGTCCCAGTTCTACTAATCACTCCGTGTCACCACCCTTTACATTATTGCTCGTCGTTGCAGTGAGAGAGAGAGAGAGAGAGAGAGAGAGAGAGAGAGAGAGAGAGAGAGAGAGAGAGAGAGAGAGAGAGAGAGAGAGATTGTCAGTCTCGTCAATTCTTCTCCCCAGTCTCTATTTCCTACTTCTTTCTACGTAGTCTCTTTGTCCCTTTGCATCCCTTTCTTGGTCGTCGTTTTCTGTCGCCATCTTTCTTTCTGCTCTTCAGTTGTTCTCCGTCCTTTCTCATTTTGCCAGTCGCTCTTTCTCTTTGTCGTTGTTCTCTCCTCTTGCTCTTCTTTCTGTCCTTCCATTGTCCTTCTTCTGCTCTCTCTTTGCCGGCCTCTCGTCGCTTTGATCTTTGTTCTTTTATCTCCGTTTTGTTTCTTGCTCCTCTCTTTCTACAGCCGCCTTCTGTTGTATGTGTTCTCTCCATTGTTCTTTTTTGTGCTCTTCCTCTTTCTTTGTTCCCTGAGTCTTCTCTTTGCTTGTTCTCAACAGAGCTGTTGTCTTTTTTATATGTCATTGTTATAAGGCCCATCGTTTGGGCTGTGCTGCTGCTCATCAGGCATGGCCCTGGTACATCACCTTGTAGAACATGAATGTCCTCCGTGTTTATCTTGTCATTGTATCTCAGTTCCTCTGTGAACTTCCCCAAGTTGGTTACTTCTTTCCTTGCCCCCCAAGTAAAGATCTTTACCTTGGACGCTCTCAGGGTCGGCTTGACTTCCATTTTCTCATACTCCGATGCACACATGACATTGCAAGTTGCACCACTGTCCAGTACAAAGTCTGTTTCATACACACCTACTCTTATCTTTGCATGGTCTGTCTTTCCTCGGGTGCTTCTGTCTGCTGGCTGTGTTGTTTCTCCTGTTTCTTCTTCCTTGCTCTGCTCAGTGTGCACCTCCGACATGTGATATAGTCTTTCTACTTTCTCTGTTTCCTCTTCTTCACCTGACCCTCGTGATGAACTCCTCCTTTCGTTGTCAACATACCTGACATGTCTTGTCGTCGATTCCTGTGGTCTTCCTGTTCTCACATTGTCGTCTCTTGATGGGGCACTTTGGCACATACTGGCGTAGTGATTTCTTCCACCACATCTTTTGCACGTCTGGCCAAAGGCGGGGCATTGACCCCTGTGTGGAAATTCCATTCCGCACTTGTAGCATGTTCTTTCAGGTCGTCTCCTCTCTCTTTGTTCCCTCCAGTCATTTCTTCGTTGGTCTGTGCGATATCTGCTTGTCGTAAAATGTGCGTTTTCTGTTTCAACGCTCTTCCCTCTTTCCATTTCCTTGGCGTGTTCCGCTGCTCTCGCCTCTGCTCTCGCTAGTGACAGGATGTTCTCCAATGACGTTGGTTCCTTAAGTATCCTTGCTCTGAATCCTGTGTCACGACAGCCTTCTATGATCCGTAGCCTGATTGCTTGCTCGTTATCAAATTTATCAAATTCACAATGTGTCACCAATTTCCTCAGCCGTGTCGCGAAGTCGTCTAGTGTTTCGCCGACTTGTTGACATGCGATGGTAAAAGTATACCGTTCGAAATCAATGTTTCGTTGCGGGTCGAATTTGGCTGTTAGACATTTCTTTAGTTGGTCATATGTTTTTGTTTCATCAGTCGGCAGTGTCACCAGAAGTTCTTCTACGTCGTCCCCTGCCAAATTCAATAGTAGTCCCAGTTTCTTTCCAGCTACTACATCTGTGTCGTCTACATATCTTTCGAACCGTCTGATCCACTTTTCCCACCTTATTCCTATTTGTGGCTCCGATAGGTTAAACGGTAGTGGTCTCCTGTATTGTGCGTTAGGCTTTGGATCTGCCATTTTTCCTTCTTTGTTTATCTGTTCGTTCCTCTTTTATTTCCTCCTTTTCTTCTTCTTCTTTTGTTCTCTTGCTTTATCCTCCTTTCTCTTTTGTCTCTTGTCTTCCCTTTGTTTTCTTCTCCTTTTGTTTTGTTCTATTGTAAACTTTCTACTTTCCTTTTTTTCTTATGTGTCTCTTTTATTGTTTTCTTCTCTCTTTCTTTGTTTATTTCTTCTTTGTCTTCTATTTTGCTCTCTCTACTTTCCTTTTTCTTATGTGTCTCTTTATTATCTCCTTTTCTCTTTCTTTGTTTATTTCTTCTTTGTCTTCTGTTTCTGTTCTTTTCGTTTTTTAGCCTTTCTATGCTTTTCTTCTCTTTCCTTTATTGTTTTCTGCTCCTATTTCCTTATTGCCTGACTCCTTGATGGCCACTCTCCTTATTTCTATGCCTTTTTCGCTTTTGTCCTTTTTCCCAAAATGGCCGCCGCTCTTCTCGCGAGATTTCGCGTTCGAAATCTCGCTTGCCTGGCCCCAAAATGGCCGCTTCCCCGTTCTCGCCTCTGATTGGCCTAGCCGCCTGATCTCAAAATGGCCGCCGAGACTCTCGCGAGAGCTCGCGCCTATTTTGAGATTTCGCGCGTTCCTTCGCGCTTACCCCAGTTTTGCCGGATTGTTCGTCAGAGGCGGTCGGGTGGGCTCCGATGTCGCTTCTTTTCGCTCTTCTTCTTTTGGGCACATCCAGGGTGGGCACCTAGTTCTTCCAATGTCGATGGCGCCAAGATGCACGTCGGTTCCCTTCACACCCTTCGTCGCCAGATGTCGTGTCTACGAGGTTGGCACTGCGCAGCACAAACACTCTCGGACACAGGTAGGTGCAATCACGATTCTTTATTTGGATATTGTATACAGCTAGTCACATGCACGTCCTTCTTCTTGGTCGCCCTGGTCGAATCTGTCCTCTTCCTGTCCCCTGACCGGATGCGGTGTCCGGTGACCTGGTCACCTCCCTCACGACCCACAGGGTCCTAGTGTCTGCTGTCCCTACTGTCCTGACGCCTTGTCCGTCGTCTTTCTGTCAGGTCATGACAAATGGAAACTTTGTTTATCTGCCTCGCTCTATGTACTTCTGGCCTGCCTGCTTGGTCAACCACATTCTACGAGAATGAGTATTTCTCAGTCTTTTGTGCATGGGTGCAGTTAGGTACATGTCGTGAAAACGAATTGATGCGTTTTACCGCTGTTAGTTTCCGCTCAAATAATGAGGCCTCTCTCTTTACTTGAAGGGTGTTTTAATCTGGCCTCCAAATGCGTTGCTTTTTGTCAAGGTAAAAGTAGTTGCCTTCTACCCCGAAGGTGTTTTGAATCGATGCAATATTTTACGTACATTCTTTTTACCGTGTTATGCTCTCTAGCATAGTTTTAGTCAACGTGAATTTTTGCTGCTCCCTCGGCCCTACTGCCCCGGGAAGGGAGAGGAGATTCACAAATAGTACTGTACGACATCGCGCTGCAGTCTGTGTACCCAGTTCGCTATATACACGGTCACTCCGCCTGTGAACTCGGCTCTTGTAGCTGGGGCACAGCTGGGGGTCTGATTCATTTCCTATGGGGTCGGAGGTGCTCAGGTGCCTTCTACCACTTTGTCTTTACGCACGCATTCTTAGATGGCAGAGCGCTAGCTCACATGGCGCTGCTTTAAGGCACGCGCTCTGTGCCATGGAAAGGAGATGGCCTAGCTTCATTGCACTGGGTTCCGACCTCTGTGCGTGTGGACGAGGCTACCAACCTCTTCAGTCGAGTCTCCCAAGCCCTATCAAGGCCATACGCAACTGCTTGCAACTCCCACCCCGACATACAAGCAAGATTAATCTCACCCAGACTTTACAGCTTATGTAACGGTGCCCTTGCAGGGCTGATCCTTACCGAGGACTCGGGTTCCATCCTGTATGATGCCGGCTCTGATCCTTGTTCTCCCCATCGGCCCGTGGCAACCGCCGCTGCTCCTTGGCACGCTCATGCTGCATCCTGCCGATGGCTCTAGGCCCTCATTCTGTGGATAGGAAAATGAGACACGGACACAGTGGTATGGGGATGGGTAATGGGCCCTGAGCACCTGCGCTCAGCCCCTTTTATTAGCCTGGGTCATCTGACCTCTGACGCCTGGTGGTGGGTGGGTGTTAGGTGTGAAATTACAAACAGGAACTGAGACACTAGACCGTGTCTTCCGTCAGTACATCCCTCCCAACCTTAGTTAAGAAAATTACCCTAACTAAAGTCCAACCTGTGGGAAGGAAATACAGTTCACACAAACCCCAAACTTATTCACGACGACTCCCACGTAGTCTTCTCCACTGCGGGTTACGTTGATTGCTGGCAATGGTGTTTCTTCTTGCCTTGGCAGACGTGCAGATTGAAGGTGGGCCGTACAATCTATTTCGCTTTGCTTCACATCCTGTGAACGTGTAGAAGTATGAAATCAAAAGAGAGAGCAAGGGATATTTTTCACTGAAGAGTGAAAAAGAGATTACTCCTATTCCCCTGGAAGGAACTTTAATGAAACATAGAAAGGAGCGCATTTACCACTGGCTATTTTCCAGTAGGTACACAGGGGATCAGGATAGGGTGCGCCTTTTAGGGGGCCCACACCTCCCGTCCACCTGTTTTTGGTCCTGAGGAATACCGGGCAATCGCCCATTTGGTAGAAACATGTTGACCAATTTGCACAGAGACATATAGAGATACTTTGGTCGTAACTCACCTACCAGTATCTCTCCACCGACATTTTTAACATTGTTCAGTTGCTTTGAAATAAAAGTTATGTTTTAAGCTAAACCAGGACAATTTTTAACATTTTTTTGCACTTACAGTCACAACCCGCTCCACTGTAGTACAGGTGTTGAAGCACATCCTGGTGACGCTAGGTCACCAGGGTGGACCCCGATGATGAAGCATGTCACCACTAGGTTGGTGAGTGAGGGGGTTTAAACAAAAGGTTGAATTTTGCCTTTTTTGCCAGAAAGTTCACCCTCCAGAAGGTTTTTTTCAAACTCTCCGTTGGGGATACTCCTTTCTATGTTTCATTAAACGTGTAGAAGTACCCATAGCCGGTCCCAAGTGTGTTGCTTTCCGCTGGACCGTCCTGGTCAAAGTGCTTGGTTCAAGCTGGTGTCTATTCCTGACGGGATTTTCAGCTGCAGGTTATCCCTCTCACGGATACCCCTCTCTCGTGGGTGTCCCCTCTCACTGGACGACCCGGAGGCCCTTCTGCCAGGCTCCCACTGGACCGGAGGACATGCCGCCTTGTCGCTCCAAAGTGTTGAAGGACGTCGCTATGGGCCCTCTCTCCGTGTCCGAAGCTCCATCTGAAAGGGTGTTGTTGGCACTGGTTCCGTCTTGTGCGACCTTCGGTCTTCTTCAGCGCAAACTTCCACAGTCCGTCTCTCATTGGGGATTCGCTGCCATCGGTGTCCCTGAGGCCTCTGCCCCTGGATTTCCACGGCCCTTGTGTCCGTTCCATCCCAAAGGTGGTTGTTACCAAAAACCGGCCTGCTCGCTTCTGTCCTTCCTGGATGACTGTCGGGTTCGCACGTGGCAGCTTGCTTCCAGTGGTGTTACTTGTATCCTGGTCGTGCGTGTGGACTGTCGTGCACCTCTCACGTTCTCCTCGGTGTTTCCCCTTTTGAGTGTTGTAGTGTCTTGGTCCACACTCCTCTTTGCTCTCTTCTATCCTCTTGACATCCTGTCATCGTGCTGCTTAGACTTCTTCTCCTTCTCCTTTTCTCTTTGGTGGTGGCAGACGTGCCACACAGACCTTTTCCTTTTCTTCTCTTCTCCTTTGTGGCGTTGTGCCACTCCTTCTCCATCTTCCTTTCCTCTGGTGGCGTCGTGCCACTCAGGCTTCCTCTCCTTCCTTTTCACAACGGGGTCTGGTCACCTTGCTGTCTTCCTCTTCCTGGCCAGACTTCTCCAGGCAGCGTGCACTCCGCCTGCTTCCATCCGGTCTTGTCCTGGTTCACGGACACTGTCTCTACTCGTTTGTGACTGGACCGGGCGTTGCGATCTTCTCTCTCTCCTTAGACTGAATGTTGACTTTTGGTTGGTGACGTTAGTTTGTCGCTGTTCGCGGACTGTGTCTTGATGTTCGAACTTCTGGGACCTCTGGCCGGTTCACTCTGCCGACGGTGGCAGGCTATCTTCTGTCCTCTTGTGGGATACTTGCTGTGTTGTGGTTTGTTGACCCTTGCTTCGGTCACCTCCTTTCGCGACCCCCAGTGGGTCGGCTTTTGGTGCGGCCATCTGGCTGGCCGGCTTCTTGGGTGCTTCACGTGTGTGACCGTCCGGGTTTTTCGTGCGACCGTCTGAGGGGTCGGCTTGTGGGGCGACCATCGAGGTGGTCTTCTGCGTGAGTCCTCACGCTTTGCTGTCTTCTGTTTGATCGCTGTTTGCTCCGTTCTGGTGCTGTAGCGTTGGCGTGCTTTTCTCCGCGCTCTTCTTGTGCTTCTTTGGGTGCAGAGGGTTACATCACCACTCCTGGCTTCTTCGTGTTCAGGTTGCTCCCGTTACGTCACGGGGTGTGCTTGCTTTCCCCTCGGGACCCTGGAGCAGTGTCGGCGGTCGTCGCGCTTCTTCACTGTGTCGCACTTGCCTGGTGGGGAGTCTCGTGGTGGTGCTCCTTTCTCTTCTTCCGGCAGCGGTGACAGCCTGTGGCCACTAGGCGTCACTGTGCTTTCCGTTGGTGTGGCTTCAGTGCTTCTGATAGACTGCGCTTCTGCTCCATCGTCCTTTTCCTGGTGCGTGGAGTTCCTTCACTCCTTGCGCCGTCCTTTGTTGCCTTTGGGGAGGAGTCACAGTATCCTTCATTGTACCGCAGTCTACTGGGGCACTGTCCGTGAGCATGTTGCATGGGTCGGGGACACTGCAATGCCTCACATTATCTTTTCCTCAACTTCCAAGTGCAGCAGCTACCACCGACCTGCTGTGCGTTGTCACCTTTTATTTTCAGTTTCCCCCGGTTGGCGGGTGCAGTACCTGAAACGTCCACTAGGTGGCGCCCCTGCTTCTTTCGTGAGTTTTCTTTGGAACAGCCCGGCAGCTCACTTCATGCTGCGGCTTCGTGTGCACTGGCTGATCGGATCATGCCGTGCTCCCTTGTCTCTGCCGGTTGGGGGTTACAGACTGCCACAGGCACCTCATGCCTTGCCTTCGCGCTTTCAGGGGCCTTGCTACTATCGTTCCGTGGTGAACCTTCTCACCACGGTTGTCTCAGCTTCTTGGTGGGAGTAGGTGCACTCTGTACCTTGATGGCAGTCTCCTCACTCTTTTCGGCGGCGCTGGCCGCTCGAAATTACTTCACTCCTCATCACCCTACCGCTACAGGCCGGCGGGTGACCAACCGTCTGTAAATTTCACGGACGGGGGGCTTGGGGGAGGGCAGCCGACCCCTGGGAGGTCTCCTCCCCCGGGCGGTTTGGGAGATCTGGGTGGGGCTCTCCTTCTAGCAGATTCCATTTGGGCTCTTTTTGGTTTGGTTTTGGTTGGATAGGTGCGCAGCCTATAAAGGGGCGGGGCTCTTCCCTCCGTGCACCATTTTGGGCTTAGGTGACCTGGTGGCCGGATTTATCCTAGCTAGTTTTTTGTCAGAGTTTTGGTATTTCTTACCTTTCCTCTTGTAGTTATCTCCCTTTGACTATTATGGCTGGTGAAGATTATCGCGTTCTGGAAGCTATCTGTCTTCTCAGCGAGGCGGGTCGTTTGGACCTGGTGATTGGTGACCGGGGGCAGGCCGAGCCTCCGCGTCCCCAGCGGGAGGCTTCGGCGAGGGTGTCGGCTGCGGTGGCAGCGTGTTTCTCCCCTAAGCGTCAGAGGCAGGATGGGGTAATTGAAATGGGTCGTCCCAGGACTAGGAGGGCGGGGGCGAGGTCCCGCCGTGGGAGCGATCCGGGGCCTTCGGATACCTCGGTTACTTTGGACCCCTCGTTGGGGGGGTGGTTTTGGAAGGAGACTTTCCTCCGGTGTCGGGGGACGTTTCAACGGTTGGTTTTCGAGACAGGGCGGCCTCTGCTCCTGTTTTGCGAGGCCGTCGTGCTTCTAGGCAGCGTGGTTGCACGCGTCGCTCTGTTTCGGCCTCCGCGGTGGCGGGTGCTGACGTCACTGTGGGGGGAGGGGCGGAGGCCATTTTGAATTTCGAAACTGTGGCGCCGCGACCGTTACAGGGCGGTCAGGTGCAGGTGGTGTCCGAAGTTGTCGCTCCTCAGAGCGTTATTCGACAACACGTAGTTTCGACTCCTGTGGCGGTTGTCGCCAGTACAAGAGGTGGTTCTACTACACAGCCTTTAGAGTTTTTGCCTGGTGTGGTTATGTCGGAGAGTTCTGGTGTGGTGGGGCGTTGTGCGTCGGTTAGGGACCTGAGTAGTCCTTTATTGTTTTCCCCTGCGGTGTCTAACAGAGGGGAAGCAGTTTCTTTATGTAGTGGTTCTTTGGGTGAGGGGGAATGGGCGCAGATGGGTTTGGTTGAGGGAGTTGGGCGTATAGACGGGCCCTTTCCTGGGGGGGATCAGTATGGCACTGGTATTCCTACGGGGAGTTTACAGACGTTGGAGGTTTTGGAAGGTCCCCCTTCTGGGGGGGAGGGGAGTGGTGATGCCTTTTTCCAGCAGGGTCTGGGTGTAGGTGTTTCTTTTCAGGGGTTGTCCGGGGATTTTCAGTTCCCGGGACTCAGGGTTGATACGGGGGCGGCAACTCGGGGTTCCTTGGAGGAAGTGAGAGTTCAGGATTCTTCGGTACAGGGCCCTGCATCGCGGATTGTACAAGCTTTGCTGGATGTTAGTTCGGATGAAGAGGTGTGTCAACCGTCCCCTAGGCTTTGTGATGCTTTGAAGAGAAAAGGCGCAAGGGGTTCTGGGGTTATTTCTGAAGAGGGTCGGGGTGTTGGCGGTCGTGTTGGTGGTTTGTCTTCTGCTACTAGAGTTGTTTTCAGTAAGGGACCCGGCACACCAGTCCGGCCTTTTTCATTGCAGGTTGGAGTTCGGCCGGGAGCAGCAGACTTGGCAGGGCGGCAGGCAGCCCATTCACGCCGAGGAGAAGTGCGGGTGGAGCCTGGCGCGGCACGTCCCATAACAACGAGGGATCCCGTCGTGGCCATCCCACGCAGGTTCAGTACGACCTCGATGGCCCCAACGAGGGAGTTCGACATAGGCGGGGCCAGCAGGTCAAGCGCGACCTTACCAGCCTCAACGGAGGTATCCAGCGCTGTTCACGGGAGCGGGTCAGGCGCGACCTCTCTTGTGCCACGTGGTGGTCATGATGATGCTTTACTTTTTACAGTGAACCAACAGGTTGTAAGTGGTACTAGAGGAGGAGTGTATAGGCGGGTTCAGTCGTCATCCCCGCCAAGGTCAAGTGTAAGGGCTGGTAAGGCCCATGGTCGGTCTAAGACGGTGGAGACAGTACAAAAATCAGTGGTTGTACCTACCCCTTCCCAGTTGGAAGAATCGTTGATTTTAGACTATGATGAGGACAGCCCTGAAGAGGGCGAGGTTCGGGAAGTGGTATCTGGGGGGGGGACATGCTAATGTTTCTCACAGTATGTTACAGGTACCGGTGGTACGAAGTCGTTCGGAATCGTCAAGGCCACGAGTGCTCGGCCCCTCGGTGAGGGCTCCTCGGAGGGCGGACGACGGTGCACATTCGGAGTGGAGGACGGAAGCCAGTCAGCCTCCTTTATTACGCCCAGGTGAGGCTGTGGTACATTCTGTGCGGCCAAACATGGTCTCTATTGGTATTGGTGTGGACCTGGTATCTTCGGAGAGTGATGGTAAATTATACAAAGGTCGTATTGTCAGAGACCAAGGTGTGGGCACAGATGTGGATGATGTCAGTACAAGCGCTAAAGTGGATAGTGGCACTTCCACTGTTGGTTTGGGCACTACTAAAAATGTACTACACAGCAAGGAGTTAAAAATTAAAAAGTTACCGTATATGGGGGTTACTAAGCCCTTGGGGGCTCATTTAATGCTCAGTACAAAAGAGCGGATTTGGAATGGTGAGTATGTGGAACTCTTAAAGTTGTTGCACAGGGAGGTTCGAGCTAAGGAAGGCTCTAAGGAGGAGGAGTTTGAACTAGCTAAGCGCCCTAAGGTTCCTTTACCTATTGAAAATTGGACGGCGGCATTTTTAATATATGCCAGCGTCTATTGTGAAAAGTTCCCTGAGCGCTGCGTTTCATTATTTAAGTATATGGATGTTATTCGTAAAGCTCAACTTACTAGAAATGATTTCGCATGGGCTCAGTATGATGAGGAGTTTAGGGCGCGCATGGCTTGGGACCCTGAGGCCACATGAGGTGAGTTAGACACTGACCTTTGGCAGCACACCATGGGCTCGGCTGCTAGTGGTAGAACGGTTTTCACAGCCAGTGGTCTTCCTTTAGTTTATCGACCCTTTCAGACTCGTCCCACCCGGGGAGTGGTGGGAGCCAGCTCTACCACTCAGTCGCCTACAGGCACGTGTTGGGATTTTAACAGAGGGGTGTGTAGCAGAGAGTTCTGTAAATTCCGACACGAATGTTCACAATGTGGTAGGAAGAGTCACCCGTTATCCAGATGCTGGGGTCCCAGGCCTTCCGGGGGTCCCCAGGCTTCACAACAGAGTTCAGGGGCTTTCGTCGCACCACAGCAACCACCAGCTCCCAGGGGAGGGAAGTCTTCATCCGGTGCTGGGCCCAAAGGCTCGTACACCGGTTAATGTGGATAATTTGGCTGCCGCTTTGCGGGATTACGAACCCGCTGAGCTGCGGTCGGTTTTGTTATCAGGTTTTCAGATTGGTTTTCGGTTGGGATACGAGGGACCACGTTTGAGGCGTTGGTCTAAGAATTTAAAGTCGGCAGGAGAACACCCTGCTATTGTTCAGACAAAACTGGACAAGGAAGTGAGTGAAGGTAGGATGGCGGGCCCCTTTGATGATTGGCCTTTGGCGAACTTGATTGTATCCCCTATCGGAGTGGTCCCTAAGAAGGAGCCCGGACAGTTTCGGCTCATTCAGCATTTATCATGGCCAGAGGGTGAGTCTATAAATGATTTCATTGATAACGATGCTGCCTTGGTGTCTTACTCGTCTGTTGATGTGGCTATGCAATTGGTTGTGATGGCAGGACCTGATGCTTTAATGGCAAAATGCGATATTAAATCTGCATTTCGACTGCTTCCAGTCCATCCTGAAGACTGGTGTCTCCTGGGCATCCATTTTCTTGGAAAATGGTACGTGGACAAAGCTCTGCCAATGGGTTGCTCTATGTCCTGTGCGTTGTTTGAAACCTTTAGTACGTTTCTGCAATGGTTTTTTACTCACCAAAGTGGACATGAGCTGGTCACACATTACCTGGATGATTTTTTCTTTGTGGGTACAGCAAATTCGCTGGACTGCCATGATGCTCTCACGAAGTTTCAGTCCTTGATGAGTCATTTAGGGGTACCCTTGGGTCCAGAAAAGACCATGGGTCCTTGCGCGACCATGTCTTTTTTGGGGATTGAACTTGACTCGCATTTGATGCAAGCTCGTCTTCCCATGGACAACAAACAGAAAATGCTGGATTTGGTGGGAGCAATGTTGGGAAAAGAGAAAGTGTTTGTGAGAGAGGTTCAGGTTCTGCTGGGGCACCTTAACTTTGCGTGCAGGGTGGTCAGGGGGGGTAGGACTTTCTGTAGGAGGTTGGGCAGAGCTCTGTCTGGTCATTCCCTGCCGCATCATCGGGTGAGGCTGTCGGCGGGGGTCAAAGAGGATTTACGCATGTGGATTTTCTTCTTACATTCCTTCAACGGTGTGCCTTTATGTCGGGAGGTGGACTGGTGTTGGGATGTGCAGATATACTCTGATGCTGCGGGCAGTGAGGGTTTTGGTCTTTACTGGCAGGGAAAGTGGTGTGCCCAGCAGTGGCCGGTTCATTGGAGGAATGGTGGAAGAAGTATTGCCTTTTTGGAGTTATTCCCTGTCGTGGTGGCCGTTACTTTGTGGGGTACAGCTTTGGCCCACAAAAAGGTACTGTTTCGCATTGACAACATGGCTGTGGTTCAAGTGATTAACAAACAGTCGGCCAGGGATCCTCAGATCTTGAAACTCCTGAGAGTGTTTGTGTTGGGATGTCTGAAGTATGAAATCTGCTTTCGGGCCCTTCATGTGCCTGGCGTGGACAATGACATTGCTGATGCTTTGTCTCGTTCACAGTGGGAGAGATTCCGTGGGCTTGCTTTGGAGGCAGACGAGGAGCCGACTCCCATGCCGGACCACCTGTGGACGGTAGGCAACACCGGGTCATTCAACTGGTTTTAGGTTCATTGGCTCCTTCCACAAAAATGGCGTATGAGTTGGCCTGGAATGAGTTTTTGGAGTCGGGTGCATGTCGGATAGAGCTGGATTGGCAACGGTCTGAGGATGTGGTTCAGTTTATCTTGCGCCTAATGGACAGAGGTTTATCCAGAGTTACGATTTCTGGCAAACTGGCAGGTATTTCCTTTGTGGGAAAGCTCTTGTGGGGCTATTCTCCGTCGGCTGGGGAGTTGGGTAGGAGAATGTTGGAAGGGTGGTCCCGGGAGCGGGGATCTGTGCGAACCCTTCTTTCCCCTTTGTCGTGGCAAAAACTTTTCCAAGTGATTTCTGTGCTTCCGGTTGTATGTTCTGATAGAGTGGAAGCTTGTTTGTTTGCCACTTTGATGGTGTGGATGTTTTTTGGTGCGTTTCGTGTGTCTGAGTTGCTGGGCACCAAGTCCGCTCGTGGCCTTCTGTGGGGGGACGTTCAGCTGTCGATCAGGGGAGTCCATGTTTGGCTCTCTCACTCCAAAACGGATCAGAGAAGTGCGGGTAGGGGTGTTTGGTTAGAGGCGGTGTCCCCTCCGGAAACCTGCCCCCTTCGTTAGGCCCACTGCTGGAAAGAGTTGTCCGGTGGGGTTGTGGACCACCCAGTTTTTCAACATTTGAATGGTTCATGGGTCTCTACTTATCAATTGCGCATGGTACTGCGAAAAGCGCTGCGACATATTGGTCTAGATGGGTCGCTCTATGGAACTCACTCATTTAGGATTGGGGCGGCCACAGAGGCCTTTCACAGGGGTTGGTCGAGGGAAGATATTATGGGCTTGGGGCGCTGGACTTCTAATTGCTTTCAGCGCTACGTCAGGAGCGAATCTGCTGGAGCGCAGGCGTCTTCTTCTGTTTTTCCTGTCTGATACCTTTTTCTTTTACAGGTTCTGTGGCTGGTCCCCGGGCTGCTTTCCTTACGGTGTGGATCGTGGGCCATTCATTCGTTAAAAGGGCCCAAGTTCAAGCTCGCCAAAGTTATTTCGGTTCATCATTGGGTTTTAATGACCGTTTATTTAATGTGGTGTGGAAAGGAAAAGGGGGCATGTTATGGAAAGAACTGATTCCTGCTCTTAACTGTTGGTTGGCAGGGGGGGGTTTGCCCAGATGTTTTGGTTATTCACTTGGGTGAGAATGATTTGGGTTCTGTGAAGGGGGTTGTTCTTCTTCGGGCGATCAAGAAAGACTTGTCTTTGCTACACAAGCAGTGGTCGGGGTGTCACGTTCTTTGGACGGAATTGGTCCCGCGGAGGGTTTGGAGGAATGCGGTGAAGCCAAAGGCGGTTGATAAATCTCAGAGGAAACTGAATTTGGAGGTTTCTAGGTTCTGTAGGGACCTGGGTTTTGGACGTATCGTCCACGGTGATATCAAATATGATGCGGTAGAGTTTTTTAGGGGTGATGGGGTACATTTGTCTCGAATGGGAATGGACTTGTATCTCCTGGAGCTGTGGGAGGTTTTGTCTCGCTGTTTGACCGTGCAACAATTTGCAGGTGAATAGTAGATTGCTTGGTGGTCTTGCGGTTTCTTGGCTTGCCTCTCCCATGTGGTCCCCCCCCCTGTTTTGGTCTTGTGGGGGGCAGAAAGGTGTGGCTCTTTCCTTATCAGTCTTTCCCCCCAAGTCTTTCTGGGTGGCGATTTTGGTCTGTTATTGTCAGTTTTGGGCCAGGTTGGGACCCGGTTGTTGTGAAGTCGGATCTTGTTGGGGGAAGTTGTATACTGATTGAGTTTGGTTTCTGAGAATATGGGGTCGGGGGATATGTCCAGTTGGTTTATAATCGGGGATGTGATATTTTGTATTTGGTAATGTGATGTTATAATGTTATTGGGGTTCTTGCATGTTTATGATGTTTTGGGTATGTACGGGTGGGGGCGGGTGTGATGGAGGGTGAGGGGTGGGGGCGGGGTTTGGGGATTTGAAATAAAACGAACAAAACTTGGTTGGGGTTTTAGATTGTGAGGCGGTTGCCGAGTTTGTGTATTTGTAAATGTGCACCTGTTCCAATAAAGCGGCCTTTTTCACACTCCAATGGTTTCTTGGTCTGCTCACTCTCCCCCACCCCTCTCTCCCAAGGGGGGCTTGGGGGAGGGCAGCCGACCCCTGGGAGGTCTCCTCCCCCGGGCGGTTTGGGAGATCTGGGTGGGGCTCTCCTTCTAGCAGATTCCATTTGGGCTCTTTTTGGTTTGGTTTTGGTTGGATAGGTGCGCAGCCTATAAAGGGGCGGGGCTCTTCCCTCCGGGCACCATTTTGGGCTTAGGTGACCTGGTGGCCGGATTTATCCTAGCTAGTTTTTTGTCCCTCCCTCCCTCCCTAGTTTTAAGTTTTTTCCTTCTTTTATTAATTAATCTTGGCGGCTGTTTGGGACATGTGGGCATAGGGGTTTTCAGCTTTGTTCCTTTGTCACTTGGGACGGGTGCGTGGCGGTTTTGGTCTGTTATTGTCAATTTTGGGCCAGGTTGGGACCGGTTTGTTGTGAAGTCGGATCTTGTTGGGGGAAGTTGTATACTGATTGAGTTTGGTTTCTGAGAATATGGGGTCGGGGGATATGTTCAGTTGGTTTATAATCGGGGATGTGATATTTTGTATTTGGTAATGTGATGTTATAATGTTATTGGGGTTCTTGCATGTTTATGATGTTTTGGGTATGTACGGGTGGGGGCGGGTGTGATGAAGGGTGAGGGGTGGGGGCGGGGTTTGGGGATTTGAAATAAAACGAACAAAACTTGGTTGGGGTTTTAGATTGTGAGGCGGTTGCCGAGTTTGTGTATTTGTAAATGTGCACCTGTTCCAATAAAGCGGCCTTTTTCCCACTCCAATGGTTTCTTGGTCTGCTCACTCTCCCCCACCCCTCTCTCCCAAAGTCCGTAATTTCGTCCGGCTGTCCGTTGTCCATTAAGGTTTCTTTAACGGACGCCATTTGTCCGTAATTTTAGCTGTTGTTGCTTGTCAGCCAATCATATGCCTTTTTTTTTGCCAACCATTGCTCAAATGTTTGCGGTGGAGAACTAAAAAAGTTTTTAAGATTGGCTTGAAAGCCCTCATCAAATCCTAGAGCTTGCTGGTACACCTGCAGGCGTGTTCTCATTGGTCCTGATTCAGGGCCAATGAGAACAGCTTTAGAGTATCCGGCCATGGTACTTCTGGACGTGCAGAGCATGTTGCGAGTCTTTATCTTTTTTAAATTTTCGGGACCTGGACTCGATCCCTGACCTGTAGGCTTCCGTGTGCTGCTACTGCCAGTCTGCCAGAGGAGGAAGACCCGGACCGGAATCACCACCAGTCTACCGTGGACACACCAACCGAGCAAACACCACCGCATTCCAATTTCGTGATCGGTTTGAGTTTGAGTTAATTCATGTTCTAAAAAATACAAATACAAAGCGCAAAAACTGGTAAAAAATGTGTTGACTTTTATCATGAGCGTAATTTGATTTTTACTTCAGTTGGACTGTTTATGCGAAAAAAAAATGTAATGCGGTATTTGGCGTATGTACATTTATTTTCCAGAAAAAGCATCGGCACGTTTTCTCAATGTTTTACCAGTAAAATGATCATGAGTTTAAAAGCACACCCTGCTCTCGAATACTTTAATGTGCTTGGTGTTAACGCTGAGGTCTGCATAAACCCTTTCAGTGGTGACACCTGTGATAGCCCCACTTGCTCTCCTGTTACCCTGATGCCGGGCCCATGGTCTTCGTGTTCTGCTCTGTCCAGCAGACCACTCAAACTCAAAACCGCACGAGGATTACCTATTTTGACAAACAGGAACACATTTTGTATGTCCCATTAAGGAGTCCATTTCGCAACTTTTTCTTGTCCCTCTTCCTGATTATTCCAGGATTCCCAAACTGATGCATAAATGCATAATAGTTGCTGCTGCATCCTGACTAATTTCTTTTGTTTGGTAGAGATACATATATAACCCAAAAACTTGTTGTCTTATAATGTTTGCTACCAACTATTGTCATGCTATCAGCTGCATAGCTTAGTAAACGCATTTTTTACGATTCCCAAATTCGATGATACTCCATAGTTCAACCACGCGAATAATAAAAGGTGGAGCACACCCTGTGGGTGATCAAAACTGCGATGTCTGCTTTTCTTCCTTTAATCTCTTAATTATTTACTTAACACTTCCCAACCTTCCTGCCATTTGCTGGTAGTTCACCGAGAAGGGGATGATCAAGAAACCTATTCCTAAAAGAGTTTAATATCTGTGTCTAAAATACTCAGTTATTTGATGCATAAATAAAAGGAATTGCTAGAATTAGTTGTACTGTGATCGTACAGAAGTTTACACGGAAATCAAATAAAGACCCTAAAAAAGAATATATGATTGACCGAGTCAGGCACGTCTTTGCAGAGTGCTGAAGGCAATCCTATTCTACACTGAAGAGGACATACAGTGTTTCCTAAAAAATGTTTGAAGTGCAAGTTTTTTTTTATAGGGGCCCACTGCTAGCGCTGCCCAATGCTGTGGTTGCAGAATACCAAGCTGCTAGTTTTGATTCCACCTCCTGCCTCTTTCTTCCACCCCCGAAACTTCCTGTCTACTTACACTTGAATATTCTTTGTAATACCTCCTTTGTCACTGCTTTCCTGTTTTTCTCTTCCTACCTTTTCTGCTTATCTCTTTTGCTCTTTCACAAATATGATGAATAATACGTCCTGGTCCCTGAAAATAACATTGCAGCTTAACAGAATTTACCTTCAGTAAACAGCACATAGGTTACAAAGAGAGGGAACCCGTTTAGCACCAAAACTAATATTACCGGTGTCAAAACTTATTTCCGTGGTCAAATTTCACTTGGTGTGCTGAACTACTTTTTAACCTAACATAAACTTATTTTGACTTGTACTTATGTTTGTTGTCTATTTACTTACATACTATTGCACAACCTAATTTGTAGTGTCGGCAAAACTTTGTCCTTTGTACCGAATTTTTGTCCTGAATTTTGACCCTCCGCCCTGAATTTTTGTCCTGAATTTTGGCCCTTTGTCCTGAATTTTTACACTCCCCGTCCTGAATTCACACCCATGCCGGTTGGTCACCCTAGCTACAGCCTCTCAGTTCACGTGCTGCGGGGGTGTCTTTAGTTGCTGCCCTGTACTCTCCTGTGGATGCCTCTTTATTGTGAGCAGGACTTTGACGCCGCAAACCGCCCGCACACCGCAGGCGGCCTTCCTTCGCAGGGTGGCATCATCTCCCCTCCTCTCTCCCGATACGTCCTTTCAGGGCCGGCTCTAGGCATGTGCAAGCTGTGCACCTGCACAGGGCCACCAAACCCCAGGGGCCACCACGCCAATATATATCCTTAATATATTAATCCACTGAGGATGGATACATATTTTCGTGGTGGCCCCTGGCAAGGATTTGGCGGCCTCCGGCTCTGTTCCACTACTAAACACCCTGACCCCCTCCCCTCTTTACTGGCCTGCGCGCTCCGCCCCGCCCGGACCACCTCTTCCGGGCCCCCTACCTACGCTCCTTGCCCAGGGCCACCATGAGCCTAGAGCCGGCCCTGGTCCTTTGCCCTTTAGGCTGCGCGGAGAGGGAGCAGGGGCGGCTCTAGGCTCATGGTGGCCCTGGGCAGGGAGCGTAGGTAGGGGCCCCGGAAGAAGGGGTCCGGGCGGGGCGGAGCCCCCGGGAGCTCAGGAAGGGGGCCAGGGTGTTTGGTAGTGGAACAGAGCCTGAGGCCGCCAAATCCCTGCCACTGGGGCCACCACGCAAATATGTATCCATCCTCAGAGGATTATTATATTAAGGATATATATTGGCGTGGCGGCCCCTGGTGTTTGGCGGCCCTGTGCAGGTGCACAGCTTGCACATGCCTAAGGCCGGCCCTAGAGGGAGGGTGAGCACTGCAGGCTTTGGCAGGGTCTTGAAGGAGGTGTTCTCTTTACCGCTTCGATTCCTCCGTCCCTCGCAGCCTCTCACCTCACTTGCTGTGTGGGTGGGGGTAGGGCTATTGTCCGGGCTCCACTCTGTCTCCGGACACTTCCTCCGGGCCGCAGATGGGGATGGGCTCCTGCTGGCTTTGCGGGATGAGGTCAGGTCCGCTGCTGTCTTGCGTTGCCCCCTACCCCGCGACAGGCTCCTTGCCCTGTGCTGGGGGGGTGGTGTTTTGACTCTGGGGCACTTGTGCCGATCGCGGGTGGGCTCCGCTGCAGTTTTCAGCGCCCGGCAGCCCTACACATGCTGCGGGCTCGTTTCCCCGTCGCAGCAGCAGCCTCAGACACGAGCTGCGCGGCGGGGGACAGGGGACGCTTCAGGCAGGCCGCGGGTGGGCTAGCTGGCCCTGCTTCATCTTTTGTCCATCCTCGGCCGCATCGCACCTGGCCAGGAGGCATAACCATGTGGGTGGGCTCTGCTTTGATTTATCACAATAGGGGGGGGTTGCTCCATGCTTGCGCGCCCCCCCAGGCACCTCTCCACACCCGGGCTCACCTCGGGCCTGCGGGCCTCGTCATTAGTTGCGGCCGTGGTGGGTGGGCTCCGCCCGGCCAGAACTCCTCTCGGTGGGGGTCCCTGCTGCTGCGGCCGACTCGGGTGGGCTCCGGTCGGCTGGTCGTGGACATCCAGGCATGAGGCAAGGCACACGCCCGCGGGCCTTACGGCAGGCCAGCGCTGATTCTGTGAGGGAGGGGGTGGCGCGACGTCGCCCAGCAGCTCTCTCTTCTTCCCCCACAATGTTTTCATTTGGCTGTGGCACGCTGGGCACAGCTCCGCCTCGTCGCCATTGTAGGGTTCGGTGAGGGCGCTAGGCCCTCATTCTGTGGATAGGTAAATGAGACACGGACACAGTGGTATGGGGATGGGTAATGGGCCCTGAGCACGTGCGCTCAGCCCCATTTATTAGCCAGGGTCATCTGACCTGTGACACCTGGTGGTGGGTGGGTGTTAGGTGTGAAATTACAAACAGGAACTGGGACACTAGACCGTGTCTTCCGTCAGTACACCTGCCTCTACTACCGGTCAGATGTCGCTTTTCCTCTCCGCCGCTCGCAGCCGAGCTGGTATCCCACAGAGCAGGTGAGGAGTAAAAGCTCTTTACGTTCGAAGGAGCCGATCGCGCCCTCGCTGACCTCCTAATGCTGCGCCTCCCGCTCACACGGTTCTTGTTTAAAGAAGATGGCTGCTTGCCCACACATCATAACATAACGTCTATTTGTAAAGCGACGTTCACCCGTAGACATCTTGGAGCTGAGTAACAGATGTTAATTGTTACCCAACTCAATGGTACTCATTTTATCGACCTCGGATAGATGAAAGGCTGAGTGGATCTACTGGGATTTGAACCTGTGGCCACGAGGTCGGACACAGTACCCTGCAGGAGTCGCATTAGTCCTGTAGGCCCCCAGACCCGGCAGCTACCCCCCAGCGGCACAACGCGCGCTGAAAACGGTGAAGCAAGAAGCCGCAGGCTCTACCGGGCTTGTGGCGGCCTAGCCATGTGCCGGTCCCGGATTCGTGGGCACGTCTGAGTGAATACCTGCTCCGGCACCGAGAGTCTTGCCGGCACACCAATGCTCCTTTAAGTCCAGCGATGGTCCGTCGTCCGTCGGTCCCGCTGGCACACCAATGGTCCCTTCAGTCCAGCGATGGTCCGTAGTCAGCTGGTCCCTCCGATAGAGCTTCGCCTCGTCGCCTCCTCTGCAGAGGTTCGTCAGGTGCGCCGCTCTCCCTGCTCCTCGACGAAGTTGAGAGCTACCTGGGCAAGGGGCGACTTATATTCGCCATCCTCTCACCTTGGCGCTCCGGTGGAGCCCCCTGATTGGGGGGTTCAAACATAGCGCTCCCTGCCCAATGGCCGCCCTTTTGGCGCCACTGGGCACTCTCCGTCTTTTGGCGGGTGGCGCGAAGCGCTAATCTCCCATGGCTTCTGGGCGCTTTAAAGCGCCCAGAACTAGTTTCCAACTGGGGGCACGGCATGGGTTATGGCGCCGGCCCCTGAGCCCCCCCCCCCCCCTCCCCCCTTCGGGGTGGTGCGGCGGCCTCTGCAAAAGTGGACGAAATACCCCGCCCACCCCCTACATCGTATCTGCACCCTGTCTCTTATGTCTTATGCCTCTCTCTCTTCCCTTCCGTCTGATTCTCTAGGGGGCCTTGGAGGCTCGGGGGCACAGTCCTCGGGGGGCACAGGCCCTGGGTTGCAGGCGTCGCAGGTACAGAGAAGCGTTTCAGCCCAGCGGGTTCCGCCCTCAGTGATGCGTAGGGTGACCAACCGTCCGTAAATTTCACGGACAGTCCGTAATTTCGGCCGTCTGTCCGTTGTCCGTGAAGGATCCTTTAACGGACGCCATTTGTCCGTAATTTTAACCGGGCACAGCTTCCACCCACCTCCCGTCTTAACTCCGAGGCTGTTCCAAAGCTCCGATACCCAGCAGCATTGTAGAGGCACAGCGGGATGGCCTCACACCTCCAGCCCTTGATGAGCTGTTAAGAGGTGCTCGAAGGTGACAGAGGGAGGGGCTGTGGCTTCAGGAGCAGGGGCTCCTATTCAGATGCAAACAGCCCTGAATGCGTCTCTGCAATTTAGAGATGGCCGCCGCCTCACACATTCCCTTTCTGCGCCGCCTCACACAATCCCTTTCTGCGCCGCCTCACATATTCCCTTTCTGCCAGGGCCCCAAACATCCTAGAACCGGCCCTGATTGCAGCACTGGTTCTCTTCACAGAGCGGTTCTTCAAACATGCAGCCTATAATGTAATAAAGTAAAGGCACAATCGCACCCACACTGATTAACAAAGTATGGAGGACAATCACTTAAATCAGTTCTCTTGGAGTATCTCCTTTAAGTGCTGTACATCACAGTGGGGGGACTGGTGGGATGGCAAAACTAACATTTTGGAAAGAGAGCCTGTCTTCTCGTTGTCTTGTCCAGGAGGGGGTGAGGAGCTCTACCCCACCCTGGAAGAGACAGGATGATACTAGAATACTGCATACCCACCCCTGCGCCCACCCTGGTTGATCCTGTTCCCCCTCCTGCCCCCCCAGTGATGGCTCCTGTGCCCCCCATGTGATGGCTCCTGTCCCCTCTTCCCCTCCCCCCTCCCCCCTCCCCCCTCCACCTGTGATGGCTCCTGTCCCCCTCCTGTGGTGGATCCTGTCTCTGCCCTGGGTGGCTTCTGTCTCACTCCTTGAAAGGCTCCTGCAGTGAGGGTTAAGTTCTTTATGGGCCTCTTCTCAGAAAGGCTCAGCTCAAAATGAATATGAAAAGGTGAGCAAGTGAGTAAGTGAAGGGATGGGTGGATAGCTGGATGAATTAGTGAAAGGGTGAGTGGATGAATGAAAGATTGAATTGAAAGATGAGAGAGGATGGCTGGATTGATGAGTGAGTGGAAGGATGGAAGAGACAAACAGTAAATAGCTGGATGTATGGGTGGAAGGGTAGCTGGATGGGTAAAAGGGTGGATGGATCAGTAAAATGATGGCTGGATGAGTGAAAGCGTAAATGGTGAGTGAGTTGATGGATGAGTGAAATGATAGATGATTGATGAACTGATAAGTGCCAGGGTGAATGGATGGACAGATGAGCAAAAGGGTGGATGCAAGGACGGATGAGTGAGTGAAAGGGAGGATAGATGGACAAAAGGATGAATAGATGAGTGAAGGAGTGAAAGGATAAATGGATGAGAGAAAGGATGGATGCGTGATAGGGTCAATGGATGGATTTATGAGTGGATGAGTAGATGGGTTGGTGGATGGATGGAAGGAAGGATTGCTAAGTGAAAGGGTCGATGGAGAGAGAAAGGGAGGATGGATGGATGACTGAAAGGATGGATGGTTGGAAGGATGAGTAACTGGGTGGATGGATAGTAAGTGAAAGAATGGCTGGATGGGTGAAAGGGTAAATGGCTGGATGGATGAGTGAATGAATGGATGGGTGGGTAGAAGAGAGGATGGATGAGTGTACAGATGGATAGGGTGAAAGGATGGATGGATGATGGATGAGTGAAAGGATGAATGAAGGGATGGATGAGTGAAATGATAGATGGATGAATAGGTTTGCAAATGGTTGAATAGGTTTGGATATGGCTGGGCTTACTTATATACTATTGCGCGACCTCTGATGTGTCTGTAAAACATATCCAATTGTCCTGAATTTGTGTCCTGAATTTTGACCCTTTGTCCTGAATTTTTACAGTCACCGTCCTGAATTTGCACCCATAACAGTTGGTCACCCTAGTGATGCGCGTCATACACCCGCTGCTCCTCCAGGGAGGGTGCTCATGTGTGGACGAGACATCACACAACCCGCCGAGCCCAGTACACATGTGCTTCCGTTCATTTAGAAACAATGTATTAGCTCAATACCAGGCGTGATTTATTTGTGCCCCATGAAGGAGACTCGAGGGATATGAACCAGCTTTGATATAAATGATCCATAATGTGGTTCACTAACATTACGACTCTGAGGACGGTGGAACGGAAAACACCCGGGGTGCGTGAGTAATCGCAAGTCTCGAGCGTGGGGTGCAAATACTTACACAAAACCTGTTTGGAGCCACAAATATTTCCACGATTCTAAACTTAGCCACACAAACGTGAAGTACTCGCCGGACCTGCTGAGCCAGGGGGGGTGGGTTGTTGACCTGCTGTTGTCACTCTGAGCTCAGATTGTCTCAGCAGTCGTGACCGGCAGCCCGGAAAGCAAGAGGCATTCTGTACATTTCATTTAAACACACCCGTCTAAACATAAAGGTTACGGCACTTCATTTTACTGCAGTGGGCTGCTGGGGTTACTCCCACACACACTGTGCCTTGCTGTTGTATCAGCTCCCTCCACCCAGACCCAGGCTGCCCCCCACCCCCTCCCTCTTGCCCTTCCCTTCCACTACGAGAGTCAGGAGTAGAGATTGAGATGCATACTTGCATGTACAGAGGCCCTCTGCAGGAGAAGGAAGACCTTAAAAAGGAATTCCCCGGTGACTCCCTCTGCCCGCACTCTCTGAAAATACACCTTTCCCTGTTCACTTTCACGTGTCCCTCTGCTGCACTCTCTCTCTCGCGTCTCTGCTACACTTTCTCTAATCCCGTCTCTTCTCCCATGGTAAACGTCTCTCTCTTCACTTCCCTCTCTGACTCTCTCTCCCCGCACTCTCTTTTCCCAGAGTGCGCGTCTCCCCTCTTACCCTGACACTCTCTCTGAACCCTATCTTTCTCAGCTGTCTCTTCTCCCAGATTGAGCGTGTCCCTTCTTCAACACCTCTTATTGTCTCAGTCTTTCCTAAATTCCTGAGTAGGTGCTTTATCCAGAAGCCACCCGACCCTCCATAAACCACGGTATAAAGGGGAGTTTTACAAACAGGGCAAAGTTGAGGCTCTGTAGGTTTTATAATAATCCGAACACTTGGGGCCAGGGTTTTCCACCAGATGTGATCCAGAAAAATCTCAAGAGGCAGTAAATAGCCTGGTTGTGCATGGACCGTATGATCCTCGGACATAGAGTCCACGTAAAGGCATGTAAACCACCCGAGCACTGATGGCCGTTATTTAACACGCGTGACCTTTCACATTTGTGCCAGTCGGCTCTAAACTTTGTAGTGCCAATATCGGCAACACTCACCATCCCCCCATACAGCAATCTCCTAGAGCAATAACCAGACAAGGCACCTTCTTTTTTTTTTCTTTTCAAAAACCTTTACTGAGAAAAATCAAGGCAGACACAGTACATCGTGCAAGAGCGCAGTGCAATATACAAAACAGAAAGCAGGTCAAGCGCTCCATTATGCATAGGTGTCAACTGTCAACACAGTAGATTAACATGAAGAGAATGTCACAACTCCATCACAACAAGGACCCTCCTTCATGGGAAAACACAAATTGAGTGTTGTCAGCAATGAAGGGCTAAGGAGAAGGGGGCGGAAGCACACAAAGCAGGGGGGAGAGGCAGGGGGCGTGGGTGAGGCAGCGCCAATAGGGTGAGAACGGGAAAGGAGGTAGGCAA